>NC_060149.1:583619045-584248212 GCF_021461385.2 Schistocerca piceifrons
CCACGCTGTTGGAGAGCTGGAATGACGTGGTTGCGCTTACCACTGACGGTACAAGTAACATGATCGGAAGCACCTGTCTCTTCAAAAAAATGTGGCCCTATGATAAATGATGCCGTAAACCCGCACCAGATAGTGACCTTTTCAGGATGAAATGTTACTGGTTGATTTGCGTGTGGATTTTGCGTTGCCCATATGCAGATAAAAGAGGGCTTCGTCTGTCCACAAAATCTTCCATGGCGAAACATTGTCCACTTCCATGCGAGCAAGAAATTCTAAAGCAAAGGTTTCTCTTGCTGGGAGGTCAACAGGAAGCGATTCGTGCACATGGGTAATTTTGAATGGATAACAAAGAAGGATGTTTCGAAGGATTTTACGCACCGTCGTCACGGGTATGTCCAATGTTCGGGCAATTCTCCGTGCACTACACGTTCGCACACCACCACTCGTCTTCTCCTGCGTTGCTGTGGCCACTGCTTCCACTGACGTCGAATTAATTCGTTTCTTCCCTCTACCAGGCTGCACACCAAAAGAACCCGTCTTTTCAAATTTCCAAATCATTTTCTCCACACCCAGGGTAGTCATCGGACCAACGCCTTTTTTCAAACCCTTCAGTGTCCTGAACTTCTGCAGAGTGTCATGTGTACAGTCATTATTCTTCTAAAATAGCTTTACAAGCAGAGCGCGATCGAGCATTGAGACAATCATGGCGAACGTCACAGACGCGAAAGGAGGAAAAGCGGTGTACCCGGCGTGTATACCTACTTCAATGGGTCATGTGCATGACAGGTGTTTCCATTTACGTATTGTGACACATACAGCGTCATCTATTGATCAATTTTCACACTTTTTTCTTCTTCTTCCATACATTTTCCCCCTTCTGCGATAGTATTCCCTTGCAATTTTACGTCATTCTGACCAGTGGTGTTATACAGCGTTTTGAAAGTTTAACTTTAATTATAATCACCCTGTACAATGTTGTGGACTTAGCGCACTTTTACAGGCGGGCTACGGGTGGCCTACTTTAGCTGTTGCAGGCCTTCCAACGTGGAAGTCTCTGGCTCTGTCGAGGGCTGTGGAGCTGTCAAGGCCGGCGCCTGTGTGGACAGATTCTTCATTGCCCTCCTCTGCTGTCGGCAGACTGTACTGTTGATGAGCTACCCTTAATACGCCACGTCCACTATAGGCGTGCTTCATCCAGAGCTGTTGGTTGCCTCTAAGCAGCTCATCTCATCTCGATGGGTCGGTGGCCTTGCCGTGCCGTTAGCATCACCGCTTTCTTGCCAACACGACGCTGCCGCCTGCTCGTATATGCGGGCCCTCCTCGCCGGGCGCATACTGCTGAAATCCTGGGAGTGCTAGCTTCCGGGGCAACGGCACGACTATTGGTAGGCATGCGGCAGCACACGTACCTAACATGTTCCAAAACGCGCATGAAAACGGTATTTCGGTGCTCATATCTCGGTTTTTGCTGCTAATAGAAACGTCGGGTGAAGTGTTTTGAATAGCCCTTTGGCTAGGAACAATTTGTATTCCAAAAACCGACCTCGTTTTAGTGCCACTATCCTGTAGTACAGGATCAAAGTATGAACTTTACACATTTATTCCTACTCAGGAACATGGAGCAAATCGGTTTGTTCTTTTTGCATTTGATGTGCCCTATGGTGGGCCTGATGGTAGTAATGGAGGTACCATTAGTTCATGGGCGGTTCCTTCGAAAAAAAAAAAAAAAAAAAAAAATTTAATACATTTTTGCCATCACAGGCGCACCAGAACCCAGCCGAGGATTCCAAAACCGCTAATCTCGGCATATGGCTGGAATTTTTCGGATATATTCCGATGTTCCAGATCTCGCATAGTCTTGAAAATTTCTTGATGTCTTCACACGTTTCCAAGGTACAGAGGTTCTAACTTACCCTACCTCTAGACGTAAAATCCGGTATGAGGTGAAATAAAAATAATAAATAAGTGCAATAAATCGCTAAAATTTTAATGATATATCCTCTATGCATTTATCTAGAAGAGCCATCGCCTTGTTTCTCAGAATGTTTATCCGTTATTGAGAAACACCGCAAAATTTTGTTTTTTGTACCAAAACCAAGCCGCTGATTTGGTGACGGCTATGTACAGCAAATGGTTTTATTCCTAAGATCCCGATCTCGAATAAACTTGAAAATTTTCTTCATATTTTTATCTGTTTTCGAGAGATAGAGGTTGAAAACTAGCCTACTTGTGCTAGTAAATTACGCACGTAAAACACGGTGTTAGGCGGAAACGTAGTCCGTAAAGTGACGTAGCACGGAGAAGTATGCTGGAAAGTATCTCCGTTTACCGTCTGGGAACCGCATATTGCAGTACTGAAGTACAAGCAATATTCCTTATGCACGTAAAATTCGGTCTCAGGTGTGAAATTAGTTTTCCGTTATTTCAATTTCATACAAGTAAACTATCAAAATTTCACTGGTCTATGAAGCTCTTTACATACGTATGACGTGCCCTGCTATAGCGAGAAGAAAGGTAACCAGTGGATAAATGATCCTATCGGAGCACAAAAAAGGCGAATATGATTCTGTTTAAAAAAAACTCCGATTGTAGAGTGGGGTACTGACTGCCTAAGTCTACCTTTCTCGACAGCTTTAAAGTTTTTCTCAAAAATTTTGGCATGCGAATATATTTGCGATTTTTTATACTGAGAGAGGAGGAGACAATGTCAGCTGGAAAGAGCCGGTCGCTGTGGCCGAGCGGTTCTAAGCGTTACAGTCCAGAACAGCGCTGCTATTACGGTCGCAGGTTCGAATCCTGCCTTGGGCATGGATGTGTGTGATGTCCTTAGGTTAGTTAGGTTTAATTAGTTCTAAGTTCTAGGCAACTGATGACCTCAGAAGTTAAGTCGCATAGTGCTCGAGCCAAAGTGGAAGCGGTTGAGAGCCAGAGTGTATGATTGTGACATCGAGGAAGAGAGATAGTGACAGTGAGCAGAGACAGCAGCAATGGGAAGGAAGGAATGAGATAGCATCACTAAGAGAGAACGAGAGGAAGACCGTGACAGTGAGAGAAGATTGAAGTAGTAGGAAAGAGGGTAGGGACTGTGGCTGTGACACAGAAGACAATGACAGAGAGACACAATAAGATAATCACAATGAGTTGGGTTGGATGAATTAGTGAGAAGCGGCAGCTGGCAGTGAATGGGTATGAGTGACCTACAGCGATGGACTGGTGGGTGAGAGTGAGAGTGTGTCCCCACGCCATAATTTCTCGGACTATTCTTAAAGCTACTGAGGAAGGTTGGATGAGGCAATTGTTACCCTACTTTTCAGTCAGAGCTACTTAAATAAACGGGAACATATTCTCATTTTTTGTGCTCCGATAGGTACATTTTTCCGGTGATTGTAATACTGACAACGGAAACTACCCGTCGCCCCCACCCCCTCAGAATTAAGGGTAATATGTCCCAGTGAACAGCCCATCGAAAACTGAACACAGATCAGTCATGAAAACAAGAAGGTGTACTGAACCTTGAAAAAAAAGCAAAATAAAAATGGTGAACAGTCCTAGCCCAATACGTGCTACTAAGAGCATGTTGGAAGAATTACGGACGGTGTCGTTTTTGTGTGCTCACGGTGTTAGACTGCAAAGCGAGAGACCTGTGTTCAAATCTCTATCGTGCCCTATTTTTTTTCTTGAAAAATTTATGAACTGTCCGTCCGGTCACTGAAGTGTCTCTTCTGTAGTCTTGGGAATTGCTATACTACACATTGGTTATAGAATATGGGTCATTTAGTAAGAGTATATTACCGTCGCAACTAAATGTGATGAATAGTGAGAGCAAGGCAGATGCGTCATAGACCTCTGCCGCGCGGGATTAGCCAGCGGTCTAGGCGTTGCAGTCACGGACTGTCCGGCTGGACCCGGCGGAGGTTCGAGTCCTCCCTCGGGTATGGGTGTGTGTGTTTGTCCTTAGGCTAATTTAGTTTAAGTCGTGTGTAATCTTAGGGACTGATGACCTTTGCAGTTAAGTCCCATAAGATTCCACACACATCTGCACATTTTTTTTTCATAGACCTCTCATAGAAATGGAAACAAATAAACGGATGTGAACTATGTTACAACGAAGGAATTCAAGAGTCAAAATTTACAAAACAGACACCGTGTACGCACTTGTGGAGGTCCGTTCGTTAGACGTCACTGTTGCAAACAGACATTACAACACGATAGAGACACAAATCTGAAAGCACGAACAGGCACGTCAGTGACCGGATGGATAATTAATAATTATTGTGGAAAAGTAAGTGGGGCATTAGGGAGGGTTGAACCCGAATCTCTCCTTTGCAGTCCAACACCGTGACCATACGCCACCACGCCACAGTCATTGAAAGTCGCTAGATATTGCACATGTTTATCCTGAAACGTTCAATGTTTCTATTTTGCTTCTTTTTTACACATTTCAGTACAACTTCTTCTTGTTTTCATGCTTTTTATGTGTTCAGTTTTTGACGGGCCATCATACCACTAAATGTGAGGGGAGTGCAATGGGAAGTTTCCCTTACGAGTAACAAAGGGATGGTTTTGAAATGCTGCTACTATGTCGTCCCGTCGGGCGTTTACCGGGCACCCAGTCTCCACTCCACTGCTAACCAGCCCAGGGTGATAGACTGTCAAAATCCTGACGTCGATGTACCCCGTTCCAGCACCCACCATAAAGGTCGAGCCCCCTGGTCGCTATAAGGCTTAATCCTTCATTCCTTGCTCCCCTTGAATATATGCGCAAACATGTTAGCAGACATGAAGGGACTGCAAAACTTTTATCGGGCAGTTTATTCACAATGACGGAGAATTCATAACCATTTATTTTGTGAGAGTTTGGGGTGTAAGTTAAATCTGAGTTCAATTGCGCAAAAGAAATGTTGATGGTGGATAGAGTAATGACTCAGAACGTCTTCTCACAGAGCATGGGTGAGGGATAAAGCAAACACGACTTATTTAGACGCTGCTTTCAGCGAAGTTGATAGGGAAAAAGTATTAATTTAGTTACGATGTGACCCACGTTTTTGTTGTAGCTTGGAAGGGCAGGCAAAGATTTCAAACCACTTTTATGGCTGCCGGAAATTGTTTCTATGTGTCATCATCATCATCATTTAAGACTGATTATGCCTTTCAGCGTTCAGTCTGGAGCATAGCCCCCTTTATAAAATTCCTCCATGACCCCCTATTCAGTGCTAACATTGGTGCCTCTTCTGATGTTAAACCTATTACTTCAAAATCATTCTTAACCGAATCCAGGTACCGTCTCCTTGGTCTGCCCCGACTCCTCCTACCCTCTACTGCTGATCCCATGAGTCTCTTGGGTAACCTTGCTTCTCCCATGCGTGTAACATGACCCCACCATCTAAGCTACTTTCATATCCGTAACCTCAACCTTATTGATAAGGTACCTGAATCCACCCAGCTCTCGCTCCCATACAACAAAGTTGGTCGAAAGATTGAACGGTGCACAGATAACTTAGTCTTGGTACTGACTTCCTTCTTGCAGAAGAGAGTAGATCGTAGCTGAGCGCTCACTGCATTAGCCTTGCTACACCTCGCTTCCAGTTCTTTCACTATGTTGCCATCCTGTGAGAATATGCATCCTAAGTACTTGAAACCGTCCACCTGTTCTAACTTTGTTCCTCCTATTTGGCACTCAATCCGTTTATATTTCTTTCCCACTGACATTACTTTCGTTTTGGAGATGCTAATCTTCATACCATAGTCCTTACATTTCTGACCTAGCTCTGAAATATTACTCTGCAAACTTTCAATCGAATCTGCCATCACAACTAAGTCATCCGCATATGCAAGACTGCTTATTTTGTGTTCACATATCTTAATCTCACCCAGCCAGTCTATTGTTTTCAACATAAGATCCATAAATAATATGAACAACAGTGGAGACAGGTTGCAGCCTTGTCTTACCCCTGAAACTACTCTGAACCATGAACTCAGTTTACCGTCAACTCTAACTGCTGCCTGACTATCCATGTAAAGACCTTTAATTGCTTGCAAAAGTTTGCCTCCTATTCCATAATCTCGTAGAACAGACAATAACTTCCTCCTAGGAACCCGGTCATATGCCTTTTCTAGATCTATAAAGCATAGATACAATTCCCTGTTCCACTCATAACACTTCTCCATTATTTGTCGTAAGCTAAAGATCTGGTCCTGACAACCTCTAAGAGGCCTAAACCCACACTGATTTTCATCCAATTGCTCCTCAACTAATACTCGCACTTTCCTTTCAACAATACCTGAGAAGATTTTACCCACAACGCTGATTAAAGATATACCTCTGTAGTTGTCACAATCTTTTCTGTTTCCATGTTTAAAGATTGGTGTGATTACTGCTTTTGTCCAGTCTGATGGAACCTGTCCCGACTCCCAGGCCATTTCAATTATCCTGTGTAGCCATTTAAGACCTGACATTCCACTGTACTTGATGAGTTCCGACTTAATTTCATCCACCCCAGTTGCTTTATTGCACTGCAATTTTCTCCACTTCCTCAAACGTGATCCTATTTCCATCATCATTCCTATCCCATTCTACCACGAAATCTGAAACATTACTGATCGTATTTTCACCTACATTGAGCGACTCTTCAAAATATTCCCTCCATCTACCCAGGGCATCCATAGGATTCACCAGCAGTTTTCCTGACCTGTCCAAAATACTTGTCATTTCCTTCTTACCTCCCTTTCGAAGACTGCTAATTACACTCCAGAATGGTTTTCCAGCAGCTTGACCCAATGTCTCCAACCTGTTTCCAAAGTCTCCCCAAGATTTTTTCTTGGATGCTGCAATTATCTGTTTGGCTTTGTTTCTTTCTTCAACATAACTTTCTCTGTCTACCTGAGTTCTAGTATGTAGCCATTTTTGATACGCCTTCTTTTTCCTTTTACAGGCTGCCTTGACTGTGTCATTCCACCAAGCTGTTTGCTTCATCCTACTTTTACACACTACTGTTCCAAGACATTCTTTAGCCACTTCTAGTACTGTGTCCCTGTACCTTGTCCATTCCTTTTCCAATGACTGTAATTGACTACATTCAACTAACTGGTACCTTTCTGAGATCGCTGTTATGTACTTGTGCCTGATTTCCTTATCCTGAAGTTTCTCCACTCTTATCCTCCTACATATGGACCTGACCTCCTGCACTTTCGGCCTCGCAATCCCAATTTCACTGCAGATTAAATAATGATCAGTGTCATCAAAGAATCCCCTGAATACACGTGTGTCCCTCACAGCCTTCCTGAATTCCTGATCTGTTGTTATATAGTCAATGACAGATCTGGTTCCCCTGCTTTCCCAAGTGTACCGGTGAATGTTCTTATGTTTAAAAAAGGAGTTTGTGATTACTAAGCCCATACTGGCACAGAAATCCAAGAGTTGCTGCCTGTTCCTGTTGGCCTCCATATCCTCTCCAAATTTACCCATAACCTTTTCATACCCTTCTGTTCGATTTCCAATCCTGGCGTTAAAATCACCCATGAGCAGAACACTGTCCTTGTCCTTTACTCTAACAACTACATCACTGAGTGCCTCATAAAAACTATCCATCTTATCTTGATCAGTCCCTTCACAATGCGAATATATTGACACAATCCTAATTTTCTTGCTAGACACTGTCAAATCTATCCACATCAGTCGTTCGTTTACATACCTTATTGCAACTACGCTGGGTTCCATTTCTTTCCTGATGTAAAGCCGTACACCCCATTGTGCTATTCCTGCATTGACTCCTGACAAGTAGACCTTGTATTCTCCCACTTCTTCTTCTTTCTCACCCCTTACCCGAATGTCACTAACAGCTAAAACGTCCAGCCCCATCTTACTTGCAGCCTCTGCCAGCTCTACCTTCTTCCAAGAGTAGCCCCCATTGATATTAATAGCTCCCCATCTTATTACCATTTGTTTCCCAAGTCGTATCTTAGGAGTCCCTGGTTTGTCAGTTAGAGGTGGGACTCCGTCACCTCCAAAGGTCCGAGGCATTTTGCTCTGATTGTTGCCAGCATCATATTTAAAGTACCAGGGTAGCAGGTTGCTAGCCTTACTTGCCCCGAGTTCCATTGGGTTTTACCCCTAACGGCTGAGGGACTAACCGGTGGATTTGGTAGTCTTTGCCGTATGAGCACAGAGGTGACCACGACTCAGAATATGTCCGAGATGCCCAGCCTTATTCCAAAGTAACTGGTATCCCGACTGTCGGGACCACTTACTTGGCCACTCATGTTGCCCGTGGTTCATGAACTAGGACATGACTACAGGAACCCACACCATGTGTTTCGAAGTTTAATAATTTGGTATTTTTTTCCTGGGTAGTGATACCTATGTCAGTTTTAATAACGACTGAACGACGGATGTTTATGGTATTTTACGCAACTCTCAGTCCAACCTTAACAAATAATGGTCCTGCTTTCTCTGTTTGTTTTACGGCTGCGAGTTCTCAAAGATCGAGAACAATAAGTATGCGGAACAATGGCTACGTGTTCGACTTTGCAAGACTGGTCAAGGAGAACGAGAGAAAAAGTTGGTAGTAACAACAGAACTTCAGCTCGCCTTCAGGTTAGAAGCACTCCACGCTATATTCCTGATGCCATTCAATACTTATGTTGCCTCAATACAAGGAATAAAATATGACATCTTAACTCATTTCAGTTCTGCATTCTTACACCGGTATTCTAGAGAACAGCAAGTCCATGGCGTACAATATAAAACGTATTTCGATATTAATAAATAGGATATCATACTCAGTTACTTTTCTCCAATTTAATTAATTTCACAAAGGAAACAGATGTGCTTCTCCACAGGCTAACAGGAAATTTACGCAGGAAGTTTCAACTGTAGTTCTTTACAGATACGTCGGCTGTTACGGTAATATTGCTAAATAGGCTACATCCTGTTTTAGAAAACATCGATATTTCATTCCTGTTCCACAACCGTCGCGGTACATGTAATGTCCATCAGGTACCAGTGGGCACAACGTGTGTGGGACCACCTCTGCTATTTTACTGATCCCCCGACGCATAACAGTTGCTGAACAGTTCAAAGAAATCTTGAGACTCATTTCAAATAGGAACCTCCCTCATGCAATTATAGTCGGTGGTGACTTCAATCTACCCACGATATGCTGGAAAAATTATACATTTAAAGCAGGCGGCAGGCATAAAACGTCATCCGGAATTGTACTGAATGTTTTCTCAAAAAATTAATTTGTACAATTAGTTCATGAGCCCACTCGAAGCGTAAACAGTTGCGAAAGCATACTTGACCTCTTAGCAACATATACTCCTGGACAAATAATGAGTATCATAAAGAATACAGGGGTTAGAGACCACAAGGCAGTTGCTGCTACGCTGAATACCTTAACATCTACAAACATCAAAAAGAAACGCAAAGTACATCTATTTACAACATCTGATAAAAATGCTCTTAACGCCTTTTTAAGAGACAGTCTCCACTCCTCCCGATCTGATCACTTAAGCGTAGAAAAGATGTGGAATGATTTCAAAGAGATAGTGTCGACAGCAGTTGAGAGATATATACCACATAAATTAATGATGGTACTCATCCCCCATGGTACACAAAATGGTTCAGATCGCTGATTTAGAAGCAACGAAAAAACCATGCCAAATTAAAAAGAACGCAAAATCCCCAAGATTGGCAGTGTTTCGCAGAAGTTCGAAATATAGCACGTACTTCAATGAGAGATGCTTTTAATAATTCCCACAAAGAAACTCTGTGTCGGAATCTGGCAGAAAACCCAAAGAGATTCTGGTCATACATAAAGTACACCAGTGGCCAGACGCAATCAATACCACCACTGCGCGATAACAACGGTGAAGTCACTGATGACAGTGCCACTAAAGCAGAGTTGTTAAACACGGTTTTCCGAAATGTCTTCACCAAAGAAGACGAAGTAAATATTCCTGAATTCCAATCAAGAACAACTGCCAAGATGAGAAACACATAATCATATATCCTCGGTGTAGCAAAACAGCCTAAATCACTTAATAAAGGCAAGGCCTACGGTCCAGATTGTATACCAGTCAGGTTCCTTTCAGAGAATGCTGATACAATAGCTCTATATTTAGCAGTTCTATACAACCACTCGCTGACAGAAGGTTCCGTAACTAAAGACTGGAAAATTGCTCAAGTCACAATAATAACCAAAAAGGGCAGTAGGAGTAATCCGCTGAATTACAGGCCCATATCACTAACATCGATTTGCAGTAGCGTTTTGGCACATATACTGTGTTCGAATATTATGAAGTATCTAGAAGAAGCCGGCCGGTGTGGCCGTGCGGTTCTAAGCGCTTCAGTCTGGAACCACATGACCGCTACGGTCGCGGGTTCGAATCCTGCCTCGGGCATGGATGTGTGTGATGTCCTTAGGTTAGTTAGGTTTAAGTAGTTCTTAGTTCTAGGGGACTGATGACCACAGATGTTAAGTCCCATAGTGCTCAGAACCATTTGAACCATTTTTGAACCTAGAAGAAAAGAATTTATTGACACATAGCACGGATTCAGAAAACATCGTTCTTGTGAAACACAACTAGCTCTTCATACTCTTGTAGCTATGACTGCTATCGACAAGGGATGTCAGATGTATTCCATATTTTTAGATTTCCAGAAAGCTTTCGACACCGTTCCTCACAAGCGCTTTCTAACCAAACTGCGTGTCTATAGAATATCGCCTCACTTGTGCAGTGCATTCGTGATTTCCTGTCAGAAAGGTCACAATTCGTAGTAATAGACGGGAAGTCATCGTGTAAAACAGAAGTAATATCTGGCGTTCCCCAAGGAAGTGTTATAGGCCCTCTATTGTTCCTGATCTATATTAACGACATAGAAGACAATATGAGTAGCTGTCTTAGATTGTTTGCAGATGATGCTGTCATTTACCGTGTTGTAAAGTCATCAGATGACCAAAACGAATTTCAAAATGATTTAGATAAGATATCTGTACGGTGGTGAGGAAATTGGCAATTGACCCTAAATAAAGGAAAGTGTGAAGTTATTCACGCGAGTACTAAAAAGGCATCCGCTACATTTCGATTACTCGGTAAGTCACACAAATCTTAAGGCCGTAAATTCAACTAAATATTCGGGGATTACAATTACAAATAACCTAAACTTGAATGACCACATAGATAATGTTGTGGGCAGAGCAAACCAAAGACTGCGATTCATCGGCAGAACACTTGAAAGGTGACCAGGTTTACTAAACAGACTGCTTACACCACGCTTGTGCCCCCTATTCTGGAGTACTGCTTTGCGGTGTGGCATTCGCATCAGATGGGACTGACGGATGACATCGAAAAAGTCCAAAAAAGGGCAGTTCGTTTTGTACTATCGCGAAATAGGGGAGATAGCGCCACAGACATGATACGTGAATTGGAGTGGCAATCGTTAAAACAAAGGTGTTTTTTGTTGCTACGGGATCTTCTCATGAAATTTCAATCACCAGTTTTCTCCCCCGAATCCGAAAACATTCTGTTGGCACGTGCCTACACAGGGAGAAATGATCATCACGATAAAATAAGAGAAATCAGGGCTCGCACAGAAAAATTTAAGTGCTCGTTTTTCCAGCGCGCCGTTCGAGAGTGGAACGGTAGAGAAACAACTTGAAGGTGGTTCATTGAACCTTCTGCCAGGCACTTTATTGTGAATAGCAGAGTAATCACGTAGACGTAGATGTGGATGTATCGGCGTGCCTGTAAGATTGCTTGTTAGTGAAAGCCAGAGTCGCCGCATTGAGCGAAGGTACAGTGCCAGCCCTCTGTACTTGACATAAGTGAGCCCAACACCTCCTTTGTGGAAGGGTAAAGTAAGAGTAACAAACATGATCTTGAGGACACTGCCTGCATCCTGGAAGCCATACTGTCTGTCATCGGTGAAACATGGGTGTAATGGTTAAGTTGAGAAACCATGTACACATTGACGTACGGAGCTCGTTGCATAAGGTGCAACGGTCTAAATTTGATAAGGGGAGCCTGTGTTCGGAGTCTTCGTAAGACTTTACGGTACGTAAAGGCCTCCGTACGTTGTATTTGTCGATGAAACGATATCCCTAAAGATTTGAGCATTGGAACCTTTGTCATGGGTATATCCAGTTCCGCAGGCATGCCACGTCCCACCTCCATATAGCATTATTTCCGTTAAGTTGACCACCCTGCCCGCCACCGCCCCACACTGTTGGAGCCAGGAAAAGCGCCGCACGTATTTCGTCACCAGTCCGTGCCAACAACATCACATCGTCGGCGTACGCACCACATCGGAAGGTCACTGAGAGGATGTTAAGTCCTTCCAAGAGTTGCTGCAGTCCGTGAAGACCTCGTTCGAGGGCAACGGCGCGTAATATGGCATGAGGAGCACAGCCGACAGCCATGTCTGACGGACCTGCTGACACGGCCGGGGACCGAGCGAGGTGGCGCAGTGGTTAGCACACTGGCCTCGTATTCGGGAGGACGACGGGTCAAACCCGCGTCCGGCCATCCTGATTTAGGTTTTCTGTGATTTCCCTAAATCGCTTCAGGCAAATGCCGGGGTGGTTCCTTTGAAATGCCACGGCTGACTTCATTCCCTATCCTTCCCTAATCCGACGGGACCGATGACCTCGCTGTTTGGTCCCCTCCCCCACATCAACCAACCAACATGGCTGGGGACGGACCGATAGCTGTGTACCATCCTCGTGACCGCCCAACGGATCAAACGAAGCACAACAGACGTCGTCACACGCGGGATACCGATGCGTTCCAGAACTATACGCAGGTATCTATGATCTACGTTACGAAAGCATGGTCAAATTCCATCGTAACATGAGCGCAGTAGAGACGGTATGTTTGCATCAGTGCTACTACATCTCTTTAGGTACTCAAAGTCGTAAACACTCTAGTGTTGCCTCCTAGGCGGGTTTGATCAGTGTGAATGGCCGCTGTTACAGTACATTTGAGCCTCTCACGGAGCATGAGTGTCAACAGTTTACTGTCAGTGTTCATGACTGGCAGTGGCCGAAAATCAGGCGGGCAACAGTCTTCGCCGGGTTTGGGTACCGGAATCAAGAGGCCCTCAGCGAATACAGGTGGTACTTGAAAATCGGGGTTGAGTTCTCTGTACATCATGACTCACCTTGCACCCATAATATCAAACAACCGTTTATAAAATTCTAGAGGGAGTCCGTCAGGTCCTGGTGCCTTGTTGGGAGCATCGCACAACATAGCATGTCGTAGTTCTTCGAAAGTTACCTCCGACAAGAGCGTAGCATTATCTTGTGGATTCCGAGAGAGGGGTAGGTCGGATAAGACTACCCTGATTCCGCAATCCATGTTGTAATCTCGCTCGGAGAGAAGTGTGTATTACTGTGAACGCTCGGACGATATCCATTTGTTTTTCGGCTCGTCGTCCATCCTTCGTCTCGACCTCTGTAATGAGGTGCCTCTTGCGTCGTCTCCTGTCTTGAATGATACGGCGGAGGAAAGATCGTTCTTCAGTGATATTATCAGCTATCCTCGCCCGCACTCGCACACCCGCGAGACATACCGCGGTGATACGTAGCAAATGTGCCTTGACGTACTATTCTGCCGCTCCTCGTTCCGGAGACGGCGGTTGTACGCCATTTCACGGAGCGCAGTGTAGTAGAAATCAGTGGTTGCGGTATACCAGCGCGCTCCGTCGCGTCCATAGGTGGCTAATGTTCGGCACACGGTGGGTTTGACACACCACAGAAGTGTAGAACCATCATTGGCTTCGGCTCCACGTGGACTCAACTTCGAGTCTCCAATTTAACCCACAAAGAATGGCCACATTGAGGCGCCACGGACCCCTACTGCGTCAGACGCGTTAGCGGGGGAGGGTGAGAGTACACACGCTAGGTGGTCCGTAAACACTGCCGAACACACCTCAGCGCCGACAACTGCCGATCGCAAGCTGCGTGTGACGTAAACTCTATCCAAACGGAATGAAATTTTCACTTTGCAGCAGAGTGTGGCTGATACGAAACTTCCTGGCAGATAAAACTGTGTGCTGGACCGAACTCGAATTTAAGATCTTGGGCAATTGCTGTACCGACTCAGCTACCCAAACACGACTCACTACCCGTTCTCACAGGTTCAATTACGCCAGTACCTCGTCTCCTATCTTTCAAACTTCTGAGAAGCTCTGCTATGAACCGTGCATAACCAGCACTCTATCCAAACTGCTCGCGGAATTGCTGGTAAAGTAAGTGTGTTCCTGTCGATCACCATATTGTATGACTCCTGTGTCCTACAAAGCCAAGTCCGTTACAAGGGCCTGAAGTGCCAGGCAGGTAGTATGGTGCGGCATCTGGTTGGATGGTCAAAGCATGCAACTGAAATATCTGCTTACTACCAACTGGTCGGCATTGTCCTGGAAGCACAGTGGTATGTCTTCAGCATAAAAGGTGCGGCGTTCTCTCCGTCTGTCGGTTCCAGTAGGAAGGTACAGGTTCACTAAACGAACTGTACCAATCGTGAGTGAGATCCCACGGGCTGACGGTAAATACGGTACATCAGTTGCGATGATCCCTTCCCTGAGCAGAATAGCCGTACCTCCTCAGCCCACATCTGAAGGTTGGGTGCAGACATCATATCCCTAGGTATCGAGTCACAGACCTGGTTAGACTTCTTGAAGGAAAACAACATCCAGATATGAAGCTCGTAATGCATCCTGCAGCAAACGTGTCTTGAAAGCAGAAGTAATGCCGTTAACATTGATCGTGGCGAGCCGTTTTGCTTGTTCCATCATGTCGCGGGGTTGTCCTTGGTATTACAGGTGGGCAGTATTCGCGGTGTGGAGCGTCTTTAGGGGAAGAGATAGGAAGCGGGAGGTGTAGGTCATGCCGGCCCACGCGTCTGCCGCCGTCAACGTGGACGCAGCCAACGGATATCGTCAGGGACCTGAAACGCATCCATGCCCCTCCTGCACCCGCTCCGCCAGTGAGTTCGATAACACTAGATCGCGAGAGGCTGACATAGTCGTCGGTGCATTCCCGGGACGGGGCTTCAGTGCTCTCGTCCTGCCCACAATGCGTGGTCTCGCCGGTAACGGCGGATGTCATCGAACCTTGTGGTAGATTAGAATCAGCCGGGTCGGACCAGTGGGTGGCTGACGCACTTCATCGTCCATCACCGCTTCCTCGGGCTGGTCTGATCTCTACTGCCTCGGTCGTTATGCGTCGCCTCTTATGTTGCTTCGGCGATTTCTGTTTACGCTGTCTCGCCTCTGTGTCCGACGCAGGGAAGGGGGTGAATGCGGCATCCTGTTCTACCTCCACAGCAACGTCGTTTTGTCGTTGCAGCGGTGCATGCGTGCCGTCCGTGCCCGACGAGAGGGAAGCAGAGGCATTGGCTCTACAAGACGCTGGGGGCTCCTCGGCAACGGTTGCAGGGGCCTCCAAGGCTTGTACTAATACACAGGGTGTTACAAAAAGGTACGGCCAAACTTTCAGGAAACATTCCTCACACACAAATAAAGAAAAGATGTTATGTGGACATGTGTCCGGAAATGCTTAATTTCCATGTTAGAGCTCATTTTAGTTTCTTCCACTTACGCTCAATGGAGCACGTTATCATGATTTCATACCTGTGTTGCTGGAACATGTGGTTCATGCACGATGGAGCTCCTGCACATTTCAGTCCAAGTGTTCGTACGCTTCTCAACAACAGATTCGGTGACCGATGGATTGGTAGAGGGGGACCAATTCCATGGCCTCCACGCTCTCCTGACCTCAGTCCTCTCGACTTTCATTTATGGGGGCATTTGAAAGCTCTTGTCTACGCAACCCCGGTACCAAATGTAGAGACTCTTCGTGCTCGTATTGTGGACGGCTGTGATACAATACGCCATTCTCCAGGGCTGCATCAGCGCATCAGGGATTCCACGCGACGGAGGGTGGATGCATGTATCCTCGGTAACGGAGGACTTTTGAACATTTCCTATAACAAAGTGTTTGAAGTCACGCTGGTACGTTCTGTTGCTGTGTGTTTCCATTCCACGATTAATGTGATTTGAAGAGAAGTAATAAAATGAGCTCTAACATGGAAAGTAAGCGTTTCCGGACACCTGTCCACATAACATATTTTCTTTCTTTGTGTGTGAGGAATGTTTCCTGAAAGTTTGGCCGTACCTTTTTGTAACACCCTGTAGAAGGATCGTCATAGACAGCTGGCGTCTCCCGTCTCGCCGCCGCAACGTACGTAATCGGCGTACTGGTCGCTATCGACGGTCGAATCTGATCGTCTGAGGGCGTCTGCAGGAGACGGCGTTGCAGGCATTGGGTACGCACGTGGCCTACCTGTCCACATCCGGAGCAGGTCGTCGGTAGGCCTTCGTAAATAATTATGGCCCGGCAACCGGCGATCGCGAGATATGAAGGTATGTGGCGGCGCAGCGCGAACCGGACCTGTCCCTCAGGGACGGGGTAAGTTTCGGAGGTCTTCCATTTTTCGGCCGTATGGCTAAGGACTGTGCCATAGGGTTGAAGAGCAAGGCTGACTAAATCCTCTGGAACTGCAAATTGTAGCTCAGTCACATGTACATTTTGTGTTCCCAGTCAGGCACGTTCAAGTGTTAACCACACCCACGTTTCCGTCACAGTGACAGAATCGGTAACCTTCCGTCGAGTGGCGGAGAAGTTTGTCACAGGCCTCATCGTCAGTAAGCTTGAGACATACAATGCTAGAGACGACAGCCATGTGAATAACTAGCAACTCTTTCGGGGCAATGTGTATCACGTCTTGTAAAAGTTGCTCTACTTCGTGAGCCTTGGGTCTGGAGTACGTTGCTTTAAACTGCAGCTTGATCGTGGATTGCGATGCGAGACAGCCATCGGATGTCAGAAATGTAGCTACGACACCCAATACTAGCACGGTGGCATGGTAAACAACAACAAACCCGGAAACGCGACACGGAGCGGCCGGGATGTACCGCACCGCTCCACAGCCAAGGCCGACGACCACTTCGGCTATCTGGACACGCCCAGAAGCGCCACAGATCTCCATTTGTCTCGATGTCTACTTTCCCCAGTCTCGCAAAAAGTTTGATTGCTTCCAGAATATTTGTTCTCAAATATTCTACAGCTGATGCGGAACCATAATTGCAGTTTGATAGTTAACTCTTAATTGAATGGGGCTTTTGATCGCCTACGCAGTGTCTCTGACACTGCACTACAGTATATTAATAATGGAACTGTTAAATCGTCGTGCCTGTCTGTCTGAACACGCTAACCTCCAATACTACGAGACGAAATTTCAGGGATTTACACAGATAACTTGGGGCTGCTTACAGGTTCTGTTTCAGCAAAATCATTTAACGAAAAAAAGCATATCATGATTTTAAACTGGATTTAAAACTGTCGTGTCTGTCAATTTGCCTGTTTGAAGACTGTAATCTCCTACTAAACTAATTTTTATGTGTAGACGTTATTTCATCAAAATCAGAACCAGGAAAAAATGTCATAATTTAAGCTTTACTTAAAATCATATGCTGTACTTAGCAGTTTGTATGTTTAATTACCACGGCGTAGTACTTCAAGAAACAACTGATGGCGCTGTTAGTTTCGTAGTACACTATAGAAACAGTTAATGGTGGTGTTATTAGTATTCTTAATTTAGTGACAGACTTATGTTTGGAAGTGTATGTGGGTAACAAAATTAAGCTTCGCAACCTTATATTTACGAATGCTAAGGAGCAGCGAATTTACTTGACTAGAATATATGGATTTACTCGTTTAGCTTGGTGTATTAAAAAATTAATGACATTGCTTAGCCTTTTTCGAGAGGTCTTGTTTATGTTTGACTTCTTTCCTATGGAAGTTTTTTTTTTTACTTCAGTAACAGAAGTATTTAGAAAAGCTAATGTCAGTGACACACAGTTAAGAGCCACTATCTTATCCTTATCAATACAAATTAACATTGAAATTACTTGGATAGGATATATAGATTTACTCATTTTGCTTTGTTCATCAAAAACCTAATGACAATATTTAGCTTCTTCTCTAGATTTTATTTATATTCTTTGCTAGGGAAAACGAATCAAGTCTGCTTCGTGACTTGGGTGCCTACTCGTTACATTTTGATTTCATTTTGTTCCCAAATAAAAACGCCTAGAAAACAATTCAACCTTTCTCAATACACCAGATTTGCTAAAAGACTGAGGAGTATGCGGTCTCATGAATCCAATGAAGATCGTGAGGTGAGACATGGTGCTGCTCGAGAACATCAGACATTAACTTGCTCTTTGGAAACTTCTTCCAAAAGTGAGGCATGACGTAACTCAAAACTCTTCACTCACAGAGGTTTAAAGTTAGTTCTTTTCAACGTAACGTCATAGAACCGAAAATTTTGACGAGAAGTTGCATAGGAGAGCCGGTTTTTATACTCAGAATCTCATGTATTCCTAAAAATTTACCATTTCGCTTTAAATGTGTAGAATTCTCGATAAGTTTATGTTATGCCATGGCCATAATCAAAACACAAGGCCAGACGCACGCCCGTATCTCGTGGTCGTGCGGTAGCATTCTCGCTTCCCACGCCCGGGTTCCCGGGTTCGATTCCCGGCGGGGTCAGGGATTTTCTCTGCCTCGTGATGGCTGGGTGTTGTGTGATGTCCTTAGGTTAGTTAGGTTTAAGTAGTTCTAAGTTCTAGGGGACTGATGACCATAGATGTTAGGTCCCATAGTGCTCAGAGCCATTTCGCCAGACGCTGCGTGTTTTGTGCTTGAACCTTCCTGTGATTTGCTTTTTGTACTGCCAACTCTGCATGACTTTCTCCCGTGTAAGTGAAGCAAGCAAGTTCTTCGCTCATGCCTCCAAACACACTACCTCAAACATTTTATAGAAAGAATCTTTATAAGTTAAAAAGAAATTTCGCACGTACTAAGTCTCAGGTACAGGTACCAATAAATACCTAGGCAACGCCAGGTTTCTCTGCTACTAACATACAAAATCCCACATACACCATACAACGCTGCCAGTGAAAAAAGAAAGACACAATATATCACTGAGACTAGTGATAAAACGTAGGACAGCCCCAAAGACCTACATGACAAAGTAAACTCAAAAAAACACTTAGAAAACGCTATAGGATGCGCAACGGTATGACTGTGCACAGGAAACATGATGAGATACGTACGAAGCATATAGTAGATATAACACATATAGTATAACAAGCATCATTTGCCACAGAAAGCTTTTAAACTCGACTATGTGGATGTAGGACAATAATCAACCAGCCCACTTTGTGTGTGACATTTTTTGAGAACTGAACAACAGGCTCCCTGCAGTATGGCTAGGACGATGTGTTCCTCAGAAGTGACCCACACAGTCACTCAGTTTAACATCAGTAGATTGTTTTTGTAGCCATATCAAAATAAAAGTGTTCGTGTCAAATCCACAATCTCGGATTACGCCAAGCAGCGCATCAAGGAAGCTTCTAGCTCCGTGACGTCAGCAGGTCGTTTAGACGGTGTTGTTAATGCTGCATTCAGAAAAACCGGCACCATGTTGAACACCTCACGTAACTGAATGTTCCACCACCAGAACATCCATTTGTACACAGCCAATTATGTAGGCTACAGCATGTTGCCACCAGTAAAACTTTAAAACTTTCAATCTTCCTAACTAAAATTAATAGAAATTTGATTTAAATTGATTCATACACAGTTCGTTTGAATAAATCGGGTACATGAAAGTAAAAATGTTCTATTTAAGGAATTGTAAGCCTTGGCTATAAGTCCTTGAAAAATAACTAAATAAATAATAACTAAATAAATTTGGTTCATAGCTCCACAGAAAACCTAACTGATCTTACCTTTAACTATCTAAATAAATATTCATCTTATTTATTATTTTTTTGGTTATAGAGAACAACACCCTATCTCAAACAAAACAGGAAACCTACAGCCACAGACATATAGCTCAAATAAATACCACTCGAGGAGAGAAATTATGAGAAAGAAATAGAAACAATATAACTAGTAGCAATGAGACACCCTTTCGATTAGGCGACCGATACTGCCAGTCAACAATGCCACACGACTTTTTGTTTCTAGAAAAATAAGGTCACTATATACACTGACGGACAAAAACGCAAAAGCAGAACATAATTAATTTAGAGTATTTAAATTTCGTGAATACATATTTATATGATGAACATTGCAAGATCACACGTTAATGTAAGCGCAAGATAATCCATTCTAAATGTGTAACGCTGGTACGTTAATAACGAATGTAACCGCCAGAATATTGAATTCAAGCTTGCAAACGTGCATGCATTTCTTGTACAGGTGCCGGATGTCAGTTCGTGACATGGAGTTCCATGCCTGTTGCACCGGATTGGTCAATACAGGGACGGTTAATGCTGTTTGTGGATGACGCTGGAGCTGTCGTTCGATGATGTCCGATTATCCTACTGGAAAACGGCCCCTGGAATGCTAGTCGTGTATGGCCGGACAACCGTCCGAATCACCAGACTGACGTACAGTTTTGCAGCCAAAGTGCGGGAGATAACCACGAGTGTGCTCCTGCTGTCATACGAAATCGTACTCCAAACCATAACACCTGTGTGTGTAGCACACAGACTGCTTTGTCGCAGGCCCTCAACTGGCCTTCTTCTAACGAACACGTGACCCTCATCAGAAAACACAGCAGACCTCCGCCGTGATCTCCAATGTGCTCTCGCTTAACATCACTGAAGTCACAAATGGAGGTGGTTTGCGGGCAGTGGAACGCACGGTACATGATGTCTGGCTTGGAGCTGAACTTGAAGTAACCAATTTGTAACAGTTTGCAGTGTCACTGTGGTGCCAAGAGCTGCTCAGTTTGCCGCTGCAAGTGCCGTACGGTGCGTCAGAGCTCACCTCGAACACAATTGTCTTCTCTCTCTGTAGCATCACGTGGCCGTCTAGAGCCCAGCCTTCTTGCGATCGTACGTTCTCGCAGAGTACCGCTGCCAGCCATCATGTACAGTAGTTACATTCCTGCTAAGTCTTTCTACAATATCGCAGAAGGAACAAACAACCAGCTTCTCATAGCCACGTTACATGACCTCGTTCAATTCGGTGAGTTCTTTATAATGGCGTCTTCGTCACCTTAAAGGCATTCTTAACTAACAGCAACTCACCACGTCCAATGTTCACTACCGTTACAGGGTGCATATAAAGAAAATCTGATGTGCCTCGTCATAGTGACGCTACTAGCGCCACTGTCACACGACTGGCACGAAATCTGAATATGTATCATGTTGCAGATGCAGAAACCAACTTTCGTTTATGTTGCAAATCTCCTTCTTGTGTTGGAATTTCTTTCGCCAGTGCAGTATATATAACATCCTCTGAGCAAATTTAAATACATCACCCACGAGAGTGAAATTGCAAAGAACAATCATGTATCAAATTGAGTTGAATAGCAGTAGAGTAGTGCACGTAGGAATGACTAATAGGAATTTTGTCTTAAAATAAAAAGAATATATCAAGTGTTGCAAGTGTGGCATTAATCATTAGAGTTCGCAGAACATTTCAGGTAACACAGTCACCACACCACATAAATAATCGTAAGACCAACAGGCTGCAGACAGAACTTCATTACTCTTCGAGAGGAATCTATGAGATGCTACGTGGGTACCACATAGTGTTCTCAAGTCTCGATGCGATACAATCCGTATTTCATATCTAAATTGTGAGTTTCCCAAAAATATTGTTTGTCACCTGCTGCAGCTCACGTCATATAAATGTCCTGTAATTATTCTTGCAGAAATGACGGTCTAAAATGACCAAAGGCATACATCCTTCGGCAGAACCTCAGAATGTCGATGCGGGGGCGTTTATTGATTCAACGGCGGCGCCTCTGCTAGACCTGATGGGCTGTGTAAACAGCTGCGAGACAACAGCTACCAACGCCAGGGCAATCATTCAGTGGAGAGCGTACCGTAGACCATTTCGCTTGATTCCATCGATTCTCACACTAGAACCCGCAGTCCAGAGTCATAGCCATTCGTCATGCCAGAAGTATATGAACACGTTTCGTTAGTTAACAGCAGCCATGTTTCCACAGTTTGTCAGTAGTGAGATAGACGATTTTGAAGCACAAGAAGTAAAAATAGTACTTAGTTTAAATGATTTGGAGAAAGGAACAGTAAGTTTACATTGATAAGAGAAACGATATCACAGACATAGCGGTCGAGGTGAATGAAAGAACAATACATTCGTACACCCCACTGACTTCCAGATCCTTAGAGAAGAGCCCTATCGTGGGCAGTCTACGATTGGGAAGGGAATCAGTTGTTATACTGTTAAAGCACTCACCGTGATGCTTTCCTGCAAAGAGAGAGTGAAACAATGAAATTCCACAATTTGAACGTTTCGATGAGGATATGAACCACTCTTTTTATCTATATGTGACTCTATTACCCTATCCTCTGCACCACATCGATCGCAGGCACTTCAGCTGTTTTGCTCCAACGTACATGTTACGGCGTAAAATTGTCCACAGGTTTACTTGGGTGTCATTCATATTACTGGATGCGATACGCTGCATATAAAAGTAATAAATATATGAAATTGTGTATCTGACTCAAGGATTTGTACCATCTCGACTCTCATTATGGTGGACGCACGCACTCTGAACACACGAGATAACCAGCACCGTCTTTTCGTAGACTTTCAGAATGTAAACTCTTGGTGCAGTGAATTAGATATCAGAGAACCTAATGATTGTTACCACATGCTGGTGTAAAGACACACAATGGTAGTGTTAGGTTTAAATGCCATTTTATGCAAAAAATGTGTTATTGCGTTACTGTTTTCAAGCAGAAAATACAGAACTTAAGAGCGAATACCTCACATCCCTTATTTAGCCAGTTTGGGCTCTCAAAAGAGCGTAACTTGAGAATTCCACACCACTTAATATATCGTGGGAGAACTATGACTTCAACGTGAATGACGACGCCATCCTGCGAGGAAGGAAGTGTATGGGAGTGCTAATAAAACAGACTCTCAGTTTCTGCCATCCACCTCTAAGCAGACAGCGACATATTCCAAGTGTTATCTAGGATTCCCGCCATGAGATGCATTTCAGTTTCCTGGCATCGTAAATTTCGTCTTCAGTCACTTGCGCCCACCATAAACGATGTGCGGAACATAATTAAGTTAGTCCAGAAGAGCAATTTTGCTCTTCTGCAAAGCACCTGCGCAGAAACAGTAACGCCAGAATTAGAGACTAGAGTTGACTACTATTCCGAGGCACTCTCACATGAGTACTCACTGTAGCGGTATCGTGTGCTGTGTTTAAACCACAAGTCTTATACCTCGCAGATACAAACTCTGAATTCGCAAGTAACGTGTGTGTTGTGTGCAGATACGCTACAATCAATACTAAGAATAATATTTGTATATCATAAATTCAGTGCTAGTCCCCTACTAAAGTACCCACCGTGGTGGTTTTCTCAAAAGAGAGAGTAAAACAATGAACTTCCACAATTGGAAGTTTCAATGAGGATTTCAACCACTCTTTTATTTGCAAGTGAGTCTATTATTTTAACCTCTGTGCCACATCGATCGCAGGCGTGGCCAGCGCATCAGATTGCTAACCGAAGCGTCCAGGGTTCGATTCTCGGCCAAGTCAGACATTTTGCTCCACTTGGGGACTGGGTGTTGTGTTGACCTTAGGTTCTAATTGTCTTAATTGACATTAAAGTGCCGAAATGGCCGTATAGGCACGTCCCGAAAGCCAATAAACAAAGAGAAAGTACAGTGCAGGGCTGGTTGACAGTGTTCTCCACGACCCTGCAGAGGAAAGGGGACCTGCAGGTCAAAAACTACTGACAGGAGGGAAATATGAGCAAACATACTAAATGTATGCAAGTCATCAGAACAAATGTATTATCGACAATGATTTTTTCTGAATACTACATGCAATCGTAAGTTAAGTAGTAAATCATACCTATTCAAATTTTGGCTCCATCACCTGCATAAGTAATTCCGTAGCCAACTGACAGAACTGGCTTGGACACCTTTAGTGTCCTAGTCATTTTCTTCAATACTACTAACGAGTCTAACCTGCACTACAACCTTTTAAAGTTCTTGCTCGAGAATGTTCCGTGATGGTTATTTTCCTTTTACATATTTTTAACGTGTGTAGAAATTTTTAACGTGTGTAGAAACTTTTTCTCAGTCTTCAGTCTTTCACAGAGCTTTGTGTTAGGCAGTTCAAAGTTTCCAACGAAAGATTTGTAGATATTTATCTCTCATATCTTTTGTTTGATAACTATTCCAAATCTATTGGATTTTATGAGGGTCGCATTATAGGGAAGTAATCGAAGAACAGTAAACTACCTGTCGATTAAAATCTGTCGATGATGTACATAGGCTTTGTTACGTATTTTGTTTCTGATAGATTGCTTTTCTCAGCTGTTTCTATTTTTGGGCTGTCAAGAGAATAGCTAAGTACAATAATTTGTAGTTTTTATCTCGTAAGTGTATTGTAACGGAGTTGTGAGGTCTTTCTGTTTCTATTGTTTACACGAGTTTTTTGAGATGAGATTGTGTCACTAACAGAACCATTTTGGAGGTGTCTTAGTTGATTAGGATAGCACAATACCCAGTCCCCGAGTGGAGAAAATCTCCGATCCAGGGCCCTCGCACGCAATCTGCTGCTCTGGTCACTCAGCTATGGAGGCGGACATTTACACCTAAGGATAAAATATAATAGATGTTCTGCAACAGATACGAGCAACAGCTAAGTCATTGGCACCATCTCTGGCGGAAGGGGACGTTATTCCCACACATCGCAGCTCTCGGCAGCTCGCACGTTAGTTCCACAACCTAATTCTGCTACAGTTGTCATGGCCTAGCCTATTTACTGAACCGTTCACGCGGCCAAACACTAACATTAACAGAAGCCGAAATCATAGAGTGGCAGAGAATCATTGTACAAGTAAAAACGATAGAAATACCAGAAATACAAATGAAGATCTTAGTCATTCCATGGCGGGAGACGAAGCCTTCACATAAATAGTGAACAAGTTTTAAATAAC
Organism: Schistocerca piceifrons; assembly: GCF_021461385.2. Classification (NCBI taxonomy): domain Eukaryota; kingdom Metazoa; phylum Arthropoda; class Insecta; order Orthoptera; family Acrididae; genus Schistocerca; species Schistocerca piceifrons. The sequence goes on from NC_060149.1 coordinate 583,644,124, forward strand.
TTTACGCTCCATTTATTTCACCCCTGATACTTCAGAAATTAAAAGAATGTGTGTATCCTTAAAAATGTGCATTACCTGAATGAATATGTCATGGATACCACGAGACAATGCAACCACTGCGATAGCAGTGTCAAGCTGTACGTGGTCCACACAATTTTCCTGCAATATCTCTACCTCATGATGAGCCTACACTGGCTTGAAAATTAGTTAGTGCTACAGAAATTAAACTGTGTCAAAATCCAAAAACGCTACTGCAACCTTATTACACTCACATAAATCAGCAGTACTTAACTGGCTTTCCCAGTACTTTGTGCTACGTAACGTTTAGAAATTACTTCAGTAATTTCAGTAAATTCCGTTAATATTAAAAAAAAAACAGATGAGGTACAACACTAAGACCCGTATCTCATAAGGTTTCATGAAAATGTTGTATCCGCCAGAAGACTGGTAGTAAACCTCCTGTCATCCAGCACCATAGAAAAGCATTTTCACATGGAAGACTTTTGAGTAAAACAGATTGGAAACGGTGTAAGGTTTCGTATATTCAATAAATCGATATCTACCCTATACTCCTCAACGCCACCTTATGGTTTGTGGCGGAGGGTGCTTTGTGTACCACTGTCATTCCTGTTTCCTATTTACAGCTGCAAATCGTTCCCGAGAAGAATTATTGTTGGTAATACTTGAATCTCTCTAATTTTAACTTCGTGGTCGTTCCGTGAGATATATGCAGGAGGGAGCAACGTCTTGATTGATTTTTCTAGGAACATAGGCTACTAGAATTTTAAAAATAAATACACAGTGATACACAATGCTCCTCTTGTAACGTCTAGGCCGGCCGGAGTGGCCGTGCGGTTCTAGGCGCTACAGTCTGGAGTCGAGCGACCGCTACGGTCGCAGGTTCGAATCCTGCCTCGGGCATGGATGTGTATGATGTCCTTAGGTTAGTTAGGGTAAATTAGTTCTGCGTTCTAGGCGACTGATGACCTCAGAAGTTAAGTCGCATAGTGATCAGAGCAATTTTTTGTAGCGTCTACCACTGAAGTCGAATGAGCTTCTCCGTAACGTTTTCGTGCTCACTAATGGATCTGTGACGAAATGCGCTACTGTTCTTTCAATTTTTTTCTTTTTCCTCTATCAATTCTGTCTAGTACGAATCACAGGCTGGCGAGTAATCTTCAAATACTGGCCGAATGAGGGTTTATTAAGCTACATATCCTGATAATATTTCCAATGAAACTCAGTCCGGCATCTGCTTTACGTGTGATTAGTTTTACGTGCTCGTTCCACTTTAAACAGCTTCGTACTCATGCTCTGAGATATTTAATAGATGAAATTATTTGTTCTACAATCAGACAATACTGAATCTTTTCGCCAATTTATGGGCAGAACCTTTGCCGTCAAGGAAGTGCTCAGGATTTGTATTCAAAAATTCTCGTCGTATACCATTTCTATTTTTTTTTCTATCTTAGCACGCTTGCCGGGCGCTGTGGCCGTGCGGTTCTAGGCGCTTCAGTCCGGAACTGCTCTGCTGCTACGGTCGCAGGTTAGAATCTTATCTCGGGCATGGATGTGTGTGATGTCCTTAGCTTAGTTAGGTTTAAGTAGTTCTAAGTCTAGGGGACTGATGACCTCAGATGTTAAGTGCTTCGAGGTATTTGAAACATTTTTAGCACGCTTGATTCGGCTTCGGAGCAATTTGAGTCGTTCCTGGTGAATATATGGTGACAGTAATTACTGGGACATTGTGTAAGGTTTGTATTTAATTTTTTATGTGGTCCCTTCGTTTTACGGTGGCATCTATGAGAGAAGACAAGATGTTATGCCTTTTTTTAATCACATTCTGCAGCTTGTGCGGTATTAGTTGGAAAATGCAAACCGCTATAACGTAGTACGTAATACTTGCATAGCTGCCGCGGCACAGGGCCAACGGCGGCCTACACTTCGCTTATTCCGCCAGCGCTATCTCCGCGGGCTGGGCACCAGAGGCCGCCTGCTGTGGGCCACGTGACTTGTGCACCTGCTCGGCATCCGCCGTGCCCCCTACCGGGGACCACCTCTTCACACGCGCAGTGCAGCAGGCACTCGCTCTCATATTGTGTTCATACTTACTTCCAGCAAATGCTTGTATCTGTGTTCTCAGCTCCTGTTCACTTCTATGTAGAGGAAGAATAAACTTTGGTTCATTGTCCTCGTACTGCTGTTTGTGTTTTACAGAAAGATAGAATGACTGACGTCGAGTGTGGTACTGACTTGCGCGTTCTCAGTCTATTTGGTTGTTCCTTCGGTTCTTTTGTCCATGGAGAAGGTGTTCCAATCTCTCCTCTAGCAGTAGCTGGCTCTTAGGGTTGCTATCACCTACTCCCCACCCACACTGACTAAGCAGGCGTACCCGCCGCCTTTTCCGCCTTACGACGATGCTTCCGAAGATTTGGAGGCAACACTTCCTCGCTTTTAGTGTTACTGATGGAATAATGTGGCAAGGCATTGTTCCTCTCTTGGATTTCTCCTCTGATCTACCAGTCTTTGTGCCAATCAGCCCCACTCCAGGAACCCGCGTCACTTTCGCCCGACGAAATGCGTAAGTTGTTGCCATATTATCACCATAAACGCACGGCCGCGCGGGATTATCCGAGCGGTCTAGGGCGCTGCAGTCATGGACTGTGCGGCTGGTCCCGACGGAGATTCCAGTCCTCCCTCGGGCATGGGTGTGTGTGTTTGTCCTTAGGATAATTTAGGTTAAGTAGTGTGTAAACTTAGGGACTGATGGCCTTAGCAGTTAAGTCCCATAAGTTTCACACACATTTTTTTCGTAAACGCACGCACGTCAAGTTCTATCACTGTCATAAACAGCCCTACCAATCGTACCGGGCTTGGGACGCCGAACTCCACGGCCTCATTTCCAACTGTCAATTTGTTACCCATGCTCATCATGATCGACGTGCTGATTCTATGGTCCGTGACATCATCATTCTGTTGGCTCACGACAAGGAGATGCGTCACGCTCACTGCAGCGTGAGAATTCATATTTGGCTGAAATGTTAAATATTGTTCAGTCTTCCGATGTATCTCCCGCTGCTGGTGATCATATTGAGGTTTGTTGTGACATAGCCACGGTTGCTCCCGTTCTTGGTCGCCGGGCGTCCGTCAGTTCTCGGGCGGAGGACGACTCGGGATTCGCACAAACGCGGCCTCCGCGCCCCACTGCACAGCGACGTTCCAATAAAAAACGATAACAACTACAGCACACTCTCCCATCTCGTCCATACTGTTTCTTGCAACACGACAGGGCTGCGGCCGCCTAAGCGATGGGTGACTTGCAACAACTCTAGGAAAAAATTACATACAGATTCTGTCTGTCGTTCCCAGCTCGCTACTGTGGACATGGACACTGATGTTAATTGTGTGTCTACAGTGCTTACGAATCATAACACACTGTTCAGCGAGGTGCGATTGATGGATGAAGTGCACAGACTACACGTGGACACAGGTGCATCGGTGACATTACTGAACTCCCGAACTTTTGGTGCTTTAGGATCTCCTGGTTGTCTCTAGTTGATTGACGTTTGGTGAGTTACAACAAGCAGCATATTCCAGTTTTGGAGCAATTTACGGCTCCCACTGTGTACAAATTTGTGGTCCGTTCCTTGCTTTTTTTTGGTAGTGAACTGCAAATTTCTTTCCTCTGGATGTTTTCAATGCATTTTGGTTCTCCATTTTGGATATGGTGGACCTCGTTTCAGACTATGTCCCTTACCAGCAGCTAGATTGTAAGTGTTCTGAGTTCTCGTCTCTTTTCTCGGATGGCTTAGCTTGTGCCACTAATTTTGCGGCCCACGTTACCCTGAAACCTACGGCGCGGTAGCGCTTTTAACATGCTTGGCTTTGTGTGATCAAGTGAAATCAAAATGGATAGGCTAACGTCGTTAGGTGTCATACAACTTACTACATCGAATGAGTTGTCAACCCCCCCCCCCCCCCCTGTAACTGTCAAAAAACCGACTAGAGCCGGCCGAAGTGGCCGTGCGGTTAAAGGCGCTGCAGTCTGGAACCGCAAGACCGCTACGGTCGCAGGTTCGAATCCTAGCTCGGGCATGGATGTTTGTGATGTCCTTAGGTTAGTTAGGTTTAACTAGTTCTAAGTTCTAGGGGACTAATGACCTCAGAAGTTGAGTCCCATAGTGCTCAGAGCCATTTTTTTTTTAAACCGATAAGTCAGTTTCACCTCTTCGATGCGCTGTCCCAGCTCCTGATGGGGTTGGATCCTACTTTTGGTCATGATGAACTCATTTGTTTACACTTAGATGTTGAGACTTAGTATACAGGCTTCCGGATGGCAGAAGTGTCGCTGCCGATCCGGTTTTTCGTCAGGTTGTTCATCTCATTCAGAATGATTAGCCAGAGAGGCCTCTGGGTCGGGCTTCTGATCCTTTGCCCTCTTTCACCACCTTTAGGTACTTTATGATGTTTATTTTCTTAGCTACGGACAGGATGTCGCCTAGGGTTTTGATACCAGCCACCCTATGGTGATATGTGCTTCAACTCCTGCACTGGGGAGATTGGGGTCTCGCATACCAATTTATTGGCCTGTTAGCACGTGCTTTGCTTCTGCATCGACTTTGAAACTGTACATCTTGCCGTGGTCTGCTCTCAGTTTGCTACCCACCACGCAGGGCCGTCGGCGATGCTTTCTCCATGGCCCGCACCACAGTGTCCGTGAGAAAGCTTCATGTTGATTTCATGGGACCCTTTCTAAATTTTTAGTGATTGTTATCCACTGTCCTTCAGTGTCGGGTGTGACTATGATTCAGGCCCTCTGCAATTTTTTTTCTATTGAAGTATTGCCTTTCATGCTTGTGTCAGATAATGGTCCACAGTTTATGTATCAGGATTCCCACAATTCCTGTGCCCATCAAGGCATACGCCACGTGACTGCTCCTTCTTTTCACCCCAAATCTAACGGCGAGGCAGAACGTCTTATCCGCACATTCGAGGTAAAAGTGTGGAAGTGTATCGCTGACTCCTCCACGGACTACGCCTTGACAATCTTCTTGAGATCCTACAGGGTTCCGTCAGTGAGGGATCGGAGTCCAACCGAGATGCTCCATTGTTCCCAGCCATGATCCATTTCGCATCTATCGATGCCGCCACATCAATGCCTGTAGGCATGGCCTTCATCGCAATTCGGTCCTGGCTCCGCAGTCTGGGCTCAGGGGTTCAGCTTTCGACCAAAGTGGATTTTGGCCACGGTCCACAGCTGCCAAGTCAACCGCCTATGTATGGTGTGCACCAATGACGGGTTAGTGGCGCACCACTATTACCAGTTGGGTCCTGAAGCCACAGTAAGTTTCGCGAATCAGAGAGAGGGGGAGGCGGTGCTGGAAATTGAGGGTGTGGAGAGAACGAGACAGGCATAGGGACGAGCAGGAAATGTGCGTAATATTATGTCGAACGCGTCCGTGGGTGGAGTTCCCCCTGACCCTCCACTCCACACTCTTTGTGTCCATTGACTGTTTTCCCTTATATCGCTATCGCTATCCGCAGCGGAAGATGGCTGTGTGTTAGGGGAACGATGGCCATTGTCAGTGAGGCTGCTATCTTAATAGGGAACCGGGAGGAACAAACTATTTTCATACCACGAATGTCACTCGTTCCAGCTCACCTTCCCTGCGTATTTCGCAGGCTTCAATTTCCGATTCGAATAACATTTGCAGTAACGATAAATGAGGCATAAGGACAGAAGATTCATTACTGTGGAGTCGATTTGTCATCACAGCGTTTCTCTCATGGAAACCTCTGCGTCACGTGCTCTAGGGTGAGCTCACCACGCAATTTATTCATCCTTGCGCCAGGAGGTATAACGAAGAACATTGCATTCAAGCAAATCTTAGCAGTTACAATTTTTTGTATTGCGTTTTACTGGCCACTTTATTGATGCCGTACCTACATGTATTCCACTTCTACAGCGATGAAAGTTTTTCAGTAACGCCTAATGTATGCACCTCAGTCTACAATCCATGGCTGCGACAAAGTGAGCATAGTTAATATGACGTTCTGACCAAATACTTACTAAGAGTAGGTAAGCTCTGTGGGTGGCCTACACAAAGACACTGCGTGAAGACAAGGTAGATAGGAAGGGGTGGTAGGCTCATTCATTAGGTAGAATTTGAAAATTAAAAGAAATACATACTTATAACGTAGGCAGTGTCGGTCTGGATCAAAAAGTATGATGGAAAATATGTACCTTATGTTCTCGCGTCTTATTTCGTGTTGTTGGTTCGTCCCTTGTCTGACACAGCATTTCTACGTATACACAGGGGAATTCGCTTGCGTGAACGATTCCGTGCCATCTGAGTCCACACCGTCGGCATTAACGCCCCTGCAGATCTGTAGTGTTCGTAAAGTGTGGTGTGACGTGGATGGCCCACGCAGAGTCAAATCCCAGACGCGTGCGGCCCGTGCTGAGGAGGGGATGTTAGCAAATGTCAAGCACTGAAGAGCATGAAATGAGCCGAGTGGATGGCTCTAGCTATTCAGCCTTTGTCGTCCTCTGAAGACCATCCGTCCTCATTCGTGTTTCTTACAGCCATGTCTTACAACTATGCTTATATCGCTGCAACGGTAGTTTATACTAATATTTTCCTTTTCTTTCTATTCGTATCTCAAACGAAGCACTGAAACGTGAATGTAATCCGCATCATGCCTTGTGGTTCGAATCCAGTTCTTGATGCAAAGATACTGTTTCAGATTATTCTTAGAATGCATAAGCAAAGACCCTCGCCAGTAATTTCTGACAATGCAGAGTGTTCCAGGAAGGAATGGTCAATATTCAGGTGTATGACTGGAACGCACATTTGAAGCAAAAAGCTGCTTACGGACATATGCCCTATTAGGAAAGGTTTCCAAGATAGAATACATTTGATATTCACTGTTATTTTTTGCTGTATTATTCAATGCATTGCGTCTTACAAAGTACCCATTTTAAAAATACGTATCTTTAATACGTCACCTCTAAGGATCATCGTACACGTTAGAGTGCAGGTATTGTAGAGTTCACAACAAATATTTGAATATCCCACCGTCAACTTGATTGCAATCGTGCAAACTTGGGAGAACAAGATGTGTCACTTGTCTGAGTACCTCTTCACGTTTCCTAATGAGGGCAGCAGCGTCCATGATGCGACCAAGCAGTTAATCTCGCGTATTCGTCTATCGTCTGTACACTTCAGACTACACCCTTCCCCATAATGAAAAATCTGGTCGCATAAGAGCTGACGATCTCTCTAGTTAATTGTACCACCACCAGCAGTCCAGTGATTGTGATAAGTGCGATTCAGATGTGCTCTCACACTAATAGTAAAATGTGTGTGAGTGGGGGGGGGGGGGGGCAGGAGGGGGGACTCCGTCATGCTGGAAGTAAACTGCAGTCCACGTGGCCAAAGGAAAGTCCTCAAGGTGTTAAACAAACTAATTTTCCAAAAAATTCTAGTAATTCTGTCCCAAAATTCGCTCATTTAAGTGGCTGGACATTTCAACACATTACTGATCATGCAGCACTAAACACTGATCGAAAAACTAATTTGGAAATTGATTTCTACTGTAGCGTGTAGATCAATGGTTATCACGTGTGTTGTTGATCCCATACTATGTAAAAGTGGGTTTATCAGTACTAATCAGTACTAATTGAACCAACTGGCGACTGTTGTTTAAGCAGTGATAAAATTCCACCGTTGTCGCCAGTTTGAAGATAGTGGAAACGTGTTATGTGAAATGGCTACTAGTTTCCGCATGTAATGTTTACCATAAACGTATTCTTGGGAAATTGGATGGGTGCAGAAAATGGCAGTGTTCTGGTAGTAGGAGTACGCTGCACCATTCAAGCATTGTTTTACTGTACCTGCACGGGTTGTTGAATTACACGTTCAGAAAAAAACTGGGAACATGGAATTGTCTCACGAAATGTGCTGAAAACTCTGGTAAACAGTCTACGATCAGGAATTCGACATGTCGGAAAGCTCCGGCGGTATTCCTTGATTTCATCAGCAGCACCACAGAACAGTGAACATACACCATATCTGTATATTATTCATAAGTGTAGAAGTGTGGCATTTTTGCCAGCACATGTTCAAACACAGTTAACCGATGCTTCTTTCTGATACACTCTGTCCCTCGCACTACATCATTCACATCACAGCACGGACAACTGCGCGTTCAGCGGACTAGTTTAATATCATTAATACCTCCCGAACAAAGAGATTGAGCGCAACAAGGTAAACTGGGCAAAAATGAACGTCAAAAAGTTGCCTGGGTAAGATACATCCTTGCCCGTCACTAACCCAGTGGCAGACGTACATCAAATGTGTCCTACCTCAGAAACCATTCGGAATGGGCTATATATCCATATGAAGTTTTTTGCCTCAAATAAGTTGTTCCTGTCATATACCTGAATATTGACTAATCCTCCTCCGAAACCCCATGTACAGCCCAAGGTGGCATACCAATTTAGGTACGTGATTTAGGACTCGTATTGTGGCTGAGTAAGGTTCACATTCCACATCTGACTGCTACATTTAGGTTCGCTGTGGTTCTCGTAAATCACTTCAGCCAATCGCAGTGTGCTACAGTCAACCATACTACGTCAATAGTGAGCAGCATATATGCTGTAGACTCGTGTTATGAGTGTCAGGTTCATGCCTAACAGAATTTTCTAGAAGACGAAACATACCATATCCGTGTGCCATCAACTGATTGATTGAAGCTTTCGCAGTTCGTCGTTCATATTGGGCCATAGTGTGGTCCGCATCTAGATTAATCGTAGTCTTCTGAAACGTCTGTGCGGCGTCTCGAATTCAGTTTAATAATCACAGAACGTGGGAAATAAACTGCTGCAATATACAACGAGTCACACCTACAGTAACCAGGTGCTCTGACTACCAAATCATTATATGACCTTTCAAAGTTCGAACGAGAATTGTGCTGCTGCCTTCCACGGAAATCTGCCAGCTACAGTCGCACTTGTCTACAGTATGACTACTCAGTTTTTCATTTAAATTTCTTAGTAATTTTTATTTAAATTTTTAAATTGATACGTTACTTATAGATGAGTGTTCAAAGGAATTTCCATTTGGAAATGTCTCCTACTTGAAGGTTTTCTTATAGTAGGTATTAAAAAATAGTCAGATTTATAATTCACACACCTACACAAGGGAAACACTCAATACAGGTGTTCACAATACACGGAAAATAGGAACGAACGACTATTTCACAGTTACACATCCGTGAAAACTGTAACTACTCGAAGACATGCTCAAAACTTCAAAACTGGAGCTCAGTTAACTTGGAGAACAGATTGTTCCAAATATTTGCGACCGGAAATATTCAGCTGGTACACTGATTTCACCTGAGTACTTTCAGACTAAAAACTAATGCTTGGAGATGAATACTTAATATTTTGTCAATATAAAATTTTTACAATGTATAGCAATAACGCCAGCAAGTGTACAAATTGACGACCCACAGTATAAGCGTGTGCATTGCAACATTATCCACTGACGGAAATGAACTTAAGCTTCAAAATCATTGGCCTCCATTACTTTAACGTTTTTATGTGATGGGATATAATTGTTGTTCAGGCAGTTCAAACTACACCGTGTTCTTTGTTTTTCTCGTTTCATGGGAATTTTTACGATGCTAATTGATGAATCTTCTTCCAAACGATCCATCACTATGTCCTCGCGTTCTGCTGGGCGAGCAGTTCTTTGTTGAGAACCGCGGCTAGCTCTCTGGCGCATGAACGCCCGATTTTTCGTAAGAATGTATCCACAGCGATAAAGTTCTTCCAGTTAACGTGACAGTTGGTCACTACAGTGCCTTGTATATAGTTTCCTTTACCCTTCGACTGCACTTTCCGAGAATCCTCTCAACAAATACGTCTTACATTCCCCTTCCCTAATACCGATTTGAGGTTTTCGTCACATTTCATATCACTTCTTACCGTTACCCCTAAATACTAATGCGATAAGCTCGAGGTGATGAGCACTAATTTTGTAATTGGATATTATCGATGTCTTTCCCTTTGCTATAGCAGTTATGAAGAAGGACATTATTCCACGGATCTTTATTTTAAACTATTTTATTTACACTACCAGTTCCGGGCAAGTGCATGAAAAAAGCATAACATCACATCAGAAAAGAAGAAGAGGCTAAGACATGGAAGGCATACAATTATAGTGGATGTATCGATACAGAAACCTAGTAATTACACGCAGTAACAGGTGCGTAAACATAGCGCTCGTTTCGTCAAAAATCAAACTTGCCATGCCTATATGCACGCTCGTCAACGGTCATCATCTGAAATACTGTATAAGGTGCATGGCATGATAGTGCTTACGAGAACCGATTCGTGTATGTAAGTTCCCATATCTCCCATATAAAAGTTAGTAGAAGACAGTGATATACTTTGAAATCGTATCGAAAGTGCAACAAAATTCTCGTATTTTTATTCTCTGACTGACAATTCAAATTTTCCCAAGCGGTCACTCACGTGTGTCAGTTACATCAACATGTGTATCTAGTGTGACTGGTAGTAAACATTACAAGGTTTGTTTTCTTCGTGCTTCAGACTGGATGTAGCATTTTAATAATATAGTAATGTAATTGTTCTCGTTATCACTGTCATGTCATGCACTTTCTGTTTTAAATGATAACTGTAGGCGACCGCATGTGCAGAAATATGCAGGGCCCTTGAGTTTTGACGCACCGAGAACGATGTAAGCATTACTGCTGCTATAGATAATTACTATGTTTGTATAACACTACATCCAATTCAGTAGTATAACTTTCATGTTTTAGCCCTCTTTTTTATTGGTTTGTGTTGTTATGTTTTTGAGGTGCACTTGAGAGTAAACAGGGCCCGAAACTAGTAGCGCAAATAAAATCATATAAAACAGAGCCTGGTGGAATAATGTCCTTCTTCAAATTCATTGAGACTGTGGGGCCCACTCAGCAGAAAAAATAAGGAATTATCTTGCATTTATACATATCTGAAGAGAGCTGTCATTCATTAAATCAGCATGAAATTTTGCCAAAGCTTTTAGCGTTTCCTTATGGTTGTCATACAACAATACGCCCTTTTGTCAACTGCATCGTCAGCGTACAGTTTGATCCTATCTGATAAATCTTAGACGTACGTCGAGAACGTTAGAGGTCCTGTGTTACTTTAGCTTCTGTTGAACATTCGCCCTGTATGAATACAGCAAGTTCTCTTTGACAGGAGTGGTTTTCCTGACACTTATTGCCAAAATTTTCTCAACACTTTCGTTCGTATTTCCGGATATTATATTCAGCTTCTCCATATAATAAATGCGTATCTAAAAGTTCTATCAACGAGTGCCGATTTTCTCAGTCAAGGCAAATCACAGCCTAAAATGTATCTTTCACATTCAAAATACTCGGTTTAGTAATCTCTACCATCTGTATAGTTTTTACGCCGTGTTTTTACACTGTTCTTACAGATTCTGTCACTCTATCGACGTTCCAATCAAACAATGCGAAAATTTTGATGACCTTGATGTTGACGAACGTACCGGCTCCGTATAGTGGAACGAATTTCTTCCTCTAAGGCTTGGCTAGCATTTACCTACCTCAGTGAATTTAAGAGGACGCTTTTCCCTATTGATTTGCTGTCTACATAAATATTAAAGTGAAAGAGGTGTTGCATTTTATATTGTTGTGTGGTGAATTAAAACGCTAAGTTGATAATCGATAGGGACTACACCTGCACTTATTCGTTGCAGCGGTACCGTTTTATTAGAGGATTTTTACATTGCCACTCGAACATCTGTGTCGATACAAGGAACCCGCGAGGTGGGTAGGGGAGCTCTTGTAGTAGCACAGAGGGTATACACAGATTATAGTAAAGGCCACAGGAACAATGAGTGAGCTACTTACGGATCTGAAGGCCTCTAGAATTTTATTCCTGTTCATGTACCACAAATTTTTAAAAAATATCTCAATGGCAACTTAGGCCTTAGATTACCGTTAATACCAACGGGTCTCCAATACATATTGAATTAGTATTGTTTTTATATGGAGATCTTTATTGTACAGTATATGCCTGTATACTATACGTTCATCAAAGTCTCAAATCCACAAAGGGTCTCATGTAGACTTGTTCACTTAGAATTAAAACGACTGACGGGCGGTATCCATGAATGTGAAAGTTGAAACCTGTGTGGTAGACAACAACACAGTATTAAATGTTGATGTTGCGACGGTACCTAAGGATACTGCTGAGTAGTTGCTCTGCGTAACAGCATCCCATACGAGCAAACCAGTTGCATCTTTACCTGCAGTTACTCTCACTTTAGATACGAGTACATGGGCTACGCACAGTTCTTTTTAAAAAGATTAGCTCGAAGTAATCATAGGGTAGAGCCGTGCACGTCTGCTTTCATGCCCCGCAAATAATTCGCTGCAAATAATAATAGCCTGCAGCTGTGATCGTACAATAAAAAAGTCTATGTGCTGGCTAGAGCTGCGAGCTAATAAAATACACAGGAGTACACTATGAAAGTTAAATGAATAAATCAGTAACAAGGGTCTATTCTAATGTCTGTAATTAATGTAGAAGACGGAGAATTATTTTGAATAATGTTTATTCAAGGAAGGACATCTCAAATAAATGGGAAGTGGTCTTACGATATTCATTTAAAATACAAATAGAAAATATTCTTATAAAAGGCAGTAAAGTTATCTTGAGAACTTTACTAGAATGGCAGTAAAATCGCCAGACAAAATACTTATCCAAGATGCGCGAAAACTGTGTCCATTTCATGATCTCCAGCTCAAAACAGTTCAGAGTTGTACATGATGGTTAATACATTAGCACACTCCATACAAAGAATAGTAACTCATTCTCTGTTTATTCTCAGTTCTGTAAATCGAGCAGCAAATGTTAGAGTTCTACTATGGAACACATACTGACCTCTCCGAATATAAAGTCCCTTCATATGTTAAAGTATAGTAGCGGTTGTTCACAGCCATCAATCACCTAGACGATCAAATCAGAGATTCTACTGTAGACAGGTGTGCCTATCCCAAGATATAACCGGGAAGTGTGCTCAGAAGTTAAAGTTTCATAGGGGCTCTGAGTTTGTTTTCTTCCAGCAAAAGTGTAAAAGGGTCCCGAGTAGCTCCCTTGAGCTCTTCACTCGAAAAGTGTCAGCCTCCACTTGAATCCCGTAGTGTTTTGCTACTGTCCGCTTTTCCATTGGCTGAAGATCATCTCAACCAAAAATGCATTATTCTTACATGCTACAGATATGATTTGACTGATCTCGACTGCTTTCCCCCAATAAATTTATATATTACACTATATTTAAATAAAAGATATGTTACAAATTTTCAGTCATGCTCAGAACATTCACAGTAATAGCAAATAAAGGGTTCATAAATGAAAGCTAGTATTCTTGCTCAAGTGCACTCACGTTAAATGACAACGACCTGTCTTTAAACTTTATTTCAACAATTACTTATCCCTTCTGGTCAGAAGCCTCTCTTGGATCTCTTTTCAGTTGTGGTGTCAGCTAACACATGTGACTGAACACCTTTAAATTACCACAGTTTTTTAATATCACTTGAAATTAAAATTTAAATAAACTTACAGGCAAGGTAGTAAGCTAGTCATTAAATAAAAACACAAGTATGACAAAATATGAGGTACTGATGCTGTGTTCATTTGCCGTGTGTATTTGGTAAACATTACGTTCTGAGAAATATTTGCATAATGGAAAGACATAAAAAAGTCGTAAATCAATAAATAAAATAGATACAGATATGTAGCTTTCAGAGAAGATCTTTACAGTGCAGTGCTATCATCTGAAATATTGTTTTCTGAAATCGCATGAAGTAATTAAAAGTTGTTAATTCAATGCTTCATTGATTAAATGTTTATTTACTGTGAAATATTAAATTCTGTTGCTTTAAAGAGATTGAAACGTTGTTGTGTCATTAAATGCGCCTCATTTTTCTGAGATAAGAGATTCATTCACATTCGCTTTTATATACGTATATCTGCGACTTATTGTCGAAGCATGCGCCGCATCATCGGTAATGATGGCAGGCATATCGAACATGTCATAACCTAAATCCGAATATTTGCAGTGACGTTTACATGTTGAATAAAGTGGTACACGCCGTAGTTTGTAATTAATTTACGTTTTTTTATATACTTCAATAATTGTCACCCTGTATAAGCGAAAATCATTCTGATACCTCTGACAGTGGAGCTCACCTCTTCTACTTCAAGCACTTTGCTTCCCATATTTTGAAAGGAAGTAGTGTGGACCAAACAAGAAAAAAAATGTCCGGTAAACATGGTGTTTCAAATGCATACCTTAAGAGCACTTGCTCATTAGGAGAGACGTGTTTCACAGTAGCAAAGATGAACAAGTGCTCGTAGCTCTTAAGAAACGCAGATTAGAGCCAGATTCACTGTACTTTTTTTTCTGGTTTTGGTCCATATCACCACCTCCAAAAATGTTAAAAGCAAAGAGCTTACGATTGAAAATACATTCAGTGAGAGTTACCAGAACGATTTCCGCTTGTAACTTCCTTCTCGTTCGTTGTCGGACCATGGTTCCGCACCTCAAATCGATACCTTTACCCTTCTCCATCATACTTGAAAGTTTGTAACATGACAACGGATTCACAATGTATACATATGTTACTGGAAGCAAGAGTCTGTTATTGTCTTTCCTAATATCGGCCACAGGGTGTGGCGATTTAAGTACGTCAGATACCTTCAATTAATGTGAGCACAATAAAGACCTAACATGACTTGAGATTGATGTCTTCACATGATTTATAGACCAATGAAAAAGATGTCGTACGTATACTTCAAGAGTGAAAAGTTAACAGAACAGAGAAACAACGAAGTCATTGCTCGAAGTATTTCAACTGCACTAAAATTAGTGCTGTATTATATCTTACAGCAGTTTTGAGCATCGCAAGAAGTCAATCAAGAAAGCCGATCGATAGTGTTTTATTATTAGGCGACCAGAGAGACCTCGTGGTCAGGCAAATGGCAGAAACTTGGAAAATTGTGTGTGTGTGTGTGTGTGTGTGTGTGTGTGTGTGTGTGTGTGTGTGTGTGTGTGTGTGCACGCGCGTGCGTGCATGTGTGTGTGTGACATGTTGCGAAACACTTCTAAACTACAGCAATTCACAGCAGGTTCAGCCGTAGAAAAAGTTCAGTCACCACCGTAAATTTTTCTGGTAACGAAGGGGGGCGGCACAGTGACAGTCCACAGCTGTTCTCGCTTCCCACGCCCGGATTCCCGAGTTCGATTCCCGGCGGGGTCAGGGATTTTCTCTGCCTCGTGATGACTGGGTGTTGTGTGATGTCCTTAGGTTAGTTAGGTTTAAGTAGTTCTAAGTTCTAGGGGACTGATGACCATAGATGTTAAGTCCCATAGTGCTCACAAGGGAACCTCCCCATCGCACCCCCCTCAGATTTAGTTATAAGTTGGCACAGTGGATAGGCCTTGAAAAACTGAACATAGATCAATCGAGAAAACAGGTAGAAGTTGTGTGGAACCGTGAAAAAATTAGTAAAATATACAAACTGAGTAGTCCATGCGCAAGATAGGCAACATCAAGGAGACTCTGAGCTCAGAAGCGCCGTGGTCCTGTGGTTGGCGTGAGTAGCTACACAACGAGAGATCCTTGGTTCAAGTCTTCCCTCGACTGAAAATTTTACTTTCTTTATTTTCGCAAAGTTATGATCTGTCCGTTCGTTCATTGACGTCTCTGTTCACTGCAATAAGTTTAGTGTCTGTGTTTTGCGACCGCACCGCAAAACCGTGCGATTAGTAGACGATAGGGGAACCGAAAACATTTAATCGCAAGGTCATAGGTCAACCGATTCCTCCACGGGAAAACACTTCTGATATATTCTATACGACACTGGTGACGGCATGTGCGTCACGTGACAGGAATATGTTGTCGACCAACCTAACTTGTACACTTAGCGAATGGTTAAAAAGATTCTTCTACCTTGCCCGATTTAGGTTTTCTTGTGGATGTGATAATCACTCCCAAAGAAGTGATGAAAACATTAGAGTTTGTCACATAAACTGAAAACAAAAAATTAAACTTTTCACTCGAGGGAAGACTTGAACCTAGGATCTCTTGTTCCGTAGCTGCTCTCGCTAACCATGGGCCCACGGCGCTCCTTGACTCCCATTGTCCTTGTGTTGCCTATGTTCGCATGGACTACTCAGTTTGTATGTTTTACTAATTTTTTTCATAGTTCCATAAAAATTCTTCCTGTTCTCTCGATTGATCTGTGTTCAGTTTTTCAAGGCCTATCCACTGTGCCAACTTATAACTAAATCTGAGGGGGGTGCGATGGGGAGCTTCCCTTGTCAGAGCCATTTGACAGTGACAGTGTTATCTTACCCCTGCTGAACATTTACTGAGCACTCTGCTAGCCGTGGCAGATGTAGAAGAGGACAATGAAGAACAGTGTCTACTCTGGAATTTGATTAGTGTGCCGTACAACGTGTCACAAGTAGTACTTTTTTAAGTAATAGAACCCAGTACGTTGTCCTCGACGACAAGGGTATGGCCATGACTGCCGCAGGGAAGTGTGCTAGGACTGCTCTTATTCTCTGTATACATTGACGATCTGACGGTCTGGGTAATGAGCAATTAAGATCTGTTTGCTGGAGACGTCGTGGTGTACGACAAGTTGTCGTCGTTGAGTGACTGTAGGAACATACAAGGTGACTTACACAGAATTTCTAGTTGATGTCAAGAATGGCAGCTTACTCTATATGTATAAAAATGTAAGTTCATGCGGATGAGTAGGAGAAACAATCCTGTAACGTTCGAATACAACACTAGTACTCTCCTGCTTGATACAATTCGATTAAATTTCTTGGCGTAACGTTGCAAAGCGATATGAAATAGAATGAGCAAGTAAGGTTGGCAGTAGAGATAGTAAATTCTGGACTTCGTTTAATCGGGAGAATTTTTGGAGAGGGTAGTTCTTCTCTGAAGGAGAAAGCGGACAGAACGCTGGTCGGCCGCTGTGGATGAGCGGTTCTAGGCGCTTCAGTCCGGAACCGCACTGGTGGTATAGTTGCATGTTCGAATCCTGCCTCGGGCATGGATGTGTGTGATGTCCTTAGGTTAGTTAGGTTTAAGTAGTTCTAAGTCTAGGGGACTGATGAGCTCAGCTGTTAAGTCCCATAGTGCTTAGAGCCATTTGAACAGAACGCTGATGCGACCCATTCTTGAGTACTGCTAGAGAAAACCCGCAAGGTCGGATTGAAGGAAGATATCCCAGTAGTTTAGAAGGACGCTAGTAGATTTGTTGTGGCTTCTTCGATCAGCACGGAAGTATTACGGAAATGCTTCGTGAATTCAAATGGGAATCCTAGGATTCTCTTTTCGCGAGTCACTATTGCCGTAATTTGGAAAACCGGCATTTGATGCCGACTGCAGAACAATTCTACTGCCGCCAATGTACGTCCATTTCGCTTAACGACTACGAAGATAACATGAGAGAAATTAGCGGCCGTACGGAGCCTTATACACCGAAGCGCCAGAGAAACTGGTATAGGCATGCGTATTCAAATACAGAGATACGTAAACAGGCAGAATGCGGCGCTGCGGTCGGCAACACCGATATAGGATAATTGTCTGACGCAATTGTTAGATAGGTTACTGCTGCTACAATGGCAGGTTATCAAGCATCCTATCTCATCACGTCCATTGTGCATTCCGAAGGACTTGGGCAATTCCAGTAGGATAATGCGACTTCTCACACGACCAGAATTTCTACAGAGTGGCTCCACGACCACTCTTCTGAGTTTAAACACTTTCGCTGGCACCCTTCAACTCTTACGGATTTATATAGGACAGGCAGGATTCATGGTGTCAGTTCCCTCCAGCACTACTTCAGACGTTAGTCGAGTCCATGTCATGTCGTGTTGCGCACTTCTACGTGCTCGCAGGGGCCCTACGCGATATTAGGTAGGTGTACCAGTTCTTTTGGCTCTTCAGTGTAGATAGTCGTTTTTACTCGCTCTATTTGCAAGTGAAACAGAAACGGAAATGACCAGTAGTGGTATGTGGTACACTGTGCAGCGTACGATGGCCTGCGAAATGTGTAAATTGATGTAGATATACATGTAGTAGCATCATCTGCAGATAAGATATTCCGGGATATAATGAATTCTTTGCGAAAGACAAAGCGTCCACGCTGACCCTACTCAAAGTTACTTCTAAAATTGCAAACTCAGACGTGAGAGAGCATTGAAATTGATTTCTGATATAGGGAAGAGTGCCTGACAGCTGGAAGACAGCTGATGCTTAATACTCCAAAAAGGCGAGGACACAGACCCTGCCTCACCGAAAACTTACCTACCGATATATCTCTCAAACATTCTGGGTAAACTCCATTAAAGTTTTTTTGTTTGTTTTGCGCGAGGTTATTTACCCATAGAGAACTGACTGACCTGACCATGAATCAATACGGCTTCATAAAGAGCAGCAAATAAATCGTACTCCAGAACTTATCGTTACGCCCCTGTATTGATTATCGACATGTAGGGAGCTCTTGATGACGTGTGGTGGCCTGCCGTTTCCCCAGTCTCACAGAGTTGACAGGGCCTAGATTTCTTAAGTTCATTACATAACTGTACAATTAACTATCCAGGCATTAATATGAGGAAAAAACAGAATGCCACAGAGACATATCTGTTTTGGTATTCAGTGATGGAGCTCCACTTCGAACTACTGAAAGAAAATCAATAACATTCTGCGGTTGTGACATATGCAAATGACCTGCTTCTTGCAGTCTCAGAAAATTTGTAAGTACAACTGGAAAGCAATTGTAATTTAGCCTTAGCACTGGTGCGGAGCCGGCCGCTGTGGCCGAGCGGTTCTAGGCGCTTCAGTCCGGAACCGCATTGCTGCTACGGTCGCAGGTTCGAATCCTGCCTCGGGCCTGGATGTGTGTGATGTCCTTAGGTTAGTTAGGTTTAAGTAGTTCTAAGTTCTAGGGGACTGATGACCTCAGATGTTAAGTCCCATAGTGCTTAGAGCCATTTGAACTGGTGCGGAGCTGATACTTGTACAAAAATATTGCAAGTGGCAATAACTAAAACAACTTACATAATCCTGGAAGGTAAATTATTTAGGACGCGTAATTCGACACACACATTAAATAACTTGCCAGTCATAAGATACATCCCTGACGGTATCCTTGTTTGCATCTTGATGACGCTCTGACGACTAAAGATCATCAAAAATCAGTCTCCGAAAAATCCTCAACAACTATTCGTAAGATTGTCAGTATAGCCACGGCTCAGTATAGGATATGCCTGATAGAGTGAAGTGCTATCATGAGGTAAGGTACAGTGCGAAGTCACATACTCCATAGCAATGTGATTACGAAGAATGGGATCCATATCCCGACTTTGAACGAAGAGGAAACATGGACATAGCATTACCATAGCTGGAGAGACACTGGATAGAATAATTACAGTAGGAAGATGAATGTATAAGGCATGGCAATGCATGTGAGAATATACATATACTGACAACAGGGTCCGATCACGTCTTCTTTCTCGGGGCGTTTGTCCCGCTTCAACGCGAGGTCGGCCTTGTTACTATTGATTTGACAGTGTTAGTTGCAGAGCGTGGCCAGATGCCCTTCTTGCCGCCACCCCAACCCCCCCGGTATGGAATCAGAGTACCCCAGCTGTCTGCGTGTAGTGTAAGCCACTTAAGAGTGCGAACGTTTTCAAATGTCTGCGAGTCGCGTAACTGAGGTGGAACATGGGGACTAGCCCGGTATTCACCAAGCGGGATGTGGAAAAACCCCTAAAAACCACATCGAGGTTGGCTGGCATGCCGGTACTCGACGTTAATCTGCCAGGTGGATTCGACCCGGGGCTGGCGCGTCCACCCGAGTCATGGAAGCAGCGCACTACACGCAACAAGCGGCTACACGGGTAGCAGGGGTTATGTGGCGTGGGCTGGGCGGTTTTTTTAGGTTAGATGGCCTTGGGCAAGTACAGAAAGGGCAACAGCCTCAACGGGTGCGGGGCAAAGTCAGGACATGCGGGGACCAAGCAGCAATCGGTATTGTAATTGTAAACTGTCGAAGCTGCGTTGGTAAAGTACCGGAACTTCAAGCGCTGATAGAAAGCATCGAAGCTGAAATCGTTATAGGTACAGAAAGCTGGCTGAAGCAAGAGATAAATTCTGCCGAAATTTTTACAAAGGTGCAGACGGTGTTTAGAAAGGATAGAGTGCATGCAACTGGTGGTGGAGTGTTCGTCGCTGTTAGTAGTAGCTTATCCCGTAGTGAAGTAGAAGTGGATAGTTCCTGTGAATTATTATGGGTGGATGTCACACTCAACAACCGAACTAGGTTAATAATTGGCTCCTTTTACCGACCTCCCGACTCAGCAGCATTAGTGGCAGAACAACTGAGAGAAAATTTGGAATACATTTCACATAAATTTTCTCAACATGTTATAGTCTTAGGTGGAGATTTCAATTTATCAGATATAGACTGGGCCACTCAGATGTTTAGGACGGGTGGTAGGGACAGAGCATCGAGTGACATTATACTGAGTGCACTATCCGAAAATTACCTTGAACAATTAAACAGAGAACCGAGTCGTGGAGATAACATCTTGGACCTACTGATAACAAACAGACCCGAACTTTTCGACTCTGTATGTACAGAACAGGGAATCAGTGATCATAAGGCCGTTGCAGCATCCCTGAATATGGAAGTTAGTAGGAATATAAAAAAAGGGAGGAAGGTTTAGCTGTTTAGCAAGAGTAATAGAAGGCTGCTTTCAGACTACCTAACAGATCAAAACGAAAATTTCTGTTCCGACACTGACAATGTTGAGTGTTTATGGAAAAAGTTCAAGGCAATCGTAAAATGCGTTTTAGACAGGTACGTGTCCAGTAAAACTGTGAGGGACGGGAAAAACCCACCATGGTACAACAACAAAGTTAGGAAACTACTGCGAAAGCAAAGAGAGCTTCACTCTAAGTTTAAACGCAGCCAAAACCTCTCAGACAAACAGAAGCTAAACGATGTCAAAGTTAGCGTAAGGAGGGCTATGCGTGAAGCGTTCAGTGAATTCGAAAGTAAAATTCTATGTACCGACTTGACAGAAAATCCTAGGAAGTTACGGTCTTACGTTAAATCAGTAAGTGGCTCGAAACAGCATATCCAGACACTCCGGGATGATGATGGCATTGAAGCAGAGGATGACACGCGTAAAGCTGAAATACTAAACACCTTTTTCCAAAGCTGTTTCACAGAGGAAGACCGCACTGCAGTTCCTTCTCTAAATCCTCGCACAAACTAAAAAATGGCTGACATCGAAATAAGTGTCCAAGGAATAGAAAAGCAACTGGAATCACTCAACAGAGGAAAGTCCACTGGACCTGACGGGATACCGATTCGGTTCTACACAGAGTACGCGAAAGAACTTGCCCCCTTCTAACAGCCGTGTACCGCAAGTCTCTAGAGGAACGGAAGGTTCCAAATGATTGGAAAAGAGCACAGGTAGTCCCAGTCTTCAAGAAGGGTCGTCGAGCAGATGCGCAAAACTGTAGACCTATATCTCTGACGTCGATCTGTTGTAGAATTTTAGAACATGTTTTTTGCTCGAGTATCATGTCGTTTTCGGAAACCCAGAATCTACTATGTAGGAAGCAACATGGATTCCGGAAACAGCGATCGTGTGAGACCCAACTCGCTTTATTTGTTCATGAGACCCAGAAAATATTAGATACACGCTCCCAGGTAGATGCTATTTTTCTTGACTTTCGGAAGGCGTTCGATACAGTTCCGCACTGTCGCCTGATAAACAAGGTAAGAGCCTACGGAATATCAGACCAGCTGTGTGGCTGGATTGAAGAGTTTTTAGCAAACAGAACACAGCATGTTGTTGTCACTGGAGAGACGTCTACAGACGTTAAAGTAACCTCTGGCGTGCCACAGGGGAGTGTTATGGGACCATTGCTTTTCACAATATATATATAAATGACCTAGTAGATAGTGTCGGAAGTCCCATGCGGCTTTTCGCGGATGATGCTGTAGTATGCAGAGAAATTGCAGCATTAGAAAATTGCAGTGAAATGCAGGAAGATCTGCAGCGGATCAGCACTTGGTGCAGGGAGTGGCAACTGTCCCTTAACATAGACAAATGTAATGTATTGCGAATACATAGAAAGAAAGATCCTTTATTGTATGATTATATGATAGCGGAACAAACACTGGTGCAGTTACTTCTGTAAAATATCTGGGAGTATGCGTGCGGAACGATTTGAAGTGGAATGATCATATAAAATTAATTGTTGGTAAGGCGGGTACCAGGTTGAGATTCTTTGGGAGAGTCCTTAGAAAATGTAGTCCAACAACAAAGGAGGTGGCTTACAAAACACTCGTTCGACCTATACTTGAGTATTGCTCATCAGTGTGGGATCCGTACTAGATTGGGTTGACGGAGGAGATAGAGAAGATCCAAAGAAGAGCGCCGCGTTTCGTCACAGGGTTATTTGGTAACCGTGGTAGCGTTACGGAGATGTTTAACAAACTCAAGTGGCAGACTCTGCAAGAGAGGCGCTCTGCATCGCGGTGTAGCTTGCTCGCCAGGTTTCGAGAGGGTGCGTTTCTGGATGAGGTATCGAATATATTGCTTCCCCCTACTTATACCTCCCGAGGAGATCACGAATGTAAAATTAGAGAGATTAGAGCGCGCACGGAGGCTTTCAGACAGTCGTTCTTCCCGCAAACCATACGCGACTGGAACAGAAAAGGGAGGTAATGACAGTGGCACGTAAAGTGCCCTCCGCCACACACCGTTGGTTGGCTTGCGGAGAATAAATGTAGATGTAGATCAGCGCCCTCGGCTACCCTGGCGGGTAGGGTGCGATCGTTTCTGCGAGATGTTAAAGGACGAAATATCAGGAAGCACTTGATTCCCACAACAGACGTGGTCCATTTAATTTCTGGGCTGGGCATAGGCACTATCACCCATATAGTCGTGTATTTGCTTAACGACCACGAAGATAAGATGAGAGAAATTAGGGCTCGTACGGAGCCTTATACACCGAAGCGCCAAAGAAACTGATATAGGCATGCGTATTCAAATACAGAGATACGTAAACAAGCAGAATACGGCGCTGCGGTCGGCAACACCTAAATGAGATGTGTCTGACGCATTTGTTAGATAGGCTACAATGGCAGGTTATCAAGATTTAAGTAAGTTTGAACGTGATGTTGTAATCAGCACAGGAGCGATGGGACACAGCATCTCCGAGGTAGCAAGGAAGTGGGGATTTTCCCGTACAACCATTTCACGAGTGTACCGTGAAGCCGGCCGCGGTGGTCTAGCGGTTCTGGCTCTGCAGTCCGGAACCGCGGGACTGCTACGGTCGCAGGTTCGAATCCTGCCTCGGGCATGGGTGTGTATGATGTCCTTAGGTTAGTTAGGTTTAAGTAGTTCTAAGTTCTAGGGGACTTATGACCTAAGTGCTCCCATAGTGCTCAGAGCCATTTGAACCATTTTTTTGTACCGTGAATATCAAGAATACGGTAAAACATCATATCTCTGGCATCTCTGCTGCCGGAAAAGAGACATATATACATATATGGATGATAGTGCCCATGCCCAGCCCAGAAATTAAATGGACATATATACAAATTTTAGTGAAGAGTAGATGACAATTCTGCATGTGTTGACACTGGAACTGCAGAACACGTCATTCGTCGTTCTAGCGGTGCAGATAAGGATTGTGAGCCACAGAGTTTAGAACTAATGAAACCCAGAGAGGTGTGTAAGACGTTGCGGCGCGTTGCATACACGTGCAGAAAGAACTGCAAACAAGCACCAAGTACAACATGCTACTTAGAGGACAACAACGTCCAAAGGAGGCAGGAAAATCGAATGACGCCACCCAGCCAGCGCGGACAGCTCCCTGGAGTCAGCACCGCTGCGGCCCCTGTACGAGTATAAATAGAAGCAGAAGACCTCCAGCGAAATGTGCTCTTCTTGAGGTAGTCTCAGGCGTCGAGTCATGACACGGATGACTAAAAGTAGGAAAAATGATCTGACGGATCACCTATTTTACTCCGTGGAAGAACGTGTGAATTGGATAGAGAGATTCTGTTCCCAAGGCGTAAGAAGATGGAAAACTGGTAATGGAGCTGGTAATGGAGCTGCGAGGAGAAGAGCGGTGGATGGAGACGCCTGGCTCTGGCGCCAGATGTACAGGATGCCCCTAGAGATGGATTTTGTGCAACCTGCAACGCCTTCTGATGTCATGTGCAAGATTTTCATATCTTCTCACTTGGTACATGCACACTGTTAGTCCCACAGAAGAAATGAGCCGGATCTTTCTGTATGAAATTTAATGTAGTTACATTATGTTCTCCAATACGTTTTCACTAAAGGCCGTAGTTTTCTAATTTTTAAAGAAAAATGTACAAAGGGACCTCCAAACGCGTTTTTCTTGAAACACTGAACACGCCCACACAATTGCAGAGACTTCACCAGCTTGAACAGTCCCCTGCTGAGATGCAGGGTTCATAGATTCATGAGGTTGTCTCCATTTCCGTACGCGTCTATTCGCTCGATACAATTTGAAACGAGACCCGTTTGACCAGGCAACATGTTTCCAGTCATCAACAGTCCAATGTAGGTGTTGACGGACCCAGGTGAGGCGTAAACCTTTGTGTTGCGCAGTCATCAACGGCACACAAGTGGGCCTTCGGCTCCAAAACCCCATATCGATGCTGTCTCGTTGCATGATTACCATGCTGACACTTGTTGATGGCCCAGCACACTGAAATCTGCAGCAGTTTCCGGAAGGGTTGCACTTCTGTCACGTTGAACGATTCTCTTCAGTCTTCGTTGGTCCCGATATTGCAGGATCTTTTTCCGACCGCAGCGATGTCGGAGATTTGATGTTTTACCATATTCCTGATATTCACAGTACACTCGTGAATTAGTCGAACGGGAAAGTCCCCACTTCACCGCTACCTTGGAGATGCTGTGTCCCATCGCTCGTGCGACGACTATAACACCACGTTTAAACTCACTTAAATCTTGATAACATGCCATTGTAGCAGTAGTAACCGATCTGACAACTGCAACAGTCACTTGTTGTCTTACATAGGCGTTGCCGACTGCAGGGCCGTATTCTGCCTGTTTACGTATCTCTGTATTGGAATACGTTGCCTATACGAATTTCTTTGGTGCTTCAGTGTAGAACTATACTAACAGAAAGCTGGATGGATTCCTTACCTTGTGGAACCGCATGGCCGCTGCGGTCGCAGGTTCGAATCCTGCCTCGGGCATGGATGTGTGTGATGTTCTTAGGTTAGTTAGGTTTAAGTAGTTCTAAATTCTAGGGGACTGATGACCTCAGATGTTAAGTCCCATTGTGCTCAGAGCCATTTGAACCAACCTTACCTTGTGAAGCCCATTAAAAATTAAATGATAAATCTAACGCGACCTGCTATATTACCGTGACAGAAAATCAAATCTCAGTATCTTAAAGGAAATAAATATAACATTTGATGAACTAAAATAGTATTTGTGGAAGTCTCAACTTAAGAAGTGTGCATTTACACATCCATACTGATACTTGCTTTACTTCCTGATTTGTGCGGCTAATTAGTCCCGTGAGATTAAGGCTCGAAATTACTTCCATCCAAATGCCAACCGGCATACTTAAAAGCAGTTTCAAAATATGTGGGTAAGCGCTATCTAGGACTCCTGTCTAGCTAATATCTTGAACCAGTCGAACAGGCTAACCCCGGACTGATTTCGAAATGGACGTCTTGATTCCCATTAACTGCCACCATATTTATCCGGCAGGGGGCGTGTGGATTCCTATAGATGGCCATTAACTTCCATCTTGTTTTTCCATGGCGTACGTGTTGAGCCCTATAAGCCATCAACAGTGGCACAACGTTTCCCTTCCAATTTTACACTGGCTTACCACTATCTACATGCGGCAGGTATGGTTAAAAAATTTTGTGCTTTGTGATTTTAAATGCGAATATTTTAGGTTAGGCTTTGCCGTGACTATTATCGGCAGCAAATCAAACAATAAGTTTACTCTCACAAGTCACTATTTATTTATATCCTGGTGGATTTACATGTGTTAGTATGGATTTTACTGTATGGAACTGGGGACCTAGAAACGACGGAGAGGCTTCGTCCCCGCCGTATCCCTCAGTGGTTCACAACCCCACAACAGGCTTCAACAGTCCACTCACCCCACCGCCACCCCACATCGAACCCAGGGTTATTGTGCTGTTCGGGCCCCAGTGGACTCCCGCTCCCCGGAAACGTCTAATACCAGACGAGTGTAACCCCAATGTTTGCGTGCTAGAGTAATTATGGTGTACGCGTACATGAAGAAAGTGTTTGCGCAGCAATCGCCGACACAGTGTAACTCAGACGGAATAAGGGGAACCAGCTCGCATTCACCGAGGCAGATGGAAAACCGCCTTAGAAACCATCCACAGACTGGCCGACACACCGGACCTAGACGCTAATCCGCAGGGCAAATTCGTGCTGGGGACCGGCACACCTTCCCACCAGGAAAGCAGTGCGCTACACCGCACGGCTAACCGGGCGGGCCTGTGGGAGTATGACATTTGTTTACCAAATATGACAGTTCACATGTGACCTGTTACGAAAGAGAAAGGAGCCGGTAACCACTGGAGACAGTGACACAAGCTATCCCAAAATCGTAACACAACACACACATACGTTATGTCAACACAAGTAAATCCACCTGATGGAGGAGGTTTAAACCTTCAAAAAGAGTTTTGAGTATAAATAAACAGTGACTCGCTTTTTGACATTCTTATCACGTAAGAACAATACAAGTGAAGTTGCAATTTTCGAGCATAAGTCATAACATTATAAGGGTGAGAGAGACTTGTAGCACATGTTTTGAAGACATTCATACCGGGCAATGGTTGGATTAGACAGCTTTTTCATTTGTTCTTCTATATAGTATTCTTGTTCTACATTTTTTGGAGTAGTTTTCTTATCACATATCATTTTAACGTAATTTAAACCCCATTTAATGTCTCTAAAAAACGGAATATTTTGGGATGGGAAGGGTGAAGATGAGCGCTCCGTTTATAGTGGAATATCTCACATTATTTAGCAGCCCGTTCAGAACTACTACTAAAATCGGCCCACATGAATGGGGAAAAGTCGCTATCTGCAAGAATGTAAGTACGAAGTAAATAATCAAAAAGTCATCCAGACGTTCATTGTTAGATATGTGGGACTTTAGGTCTCAAACGAAGCAGTCTTCAGTTTGATCAGGGAGCAGGAGAGGCTGCCAAACAAAGCTTTCAGAAGTTCGTCGAATTTAGATTCCTTTGACATAAAATCATATGATAATTCCAATGATTGAACCTTTCTCCAACATGTCAGCCCGAGATGAAATCTGTAGTCTTTTATATCTTTTTGGAGCCAAACGTAAGCAAATCAAATGCCTGGTAAACTGCAGTATCAAAGTCAACGTATAAAATGCCGGATTGGTGTTATCGGTAATTAAAGACAAAGCTCATTTTTGTTGCTTGGTGGCACAACAAGAATACTCTTTCAGAAAATTCGAACTGGTTTGGCACGAGAAAGCCACAATAGTCTCTTCAGCGTCGTTCACAAATGTAAAATTTTCTCCCCTGTTTGTATGTGAAACATTTCTCGCCAGTTCTTCGTCTAACTTTGGTAAATTATTGGGCAACTTCGGAAGTGTATGTAATCGAGTGTCATTAATGTTTTTCCTTATTCGAATCAAATCCTGAGTTGTGAGTGTATCATTAGCACCATTAGCTAATTCGAGGCGCGTAAATGCGAAGAGGCGCTCACACAATCTTGTTTTCTCAATACTACTAACTTTCTGCTGGTTTAACATACCAGAGTTATTCTTTTCATGATTATGGTGTAATTGTACGCCGATGACACAATTCAAATAATATAATTTCATAAAACACTTACATTTTCTTCTAGTACACTTGTATCTATCAACGCCATTGACGAGACACTTACGAAAACAGAATTCATAACCACCTGTCACCATTTCTTGCCCTTTTCACTTGTCACTGTAACAACCTCCATCGCTCACAAAAGGGCACTAACTACATATAAGCCTGACTGACCTGTCAGCGTCGCCAGCCGAAAGTTAGCAGAATCAACAAGGATGTCATTGTTCGTCGAACTTACCGAAAGTGGAAATCAAGCCGTTCACGATTCGACAGCAGGGGGACGCAGAACTGTAGCAGCAACCGAACAGAACATGACCTTCACAAATTACTAGATGTACAGTATATACAAACAGCAATGAAAACTATGTTTAACCACTGGCATTATGAACTATTTAGTACATCACACTATATATTGCAGATGGGTAGCTTTTATCATGGCCCAGCATTGAAATCTGCAGCAATTTGCGGACGGGTTGCACTTCTGTCACGTTGAACGATTCTCTTCAGTCGTCGTTGGTCCCGTTCTTGGAGGATCTTTTTCCAGCCGCAGCGATATCGGAGATTTCATGTTTTACCGGATTCCTGATATTCACGGTAAACTCGCGAAATGGTCGTACGGAAAAATCCCCATTTGATCGCTGCTCATTAAAATGAGAACTACATCATGTGGTTACTTATCCCGACCCCTTTCCCAAAACCACACCTTTTGTTGTATCAGTATTACTTGTATGATCTGCTTCTAATTAACTAAACTGTGTTCATGTCCGCTGTTTTCCTCTAAATGTTGTAGATATTTTACAGTAATGGTTCACTATTGTAACTTAGTTGCATATGGATGCTGGTGACATTTCAACCTACTTCTGAACACTGTATTTTATGTTGTTTTTATGTTAGGGATATTACTCTCATTACATTTACGATATAATTGACGTTTGTTTACATACATTTCATGGAGTGTATTCAATGATCAAACAACTGTTTAACATTAGGGTTCTGTAATGATTTGTACCTTACATTGTAAGGATATGTGTTATTTCAAGTTTGAGAATAGCAACTTCGTTTTTCTGTTTACATGTGAAAACACACAAAAGATGTTCGCCAAAGACAGTCCAGTCGCCTGCATTCAACAAGACGTTTATCATCGAGATATTTTTGTACTATGTGATGAAAATAATTTGTAAAGATCTTCGACCAACTCCTCAATATTTTGTACAATGTTAGCAATTATACCTCTGATCTTCTGTTCAGTATTGCTCATTTTACGCATGTTATTAGTACGTTTGCCTTCCAAAATCCTGTGTGCTATACTAGAATTCATGGCATGCTCTACATATGAGACGTGGCCATTATTTAAGTAATGACAGATGTGATCTTGTGGCCTAAACTGTTTCAACACTGTAATTACTCATGTATATTTTTCACTTGCTTAGAAAAGATTTTGCAACGTTTCCTGTATACTACATGTATTTTTTTATCTTTTGAGAGAATTCGTGAAGTTAGTCTGTCACTGAAAACGGTCGATATTTGGATTTTAATAAAAAAACAGCTGATTGTCAAACGTGAATTTTATACATAAATAATAGGGAATGCTTACATTTGATCATGATGAAGAATGTTCCGCTGAGTACAAAATAACAACAATAATTACATAGATTTCTTTAAATGTCGGTACATGTAAGCTGAACTTGCATTTAAAGTACTGATAATTCCTTTGGTTACATAAACGCGCGTAAGTTATGCAGTCAACTAATGTTTATTCCTCACAAAATCCAGTTTATATATTGTAAGGATGTAAAATACACAGTGGACTAACACTGAATACCGTACGGTTCCAATTAAGTACAAAACACACAAACAAACAAACAAAAAACAAAGTGAAATCGCCAGCTCGCACTTTCTCTCTCATATATTCATTTATTGTTCTTTTACCTACCAATGCTCCCAAAATTACCGGTAATCCAATCATTTCTACGTCACTTATGTAATGTTTCAAAACTACCGAACCGTGGTTTTAGTAGAGCGCAAACCCAGGTCGGACGGATGACCTTACAGTGTAAGTGCAGCTGGCCAGGACAGCAGTCGTGAGCAGACAAGTTATTGGCAGCTGGTTCACACGCTTTACGGACGAAACAGAAGCTGTTAATGATGCTTCACATTCGTTACGATCATCTGTAAGCAACATCGAATAAGTGCGAGTGATATCGGTGACTATTTCTGAGATCGACTTCGGTGTAAATATTGGCAGTGTTTAAACTTGCATTCACACAGATTTGAGTACATGCAAAATCTGTTCTTCGTTTGTGCCACACAAATGGACTGATAATCAGGAGGCAACTCGAATGGATGCTGCTGGTGACTGCATTTACATGTGTAATCAATATGAATCTTTCCCAAAAATCATTACCATGTGTGAGACAGACAGCACTACTCAGAAACGGAGCAAGGTAAGTAAGTGTGTCGGCCGCACTACGAGCTGCTTGCATCGTATTTCGACAAGTATGCAAAGCGTTGTGGCTTCAGTGCTTTGATCGATTCCAAGAGACGCCGTCGTTGACACTTTACAGATTTTTTTCCAAACGGTTATTGCCGCTAATGCAGATTATCAAGCTACGTTTTATTTTTTCTTTGTTTTACGATGTAATTCATCTCATTTCAATCGACTCACCTAGTAGAAGAAGAGAAAACGGGACTCTTCTGATGTTACATCCGTACAGGCTCTTCATATTGTAAACAAATTTATATGTGGTTTTTTAATAGTACAAACGATGGCTAATATCGGTCCGGTAGCATACTGTCGTCACCGGCTCTAAACACAACGGAAACTAATGATCGGTCCGCTTCCTACGGGATCGAATGCATCAACGCCCCAAGTTCCACATGTGGCAACACAGCAAAGTCTAAGCGTACACCTTTCGTCCCTGGATGTCATGGCATCCCTCCCTTATCATAATCTATAATGTATGAAGCGCCACGCGGTCCGCCTTTACTGGCCCAGCGCCGTGATCCACTTCATATGGAACAGTGTCAGAGATGGAAAGGGATGCCTGACGAGTCGAATGGTAGGCTGTAGCAGTGAAATGACCACACTGTTCCATTGCATCAGGAGGCTGCCACCGACGTTTTGCTGGTGCAAAATCCTTGCCTGGGGGCCACGCAGGAATAGCAGGCAAGGGCTGGAGAGAGGCAGCAGCGGCTGAGTGCGCTTAAAAGCTGGCCGTGCTGATTTATCTTATCGGGCAGCGAGGCTCACGAGGCAGTATCGCGAGCTGCCGCCTCCCATCAACCCCCCCCCCCCCCCCTTTCTCCAAGTGCCTTCAATGAGGTTAGCCGCTTTTATATTCGCCACCACAAAGGCGCCAGAATTTATCCGAGATATGTCTCTACTGGATCTGCGTTTCTCATAAAAAGGCTGTAGCTGTGAAATGGTCATGCTGTTCCACTGTGTCAGACGTATAGCCACGAGCGTGTGCATCATTAATGAGTCCAACAATTCTTAAAACCATTTTCCCCAGTTTTAAACGACCAATATATAGGCTACATATGACTCCACTAGCTCTGCATTTCTCATCAACAGAGAAATGATGGATCCTACCATAAATAAATAAATCATCATCAATTTTAAACGCCCAAAGGAAATAAATCCCAAATACATTGACGGAAAAAATCGCAGCATCAAGAGGAGTTGTGCGACATAAACGAGAGTTGATGACCGTGTTCCTACATCTGAAATATGATATCTATTAAAACTTCGCACACGTCACATAAGAGAGGAGCTAGTTGCGCCACTTCGAGGTTGCAAATCAGATTTGCTTTAAACACACGCTTTAACGACCGTAAGCGTTAGTTACCTTTGAGTTTGGACGAGGTGAGTTTATGTTGATCAAGAATGCCAGTAAGGCGACAAAGACGCTATTCTAAACACCTGATTGTGTTTCGACGAGATCATGTAATAGGGCTGCGAGAAACTTGATGTTCCTTCTGCGATATTGATACTCCAGAAAAATCCGGGCTCCAGATGACCACGTGACACTACCGAGAGGGAAGACTATCTTGTTCAGCGAATGACTGGCGCATCGTACTGCATCTGCAGCAGCAATTTGAGCAGCACTTGGCATCACAGTGACACAACGGACTGTTACAAATCGGTTACTTCAAGGACAACTCCAAGAGAGACACCCTGTACCGTGGGTTCCACTGACCCCAAACCACCGTCATCTGCGACTTCAGTGGTGTCAAGCGAGAGACCATTGTATGGCAGGGTGGAGGTCTTCTGTATTCTGATGAAAGCTGATTTTCCCTCCGTGCCAGTGATAGGGGCTGCGTTGGTTAGAAGGACAGCTGAGGGCCGGCAACCAACCTGTGTACGTGCTAGACGCACTGGACCTGTACCTGGAGTTTCAGTCTGGGGTGCGATTTCGTATGAAAGTAGGAGCATTCTCGTGGTGATTCGACCTGTCGTAGAGTCATTCGTGAACAGCATGCCAGGGTGTGTTTTCCAATAGAATAACACTCGCCCACATACCGCTGTTGTAACCCAACATGCTCTACAGAGTGCCTACATTGTGCCATGGCATGCTGCTCACCAGATTTGTCTCCAATAGAGCACGTATAGGACATTACCGTAGCCAACTACAGCGTCATCTACAAACAGCATTAATTGTCCCTATATAATCCGACCAAGTGCAACAGGCATCGAACTCCATCACACAAACTGACAATCGGCACTTGTACAACACAATACATGCACGTCTGCACACTTTAATTCAACATTCTGGCGGTTGGCGGTTACAGCGGTTATTAATGTACCAGAATTTCACATTTGCAATGGTTTGTGTCGCTCTTATGATACCTATGGTCTTGCAATTTTAATCACTTAAATATATTACCTAGACAAACGTATTCTAGAAATTTCATTACCCTAAATTAATTATTTTTTGGTGTTGCAGTTGTTTTCTGTCAGTGTACACGGGGTCTGTTTTCAACCATGTTCTTCACTCACAATCACGCAGGTGTTTGCTGCCAACTGTATATTTCCATAGTTTCAAGTCCTGTACTGTCGTCTAAGTAGGGCCTCCCGTCTGGTAGATCGTTCGCCGGATGCGAGTCTTTCGATTTGACGTCATTACGGCGACTTGCGCGTCGATGGGGACGAAATGATGATGATTAGGACAACACAACACCTAGACCCTGAGAGGAGAAAATCTCCGACCCAGCCGGGAATCGAACCCTGGCCCTTATGATTGACGTTCTGTTGCGCTGGCCACGCAGCTACCGGGGGCGGACACGTCCTGTACTGTGACGATGCTGAGTGTGTTACTGCTTTGCAAAGTACGTTCTTCACCCGTTGAGGTACTCGAAGGGTCTACCGGACTTACATACTTTTTGTACTATTGAACGGAAGTGCTTTACGCAAAGACCGCAAGAGATGAAGGGCATCTGATATGGTACTAGCCTGTGCGTGTGGTTCGGTGGATGGACAAGAACCGACAGATAACAGGTGTTGCTTACGCTGGAAATCTTAATTAGGTATTTGAAAACGCCAACAGTTCCTACAGAGGTAGGTTTAGTACAACTATCGAACGCCCCTTACCACTAAAAGTCATGGCATCTTCAATTTATAGAGAAGATGAACAGCATGATTTTCTCATTGCAGCGAACGTATCAGTAGCAAACACGCAATGCCATAAATATGAGCGGGTTTTTCGGTCTTTATGAAAAATATTTTGTTGCGAGGCACTGCAAGCAGGAGAAAACCTAGCCATCGCGTATCAAATTCACAGAATTTGTAACTGTAAAAAACATTAAGATTCTATAGCGATCGTTTATAGTGCGTTTATCCGCGTTTCACCAGCATTTCTCTGACTTTGTGTATAGACACATTTCCCATTTGCGCCATGTGTGGAGTGGAATACCAAACATAAATGTCTCAAACAACAGTAATCACGGGTAATACAAAGACCTATGACGCTATGGAGTAATACACTGAAGAGTCAAAGAAACTGATACACCTGCATAATAATCTGTATTTAAGAGGGGGTGGAGATATCTTCTGAACCGCACGTTTCAAGGTATCCCAGATACACTCAGTAATGTTCATGTCTGGGGAGTTTGGTGGTCAGCGGAAGTGCTTCAACTCAGAACAGTGTTCCTGGAGCCACTATGTAGCAATTATGGACATGTGGGGTGTGGCATTGTCCTGCTGGAATTGCCCAAGACCGTCGGAGTGCTCAATGGACATGAAAAATACAGCTGATCAGATACGATGCTTAGTTACATCTCAACTGTCAGAGTCGTATCTAGACGTACCAGGAATCCAATATCACTCCAACTGCACACGCCAAACACCATTACAGAGCCTCCACCAGCTTGAACAGTCCCCTGCTGACATGCAGGGTCCATTGAGTTATGGGCTTCTCTCCATACCCGTACACGTCCCTCCGTTCGATATAATTTGAAACGAGACTCGTCCGATGAGATAACATATTTCCAGTCACCAAAGTCCAATGTCGGTGTTGCCGACTCCAGGCGAGGTGTAAAGCTTTGTGTCGCGCAGTCATCAAGGGTAGACGAGTGGGCTTTCGGCTCCGAAAGCCAATACCGATTACGTTTTGTTGAATGGTTCGCACGCTGACACTTGTTGATGGCCCAGCATTGAAATCTGCAGCAATTTGCAGAAGAGTTGCGCTTCTGTCAAGTTGAACGATTCTCTTCAGTCGTCGTTGGATCTTTCCCCGGCCGCAGCGCTGTCGGAGATTTGATGTTTTACCGGATTCCTGATATTCACCGTGAAATGGTCGTACGGAAAAATCCCCACTTTATCGCTGCCTCGGAGATGCTACGTCCCATCGCCCGTACGCTGACTACAACACCACGTTCAAACTCCCTTAAATCTTGATAACCTGCGATTACTGCAACAGTAACCGATCTAACAACTGCACCAGACATATGTCTTACACAGGTATTGTCGATCGCAGCGGCGTATTCTACATGCTTACATATCTCTGTATTTGAATATGCATGCCTATACCAGTTTCTTTGGCGCTTCAGTGTAGATGAGACTTACACAGTTAACTTACTAGTAATTGTGGCAAACCAACCGCAGGCTACTACAATAAGCTATGAACCTAATATAAAACTAATACTACTCATTATCGGATTCACGCTTTACTTTTCCTTCCAAAGGAGGTACACGTCAAAAATTATCACAAACGAGCAGAATTCATCTAATGGTAACTCAGACAAGCGGCTGTCGAAAACATATTATGGGGCAAACTTCTGTTTTTAGACGAAGCAACGTTTACCAATGATAACCACCTGAATCTTTAGAACATGAAATTCCAGATGTGCAAAAATTCCTCTGACTGGGAGATTCAGACAGGAAAATGCAGCGATCGTTACGTTGTGTAGTCTCTCACATAACTGGCTCATTCGTCCCTATTTTCAGACTTAAAATTATATAGTAACGAGTGTTCCTACAAGACATGGTGTGAAAAGTCCTTGATGAAATTTCTTACGATATATGGCATTCTACGAGGCTCCAACATAACCTTCATCCTCCTTATTACGGATAGGGAATGACAGGCAGTCATAACAACCATTGTTAGAACATCACTGAGTTAATTGATCTGGATAAACAGAGGGACCTACACGCTCGTTAAAGGACTTTTCATTTTCGAAAAAGTAGAACTGTACAATAACATAAAGATGACAGCCGATGAGATGAAAAGTGCGTCTACATTATGTGCGTCATCATCTCCAGCAGTTGTAAGCGTTTTTCTCCGTCAACCAAAGTCCATGGGCGTTCTCCTGTTTTATGTGACTTCCCCTCCATTCATAGTGGCAACTTGCGTGTGTCCTATTACTAGATTCATATGAATCTGTGTAGCTTTGCGGCCGCTACATCAGTCTGTTAGAAGACAAGTATAATTTTGTAATTTTGAATGCATGACATCAATCAATGCCGGTTAGTGTGCGCAACCTAGCAAAAAAAAAAAAAAAAAAAAAAAAAAAAAAAAAAAAAAAAAAAAAGGTTCAAATGGCTCAGCACTATGGGCCTTAACTTCTAAGGTCATCAGTCCCCTAGAACTTAGAACTACTTAAACCTAACTAACCTAAGGACATCACACACATCCATGCCCGAGGCGGGATTCGAACCTACGACCGTAGCGGTCGCGCGGTTCGAGACTATAGCGCTTAGAACCGCTCGGCCACCCCGGCCGGCACACTGCAAAAATAATGGATTATTTTTGATATTACTTTTTCACGGAACATTGTGTTTCTGGTGTAAAATTTTCATACGTAACATGTAACCGCTTGTGCTCGTCATTATTGGGCCCAACGTATACTACGGTGTACTGAAAGATCCATTCTACACTAAATTTTGGTGGAACTGCCACGAGGTACAGCAAGTAAATCCGCAACAAATGTGTCTTCGGAAAACGTGTAACTCTACCTCAGGGAGTAGCCCAGGTAGGAATTTATTGGTCTGTCAAATTTCTGGAACTGCCAAGCAGTAAAACTCCATATTTTGTTAGTATAGTCGGTGATGGTATAAATGCAAGTACATGAACAACAAAATCTACTTGTGAAGTTTATCTGCGTCTTGGGTCATTATATAGATCATCAAAAACGGCTCTGAGCACTATGGGACTTAACTTCTGAGGTCATCAGTCCCCTCGAACTTAGAACTACTTAAACCTAACTAACCTAAGGACATCACACACATCCATGCCCAAGGCAGAATTCGAACCTGCGAGCTTAGCTGTCGCGCGGTTCCAGACTGTAGTGCCTAGAACCGCTATGCCACCGTGGCCGGTGTTTCTGTTTCCCACAAGTTACTTGTCACATGAATGAATGAACAGAGTTACCTAGAGCAGTGCAAAATTGCATTCTGAAATTTTTTAAATATTAATATACTTTCTTTGTAATAAAAGCAGTTTTGAATTGGTCTTCCCTCTATCAGTAAGATATTGCGCCCGTCCACAAAGCCTAAGTATTGGCTCAGCGATTTACGTCCTAATGTGTAATACACGGAATACCCTTTCTAAGAAACAGGGAGTCGATTGGGTGCCCGATCGATTTGCACACAACCCTGCAACAGCTGTTCTCCTTTCTTTAGGGAAAATTGGAATCAAATTCCATCTTCAGTGTATAAGAGTTTAGTGAACCTCAACATACACTGATGAGCCAAAACATGATGACCACTCCCCAGCGCGAGGTTGAATGCCTCCTGACGGTGTTGCGGGCACATAACGCAGTAAGGAAAGAATGGAAGCGGAAGAGAGACGAATGGGCAGTCATTATAGCGAAGACACTGGCCGTAAATGCAAAAATCCACTGATATAAGCGGTTTTGACGAAGGGCACCTCGTCGTGGTGCTGCAGCTGGAAACGAGAATGTCTGAAATGGCAAATCTGGTCGACTGTTTGTATAATACTGTGGTGAGCAGCCATTAAAAGTGGTTGAAGGATAGTGAATTAACGAATAGGCCGTTTCGTAGTGAACGACCACATCTCATCACAAAAAGGAGAGGTTGGAGCATCCCCCACTGTGCAATCCATGATAACCAGTGATCTGTGGCAGATCTGACGACAGAGTACGACGCTGGTGCACACGCAAGTATTTCGGGAAACGCCTTCCAAAGGCCACTGCTGAACATGGAGCCTCTTGTCACACGACCTATAAATGTCCTGTGTTGACTCAACGATACCGTCAGTTGTGACTGCATTGGGCACAGCGTCACAGAAGTTTCATTGTGGATCAATAGAAACGTGTCACCTGTGGAATGAATGGCTTTTCTTGTTAAACCATGTCGACGGTTGGGTCATTACAAGCCACATTCCAGGCGAATGGCTCCACCCCGTCACAGATGCAGGCTGATGGGGGAAGAATCACGTTATAGGGTACACTGAGTTGGATTTCCATGGGTTCTGTGGTCATAATTGGAGGCATCACGGCAGCAGTGAACTAAGTGAACATTATTACGGACCACCTGCATCGCTTCATACTTGAAGTCCCCCCTAAAACGATGCCATCTTCCAGCAGAATAACTGTCCATGTTGCATGGTCAGAATCGTAATACAGTGGTTTGAGTGGCATTATAGTGAACTCACATTGATGTCTTGGCCAGCAAATGTGCCTGAGCTGTAGCCATTGGAACACATGTCGGGCGCCAGCAGCATTCCCCTAAAACACCATCCCGTAATTTTCGAGAACTGATTGGACTGTGCATAGATATCTGATGCCACATACTTCTGGAGTCCTGTCAAGGACTTGTAGAATCCATTCGAAGCAGACTCCCTCTTGTACCAAGTTTTAAGTGTGGAATAACATGCTGTTAAGCAGGTGGTCATAATGTTTTATCTCATCGTTGTATGCATTTTTCATTACGTGTGAAGTAAACAGAAGGGGATCTCTACATTCTAAGAAATTTGGCTCCATAGTGTATCCCTGTCCATGACTATTTTGGTGACGAGGCTCTTGATCTTCGTTCTATTGTATTATCTGAGGTTAAAATTAACTAACATTCGCATGCGACACTATAGTACAGTATCCAATATAGAACTCGTCGTCTGTTATTGCAGACAGAACTGAGCGCTGCCCTGCGTGAGAAAGAAGATTCCACTCGAAACAATTTTCTGTACGGCCACCAACTGCATTTATACGTCAGGTTCGTGAAGTCCACAGAAATTTCAACCGCATTTGGTGCACATTTCCAGCATTTTAAAACTCTTTCTCTGCGTCATTCAACAAATGTAAAGTACTTTTTACATCTGCGTAATGTAATTTTTGTTTAGGTGTAATTACTTCATGATTATTGTTTTTTTATCGTTGAGAAGTATATGAGAAAATGTGTGTGAAAAATGTTAGCATAATACGTTAGGCGTGGTATACCCTGACTTGGGGAGGGCCTTAAACTCTAAACAGATTACATCTGAGTAAGTCTCTGATTTGTAAAAATGCGACTACGTTTCCGCATACATCATCCTACAAGTATACGGGTCCCGGCGGGGTCAGGGATTTTCTCTGCCTCGTGATGGCTGGGTGTTGTGTGCTGTCCTTAGGTTAGTTAGGTTTAAGTAGTTCTAAGTTCTAGGGGACTGATGACCATAGCTGTTAAGTCCCATAGTGCTCAGAGCCATTTGAACCATTTTTGAACAAGTATACGGTAACAAAATTGAACTAACTAAACTTCATGTGAGAGCGCTTGCAGAATTCGAGGTGCAAACGAAATAAAAGAATTAGTGTCATCATTATACACTGAAGCGCCAAAGAAACTGGTATAGGCATCCCTGCGGACGGAAAAAGATCCTGCAAGAACGGGACCAACGACGACTGAAGATAATCGTCAACCTGACGGAAGTGCAAACCTTCCGCAAACAGTTTGATTTCAATGCTGGGCCATCAAGTGTCAGCGTGCGAAACATTCAACGAAACATAATCGATATGGGCTTTCGGAGTCGAAGGCCCACTCGTGTACCCTTGATGACTGCACGTCATAAAGCTTTACATCTCGATTGGCCGCGTCAACACCGAAATTGGACTGTTGATGACTGGAAGCATGTTGCTTGGTGGGACGAGTCTCGTTTCAAATTATATCGAGCGGATGGACTGTACGGGTATGTAAACAATCTCATGAATACATGGATCCTGTATGTCAACAGGGGACTATTCAAGCTGGTGGAGGCTCTGTAACGGTGCGGTGCGTGTTCAGTTGGAGTGATATGGGACCCTCTGACAGGTGACCCGTGCGTAAGCATCCTATCTGATAATCTGCATCCATTCATGTCCATTGTGCATTCCGACGGTCTTGGGCAATTTCGCCAGGACACTGCGATACCCTACACGTCCAGAATTGCTACAGAGTGGCCCCAGGTACGCTGTTCTGAGTTTAAACACTTCCGCTGGTCACCAAGCTCCCAAGACACGAACATTATTTGGGCATATCTGGGATGCCTTGCAACGTGTTGTTCAGAAGTGATCTCCACCCCCTAATATTCTCACGGATTTATGGACAGCCCTGCAGGATTGGTTCAAATGGTTCAAATGGCTCTGAGCACTATGGGACTCAACTTCTGAGGTCATTAGTCCCCTAGAACTTAGAACTAGTTAAACCTAACTAACCTAAGGACATCACACACATCCATGCCCGAGGCAGGATTCGAACCTGCGACCGTAGCGGTCTCGCGGTTCCAGACTGCAGCGCCTAGAACCGCACGGCCACTTCGGCCGGCCTGCAGGATTCATACTGTCAATTCCCACCAGCACTACTTCAGACATTATTCGAATTCATGCCACTTCGTGTTGCGGCACTTCCGCGTGCTCGCGTAGGCCCTACAGTATATTAGACTGATGTATCATTTTCTTTGGCTCTTCGGTGTAGCTCATTTAGACAAGAAGTACTCAGGAAAACGGTCATGGCGTTTCTGAAGAAATCGTCTAGACACTCGCCACGTAATTGGGTAATTGGGTCAATCGACGGGAAAAATAAATCAAGTCTGTTCGACAAGGATTTGACCCTGCCTGCTCCCATATGCTATGTCAGACTCTTATTAGCGCGCACACACATGAAGTGTGGCTGATGTTGATGTGATTGTAACACTTGCAAGTTACTCTGGGTGCATATTTAACTGCAGTTCAGCATCTGATGTGACCACCACGTGCCGCAATACGTTACTTAATTATCCGAAGAATAAGAGCTCAGTCAACAGAGATCTACATATCATTTCTAGAGCGCTTCAATTAGAAGTCGAAGTTCTTAAACGTTTTATGGAGGCTATCTCATCTAAATATTATGTTCCACAACAGCAAAATCCTGGTTAGGTTCGGCGGCATGGCGAGTCACTTTAAAATAGCTACCTATCCGAGACTTTCCATGCTGATTCCTTAAATATGAGCACCGGTAGTGTTCTGTTAAAAAGTACCTTTATCAACATTTTCCATCAGAGGTAAATTTATTGGGTTGATAAAATATTACTAATTGCTTATCAAATGACGTGTGACGTCTGTTACTCGACTTCGACCTCTTGTTGCCCCGAGGCAGTTCATCGATGTGACATCTTGAGTCGCACTTCTCCATTCGGTCAATCCTGCACCAGGTCAGCAAATGTGCGTATCTCTTTTTGACCACTGTTTTCATGCACACTGTATCGAACACGTACAAGTATATCGACCAATCTGTATTGCCCTAGTAACAAATCAGTGCTGCAGTACTCACCAACAGTGATAGTTGTTGATCGCCTTTCTCGAGACAAGTTTTATCGCAAACACCACAGGTTACTTCATATAATAGTGAACCTCAGCTTATCGATATTGGGCTTCGCTTACTTGAGGTGGGGTGTTTGAGGGGTATTACGGAAGGAAGGGTAGAATAAATAATCCAACTGACTTGTACCTAGTGTAGATTATGTAAAAACAAGACAGTGGCTTATGCCTTTAGTATCGAGAAGTGTTACCATTTTCTTTGTGGTGTAAACATTTCCTTTAAGGCCATTAGGAAAAAAATACCATGTAACCAAGACAGCACAATAATAAGGTGTATTGTAGAATTTGCGGGTGATGCTGTGTAACGGTTTAGACCCTGAGAACGTATATAATACTCCTAGATTCAAGTACTCGTTAAGCAATCTTGATTTAGATTCGATGTGGATTCCATAGATTACTTTAGAGAAATTAGATGAGAGATTTTTTTTATAATAATATCTTTCCCAATCTTTTCCAACTAAGATCTCCAATAACATCGACGTCGCCGACACACTAACCAAGCCATTTGGTGAAGAAGTGGGTCTCTCAGCGGTAACTCCCAGGAAACGATGTAGTGTTTTATTGCTTCAATAGTCGTTACCCACAAAATTCAGATATGCATAAAGCAATTCCCCTTTCCGATTGACTTCTATTTTAATTTCTATCCATATTGTTACGGTGAACACACTACACTCGGCTTTAAAGAAAGGCAGGCAAAGTTTCACAAACTCTGGCAGTGTGTCATGATAGCTAATTTCAATTACTCGGTGGAAAGGTGTGAATTGGCAGTCATGAAAGGCCTCAGACAGAATCTTGTCTTCAGTACCAAAATTAGGAGCTTACGAATTTTGAATAAATAATGCTACCCGAGAGTGCAGCTACGTTGGGACATAAGGTATTTGCTTAAATTCCTTGTTAGATACACATCGTTACCTCGCATGTTCTCTCGATGGCTATCGCAAATCAGACTACACGTGACATTTCAGTGGCACCTCATTACAACCGCTAATAATACACAACAAACTACTTTGACAACAGAAATGCGCAAACAGTACAAAGAGTTGTATTTCGTCTTTTGTGACACGATTTCATTTGAAGAGTACTCGCAAATGTTTGAGTGACACGCTAGCTTCGATTGCTATCGAATATCTAGTGTATCTGTAGCCGGAAAAGCGTCGTTTGATTGTACACGAGCCCCAGCGATGTTTTATTTCTGTATTGCTGACAGTAATGTGATAACAGTAGCAGTTCACGAATGAAGAACGAGGACTAGGTGTGAAAGCAGGGAGCACATGGCTTTAGTGACTACGGGGGAGAGTAGCTGACTGCCTGCATTCAGTTGCAGCGCCAGAAGCACAGGGCCTCAACTTTGCCCCTCCGTCCCAAAGCAGTTTACGCTGAGCAAACAAACAATCTTGAATTTAAAATAGAGTTTCTTTCGAATACAGAGCTCCGCTTTCAGTGCTTAGCGTTCAGTGTGAATGTTTGCCAGACGGACGACTATCATCCCATCCCAAACACTGCTAAGTACTTTCGTCTGAGGTAACAGCCGAGGAGCAAGTTGTAGGGTATGTTTCAGCTGCGGTTACCCTGGCGACCGGCTATAACTAATACAGCAGCCGCTGAACAGTAGGCTAGCTTGTAACTCCGTGTAGTTTGGCTTTAGTGTGATATATGAGTTACAAAGGAATTGTGCGTCTAGATGCCAGGAAAAATTAAATACGGCTTCGTCTTTTCAAGAGTTTTTTGCCATTCGCACCAATTCACGAGAGTTCTGAATTGTGCTATGTTGTAAAATTATTAATTCATCTCAACAACGGGCAGTGGGATATTCTGGTTTATCACTCTCAAAGGCCGCCAAATGTAATGACAGAGCCTGGAAAAATATCTGCAGTTTTTTCTTTGTTATATCTCATTTGTGAACTTCTTAACCAATGACTAATGAGGCATAAGAAAATTTAAATCTGAAGGCTACTATGTATACCTGCCACGTCAAAACGAAAGTCTTATTATAGCTGAGAGAATATTAAAATATAAAATGCTGTATGTACTTGAACCGAACCAGAAAGTCCTTCATCTAGCGACAAAGGATAGAAACCAGTTATAGAGCAAAGAAAAAGTGCCATGAGAGACCTTTATGTTAAAGGATGTGTAGCTGAAACAACCTGTTGGAGCCGGCCGCGGTGGCCGTGCGGTTCTGGCGCTGCAGTCCGGAACCGCGGGACCGCTACGGTCGCAGGTTCGAATCCTGCTTCGGGCATGGGTGTGTGTGTGACGTCTTTAGGTTAGTTAGGTTTAACTAGTTCTAAGTTGTAGGGGACTTTGACCTAAGATGTTGAGTCCCATATTGCTCAGAGGCATTTTGAGCCAACCTGTTGGACAAAAATGTCAAAATGCAAATCAGCGCTCTCTCCCTCCCTCTCTCTCTCTCTCTCTCTCTCTCTCTCTCTCTCTCTCTCTCTCTCTCTCTCTCTCTCTCTCTCTCTCTCACACACACACACACACACACACACACACACACACACATATATATATATATATATATATATATATATATCTATATATATATATATATATGCACTTTTAATGGATGCTAAAGCAATTGCTACCGAGGCAAATAAACGACATTCTATCCTCACTGTCAGAAAAGAGGAATAAACCACAAAATTGCTAGAATTTTTTCATGAAAACGGCACTACTGAAATACCTAAGACTTAACTGGTGAACGTCAAAAAGAAGGTGCGAAGACATATGTGCTTCGTTCTATGGATCCTGCGATGAACGACTGCCATAATGTAAGACCCACTGCACCTAAATTATGATCACAATAAAAAGTTCACGAAGCTGCAAATACATTTCATGGATTTAATTAGCACTGAAGTGAGCCAATGACGTCGCTGCGCTCTCTAATTGATGCACTGACAAGCGCT
The DNA here is from genome assembly GCF_021461385.2 of Schistocerca piceifrons. NCBI lineage: Eukaryota > Metazoa > Arthropoda > Insecta > Orthoptera > Acrididae > Schistocerca > Schistocerca piceifrons. The sequence continues at coordinate 583,688,365 of NC_060149.1, forward strand.
TCAATGCGGTAGTTCACATACATCTGTGGGTCTGTGAATTACCAGTTGCTGAAATGCTCACCTGCTTGAATTTGCGCTCGAAATAGCCTGACTGGCTAACTTTAATGCTATTAAATCGGAAACGGTACAAAATATCGAATTTTTTTTCTTCACAATTATTTCTCAGTTCAACCTACCCTGCAGCACCCTTCCACGCTTTCCAGACTGTTTCTGATTACTCTTACAAGAGACAGGTCATCTGTTAACAGGAGATAAAGAGGAATTAGAAGTGGTGTACGTAGCGGAGAAAGGAATAACGGCTGACCTTCTTGAAGAGCTCTAAATAGCGATTCAACGAGATAAATTAGATAATGCGCTTAATATGCAAATGGGAGAGAGCGGTAACACTCTCTTCCAAGGATTTATGGATCTATTTCGCCGTTAGCAGAATACTTTATACAGTGTATGAGCAGTTTGTATATATGTTGTTGGTATGTTATCTCTTCGTGTCCCCTGTAACACTTTGAAATACTATGGAGCTGATAATGGCTCACTGCACTCAGTTGGAGTCTTAAAACTTTTTACAGAACCAGTCAGTGCGTGGAAAGGCAGTTAATGTGACTTGAAGCAGGTATGGCCAGTGTTGCTATTATAAAAAAAAGGAGCACCCCGGTGAACGGTCGATAGCACGGAGAAGCGAAACAGAGTCAGGTGTATTTAGTGTCCGAATATCTTTATTATGTTTTTATTTTATGACTGCTTTCTGCTTTTTACGTGCGTGTGTATCGAGGGTTGAACGTAAACAGCCAGACGATAGTAGCTTGACTAACGGAGCACGTTAGATGTGGATTATATTCCTCACGTTTGTATGTTGTATGCTAAATAACGGCAACCAATGTATTATGTGTCATTAAGGCTTCACTGTTCCTACTTAACTCCATTAGGGAACCACAAAGATAACAAGGAACGAAGACATGGTTACAAGTCTAGAAGCCAAACTTAATGACAACTTGTAGCGTCCAAAAGTCGGTCCACCCCCATAGCTGGGTCCACCTCCATAGCTGTACAATTTGTGTCAGTACAGGCTAAAATTTTTCCTTGTTACAAGGACTGGAATAGTATGCATCCAGCATGGAGGGGAGAAGGGACACGCTTTTCGGAAGATTAAGGGATCGCGGTTTGGATAATTCTGCGTCAAGGATGAAGCACTGACAACACGATCCTCCACGTCCAATGTTCAATAGATAGAGGATAACACCACAGTTGCGCGGCCGGCCGCAGTGGTCGAGCGGTTCTAGGCGCTACAGTCTGGAACCGCGCAACCGCTATGGTCGCAGGTTCGAATCCTCCCTCGGGCATGGATCTCAGTGATGTCCTTAGGTTAGTTAGGTTTAAGTAGTTCTAAGTTCTACGGGACTGATGACCTCAGAAGCTAAGTCCCATAGTGCTCAGAGCCATTTGAACCACAGTTGCTAACGTCGCGTAACCAGTTGTGTCTAGTCCAAGAGCTTAATTCGTTTTTAAAACTGAGTTGATGAAAGAACAGGCAACAAACTTGCTCTTACAGACATCTCCCTTGCAGAGTATATAGAAAATAATGAAGGTACTCTGGACTATATTTTGGAAATAATAAACGTCTCAATTTCGGCATTATCCTAACCTTGTCAAAAATTTTAATACCTTTCTGAACAGTTAGAAAATGGGTAAAAAATTTAAAACTACGTTTCAGAGTAAGCTTGTGTTGCGAATACGAACAACCATCAGCTGTATAAGGGAGTGACGACGACGAAAATTTGTGCCAGACCGGGACGCCTATCCGAATTTCGTGGTATGCGCGAGCGGCCGCCTTAACCACTTTGGCTATCCGTGCACGACCAACGGCAAGACACAAACTTTGACATGCCGCTGTTCCTGTTTCACAACCTGTACTCGTACGCTCGTATACATATCACGTAATTCCCGTACAGGGGAGGACATTTTCATTGAAAGCCGCTGCCGGGTATCGGCGGATAAATACCACACTGAAGTGCCTGTGTTGTTAAGAAGAACGCAGCAAATTTCCTTCGGACATGCATGCAGCTTCTTAACAACACGAGCACTGCAATATCGGATAAATAAATAATCAGATACACTGAAAACTTCAGTAACTGTCGGTGTATTATGTCTAATGTGAGAGTACCCCCAAACGTATGTTTAGAAAACGAGCACTGTCTACCGCAGAGGTGGCTGGGGCGTTAACAGGTCGCTCTGTTATGAGGACAGTTCACCGAGCCATCCTCCGATTGCGTGCTGCACGCGAGCACGTCGCGACAGTCCTTCTGAACATCCATAATGCTGAGAAGGTAGTCGGGTGCTACCTCCGAGAAATAAGGTGAATTTATTCCGAAGACGCTCTTTTACACGTCAGTCTACTGCAGCGTACGTGCAGTGTCACATAGCATCTAAATTTTTATGCGCAGATATTGCTGGCAAACCTTTACTTTCATGCCAATAGATGCAACTCTCCTAGATTGTACAACTGATAGTCCACAAATACTTTCAGGCTTGCTTTTCCCTCTGCTCTTGGATGCGTCCGTGATAATTCTTATCGCCTGTTATGTTTACAACATGTAAAGTTACCCACTGACAGATCATAAGAACTGCATGTATCACAGAGCGCCTTACTGTGGAAGTGGGCAACGAACGGGGCATAGCTGATACTAATACGTAAGGCAGGATGTAGGTCCTCCCAGTCACAGTCACCAGATTGGGCTTGCAAGTTATCTCAGTTCTAAGTTGTAGTCGGGTTTATCAGCACCACTTCACAAGCTTTTCACTGTATTCCAACTTGTCCGTTCTAGCTCGTACGGTGATCCACTCCGCGAAAGAGTAGGATTGCCACAAGGCTCAGCATTTCACTGCCGGCGTTCTCCAGCGCAGTGGAGACATGGAGACAATTCTAATCTTCCTGAATGGTGGTAAATGCGCATCTTAGTGAAATCTACCATTCATGTACCATTCCCCCATATTTCCCCTTTATTTTTACATTATTTATTTACTTTTTGCTCGGTGAACTCGTTTGCAATGGAGAAATGAATCACACAAACCTTGAATATCCTGCCGCAGAACATCGGAGAGCAATTGTATACGTTACCCATTTCCTGGAGAAGAGTTTTCGGGGAGAGCTACTTCATTCTTAGCCGACCTCTACTATAGTACAGTACGACATGGCGCAGTGGTTAGCACACTGGTCTTGCATTCTGGAGAACAGAGGTTCAAATCAGAGTCTGCTCCTGGAGATTTAGGGTTTCCATGGTTTTCATAAACCTCTCCAGGGAAATGTCAGGATGGTTCCTTTGAAAGAGCACGGCCATTTTATCCTCCATCCTTGAGACATTCCGAGTTTGAGATCCGAGTCTAATGACCTCGATGTGAAAGGGACGTGAAACTCTGGCCTTCCTTCTTTCTCCTCAGGTATAAATACTGTGGTAATTTAAAAAAATGATTTTCCTTTTTTTAAAATTAACACCCACTCCAAGATGACACCTAGATTTCAGAGTGGAGAAGTGCTCAAAGGCGCACCTTGTATCCTTCCTCATTACGTACAGCTGTCTGTTAGTTCCTTTGTTTCGGGTATCAAATACGAAGTCGTAGATCCCCAGTTGATAAGTGCATCTGTGAATAGTATTCGTGTTTTTCAATGCATTGTTAAAAACAGGTCGTCAGCATTAGTGAAACTTCTGGAGTGGGGAAGCCTCAGATAGCCGTTAGTGAGGGTTTTGAACGAGATCGGTGATAGCCTTTACGTTGGGGCAGATCATCACTTTTATCTATCCACTGGCTAACCTTACTCTGAAACAGAACAAACACAATAACTATTCTGTGAGATAGTTTCAAGAGTTTGAGAAGTACTTCAGTGTACTTCGTATCTCGAAGTCATTGTCTTCGTGCTGGGTGAGAATAAGCATCTGCGATAAGCAGTTCCTTCCACATTTAAGAATGCCTGTTCAAAAATAAGATTGGCTTTCAGTTTACGGCACTGGAGGACAGTCTTATTAACATTCCAAAAGAATACTCCATACTGCCAGAGACAATGTTCGTCAGTAAAGCTGGGACAGGTAGGGGGGCGGCAACCGTATAGGACCTCCGCGAGCACGCAGACGTGTCGCAACACGACATGGCATGGACTCACGTAATGTCTGAAAGTAGTGCTGGAGGTGACTGACACCATAAATACTACAGGGCTGTCCATAAATGTGTAACAGTACGAGGGGATGGAGATCTCTTCTGAACAGCACGTTGCAAGGCATTTCAGATATGCTCAGTAACGTTCATGTCTGGGGAGTTTTGTGGCCAACGGAAGTGTTTAAACTCAGAAGAGTGCTCCTGGAGCCACTCTGTAGCAATTCTGGACGTGTGGGGTGTCGCATCGTCCTGCTGGGATTGACCATGTCCGTCGCAATGCGCAATGGACATGAATGGATGCAGGTAATCAGACAGGAGGCTTACGTACGTGTCACCTGTCAGAGTCGTATCTGGACGTATCAGGATCCCACATCACTCCAACTGCACACGCCCCACACCGTTACAGAGCCTCCACCAGCTTGAACAGTCCCCTGCTGACATGCAGCGTCCATGGATTCATAAGGTTTTCTCGATACCCGTATACGTCCATCCACTCGATACAATTTGAAACAAGACTCGTCTTACCAGGCGTGGCGTAAAGCTTTGTGTCGTGCAGTTATCAATGGTACACGGGTGGACCTTCGGCTCCTAAAGCCCATATCGATTATGTTTCGTTGAATCGTTCACAAACCCAGCATCGAAATCTGCAGTAATCTGCGGAAGGGCTGCACTTCTGTCACATTGAACGATTCTCTTCAGTCGTCGTTGGTTCCGTTCTTGTAGGATCTTTTACCGGCAGATTTGATGTTTTACCGGATTTTTGATATTCATAGTACACTCGTGAAGTGGTTGTACGGAAAAAACCCACTTCATCACTACCTCGGAGATGCTGTGTCCCACCACTCCTGCGCCAACTATAACACCAAGTTCAAACCCACTTGAATCTTGATAACCTGCCATTGTAGCAGCAGTAATCCATCTAACAACTGCGCCAGACACTTACTGTCATATACAGGGTGTTACAAAAAGGTACGGCCAAACTTTCAGGAAACATTCCTCACACACAAATAAAGAAAAGATGTTATGTGGACATGTGTCCGGAAACGCTTAATTTCTATGTTAGAGCTCATTTTAGTTTCGTCAGTATGTACTGTACTTCTTCGATTCACCGCCAGTTGGCCCAATTGAAGGAAGGTAATGTTGACTTCGGTGCTTGTGTTGACATGTGACTCATTGCTCTACAGTACTAGCATCAAGCACATCAGTACGTAGCATCAACAGGTTAGTGTTCATCACGAACGTGGTTTTGCAGTCCGTGCAATGTTTACAAATGCGGAGTTGGCAGATGCCCATTTGATGTATCGATTAGCACGGGGCAATAGCCGTGGCGCGGTACGTTTGTATCGAGACATATTTCCAAAACGAAGGTGTCCCGACAGGAAGACGTTCGAAGCAATTGATCGGCGTCTTAGGGAGCACGGAACATTCCAGCATATGACTCGCGACTGGGGAAGACCTAGAACGACGAGAACACCTGCAATGGACGAGGCAATTCTTCGTGCAGTTGACGATAACCCTAATGTCAGCGTCAGAGAAGTTGCTGCTGTACAAGGTAACGTTGACCACGTCACTGTATGGAGAGTGCTACGGGAGAACCAGTTGTTTGCGTACCATGTACAGCGTGTGCAGGCACTGTCAGCAGCTGATTGACCTCCACAGGTACACTTCTGCGAATGGTTCATACAACAATGTGTAAATCCTCACTTCAGTGCAAATGTTCTCTTTACGGGTGAGGCTTCATTCCAACGTGATCATATTGTAAATTTTCACAATCAACATGTGTGGGCTGACGAGAATCCGCACGCGATTGTGCAATCACGTCAACAACACAGATTTTCTGTGAACGTTTGGGCAGGCAGTGTTGGTGATGTCTTGATTGGGCCGCATGTTCTTCCACCTACGCTCAATGGAGCACGTTATCATGATTTCATACGGGATACTCTACCTGTGCTGCTAGAACATGTGTCTTTACAAGTACGACACAACATGTGGTTCATGCACGATGGAGCTCCTGCACATTTCCGTCGAAGTGTTCGTACGCTTCTCAACAACAGATTCGGTGACCGATGCATTGGTAGAGGCCGACCAATTCCATGGCCTCCACGCTCTCCTGACCTCAACCCTCTTGACTTTCATTTATGGGGGCATTTGAAAGCTCTTGTCTACGCAACCACGGTACGAAATGTAGAGACTCTCGTATTGTGGACGGCTGTGATACAATACGCCATTCTCCAGGGCTGCATCAGCGCATCAGGGATTCCATGCGACGGAGGGTGGATGCATGTATCCTCACTAACGGAGGACATTTTGAACATTTCCTGTAACAAAGTGTTTGAAGTCACGCTGGTACGTTCTGTTGCTGTGTGTTTCCATTCCATGATTAATGTGATTTGAAGACAAGTAATAAAATGAGCTCTAACATGGAAAGTAAGCGTTTCCGGACGCATGTCCACATAACACATTTTCTTTCTTTGTGTGTGAGGAATGTTTCCTGAAAGTTTGGCCGTACCTTTTTGTAACACCCTGTATAGACGTTGCCGACCGCGGCGACGTATTCTGCCTGTTTACATATCTCTGTATTTGAATACGCATGTCTATACCAGTTTCTTTTGCGATTCAGTGTAACTCAGTTCAGAATTAGTTGTGAAAAGTAGTGAAAGTAAAACGAGGTTTCATTAATAGTCCAAGTTATGTACATTCTGGAACACTATGTTCACTCTCTGCATTTAATCTCGTCTGTGTCGCATATACACAGACTCAGCCGAGTATTGGTGAACTCGTATTTCACAGAAACATGACTCGAGTTTTCTGACGATGTGACATGTTCCCTCCGAGCAACTGAAGACACGGTAGTAGAGCAACAAGACTCTTACTCGACAGGAGCGAATTTCTAAGCCACCTTCAGCAATCCTGATTTTCAAGTGGATTACCAGAACCACTTAGGACTAATGTCGACGCACGTCTTTACATTCCACGGCCAATATTCACATCCACTCTTGTTCTGTAAAATATAATGTAAGATAGGGATTAACTACGAAAACTCTTTGAATTCTTCCAGTGCTTACGTGTATAGCTTTTACACCGGCATTGATTGGACTCTATTATTACTTTCTTCGGATTACTTGAATTTCAAAGCTGATTTGTATTGAGAATAATATACACTGATTCGATAATGTTTATGTTAAAAATTGTGTTGTTAACCTGCGTCTCTAATGATCTTAAAATTTAGTGGTATTTATATTTTGTATCTTCTTTTTCCTTGGCTTTTGTTCTTACGGGAAAGAACCCGCTAATGATGGGCAATAGCAAATTACTATTTATTACACATGATGGTCGCTAAATGCTCGTTTTTAATCCGCCAGCGATGCACTTAACGGCCACGTAATACTCTTCATTTACATCACTATTGTCACATACGCAGTTACTAGTGTACAGCTAAAGCTGTGCTTCGTGCTCTGTTGCCAAAAAATGCATACAATGTAATGCCATTTCCACAGCAGTTCGTTTTTAACCAAACTCTAACGCCACAACTAATTTCTAGTTGAAACAGAGTTTGCTGCCGGTCGAAGTGGCCGTGCGGTTAAAGGCGCTGCAGTCTGGAACCGCAAGACCGCTACGGTCGCAGGTTCGAATCCTGCCTCGGGCATGGATGTTTGTGATGTCCTTAGGTTAGTTAGGTTTAACTAGTTCTAAGTTCTAGGGGACTAATGACCTCAGCAGTTGAGTCCCATAGTGCTCAGAGCCATTTGAACCATTTGCCAGCCAGAGTTTGCTGGTTACTCTGTAAACAACATTCTATGCGGTCTTTCGTTTATGACTCACAAGGAGAAAGACGCTTAAAATAGTAATTAATTAAGTAGTTAGAAACAAAGAGAAAAAATGATTACGATCACGTGTGGCATTGATTCTCAGTAGCATTTTAAACTTCAATTAAAATACGACACATACCACTGAAAATTAAGACAAATTCAACAATGATGATAGAATTATGAGAAATACCTACATTTTCTTCGTGTATGAGACATACTTTTATCTGTTTCATTCTGCAGTCGAAAAGATAGTACCACTCAACAACACTTCACAATGGTACACGATGCTATAACTGATATGGTTAGAAATACTTCAACTCCATCACAGGGAATACGGGTCATATTCATGTGAACTAGAGTGAATGAGGGAAATAAGTGTGTATGGAACTTCGTGGCAGATTAAAACTGTGTGCCGGACCGTGACTCGAACCCGGCAAAGGTCCCGAGTTCGAGTCTCGATCCGGCACACAGTTTTAATATGCCAGGAAGTTTCATATCGCCGGCCGGAGTGGCCGTGCGGTTTCTAGGCGCTACAGTCTGGAACCGCGTGACAGCTACTGTCGCAGGTTCGAATCCAGCCTCCGGCATGGATGTGTGTAATGTCCTTAGGTTAGTTAGGTTTAAGTAGTTCTAAGTTCTAGGGGACTGATGACCACAGCAGTTAAGTCCCATAGTGCTCAGAACCATTTGAACCATTTTGAAGTTTCATATCAGCGCACACTCCGCTGCAGAGTGAAAATCTCATTCTGGAAGTGTGTATGGAATCTACCTCGTACCTAAGTCACAATAACGTATCATTAACTTTCAGAATAGTAAACCATGATTTCATGAAGACCTGCATTTGAAACGACAGAAGTGTAGAAAACTCGTTTTTGACAAAGCCTGTGTAAGTACTTCGGTGACAGCATAACAGGTCGTGTGATTTTAGCCTACCTAATGTGTCGGATTACTTGGAGATATTTTACCAGGATGTAATCCTCTCTTACAGAAAACCAAAACTCGTTGCTTAACAACAGAAATATTTTTTTAATAATTATAGAAGAATTTTGACGTGGTGCTGGTGAAGATCAATGCAGGGTACGCGTTTCATTAATAACGTGATGCTATATCCCTTACTTGTCGATGACTACCATGCCGGTAGCATTAGCGAAAGGAGGCGATATTTTCCATTAGGTATATTATTCGCAGCAGTACGGCAGGCTACACGCGGGGTGGTTGTAATCACGGCAGATCTGGGAGGGGGCGGGGAGGTGGGACTCGATAGACTGCGCGCTGACGCGGGGGTGCGTCGCGGAAAGAGAAGGGCAGAGCCAGGTGGCGCCTTGGCTTTGTTAGGCCGCTATGGGCACGCGTATCTTACGGGAGCATCGATCGCAGGGCCATGCCCTCCGCTGAGCGTGAGATCAGCGGCGATACGGCACACCGCTCTCGCTCGTTACTGCGCCGTCTGCCTCTCGCTTCATTACGCTCTTCTTCCTTCCCTAAACTCACCACACACCTACTTTTACATAATTTCGCAGTTTGTTTGTATGACGTGTGAGTGTTACTGAACGACGCTCAGTGGACAGCCTGCACCAAACGTTCTGTGAATTGTATTGTGCAACAGATAACACAGAAAACTTAAACATTTTTTTTTCACATTCGTGGTAATGATCGTTTGCCATTGGGGATTTTCGAAGAACAGCTGTATTTAGAAAATATCAATGTTGGAATGATGATGAAAATTCTTATGGGTGTTTGTTGTTCCGCGTCGTTATATAAAATACTTTCAGTATAAACTATAAAACCTATCACTCGCACGACGTTATTCCTCAGGACATACCTATAACTAAAGTAGGGTAAATCTACCTGAATACTTGACATACTTTATTTTGTGATAGCAGAGGCATTCTCTGTCCTTACGTAAGGTTGGCCTTCTACACATAGTTCCAACCATCCTCAACAACTGGCAGGAATGTCTTCACACAGCCAGCCGGAGTGGCCGTGCGGTTCTAGGCGCTTCAGTCTGGAACCGCGAGACCGCTACGGTCGCAGGTTCGAATCATGCCTTTGTCTTGGATGTGTGTGATGTCCTTAGGTTAGTTAGGTTTAAGTAGTTCTAAGTTCTAGGGGACTGATGACCACAGATGTTAAGTCCCATAGTGCTGAGAGACATTTCAACCATTTGTCTTCATAGAGGAAAGACTTCTTGTCGGGTATGAATGCTGTGTGTGGAGCAGAGAGTTTTTTGTTTGCTGTGTGGAGGGAAATACATCATTTGCTGCACTGATCCTTTAATAAAGTTTCATTAAGGTGAGTTGTTAAAGCAATTAGTCAGACGCTTATATGGAGTTGTATTATCAGTGGGGCATGCTTATAATCTTAGTCTTCACAGTTGGAATTAAATGCCTTATAACTGAATTATTCGATTAGGAAAAAGACAGCAACTCTTAAGGTTTGTGTCCATTTCAGAAACAATGGCTCCATCTGTAAGCAAATGTGCGAAGAAGGAGAAGCCAAAAATAAGTTATGTGAGCGAGAGAAGATCATCTATTCAACTGATGACCTTCATGAAGCACTACAGAACGTTTTGGCAAAGAAATGGTCGAAATACAAAGCTGCTAAGCGTTTCTTCATTCCATGGAGTAATTTAAAGCACTATGTAGAACGCAGTAATGGTGACAAAGACTATGCGACCATTGGCAAAATGGGTAGACCGCTTTCCCTTACGAGTGAACTGCAAATTAATTTAGTCAATTTCATAACAAAAAATTAAGGAAATAGGTTCGGTCTGAACGTTAACAGAATAATTCATTGACTGTTGTAACACAGCGAAATCAGTGTCTAACGGAGAACTGGAGTGAAGAACACAATAAATGATGAAATTTGCGTCACTTGTAAAGAGAGCCACAGCTGTGGAAAGAATAAAAGTGCTTGGATTCAGTGTTCTTTTTCTACGATGGTCCCATGGAAGTTGACAGTCCATCGATTCACCTGATGCTATAATATTTACGTGTAATATTTGTACAAATGTTAGTGACAGCGATACCGAATCTGAAAATCAATGAAAAGGGCGTTAAGTGAACTTCAAAAATGCAAAAGAAAATCATCATGGAATTAAGCACATTATCACGACGTTACATATGTAGTGTCACAGAATTAGGTATGCTGTAACGAAATTGGGTAGCATGGTCACTGTGTTTAAAATATTTTATAATTTCAACAGTTTTTCATTTCTTAAATGTTCTTTATTGTGGGTTAATAGAGCTATGTATTGGTCTCTTAAACTCAAATATAAGAATTCTAAATTGAATATTTGATTTGCTATTTCGTTCACAGTCCGTAATATCACTAAATTAGATGGGCTCACCCCAATTTAAACAGTGATGCGGCATAATACCCAGAAGAATTTTAACCATCATGGCCTCACCAGCAGAAACCTACGTAGTTATGTCATCGCAGTTGGGAGTTTAAACATCGTCACTTCAATATCGATACCGAAGCATTTGCAACATCGTAACATTGCTGTTGAAGCCAAATATCGACCTTTGATGTTGGCAATAAGCGGCTACTTGTTAGTGCTGTAGGTAATATTTTGTCATTTAAGACAATATCTTTCTGTAATGTCTCACGACACCAGTGCAGTGGTTAAAGGAGTAGAAATAGCATTTGGAAGAAAAATTCGTACAGCGTCTTTTGCCCACATGTTTAATTGGATGGCATACACATCTGCTGAAAAGACTGACAGGCTGACTGATTTGATTAGCGCTGTGAAAAAAAAATTGTAGTGTGGTTTAAACGAAGTATGATAGGAAGTTATAAGCTATGAAAAGGACCATATTTCCAACTAATTCAAGTAATACCCACTAGATGAAATTCAGTGTTCTACATTACTGAACGATGTGTTTCAGCTGCACCTAGTGACTAATAATATCATTAATTACCATGCAGCCGCGCGGGATTAGCCGAGCGGTCTGGGGCGCTGCAGTCATGGACTGTGCGGCTGGTCCCGGCGGAGGTTCGAGTTCTCCCACGGCCATGGGTGTGTGTGTTAAGGGTTGATAACGTTAGCAGTTAAGTCCCATAGGACTTCACACACATTTGAGCAATTACCATGCAACTGCACCATCCACGCTAACAGCCGAAGATATTGTAGGTCTGGTAGATGTTTGTGATATATTGTGGCCTATAAAAGTGGCTACCAGTGAATTTTGCGTGTAAAAGTACGTTACACGCAGTAAAGTAATCCCAGTAGGTATTCTGCTGAATATCGAAATACCTGGCATGCAACCAGTGATGACCACTTGAGATAATCAGAAGAGAGGCAGGGAAAGTTCCGCGTTCTGACCCTAGACGTGCCAGTCAGGTCTCACCAGTCACCCTGTCATCCTCTACCAATGGCGTCATCACATGTGGTATGGAGGGCCACGTGGTCAGCACATCGCTCTCCTGATCGTTGTCGCGTTTCTTGGCCTTGGAACCGCTACTAATTCGTCGAGTATCTCCTCAGTTCGCCTCACGATGCTGAGTACAGCCCGTACCAGTCCTACCAGCCGGTAAAAATCCCTGTCAGTATTGGCTGTCGAGACTGTGTCGCTGCATAACAATTCTCCTGGAAAATCGAAGAAACTGACTGACGAAACTAATTCGTTTTATGTGGCAAATTCTTTTTTCTTTTGTTGTTTATTTGAATCAAAATTTCTCCTTAACTGTGAATTAGATTATAAGGAAAATTTTTCATTTCGTGGAAATGAGTAGAAAAGTAATAATACAGTAAAGCCTCTTTCCATAGTTATACAGGGTGTAACAAAAATGTATGGCACAAATTGCAAGACACATTCCTCACACGTAGGCGAAGAAATTATGTTATACGAACTAGGTTTGGAAACGCTTTGTTTCCCTGCTACAGTTCATTTCCTCTAACTCATTAATCATGGGAAACACGCACGAACAGAATGTATCAGCATATCACATGCACCCTTTTTCTCACAGGAGATGTTCAATCTGTCCATCGTGGGAATTGATACATGCACCAACCCGCCATTTTAGTGTATCTCCGATACGCTGATGTATCCCTGGAGTATTGTGTATGGCTTCGCAGCCTTCCGTAATACGGGCGCGCATCGTTGACCGGGAGGCCGCTATTCGGGGAAGTTCGGCCGCCAAGTGCAAGTCTTATTTCATTTGACGCCACATTCGGCGACTTGAGCGCCGGTCATGAGGATGAAATGAGGAAAACACAACACCCAGTCCCCGAGTGGAGAAAATCTTCAACCCGACAGGGAATCGATCCCGTGCCCGCTTGCATGGGAAGCGAGCACGTCACCACCCAGCTAAGCAGGTGGACGAGCATATTGTACTGGGGTTCCACACACAAGACCTTTCAAATGCCCCTTAAATAAAAGTCCATTGGGTTTAGGTCCGGCGAGCGTGGAGGACAGGAAATTGGTCTCTCTCTACCTATCCATCTTTCACTGAAACTGTTATTTAGAAGCTGACGGACATTAACACTAAAATGAGAAGGTGTTCCACCGTGCATGAAATACATGTTTGGTCGCACAAGTATAGGCACTTCATCTAACAGATTATGTAGAACATTCTCTACGAAATTATGATACCTTTTTCCGTTGAGCCTGGGTGGCGTACCGAAGGCAGTCACCAACAATGCCAGCCCAAACACTGACAGAAAATCTTTGTTGATTACTTGTGGTATGGTGATGCGTTCTGTTCGTGTGTGTTTATCATGATTAATAAGTTGGAGAAAATAACGTGTAACATGGGAGAAAAGCGTTTCCAGGCCCATGTTCATTTAATATAGTTTCTTCGTCTACGTGTGGGGAAAGTGTTCTCTCAGTGCACGGACACACGCGTTTATAAAATGTATGAGCAGGGTAAATAACCGGAAAAAAGAACGAGGAGAAGTGGTGCAGAGAAGCACTACGTTTTTGTATTTTTTTTAATTTCACCAAAATTGGATGTTTATTCTGTTCAAAAATGGTTCAAATGGCTCTGAGCACTATGGGACTTAACATCTGTGGTCATCAGTCCCCTAGAACTTAGAACTACTTAAACCCAACTAACCTAAGGACATCACACACATCCATGCCCGAGGCAGGATTCGAACCTGCGGCCGTAGCGGCCGCTCGGCTCCAGACTGCAGCGCCTAGAAACGCACGGCCACTCCGGCCGGCGCTTATTCTGTGCGTTTACCGTGGACGAGCAGCTAAAACCATTTCTTCAAATTATTAAGCGTTTATTAGCACCAGTTTTACAACTTGAAAGGATTTAATGAAATTATTTTTTGTCAGTGTTTGACTTTAGCCCCGGCTAGTACATTTTTCGGTGCACTTACAGGATAAGAACATCCGTAAACATTTTTCTGACCTGCGATACTCGTATGATTGTGTTACCAAGTGGAATTTATTCCAGTGAGTCTTGAAAATTATAGGAAAGTGAGTGAGTGTCCACAAGAGGCATAGCAGTGCTGTATTTCAAGTTTCCCTTTCATTGAAGAAACATTTGAAATGAGAAACAGGAACACAAGAAGCTTGAGAGAAGTTACGGAATTTTTTAAAAAAATAAGAATGTACAAGAGAATTAATTCCATGATTAAGGCGGTTAGTTCGTTTGCTTATTATGATTCCTCGATCATCCGCTTCTAATGAACGAAGTATTCCTTTTTTACGTCGATCCAAAACTTATTCAAGATCAACAGTGTTGCAAAATCGATTCAATCGCATCACAATTTTGCATATTTACCGCGACATTAGCGATAAACGAGATTCATGTGTACTGTTAAATACATTTATTTCATGACACGCAAAGCAGTTCTTCCATTGATCTACTGATTTTTTGTGATGATTTTCTTCTATTTACAATTTCTGAAGGTTTAGGGGTGGGGGGATGGGGCAGAGTGATTGTGTGAGCGTTGCTGGACAACTACCCACTCAGGCAAAATGTGAACTGTCGAGCAAACTTGTAAGGGTGGTAGAGCTGAATTTTGATCTTTTAAGGGCATTGCGTACTGTTAATGCTTTGCATTTTGCGTCAGTATCTATTAATCCGATCCCTCCTCATTCAAAGGATAATGTTAGTGTGCTGTATCTTATGTTGAAAATATTTTCACAGCCTAAGAGATATCCAGTCCCGATAGTAGACTTCTGGCTATTGATGCTGGTGCAGACAAAATGGACGCTATGTAATACACTTTGGGTAAGCTGGAGTCGGCAGCTATTTTCACGTTCTGAATCATATCGAGACTTCGCTAGGAATGTAGCTGTAAGCTGGCCCTAAATTTGTTGAACATCGAACAACAGTCAGTGGTCTGTGTCCTTTGTAGGCCCGACAGTAGTTTTAACCCTGGACCTCATATTTTTGTTGCTTTTGGTAACCATTGTTGTTGTTGCAGGAGTAAACGTTTCTCTAAGTTCGTTATGTTGAATTTGGTACAGTAGATCACAGCTCCTGTTGTTGCACAGTAAATACTCAGTAAATGTTTCTCATGCGATATCTGTTTTTGTGCCGACACAAACATGCTCAGATCATCTGAAAATAGTCGACATCTAATTTTTTTTCCTAATAAGTTCAAGCCTGAGTTTCCTGAAGAGAGGTTCGACCGAAACTGCAAACAGGCCATCGATAGACGGCAGTCCTGAAGGACTGACCGCTACACATCGGATGACCCACTTAGTTGCCCGTTACTGGGTTTCTTGGGAAATGAGTTGGACAAGATGGGAGAAAATTTTTGCAGATACCAAATTTCCGCATTGCCTTTAATAGAAAACTGCGAGTTTTCCTGTTGAAAGCTTTCGAAAAATCAATAGATCTTTCAGAGCCCTTGTTTTACAGACATCCATGATGGCTACTAAGTCACGGTAGTCACTCAGGATGTTGGTTATGCTGCGTCCAGGGACCGCGCACGTTTGGTAATTTCCTGTCGTATTTTTCATTACGTCCCTTAATCTTGCTTATATTGCTTGAGCTAGTATTCAACACCCGTCGTTCATCAACGCTATCGCCTAATGGGATTCGATGTTTTTTCTAGGATATTTCTTGAATACCAACAATATGAGCCCTTCGCGGAAGCTTTTAGGAAACTATTGGACATTCAACGCGTCGTTGAAGATGTTAATAAGGTTTTATTCCCATACACCTCAGTAAACGACATAAAGTTCAGATGGTACTCCCTCGATTCCTGGTGACTTCCCCTTCGGGGTTCTCAAGAGTGCTTCATATATTTCTTCTTCTGTAAATCCTTCGCTGAGAGAACTGTCGTCTGCTTCTGTCAATAGGCCTTTTATATCATTCAGAAAAACCGATTCGAGGTTCTCGTCTACGTCTACCCCAACATACAAATCACGGGAATGTTGCAGGCCTCCGCTTTTGAAAAGAGCCTGCTGTTGTAATGTCTCGTTTCGTGTCTCGAGTGTCACGCTTGTTTTGTGTTCTGTCCTTTTCGATATTCGGATTAGATGACAGAGTGACACATTCTCCTGTTAGATAATAGTGTCAACTCCTGACCTCATTTACAGACCCTCCAAATTTATTTCTCTACCCTGACATTTTTGTGCTTTAATCTGCTTTTTTGTGAACTGTTAGTGGTTATAACATGTGTATTTTGCTACAGTTCTCGTAGACACATGAAATAAAATTCCTCTGTACTTTTCTCCCTCTCACTTCTTTAATAACCACACCGTTTAAGCAAGCTACGTAGTCCTGGTTTCGCATGCTCCACCAAATTCTTTGATCTGCAGAGGTATTTCCTTATATTAGTGAAGCAAGCCTTCCATATTTCTAGCACCATAATTCTTAATTCTTCGTCTCTGAATAAGTTGATATTTAATTCTCAATACACTTTTCTATGGAAAGTCGTTTGCTTTTGAAAACTGCTTCTGAGATGGTAACCATAGTGATCGGAAAATTTCAAAGGCCAGATTACTGAAGTAGTGAATTTGTAGTAGTGAAGTAGTCTTTTGAGATGTAAATCGGGTCTGTTCTGCTCGCTGAATGACTGCTGACGTAGGTGTACTTCAATGAGCTTGCATTTGTTGCCCACCACATATCAGTCATTTCTAACCACGTATTCGAGTTCACGCATCTGTTGAAATTCGGTAATAAGGGAGTTAAAATCGCGTCCAAATACTACTCTGTTCCATGTCACTGTGAGACAGACATAATTTCCTGTCTGAAAAACTCAACCGTCGCCTTTCTACGACTGCTTCCAGACGGAGCAGACACATTTACAACGATCAATTGTATCTTCTATTTTTATATATTAATTATATTAAGATGGTATCTGTTTTCGGACATGTCCGAAAGAACAGATACCATCTTATATATATAGTTAAGGCTCACCGGCCACTTGACCATCTTCTTCTTCTGTGCGGATGCACAAACAGTGCCCGAACCCTTACGGGAATCGGCAACGCGCCGCGAGTAATGAGTGTAATGGGTGGGGGCACTACGAATGTAGTGCGGGCCGATACGGTGAGAATGTGGGTTTCGCGGGAGGCGTGAAAGAGATAAATCCCTGCAGTCGCGCTATCCTCTGTGTCCTCGGTGGCTCAGATGGGAAGTATGTTAAGTAAGTTTTAATAAAATAAGTGAGAACCTGATTCATCTGAGCTCCTGGCATGAACAATCATTTAGGTTACAATGTATAATTGTGTTATAAATGGATGACAGATCTTTAGGTAGTAAAGAGAGTTGAGTTTGAAGCAAAAAAAAAAAAAAAAAAGATGGATAGAGCGTCTGCCATGTAAGCAGGAGATCCCGGGTTCCAGTGCCGGTCGGGGCACACATTTTCAACTGTCCCCGTTGACGTATGTCAACGCCTGTAAGCAGCTAAGGGTGTTCATTTCATTGTAATTTCTTCTATTTTTGCTCATACTTCTCTACCACTTAAAAGCCTCACAGTTTCTGCCACTTGAATACCATCTTTTGTTAATATCGCCGTACCTGCACATTCAGATATCTTGAAAATCACGTTGTATGCCGCCATTGCATCTAGATTGTTGGTTTCCACTTCCCGATGATATTCAAAGTCCTAATTTTAAAATTTGTTGGGTCATTAATGCCTTTTGTGGCTGTAAATTATTTTTTGTCAGTTCCGGTGTCAGCACGTCTTGTAATTGGTAAGACGAACCTTCTCCTCTCTTTTCCTATATTTCTGCTCCATTTTCCCCTCCCTTACAATCGCCTGTTTCTGTACTTACTTTCTTCCCTTACGCTTGTTCACAGACAACTGATGTTCTGCATGGGAGAACGCTTATGAGTCAGATAGTGTTATATTTTCTATCTCACTTTTCCCTGGATCACTAATGCAAGTTGTTGTGGACTCTTTGCTTACATAGTTTCGCCTCCCTTCGTTATTACTCGCATAAAAATTTCGTCATATATATTTCAGCTTAAATTTGTCTCAGATTCTCTGTACCAAAAGACTCAGTTGTGATTGTTCTATTAGTTCAGAAACTGAAACTGCAGATGGTGCCTCTGGATGTATCATCGATTTTGAAACTTATCTCCGAAACACCGCCCATAAACGACCTCCATCATATAACTTTCTGAATTGGATGTTGTAAACGATCCGGTCTCGATTGCATTGTCACTTTGACAGCCTGATTGTTTGCCATTTGTTGCCACGACATTGCTAGTACCAGCTATACTATTGCCTTCAGCTATACTGCTGGCATGGAAGTGACTGTCAAGTAACGGATCAGTATTCCTCGTTCCTAAATCCTTATGACCCTTTCAACTTGCCCCTTATAGATGTAATCCACGTTCATTTGGATCATCACTACTGTGTTTATGTTTACTGTTTGCAGTCTCGAGATCATTAACAGCTTTCAGTTGATGTGACACTGTTTGCTACAGGTCCACTACTTATTCCTGATACGAAGTCAGAAAATAAGGTTTTGCGTTTTATCTGGATGTGTTCGCGACGGATTTCTCGTCGGGTACGGTCTTGTTCAGTATGATCTGTTTCATTACATATAATGCATGCAGGTAGTTACCCGATGTATGTGATGATTTCTTGAAGGCCTCCAATACTCATTACAGACGGGATCGGTTTTTTAACTTCCATTTTGATAGATCTTATTCCATTTCGGCTGGGAAGCGGTTAAAAATCTGCCCAGACCTCGTTCCGAATTGCACGAACGTTTCCATATGGCAGCGATTTGAGTTTTATGACTTCGTTTGGAAAATGGGAATGTCAGAGACATGTACATTTATAAAGTTGCCTTCGACTGCACTGACAGCAAACTTAGCGACACAGGCTGTTGCTAATGTCAAAGTGACGAGTACACTCGCAAATTAGTCACTGGTACACTAATTTAGAGCAAATTTTGAAATAGAAGACCGACTCGATTTGAGCGCGCCCAGATGGATCTACAGTGCCCATTTTAATGGCAGAGGAGAGGGAGAGGAGAGGGAAGTCAAATACTACGCAGTCATTGTGCCCCATTTTACGTCAATAATGCATATCTATGACTTCCAGTTTGAAATTTTACTGCATATTTGGCACCATATTCTAATACTACTATCTGATTGATTGGAAAGAGGAGACGGGTGGTGTATAAAGCACAATTAGTCTGTTCCCTTCATCTTGGACTTTTAATATTGCTCTATGATCGACTTAAAATAAGGAGGGGGGCAGGGAGGAAGGGGTCTGAGGCAATTTCTACGTCGGAAATAACATAATTTCTCACAATTCTTACGCATCATTATAATTATATGCTATGAATGTTTGGAAAGAGGAGGGTAAGGGTGTTTAAAGCACACAATAGGTCTGTTTCTAAGATCACAGATTTTTAGTGCTGCACTCTGATTGTTGGGAGATCAGGGGTGGGAAGGTGACCACGGGGATGGACTTTTAAATTTCCATCAACACAGTTAGGCTATGTCTGCCATCTTTGATCTTTCATTGGTTGTTACATTTTTAACACTGCATTGCGATTAGGTGAAGATAAGGAGTATTGCACTGTGATAGGTTTGAGATAGGAGGAGAGGAGGACATGGTTTTCATTTTCCACTAACACGAGTGGACGATTTGCTCCATCTTCGATTTTTCATTGGCTCTTTCATTTTTAATACTGCTGTATGACTGACTGGAGATAAAAGGGAGAGGGAGAAAGGGGAACCACTGATAAGGACGTAAACATCACTTATGGGGATGATGACGTCATAGGTTCTAGGTCATCGATGACGTTATGCAAGATCTTCGTGATCACACGGTAAGCTTGAAGGTCAATGACAGCGTTCGCGGTTGAAGAGCGACAGAAGAGCCAGGTTGTGTGACTGCAAGGATTCCAGCTGCACCAAATGGTACACACCTATACTACTCGAATATTTCATTTCAATCAAGTTCCGACAGGCGTTCACACGTTTTTGTTCTTATTCGAGGACCAGAGGGGTGCGAGACGACTTTAGCACACAAATTTCTCTTTTTAAAAACATTCTGGAGAATGTCTTGAGCATTTGATTTAGATATGTTCAGTTCGTTGCTCCAATGCGATTTGTGACTCTACAACGTTGATACACGGCGGCCGCAAGTCCGCTACTTAACAATCACTACTCGCAACTGAGTGTTCGAATGCACATCCACTGTTCACAGTTGTTACCTAAAGTTGCCATGGTAGACAATGCGCTGATGTCGCTTATACGTTAGCAATAAAATCACTCTCGGGACATATTGGACGCAAAGTGTGCATTTTTAAGATCCTGAAGCAAACAGGTGTTAAATCTACTCTCAGTGAGGATGGGCAAGACGTTGATACATTAACCGAAAATAGAGAAGTGAAATTTTATTTATGGAGTGAACTTATAAAGTAGCATAAGAAATAATTTTCAAATTGCAGCAGAAACGGACCTATCATCACAGTTCATTTACTATCTGAAATATCGCCTTCTATTTCTTATACAAGTTCTGTAGAAATATGGATTGATGTCACTGCCAATATCTGACAAAAGCTACAAAAAATTACACAGATGTGCGAGGAGTTTCAATAACGCAACAGGTAGAAAGGGAAAAAGTCTCTCAAAAATGAAATTTTTCTTGTCCTTAAAAGAACTGTTAATATTTAATGTAATTATTACTGTATTTAGTAATTAATATCTGTGATATTAGATGAATTTGTTTCTTGTTTATTATGCATTCAGTAATTTAAATTTTGGGGTCAGTTATTATCGACCACCGATGTTTAGTCGCCTATGATGACATGTACCACAGTATCGATGATTTACCAATATTACACATCCCTGTTTGTCGTAGAGCTCTGTCCTCGGTAGAAGTAATGGAAACTTACTGCACTACAGATCGCTGCGGCAGCACCAGAGATATTTCCATGTGGTGATTGTGTGTAGTGTCAACGAAATATCGAGCCGATTCCATCGGTGTTACCTCAGGCCCATCTGTCAATCTATGCGACACAGGTCTTTGGTAAGTACACTGAGGCGCGAAAAAAAACTGGTATAGGTATGTGTATTCAAATACAGAGGTATAAAAGCAGAATACGACGCGGCGGTCGGCAACGGTTATACAAGTCAAGAGTTTGGTGTAGTTGTTAGATCGGTTACTGCTGTTACAATAGCAGGTTATCATGATTTAAGTGAGTTTGAACGTTGTGTTATAGTCGGCGCACGAGCGATGGGACACACCATCGCCGGGGTAGAGATGAAGTGGAGATTTTCACACACAACTGTTTCACGAGTGTACCGTGAATATCAGGAATCAGGTAGAATATCAAATCTCCGACATTGCTGCGTCCGGGAAATGACCCTGCAAGAAAGGGACCAACGACTACTGACGAGAATCGTTCAACGTGACGGAAGTCCAACTCTACAGCAAGTTGCTGAAGGTTTCAATGCAGGGCCATCAACAAGTGTTAGCGTGCGAACTATTCAATGAAACATCATCGCCACGGGCTTTCGGAGCCGAGGGTCCACTCATGGGCCCTTAATGACCTCACGACACAGAGCTTTACGCCTCGCCTGGGTCCGTCAACACCGAAATTGGACTGTTGATGAATGGAAACAACCTCAGGAATCAATGGACGCTGCATGTCAGCAGTGGATTGTTAAAGCTGGCGGAGGCTCCGTAACGGTGTGGGGCGTGTGCTGTTGGAGTGATATGGAGCCCCTGATACGTCTAGATACGACTCTGACAGGTGACACGTACGTAAGCATCCTGTCTGATCACATGCATCCATTCATGTCCATTGTGCACTGCGACGGACTTGCGCAATTCCAGCAAGACGATGCGACAGCCCATACGTACAGAATTGCTACAGAGTGGCTCCAGGAACACTGTTCTTAGTTTAAACGCTTCCACTGGCCACCAAATTCCCCAGACATGAACATTATTGAGCATATCTCGGATACTTTGCAACGTGCTATTCAGAAGACATATCCACCCCCTCGTACTCTTACGGATTTATGGACAGCTCTGAAGGATTCATGTGACAGTTCCCTCCAGCACTACTTCAGAGATTATTCGAGTCCAAGCCACGTCGTGTTGCGATACTTCCCCGTGCTAGCGGGGGCCCTGCACGATATTAGGTAGATGTATCTTTTTCTTCGGCTCTTCAGTGTAAGAGGACATAATCTCTCCGTTACTCTCCAGCTCCTCCAACATCAAATTCAAAAACAGCCACCGATTTTGTGCAGCCACTCGCTTCATGTTTTTTACCTCCATAGTTCACGGTCGATAAGAATGTGGCGTATCATCAGTAGTTTCTTTTTCGTCTCTTAAGCCTTAGGCAGAATCGACCAAACTTCACAGATGTAATTGCTAAGACTGTATTGCAAACGTAAATTTTGAATGCAAGAAAACACAGCGACACTTCAGAAAAATACACTCCTGGAAATTGAAATAAGAACACCGTGAATTCATTGTCCCAGGAAGGTGAAACTTTATTTGCACATTCCTGGGGTCAGATACATCACATGATCACACTGACAGAACCACAGGCACATAGACACAGGCAACAGAGCATGCACAATGTCGGCACTAGTACAGTGTATATCCACCTTTCGCAGCAATGCAGGCTGCTATTCTCCCATGGAGACGATCGTAGAGATGCTGGATGTAGTCCTGTGGAACGGCTTGCCATGCCATTTCCACCTGGTGCCTCAGTTGGACCAGCGTTCGTGCTGGACGTGCAGACCGCGTGAGACGACGCTTCATCCAGTCCCAAACATGCTCAATGGGGGACAGATCCGGAGATCTTGCTGGCCAGGGTAGTTGACTTACACCTTCTAGAGCACGTTGGGTGGCACGGGATACATGCGGACGTGCATTGTCCTGTTGGAACAGCAAGTTCCCTTGCCGGTCTAGGAATGGTAGAACGATGGGTTCGATGACGGTTTGGATGTACCGTGCACTATTCAGTGTCCCCTCGACGATCACCAGTGGTGTACGGCCAGTGTAGGAGATCGCTCCCCACACCATGATGCCGGGTGTTGGCCCTGTGTGCCTCGGTCGTATGCAGTCCTGATTGTGGCACTCACCTGCACGGCGCCAAACACGCATACGACCATCATTGGCACCAAGGCAGAAGCGACTCTCATCGCTGAAGACGACACGTCTCCATTCGTCCCTCCATTCACGCCTGTCGCGACACCACTGGAGGCGGGCTGCACGATGTTGGGGCGTGAGCGGAAGACGGCCTAACGGTGTGCGGGACCGTAGCCCAGCTTCATGGAGACGGTTGCGAATGGTCCTCGCCGATACCCCAGGAGCAACAGTGTCCCTAATTTGCTGGGAAGTGGCGGTGCGGTCCCCTACGGCACTGCGTAGGATCCTACGGTCTTGGCGTGCATCCGTGCGTCGCTGCGGTCCGGTCCCAGGTCGACGGGCACGTGCACCTTCCGCCGACCACTGGCGACAACATCGATGTACTGTGGAGACCTCACGCCCCACGTGTTGAGCAATTCGGCGGTACGTCCACCCGGCCTCCCGCATGCCCACTATACGCCCTCGCTCAAAGTCCGTCAACTGCACATACGGTTCACGTCCACGCTCTCGCGGCGTGCTACCAGTGTTAAAGACTGCGATGGAGCTCCGTATGCCACGGCAAACTGGCTGACACTGACGGCGGCGGTGCACAAATGCTGCGCAGCTAGCGCCATTCGACGGCCAACGCCGCGGTTCCTGGTGTGTCCGCTGTGCCGTGCGTGTGATCATTGCTTGTACAGCCCTCTCGCAGTGTCCCGAGCAAGTATGGTGGGTCTGACACACCGGTGTCAATGTGTTCTTTTTTCCATTTCCAGGAGTGTAGTTTACCGTAGTTCAGAAATGATGTTTGGTCGTCTGAAAGAGAGCCGGGCTTCGTAGTAAGACTTTCTAGGTAGGCAGGCCACCAATTAAGTTCTGAGATATGTATCGTCAGTTCAGAAACAGACGATCAATAAGGTAACAAAAAAATGACTCTGAGCACTATGGGACTCAACTGCTGAGGTCATTAGTCCCCTAGAACTTAGAACTAGTTAAACCTAACTAACCTAAGGACATCACACACATCCATGCCCGAGGCAGGATTCGAACCTGCGACCGTAGCGGTCTCACGGTTCCAGACTGCAGCGCCAGAACCGCGCGGCCACTTCGGCCGGCAATAAGGTAACACCTATGGTTGTCTTCGTGTGAACAGTTTCAGATAATCAGCATCGATAAATTTCCGGCCTGTTCTCGACTACTTTGCGCAGTGGAAAGTGTAGCACAGATTGAATTTTACGCTTTCCAGTTGGCGTGCATTACGCAGAATGCATAATCGCACATAGTGACAGATTTATTAGCTCCGACACAGGCTGTAGGGTACTGAAAATAGTTGTTAATTGATTCCAAATGGCACATACCCACCAAGCATGGTAAGTAGGACCTTTTACTTGGTTAACTAACGAGATCTGCATACACATGGTGAGTCAGGACGAAAGATACATTCTTTGAGGTGTGATAGTATTAGTGATACGGAACAAAAAACTTCATATGGACACGAATCACATTTAATATCACTTTCGTACGTTTTTCTTGAATAATTCGAAGGCCGCACCCTCCAGCGAAAAGGTGGTGCAGTACAAAATTAAACTGCATTAAATTTCCTACAAGAAGGGTCGTATTCATTTTTCTCGAAGGCTAATAGTTTACGTGGAGAAAGCGCGAGAATACTGAAAATCTAGCACGACGCACATACGCTATAGCGCAGGTAGTTTTTTTAGGCAAGTTTGAGGTAGTTTCCCGACTTGATGCATCACAAGTCTCCTGTATGAAACTGTTCGTCTCGACTTCTATTACATTACTGTGGTGCGTTGTAAACAACGTCAATGATTGGATAATACAGAAAATAAAAAACTATACACATAAAATATGTTCTGTCTCGGAAACCATTCGGAACAGGGCATTTGTCGTTATAAAGTTTTTGTTCAGAATCACGAAGACTATGATGCCTCGAAGCACCTACCTTTCCTCCTGACTCACCCCGTAGAACTAAGAGGAAAAACAAGACTCGAGATACGTCTTATTGGAGATAGGGATGCTTAACGGCTTGAATTTTAGACAAATCTTTTCACTTTCGCTCTAAATAGCAAGTCAGTTCACAACATTTCAGTAGCAATTGCGTAATTTCTGTCAATAATATGTTTCCTGGACATACAAATTTTAAGAACTGATTATTCAGTAATCAAAAGGCACCTGGCAACTACGACACAAGCAAAGCCAGAAGTATGTGCTACACCAATAATTATTGCCCACTGCGAATACGATCGGAAATGGACTGCATTTTGTTTTTGGTAATCTAGCGTCGTGCCGATGTACTTTGGCATTCCAACGCCTGCCATGTACATGCAAACAAACAATCAAATAATTGTGTTACCTTGTTTTTTGACGCCATAGCTGAAACTTCGTGACTACACCTCGGGTCCTATCGAGGAGGCAAAACTACTCTCTCTCAAAGTACGGACCCCATCACAATTATTTTATTATTGTGATCGGTTCGTAAGGTACATCAGGCTAAGCATTGTTAACCCTGAGTGTTATAACGATGTAATAGTATCTGAGATTTTATCACGTATGTTTTGGTATGATACTGTTGGGTTCTTCCTGTTTTTCATGGGTATCATCCCGAAATTAAAAAATAAATCCAGTAAAAAAAGTGAAAATATTGTCTAAGCCGCTCTGTATTTCATTAAAATCATTCAGTGACGATACTTTCCTGTTGACTTCAGCTTTATTAACGAAACCTGCTAGTGAATATAAAGCATTATTAGCCTATAGTGAGGCCTCTAGAGGTAGTATTACGCTTTTTTCGGACACACCTAACGTTCTTCCCATTCCTGTCGAATATTCGCCGTCCAGTGTAACGTACTGGATTACATCAGGTTGGACCACTTAGAGATAATCAGACATTAGAAGATATACGTCGTACAAACTCATCTTGGTTATCAAAAAATGGTTCAAATGGCTCTGAGGACTATGGGACTTATCTTCGAAGGTCATCAGTCCCCTAGAACTTAGAACTACTTAAACCTAACTAACCTAAGGACATCACACACATCCATGCCCGAGGCAGGAATCGAATCTGCGACCGTAGCGGTCGCACTGTTTCAGACTGTAGCGCCTAGAACCGCTCGTCCACCCCGGCCGGATCATCTTGGTTACCAGTCGACAATATAATGTAGGTTGGAAAGCATATTGGAAATTTAGGCGAAAGGCTCCTGCCGACTTATCTTTGCCTACTATTTTGAAGATGTCGTGTCCGAAGAAAGCGACATATTGTCTAGGATACTGCAATCAACATACGTCAGGGTGTAATAATGTTGCCGGCCGGAGTGGCCGTGCGGTTCTAGGCGCTACAGTCTGGAGCCGAGCGACCGCTACGGTCGCAGGTTCGAATCCTGCCTCGGGCATGGATGTGTGTAATGTCCTTAGGTTAGTTAGGTTTAATTAGCTCAAGTCCTAGGCGACTGATGGCCTCAGAAGTTGAGTCCCATAATGCTCAGAGCCATTTTTGTAATAGTGTTAAGTGCTGTACATTTGTTATTTATCATTGCTGTAAATGAGAATGAACTGTACTATTTAACAGTTATATAGAACTATTCTGTGACATAAATCTAAGGTCGTAAACAATCCATTTTGCCTCCTTTAGAAACATTTTCATTTTACGTTAGGTGTACATACTACCTGAAAATACTCAAGGCATCTGAAGATGGCCTTCGCAGAGACACGAGAAATAACGGGCATTCAGCGGACACAGCCTTTCAGCTCAGAGGATTGCTTGGATTCCTGGGACAGCGAGGCATGCGATGCAATTCGCAGAAAACTCGTACTTATTGTATTTCACCCAATGCTCATGCGCTCTGTATGTTTAACCAGAAAGAGAAATATTATGCCTGATGCTCGAGTGTATACAGAAATAACAGAAAGAAAGTGAAGAAGAACAGAAATCATAGTTTAACAGATACCCAGGAGAAGTCGGTGTAAGAGAAATATTGAATTCCATGCTCACAAACAGTGCGACTGGAATACTCTCTTGACTTCAGACAACTGCTGAGAGCAATTATGCCTTACTTGTCATCCATTTGTAAGAAGTCGTCACTTGACACATGGATTTAACGCAGCTGTTGTTACGTTAAATTACTTCAAGAGATTTCTGAGATAATTAGTGTTACTATGCTTCGTTAGATTCTTCCTACCACATATCTGCGAATGGTGTCGTACCGTACCTCGAGTTTTTTTTTTTTTTTTTGGTGAATCCAGTTACATCAGCGTAAAATAAAACGTTTAGATCCTGAGGTAATCGCCCACACGAATAAATTTTTACGCACAATTTATGTTGGTTGTTCGATGCCCAAGGCAGAAAAGTCTTGTCGTCATATACCAAAAACAGCTTGCCTTCTACAAGAATGTCAGTAAACGTGTGGGTAAGTCACTCGATGATTATCCGGAATATGTAACGCAAAAAGTTTCAACTCTTATCTTGCTTGAAGAGCTTTTAGCCTCCCGCGGTTAAGCGAAACGACTTCTTTTAAATTCAGTGGATTTGAGTCGATGGCGTTCCGGTGCGTTTACAAAATTTGATATTCACGTAGAGTACTAGATCCAGCAGAACTCTCTTTCGGCAAGTCAAATAAATTGAGATGGCCTCCACATCTCATACTCATAATTCCCCCCCCCCCCCCCTCTTCCAATGAGATAGATGTTTCAAAAATTATATTTTGTAGCAGTACTAGTAACAGCAGTAGTAGTAATTATAGCAGTGCCAACGGCAGGAGGATGAGAAGGAAGATTAAGAGAGATACGGATTTGCATGTTCGCTTAAGATATAGAGTATCATGAGGAACACAATCGCCGTGACTACTGTTAATGGTACAAAGATGCGCTCGAGTGGATTCAAAGTACTTCTGAATTTCGGCAGTCATTCTGGCAAAAAAAGAAGTGCACACATATTTTAGGTCAAGTGCACATTCTCTTGCATATATTAATAGTAATACCTTTCATGTATCGTAATCTGAAAACCAATAAAAATATTCTCCCTTAAATTAACATGTTCGTACTAATTGTTCACTAATATCTAACCTGCAAAATATTATTTTGTCAATTTTTCCGACAGAAGCACTTACGCTTTCATATGGAAGTCACAAACATTTGTAATTTGAAACTGTTGTATATTTGTTAAGTCCTTGCGAATTTTAACTATTATTCTGCTAACCCACTGCACACTTCACAAAATTTTGTTTTTACTCTGTTTGATTCTGCTGTCAAATACATAATGCTTCTAAAGAACCAACTAGGGTTGTATGACGTACAACTCAGTTATTACTCCACATACACCGTTGGCGAAATTGCCGTTCACTTTATCGAATAAGTCCGTGTCAAGACGAGCTACACTCAGACACTACTTCGTGGCTGTTAAGAGCGTGCTTACATGTAAGTGTAACCCTTCGCAATACGAGTATAGATATAAGAAAAGAGAAACAAGTTTGAGCGGAACATCATTCTCAAAACAATGGATACCATGATTACTGAATCCCATTTTAGATTAAGATAAAGAAATGATTGTTATCAGAATATCGAACAACTATCAAAATGAATCCAAAAGTAAAGATTTAGATTGTGTGGATACATTTACTGAACGTTTGGGTAGCAAAAATCAAAAACAAAATTTCTCAGCCATAGGCCTAAAGATTTTTGGCAATGGCAGCAAGAGCTTAGAAAGGATTCATCGTGATCGGACTAAAACAGGGAGTACTCTCAAACAAAATGTTGTACAGATATCTTATTGAATCCTAATAAGGCTTCCATTACGCAGCAAAGCAGGACAGCGGCTGCACTGAAGAGAGCAGCAATGCAGGCAGACAAGGGAAAAATTTGCAATTGTGGGCAGCAACGAAAGCGCATATCAATGTATAATTATTACGTCAACCAAGCTATCGAGATTTAAGTTTTACGTGATTTCCTAAAATAAGTTAACATATGCTTTTCCTTCTTCAAGAGTACTGCATATTTACTTCCTCATCCTACTTCAGTCTGAGCATATGTCAGTTGCATAAGACTGGCGATGATTGATTGTGCACTGACAGTGTTAAAGCCACATGACCTGTTTTCCTATCAGCCTCTGTGGGCAAAAGCTTCTGAAGGCGCTGTTGTATGATAAATGGAGTAGAAAGAAAAACTCCTAAAGTTTTAAATTTCTTATTTTCTTTGAAGGGGCCAACGAAGAGTACAGTACAATAGGTTTCACGCGTTCAGGAAAATCACAAGAAAGGCATAAAACACCTGAATATACAAGGTAGCGCCTAGCTACCACACGGAAACTTGCAGTACCACAGAAGCTTCTATCATCTGTACGTATTTTGTTTAGCAGTGGGACGGCAGTTGATAGAAAAAAGAGAAGGCAGCTGGGATAGCCTATATTACTGAATGACATCGGTGCATCTGTAACCGCTCGAAGTGACGGACAATCTCTGAAGTCTCAGACCAACAACTCAGATCTTCCCAAGTACTAAAACTTTCAGTTTTGTACTATCACTAACAATTTAATAACTTTCTAGTCACAGTTTCAGCCTCCAAAATGTTGAGGATGGAGTAAGAATGATTAATAAAGTTTACAGTCAAATATGTTTGTGGTAGCAAGGTCACTAGAGAAGCGTACTACCTGAGTTGCAGAAGGAATAATTAAGTTCCAGACCTCTTTCTTTTAGAGACAATTGTTCAAGTCGGCCGGGACACAACACTGACTAGAGAAATGACAATGCATTACTGTTTGAAAAGACGAGGATCTTGACCCAGGAGACTAATTGTTGAAATACCACTTCATAAGAAGCTGGAAAGATTCGATTAGGGTGCAATATCTTCAACGCAGAACATGTATACACGTTTAACGTGGCTTTAGATACCGAACGGAAGCAGAGGAAAGTGCATGACATTTGCATGTCGGCGGGAGTGACAGTTTCGATTATGGCGACGGTTCTTCGCACCTGCTGACGTCTTATCACGCGTGGCGGCCTGTGTAAGTGACATTTCTGTCCATGCGTTGATTTGGGAAATGTAGAAGAAAGACTGGGATTTAACGTCCGGTCGACAGTGAGGTCATCAGAGACGAAGCACTAGCTCGGAAAGTTTAATTAAGGATGGGGAAGGAAATAGGTCGTGCCCTTTCAAAGGAACTATTCTGGCATTCACCTGGAGCTATTTATGGAAATCATGAAAAACTTAAATTTGGATGGCCGGAAGCTGATCCGAGCCGTTGTCCTCTCGGATGCAACTCCAATGTGCTTACTACTACGCCGCCTCGTTCGATGCATTGAAATGGCCCGCCTTTTGAGCGAGCTAGACGCTGTTGCCTTGCGTGCATAAAGCGAGCGCCTTGCCCATGCCAGACTTGAAAGATTTCAACTCACGAGGACGAACGTGGTGATAGCAGTCGTAAGCTAGAGAATTTCATCTCGTTCGACGCGGCTTGAAAACCGAGAATGTGTTATCCAGTTACGCCAACGAGCAAGTGTCAGAGATACTTTTTCTTGTCATTGCCAGACTGAAGCGCCTAGAACCGCTCGGCCAAAACGGCCGGCTCCTTTTTAATGCTTCATATTCAACGACTTGACCTCACACCGGACGTTAGTCATTATTTTGAAGTGAGTTGCGTCGAAGGCCTTATCACTATTTCAAAATATAAAGTCTTACTTAGCTGATTGCTTGATGTTGGCTTCGTTGTCCTCTTTAGAGGCATTATAACACCCACAGGTTGTTATAGTACGTAGAAAATTAGCTGATGAAAGGATTGTGAAAATCAGGTTATTCTGAAATTACCAAATAAAGTAAACTATCTGAACTTTTAAATGTTTGTACTCTGAAACTTTTCGTATCCGTAATATGAACTAATAACTCGAACTACTCATCTTCTTTCTGCAGCCTCGCAAAACGATTTGACGGCGATTCACCACCACTTGCACCGGATTTGTTCACACTGAAGATGAAGAGACATACTATACAAAGCAAAGGATTTACATCACTGTCAGGGGCAATATATATGCTTAGCAATCTTTAATAAAATTAAATTTACAGAATTTGATGTTAAAACTTAAGCATTATTTTAAGGGGCTCCGAACCAGCTGATATCATGAAATTTTCAATTTTATTATTGATCTTAATCTACCGAATTTCCCCTTTTCAGTCATACATAAAATATATGTATTATTGTGTTATTTATTTTCCATTCATTCATTTAAACAAAACTACGTGTGAGTGCGACACTTTTCCAAACATCTGAACATCTAAAGAAGTGAAGATTCGTCAGTTGTTTAGGAGGTGAGGGTTCAAAAGCTTTCAAAGCAGCTGAGGAAGAGAAGCCATATCGATAAAATGTAGCTATCACTAAATTGGAGTGCATAAGTCATGTACAAAACTGAATGGATACGAGGTCGCGACGACTGAAAACTGAATACCGGGCAAAGAAATTGGAAGATGGCAGAGAACTACACTACTGGCCATTAAAATTGCTACACCAAGAAGAAATGCAGATGATAAACGGGTATTCATTGGACAAATATATGATACTATAACTGACATGTGTTTACATTTTCACGCAATTTGGGTGCATAGATCCTGAGAAATCAGTAACCAGAACAACCACCTCTGGCCGTAATAACAGCCTTAATACGCCTGGGCATTGAGTCAAACAGAGCTTGGATGGCGTGTACAGGTACAGCTGCCCATGCAGCTTCAACACGATACCACAGTTCATCAATAATAGTGACTAGCGTATTGTGACGAGCCTGTTGCTCGACCACCATTGACCAGACGTTTTCAGTTGGTGAGAGATCTGGAGAATGTGCTGGTCAGGGCAGCAGTCGAACATTTTCTGTATCAAGAAAGGCCCGTACAGGACCCGCAACATACGGTCGTACATTATGCTGCTGAAATGTAGGGTTTCGCAGGGATCGAATGATGGGTAGAGCCACGGGTCGTAACACATCTGAAATGTAACGTCCACTGTTCAAAGTGCCGTCAGTGCGAACAAGAGGTGACCAAGACGTGTAAACAATGGCACCCCATTCCAGCACGCCGGGTGATACGCCACTATGGCGACGACGAATACACGCATCCAATGTGCGTTCACCGTGATGTTGCCAAACACGAATGCGACCATCATGATGCTGTAAACAGAACCTTGATTCATCCGTAAAAATGACGTTTTGCCATTCGTGCACCCAGGTTCGTCGTTGAGTACACCATCGCAAGCGCTCCTGTCTATGATGCAGCGTCAAGGGTAACCGCAGCCATGGTCTCCGAGCTGATAGTCCATGCTGCTGCAAACGTTGTCGAACTGTTCGTGCAGATGGTTGTTGTCTTGCAAACGTCCGCATCTGTTGACTCAGGTATCGAGTCGTGGCTGCACGATCCGTTACAGCCATGCGGATAAGATGCCTGCCATCTCAACTGCTAGTGATACGATGCCGTTGGGATCCAGCACGGCGTTCCGCATTACCCTCCTGAACCCACCGATTTCATATTCTGCTAACAGTCATTGGATCTTGACCAACGCGAGCACCAATGTCGCGATACGATAAACGGCAATCGCGATAGGCTACAATCCGACGTTTATCAAAGTCGGTAACGTGATGGTACGCATTTATCCTCCTTACACGGGGCATCACAACAACGCTTCACAAGGCAACGCCGGTCAACTGCTGTTTGTGTATGCGAAATCGGTTGGAAAAATTCCTCATGTCAGCACCTCGTAGGTGTCACCACCGGCGCCAACCTTGTGTGAATGTTCTGAAAAGCTAATCATTTTCATATCACAGCATCTTCTTCCTGTCGGTTAAATTTCGTGTCTGTAGCACTTCAACTTCGTGGTGTAGCAATTTTAATGGCCAGTACTGTAGATGATAAGAATAGACTATCAAAATCAATCACAGATAAAATTTAAAATTATTACGGTGGGGCCTTCAGTCAAAATGTTAGTAGCGTAGAAGACGTGAGAAAAGATGTATGAGCAGTATTGCTTAACCTCTTTTCAACAGACGATAAACCCATTCATGGCCTATGCCCTGCAGGAAGTGATTCATGGTGCAAATACAAGAGAGCTGGTGTACCTTTTGCCGTAGTTGGTTTCTTGAAAGAAACTTTCGGAGGTCTGGCAGATGTGAGACTATGATAGAAACATCTTCATGGCTGCATCCGCAATCCTAACTAGTC
The DNA here is from genome assembly GCF_021461385.2 of Schistocerca piceifrons. Classification (NCBI taxonomy): domain Eukaryota; kingdom Metazoa; phylum Arthropoda; class Insecta; order Orthoptera; family Acrididae; genus Schistocerca; species Schistocerca piceifrons. The sequence continues at coordinate 583,721,986 of NC_060149.1, forward strand.
CGACAACTGCTTAATCTTGACCAGCAACAGAGTGTTTGTGTTAATTAGTACACTGCATTTTTGTGTCTTTGATGCAACAACATTCAATGAAGGAATTGTTGCAAGGTGTGCAGTCCTGAAAGGACTGCTACAAAGTGTTGGTCATTTCACAGTGAAACAAGGAAGAAAGAGTTGGGGCATTGGAGAGATATACCAGAGTATTAGAGCAAGACAAAACAGGCGAGCAGAAAGAAGGACATTGCAAAATACGATGGAAGAGGATGCAGACAACCCATTTTGTGGATTTGGAATGCATTGACAATTAATGGCTTTTTCTCTTAAGCTGCATTTTTTAAGAATAAAGTTTCTTTTTGTTCAGCTTCTACTTACCAAAATTTGTTCAGAATTACAGGGTACATTAATCAGGGTTGTGTGCATTTTTAACGCAGAGGTTTTCCTATTTTGCAAATCTCAAAGAAGTTAAAGCCTTACATACATAGAAAAAGTTTAGACTGTTACTTATTTTGATGTCCACTTTTTACAAAAATAATTATTATCATAAAAACAATTAATACTTTTAGAAATCCTTCTCTTCATGCGGTAAGAAACGTACAACCTGCAAGCCATATTTCTTACGGCCTTTTATTCCCAAAAGTTTCTGATAAATGGTACGATTCGTATGAATAAATGTTATATTATTTAAGATAGGTATTACCAACCTGCCCACACCCCTTTCAGTGTATGGAATACAAACATTTAGGTGCAAAATACTTAACCTTTATTGTCATAGTTTTTTCTCGTATATGAACTTTGCAAACGTAGATATCTTTACCCACTGGTATCGAAGGATTCACCATATGTCTTGAGCGTCTCCAGAAGTAGCAAAACGCTCCTAATATTCTCAGGTTCTTATTTTCTAATCTAACTCCTCCAGCATTGCTTGACTCAATTTCAATACACTCCGTTGGTCTTGTTTAGCGTTTGTTGATAATTATATCGTTTCTTTTCAAAACACTATCCACCCTCTTCATGTAATCTTGAAAGTCCTTTCACGTCTCCCGTAGAATTATAATATCACCGGAAAAGCTTAAGGGTTTTATTTCCCCTGTACTTCAATTTCTTCTTAAAAGTTCTCTTTAGTTTTCTTCACTGATTGCAGTTTACAAAGGCTACAACCCTGTCACACTCGCTTTCAACTACTACATCCCTTCCATTTCGTTGGCCTCATAGCTGCTGTATAGTTTCTGTACGGACCGAATACACCCACATCATGATGTGGCGTTACAACCCTAAGGGCTATGAGCGCAAGCGTGTAGTCCGCCTGAGCTGTGATGTGGCAGCTGGCACACAACTGAGGAGGCGGCTGCAGACGTCGGGATCAGGTGTCCCAGAAGAAATAATTAGCTCATTAGGTCAGCGGGTGACCAGCAGTGGTTCGGCCCACTGTGTTCTGCGAAATACAAATGAAAACATACCAACGGAATTAGTACGTAATGTTGTACATCTATTCGAAAGGTCTTGATGAACGAACGGAGTTAGACTATTTAATAAGTGACACGACAATATTTCTTCGAAAGTCATAGTGTGTCAAAGATAGAAGAAAAACTGAAGTTTCACTGAAAGCGACATACTGTGAAAATTGTTGCGGAACTGACCGATAGGTTATTTTAAATCAAATGAAATGAAGGTTCTGAACTTAATCTTCGAATTAAAGAATATTGTTTGTTTTTACGCAATACCCTGAATTTCCTGTATTTCCGTAGTTTCTTAAGAAGCAGCAGTTCATTGAAAATTAATTTACGAATACTCTATGTGGTGTCGGAATCTGCTGAAAGAGACAAAGCGACTGATGTGCCACATCACATAATGTACATCAGTTATACCTGCGATATCTGTGTTTTATCGTTATATTATTAATAAATTCATCACTCAAAACACTATCCAAAACTAGACCCTCGCCCATAGTTAATCACTACGTAAAAGCAGGTGATTTTCCTTAGAAATAATACATTAGCATCGCAGTTTTATGTTGAAAATATGTGCATTTCCTTTCTCAATATTTTAGTAAATAAAAATCTGATTTCCTTTTTCACTAAAAAATATGTCATTTGTGAAAATTATAGATGGATGACGAGATGCGAGGTTAAAAAATACATCGACTTATGTACAACATAATCATGAGAAGTGTACTGAAATGAAATAAGGAATTGAGTTCAGTTTTTCATGACAGACTGTAAAGGAATAAGCGCCAACCTCACGCATACAGGACAGAGAAACGAAACTTGATAATAAAATGACAGTAGCGTAGGGTAAGTCGAAGCGAGACAATTTGTCCGAACAACAATAGCTCGAAAATGTTTCGTTGAAGGCCCTCGACCATTAAACGATATCAAGTCAGTGAAGAACACCGAAGTGCTTGCGTTTCAACTAACAGGCTCCAGCTAATACGTATTTTGCTAAGGAGCGCAATTTAAAATTAAATTAGTTGAAAATAATTCTTTCAGATGAACGACAAAGTTAATTAGACAAGAAAATTCTTTCCATGGCTGTTTAACTGACGAGAATTATCTGCGATGTTTTCTGCGTAAAGCTTAAAAGGCGCCTGCTTTGGTGCCAACACCTTTTGTGCAGCGTATTCGTGCGCTTTACTACAGTCACATGTTTGGCTCAAGGATCTGCAGTCACATATCTGCTCTGTTAGCGCTGTCCATGTCTGGGTAGAAACTGCGAGGTATGTCTTGACGCCAAGAGCGAGCTTTCACTGTCTCCAGCCAATCAGAATTATGTGCGGTACATTTCGGCTTGGAAAGCCTCGTGACCACATCAGAAACGCATTTCTTCTGATCTTGCTGCCATGATGGCCCGTACCGATGTTCCTCGTAGAATAAACACTTGTCTTGTGATCCAAAGATGGTAGCACTCAACTGATTTCCTTGTGGATTATGGTGAAATTGTTGCTGGCTTCACGCATTTCTGTCGCATTTGTGTGATTGTAAACTATGTGGCCTTTCAGACCATGGAAAATTAGGTTTCTTTTCAGGATATATTTTACAGTCGTTTTTGACATGGGAACGTTAGTCCTTTGTTCCCTTTTTAGCTTCTTTAGAACACGTGCGTCGATTTTAATTTAATCATCAAAGATTTCAATTGACTTATGTCAGTGTCATTCTACTCATAAGATAATAGTTGGGAAATTAATAATAATGTTTCAAATGGTTCAAATGGCTCTGAGCACTATGGGACTCAACTGCTGAGGTCATTAGTCCCCTAGAACTTAGAACTAGTTAAACCTAACTAACCTAAGGACATCACAAACATCCAGGCCCGAGGCAGGATTCGAACCTGCGACCGTAGCGGTCTTGCGGTTCCAGACTGCAGCGCCTTTAACCGCACGGCCACTTCGGCCGGCCAAATAATGTTTCGTAATTTTCTTTTGTCACATCCGGCGAAGATACAAAGTATATGGTCTTTTGAATCGTGTTTATCTATGAAGTATGTTATCATGTTTACAAATTTCCACGATTATATTTCATTTGAGTATATTTAGGATTTTATGAATTTATTATCTGCCTCCCTAGTCTTTGTTCAGTAAATATTTCCAAGTGTTCCATACCTAACATGTGTTCACCCAACAACTATATTAACGAAACGTATCCCATTTCTTTTAACTGTATTTAAATCTGGGACGAAGCGCCAGAATTAAGCATAGCTCACAATTACATCGTGTAAGAATTTTCTTTAGATCCGTCTACGACACTGGGTGACTTCGAGACACTTGCCAGTGTAGACTGACTTCGAGATAAATTCTGCTTCCACACAAGCTCGGGGTTTTCAGACGAATAGGTAGTGTAAGGCAGAGAGTGCAAAAACATCTATCTTGCACAAATGGCATGCACATTCAGTGGATGCATGAGGTCTAGACGGAGGATTCTAATTTTAGATTTGTTTGGTTAACTCTCATTTGACTCTCCCCCCTTTTGCTGATCAGCTTTGCGAAAGTCCTTGCCACCCCGAAACTTTATTTAATATAATGGATAACATTTCAGGTCATAAAACCAGGGCCATGGCCTCATATGAACTCCCTGTTTACAGCTAAACAAAGCAGGGTATGCTTTCAAGCTTGACTATTAGATCAGCTATGCTAAAAGTACCTTGATATCATTAATTTGTTAGTACAACAAGCTGATCATGGAAATAGCACTGCGTTAACTACCAGATGAAAGTCAACGCACTCGTCGTTGACTGGCTGCCGTTTTAGGCCGTAGTCTCACGGTAGTGCATATCCATCCTATGGTGGCTGAAAATTTTGCTCGACCAGATAGCCCTTATCCTCCTCTCACTTTATTATGAGGTTTCTTCCTTCATCCCATAAGGGTGGCTAACGGCTGCGCGGAACTCGAAAGATACCGGCAATACACCAGGCGCCTGTTCTACAAAGTGCACGCTGACAGGCTTCGGCGCATTATACAGGCATTACATAGGGACCAGAAACATGCCGTCCGTTTGCGTGCATTTCAGCCATTCACTATCTCTGCTAGCACCCGACTCCCCTGCCACAAGGTGCAACATTGCTGCTTCCGCATCTAGTCTTAATAATCGATTTAACGTCCATGTCTTTGCCAGTTTCCTTAACAAAAATGACTACTGCTTGTTTAATTAATGTCATACTACAGAAGCACAATAATTTTTTATCATAAAGAAGACAAATTTGTTAATGAGAAAAGGAATTTGAAAAATAAAAAAAATATCTGTAACTCTTCTTAAAGAAATAAGTTACAGTTGGAAAAGAACTCCTTCCATTTACATTTTTAATCTTTGTGCAGCTGTGACAATACTATCTCAGGAATTCTCCAACTACAACGTAAGCGTGCTCCTATTGGTGAGTCGGAGGCGTAACAATGGCTGCCCATAGCTATAGCGGGAAAATACGACGTTTTTTTCCGAGGTCCGATGGGTCGCAAAATGGAAGCCACGGAGAAAGTCAGAATTTTTTTACGCAACTTTGAGCTACACCTTCCAGCTGCCCCTTTACATAGTCGCCACTCCGACTTTGACGTTTGTTGTAGCACTGTACCAGCTTTCCAACACCTCGCTAAAGATGGCTGAGCTCGTCTGCAGCTAGTTGTTCGTGCCAAAATGCCGTGCTAATAGGCAGCCGTTCATGTGAGCAAAGATTTAAAATCACAGGGCATCAAGTCAGAGCTGAATGGCGGGTGACCAAACACTCCCCACCACAGACACGACACGAGTGTCACTGTTGCTTCTGCAGTGTACAGTCGAGCATTGCCATGAAGGGATTTGCTGACACGCGTAACAGATACGTTTTGGGAGCTGCATCAAGTCAGCCAGAACTGATCACTACTAACACATCGAATTACAGTTCGCACATCGTAAGTACTTGCCGCAAGCCATTACTGTTCCTGGCATCTTTACATGTTCGCTGTGGGCTCAGAACTGGAAAGTGCTGCGTGAAGCGATCGATTGGCGTACTAGAGACACTATGCATATCACCTACACAAAGCTTCATCGGATTTTTACTGTGTTTTTTTTCTTTAATTTCGTGACCGATCTGATCTTGAAAAACAGGAAATAAAATAAAAAAGTAGCCCTCGTACATTTGTGCCAGACTGTCGGTCGTTAATCCGCAGATTCAATACACGTCCTACTCTCATCCCTGCGTCAAAAAACACAGAGGGGACTAAATTCATGAGATGGTGACATGCGCTCATACAAATGGCTTTAGTATCACGTACACAAGCTGTAAAAGGGAAATACATTGGCGAAGCTGTCATTTGCACTCAGAATCACAGATGAATCATGTGAAAAGGTCTCCGAAGGCACTGTGCAAGTTGGTGGTGGCTCCATAACGGTGTGGGATGTATTTACGTGGAATGAGGTGGATCCTCTGGTTCATCTGAAACTGTCACCGACCAGAGGGCCATTTGCAGCCAATCGCGGACTTCACTTTCCCAAACAGCGATGTCATTTCACCCGGCCAATGTTGTCGGCGACTTGTTTGAAGAACATTCTGGACAATTCGAGCGAGTGATTTAGCCGCCCAGTTCGCCCGATATGATTCCGTAATCGAGAGGTCAGTTCGTCCACAATAGCCTACACCAGTAACGCTTTTTTGGTTGTGGACGGCTGTGGAGGCAGCAGACGACAATAGATTTTAATTTATTTTTATTTACATGTCTAGTTCCGTATTACCAAATTGAGGAGCAAATCTCCAAGGTCATGGAACGCGCCAGTACATGAAATTACAACATAAAAGAAATAACAGCTAAAAATAAATTGTTTATGGGGCTAAAAAGATCAAGCCATAAGTTTAAGTAAACGCAATTAATGATATAACATAACAATCAGCTTCAGTTTTAAAGAACTCCTCAACAGAATAGAAGGAGTGACCGATGAGAAAACTCTTCAGTTTCGATTTGAAAGCGCGGGGATTATTGCTGAGATGTTTGAATTCTTGTGGTAGCTTATTGAAATTGGATGCACCAATTAACTGCACACCTTACCGCACGAGAATTAAGGAAGTCCGATCCAAAGGAAGATTGGATTTCTGCCGAGTATTAACTCAGTAAAAACTGCTTATTCTTGGGAATAAGGTAATATTGTTAGCAAGGAACGACAGCGAATAATATACACTACTGGCCATTAAAATTTGCTACACCACGAATATGACGTGCTACAGACGCGAAATTTAACCGACAAGAAGAAGATGCTGTGATTTGCAAATGATTAGCTTTTCAGAGCATTCACACAAGGCGACACCTAAAACGTGCTGACGTGAGGAATGTTTCCAACCGATTTCTCATACACAAACAGCAGTTGGCCGGCGTTGCCTGGTGAAACGTTGTTGTGATGCCTCGTGTAAGGAGGAGAAATGTGTACCACCACGTTTCCGACGTTGATAAATGTCTGATTGTAGCCTATCGCGATTGCCGTTTATCGTATCGCGACATTGCTGCTCGCGTTGGTCGAGATCCAATGACTGTTAGCAGAATATGGAATCGGTGGGTTCAGGAGGGTAATATGGAACGCCGTGCTGGATCCCAACGGCATCGTATCATTAGCAGTCGAAATGACAGGCATCTTATCCGCATGGCTGTAACGGATCGTGCAGCCACGTCTCGGTCCCTGAGTCAACAGATGCGGACGTTTGCAAGACAACAACCATCTGCACGAACAGTTCGACGACGTTTGCAGCAGCATGGCCTATCAGCTCGGAGATCATGGCTGCGGTTACACTTGACGCAGCATCACAGACAGGAGCGGCTGCGATGGTGTACTCAACGACGAACCTGGGTGCACAAATGGCAATACGTCATTTTTACGGATGAATCAAGGTTCTGTTTACAGCATCATGATGGTCACGTCCGTGTTTGACGACATTGCGGTGAACGCACATTGGAAGCGTGTATTCATTATCGCCATAGTGGCGTATCACCCGGCGTGATGGTATGGGGTGTCATTGGTTACACGTCTCGGTCACCTCTTGTTCGCACTGACGGCACTTTGAACAGTGGACGTTACATTTCAGATGTGTTACGACCCGTAGTCTACCCTTCATTCGATCCCTGCGAAACCCTACGTTTCAGCAGAGTAATGCACGACCGCATGTTGCAGGTCCTGTATGGACGTTTCTATATACAGAAAATGTTCGACTGCTGCCCTGACCAGCACATTCTCCAGATCTCTCACCAACTGAAAACGTCTGGTCAGTGGTGGCCGAGCAATTGGCTCGTCACAATACGCTAGTCACTACTATTGATGAACTGTGGTAACGTGTTGAAGCTGCATGGGCAGCTGTACCTGTACACGCCATCCAAGCTCTGTTTGACTCAATGCCCAGGCGTATCAAGGCCGTTATTACGGTTCAAATGGTTCAAATGGCTCTGAGCACTATGCGACTTAACTTCTGAGGTCATCAGTCGCCTAGAACTTAGAACTAATTAAACCTAACTAACCTAAGGACATCACACACATCGATGCCCGAGGCAGGATTCGAACCTGCGACCGTAGCGGTCACGCGGTTCCAGACTGAAGCGCCTTTAACCGCACGGCCACACCGGCCGGCGTTATTACGGCCAGAGGGTGTTGTTCTGGATACTGATTTCTCAGGATCTATGCACCCAAACTGCGTGAAAATGTAATCACATGTTAGTTCTAGTATAATGTATTCGTCCAATGAATACCAGTTTATCATCCTCATTTCTTCTTGGTGTAGCAATTTTAATGGCCAGTAAAGTATATATTGAGAGGCCAATGTCAAAAAACGCAGACTACTGAGCAGGTGTCGCCAAGAGGTTCGCAAACTTACACCTCTTATTGCCGAACCACCCGTTTCTGAACCAAAAACATCTTTTAGAATGGGGAGAGTTACTCCAAAATATAATACCATACGACATAAGCGAATGGAAATAAGCTAAGGAGACTAGCTTTCGTGTCGAACGATCACTTACTTCAGATACCATTCGAATACTAAAAATGTCAGCATTAAATCTCTGAACAAGATCCTGAACGTGGGCTTTCCGTGACACTTTGCTATCAATCTGAACACCTAGGAATTTGAACTGTTTAGTTTCACGAATCATATGCGCATCTGTGAAATTAAAATGTCGGGTTTGGTTGAATTGTGTGTGAAGAACTGTAAAAACTGAGTCTTACTGTGATTCAGCGTTAGTTTATTTTCTACAAGCCATGAACTTATGTCAGAACTGCACTATTTGAAACCGAGCCAATGTTGCACAAAACACCCTCTACTACCAAGCTAGTGACATCAGCAAACAGAAATATTTTAGAGTTACCGGTAATACTAGAAGCCATATCATTTATATAAATAAGGAACAGGAGTGGCCCCAACACTTATCCCCGGGGCACCCCTCCGTTTGACTGTATCCCACTCCGACCCCACATCACAGCCATTCTCAACAGTGTGAATAATGACATTTTGCTGTCTGTTGTTAAAGTAAAAGGTGAACCAACTGTGAGCTACTCTCCGTATACCGTAATGATCCAACTACTGGGGCAATATTTTGTAATCAACACACTCAAATGCCTTAGTTAAATCAAAAAAATACAGCTAGCGTTCGAAACGTTTTGTTTAACCCATCCAGTACCTCACAGAGCAAAGAGAATATAGCATTTTCAGATATTAAACGACTTCTAAAGCCGAAATGTACATTTGATAGCAAATTATGTGCTATAAAATGATCAATTATCCTTACATACACAGCCTTTTCCGTAACCTTAGCAAACAATGATGGCACAGAAATAGGTCTAAAATTGTCTACATAACCCCTATAATCCATTTTATAAAGCGGCTTTACTAATTAGTACCTTAATCGTTCAGGAAACTGACCATTCCGAATGGAAAAACTACAAATATCGCTAAGTACAGGGCTAGCATGTTCAGAACAGTACTTTAATAATCTGCTAGGCCCTCTGTCATATCTGTGAGAGTCCTTAGTCTTCAGTGATTTAATTATTGACTCACTCTCCCCCTTGCCTGTATCACAGAGGAGTGTTTCAGACATTAATCTCGGAAGGGCATCTGACAAGATAGTTATATAATTCCCTGTAGAAACTAAATTTTTATTTAATTCACAAGCAATGCTCAGAAAATGATTGTTGAATACCGTGTACATATATCTGATTTATTAGTAACAGAAATATTTTTACTACGAACTGACTGTATCTCGTCGACCTTGCACTGCTTACTAGACACTTCCTTCACAACTGACCATATGGTTTTAATTTTATCCTGTGAATTAGCTATTGTAATTGCATACCACATACTCTTTGCCTTCCGAATAACATTTTTAAGCTCCTTACAATACTGTTTGTAATAAAGTACTGTAGCTTGATTGTGACTACTTCTAACAATTTGATATAATTCCCGCTTTGTTCTACATGATATCCTCATCCCACTAGTCGGCCGCCCTGGCTGCCTCTTACTGCTAGTATCCCGTTTAGAACGTTCTAATGGAAAGCAACTGTCGGAAAGCATGAGAAATGTGTTAAGGAAAGGATTATATTTGTCATCTATGTTATCGGCATTATAAACATCCTGCCACTCTTGTTCTTTGACGAGGTTTCAAAAACTCTGTATTGCCGTTGGATTAGCTTTCCTGGTGGTTAGCACACTGGACTCGCATTCGGGAGGACGACGGTTCAATCCCGTCTCCGGCCATCCTGATTTAGGTTTTCCGTGATTTCCCTAAATCGCTTCAGGCAAATGCCGGGATGGTTCCTTTGAAAGGGCACGGCCGATTTCCTTCCCCATCCTTCCCTCACCCGAGCTTGCGCTCCGTCTCTAATGACCTCGTTGTCGACGGGACGTTAAACACTAATCTCCTCCTCCTCCCCCTTAGCTTTCCTGCATAGATTGTAATTATATGTGACATTTGTTTGAGTACAAAGCCTTTTAGTGATAAAATTTGTGCATCATGGTCTGAGGGGCCATTCACTCTTTTACTACCTGAATACCCATCTAGTAATGAAGAATGAATAAAAACATTGTCTATGGCTGTGCTACTGTTCCCCTGCACACAGTCTGCATCAGATCATATGAATTTAGGACATCTACCAACATTCTTTTTCTTGCACAGTCATATACAAAATTAACATTGAAGTTACGACATATAACTAATTTCTGGTACTTCCTACAAAGTGAATCAAGAACCCTCGCTAGGTTGAGCAGAAATGCTCTGAAGTCAAGGTTAGGGGACCTATAAATAAGAAGAATTAGAAGTTTAATTTCACTAAATTCAACTGCCCTACATTACATTCAAATGTCTGTTCAGCGGAGTGCCTTCATACATCTAGGGACTCAAACGAAATACTGTTTTTTACGTACATGGCCACTTCCTCACTCCGCAAGAAACAGTTTGAAAAAGAGCCAGCTAATCTGTTGAAATGGTTCAAATGGCTCTGAGCATTATGAGACTTAACTTCTGAGGTGATCAGTCCCCTAGAACTTAGAACTACTTAAACCTAACTAACCTAAGGACATCACACACATCCATGCCCGAGGCAGGATTCGAACCTGCGAACGTAGCGGTCGCATGGTTCCAGACTGTAGCGCCGAGAACCTCTCGTCCACACCGGCTGGCAACTAATCTGTATCTTGGTAAAGGAGGCCTCTGAATTGTCAAATTATTTAAGTGGTGCTCCGATACACCAATACTGTCAGTCAACATGTATAAGCAGTTCACTAACTTTATCTCTATAACCTCTTATATTTTGATGAAATATGCTAATTCCTTCTCTACATGGAAACATGACGTCCTCTGAAGGTGGGCCCTTAGTTAGAGAGACTTCCTTTAAGCAGATACACCTATCAGATGACTTCAATCTAAACTAGGTGCAGCTCTAACATCAAGTACTACAGGAATTTTTCCATGTCTGGAGAGAATTTCGAGTGACTTGTCGAGTCCATGCCACGTCGATTTGCTGCACCACTCTGGGCAAAAGGAGGTCGGACACGATATTAGGAGGTGTCCCATGACTCTTGTCTCCTCAGTGTACAATGCTTTGTGCATTACCCTACGAGACCCAGTTGCAGGCAAACGTGTCTTGGTAGCAATGGGTTATTTTTCTGTTTGTTGCGGAGGAATGATTACCTGTTATGGCTTAAATGTCGTCAGCAATTTCCTTACTTTACAGTTTGATTCTTAGATGAGAATGGTGAACATAGTATCATCATTTCTCCAACCTTATTTGGGAGTGTATCATTTATCTAGTGTTGGTGAGGTCAGCATCGTTTTCAGTAGGTAACCCAATAAAAGCATCTGTTCCGGAACTGGGGACGTGCATTTCCATCATAAGCAGGCTTGTGGCGATGTAAAGTTTTTTTCGCGTGGACATTTGTTCACTGGACTTCTGCAATGACTGTTGAAATGCCGTGCGCATATGGCATATTTGGCGATGTGTCCCCTTCTGGGGAGTTCGGTCGCCTGGTGCAAGTCTTTTTATTTGCCGACTCTTCGGCGGTTTGCGCGTCAATCATAATGAAATAGTGATGAGGACAGCACACACACCCTGTCCCGACTTGGGATAAAGCCCGACCTGACCGGAAACCGAACCCAGGGCCCTGTAATCGAGAGTCGACAATGCTAACCACAAGAGCATGAGCTGCTGTCCAGACTGTTCAAAACTTTGTTACAGTAGTTTACTGGATGTGATGTGTACTTGCATCTGGTAAACAACCGGACTATTTGTCAGTGTCAGGCATTCGACACAAGCTGGATCAAGGACACTGTTTTCTTTCTTTCTTTTTTTTTCAATTTCTACGATTTACGTAAGTTACTTCAGTAGAATGGAAGACGAGTTCCTCCAGTAAGACCGTGCTGATTATCAATTCCCACTGCGCCGTCCACTATGCCAGTGGTCTATCTGTTAACGCACCATGTGGCAAAAAGTCTCCAGACGCCTTGGTGATGGGCTCTATGTGAAGTTAGACTACAGCAAAGACTTCCGCGGAGATTACAGCCGATACGACTACGATTTCAACGTCGAAGAGTTGTCCAGCAACCACTGATTAAAGGAATACGCAATGTTGCGTAGGACGGTGCAGGCAGTTTATTCACAGATCTGTGATGCAGTGAAAGAGCAGTTTATGGTATGATGAGTAATGCAATATGATCTTTGTGTGAGAGTGCGGCGTATACCTGCCCAACAGTATTTTCCCCAGTGTGTTTTCATGATAATTATGTTCGATGGCCGACCGGTGTGGCCAAGCGGTTCTAGGCGCTACAGTCTGGAACCGCGCGACCGCTAAGGTCGCAGGTTAGAATCCTGCCTCGGGCATGGATGTGTGTGATGTCCTTAGGTTAGTTAGGTTTAAGTAGTTCTAGGTTCTAGGGGACTGATGACCTCAGAAGTTAAGTCCCATGGTGCTCAGAGCAATTTGAATTTTTTATGTTCGATGGTGGTGAAGTGATGTTCATGGCTGTATGTCCTGAATTGGACTCTAGCCATTAATTGTGAACGATGAGTGACCGCGAGATACGCCAGATCACGGAGACACTGTATTCGCAATTCTTCATTCACAGCTAACCTCTTCGTGATATCCATTAATTGTACAAATATTAGGGTTTGTGCTTCGAAAATAAATCTGTCGATTTTCCTCCCCATTCATCTCCAGTCCGACCCTTTGCTAAGTTTTCAGTGATCTAGTGGCCGAAGGGACATTAATACATACCCTTCCTCTTTCCCTTGAGACTCTAACATGACCTCTCGCAACATCGTTGAAAATAAACTATGAATTATCGGTAGCTCAGAACTTGTCTGTACATTCTCTATTACACCTTGCTAGATTGCGATATGCCTGAACTTAGTTATTAATAACTAATTCAGCATCTACTAATCTGAGAGTCAGCTTAGTCTTTTGCAGTCGTCATTGGCAATCAATAAATCGATTACGGTCGAACTGCTAATATTGCTGCGAAGAAATCTGACGTTTGACTTAGGCCGATGGTACATAACCAGCTCATTAGGGGCGGTACGGCTGCTTTTTTTAAAACCATTTTTCGCTGATATCGATTTTTTCCATTACTCATGCCTAATACGGTGCAGGAAAACCGCTGGCATTCAAAACACTTTCCACTTCTCTCGGAATGGCAAAATATAGGTCCTAGATTGTTTTCAAGGGAATCTTACATATACAGGGTGGTCCATTGATAGTGACCGGGACAAATATCTCACGAAATAAGCATCAAACTAAAAAAAACTACGAAGAAAGAAACTTGTCTAGCTTGAAGGGGGAAACCAGATGGCGCTATGGTTGGCCCGCCAGATGGCGCTGCCATAGATCAAACGGATATCAACTGCGTTTTTTTAAAAATAGGAACCCCTTTTTTATTACATATTCGTGTAGTACTTAAATAAATATGAATGTTTTAGGTGGACCACTTTTTTCGCTTTGTGACCGATGCCGCTGTAATAGTCACAAACGTATAAGTACGTGGTATCACCTAACATTCCGCCAGTGCGGACGGTATTTGCTTCGTGATACATTACCCGTGTTAAAATGAATCATTTACCAATAGCGGAAAAGGTCGATATCGTGTTGATGTATCGCTATTGTGATCAAAATGTCCAACGGGCGTGTGCTATGTATGCTGCTCGGTATCCTGGACGACATCATCCAAGTGTCGGGACCGTTCGCCGTATAGTTTCGTTATTTAAGGAAACAGGAAATGTTCAGCCACATGTGAAACGTCAACCACAACCTGCAAAAATGATGATGCCCAAGTAGGTGTTTTAGCTGCTCTCACGGCTAATCCGCACTTCATTAGCAGACAAATTGCGCGGGAATCGGGAATCTCAGTAACGTCGGTGTTAAGAATGCTACATCAACATCGATTGCACCCGTACTATATTTCTATGCACCAGGAATTGCATGGTGACGACTTTGAACGTCGTGTACAGTTCTGCCACTGGGCACAAGAGAAATTACGGGACGGTGACAGATTTTTTGCACGCGTTCTATTTAGCGACGAAGCGTCATTCACCAGCAGCGGTAACGTAAACCGGCATAATATGCACTATTGTGCAACGGAAACCCACTATAGCTGCGACACCTGGATCATCAGCGATCTTGGCGGGTTAATGTATGTTGCGGCATTATGGGAGGAAGGATAATTGGCCCCCATTTTATCGATGGCAATTTAAATGGTGCAATGTACGCTGATTTCCTACGTAATGTTCTACCGATGTTACTACAGGATGTTTCACTGCATGACAGAATGGCATGAACTTCCAACATGATGGATGTTCGGCACATATCTCGCGTGCGGTTGAAGCGGTATTGATCAGCATATTTCATGACTGGTGGATTTCTTTCTGTGGGGAAAGTTGAAGGATATTTGCTATCGTGATCCTCCGACAACGCCTGACAACATGCGTTAGCGCATTGTCAATGCATGTGCGAACGTTACGGAAGGCGAACTACTCGCTGTTGAGAGCAATGTCGTTACACATATTGCCAAATGCATTGAGGTTGACGGACATCATTTTGAGAATTTATTGCATGAATGTGGTATTTACAGTTAATCACGCTGTAACAGCATGCGTCCTCAAAAATGATAAGTTCACGAAGGTACATGTATCACATTGGAAAACCGAAATAAAATGTTCAAACGTACCTACGTTCTGTATTTTAATTTAAAAAACCTACCTGTTACCAACTGCTCGTCTAAAATTGTGGTTGGTTGGTTGGTTTGGGGAAGGAGACCAGACAGCGTGGTCATCGGTCTCATCGGAATAGGGAAGGATGGGGAAGGAAGTCGGCCGTGCCCTTTCAGAGGAACCATCCCGGCATTTGCCTGGATTGATTTAGGGAAATCACGGAAAACCTAAATCAGGATGGCCGGACGCGGGATTGAACCGTCGTCCTTCCGAATGCGAGTCCAGTGTCTAACCACTGCGCCACCTCTAAAATTGTGAGCCATATCCTTGTGACTATTACAGCGCCATCTATCACTAATCGAAAAAGGTGGTCCAACTAAAATATTCGTATTTCTTTACGTACCACACGAAAATGTAATAAAAAATTGGGGTTCCTATTTTTAAAAAACGCTGTTGATATTAGTTTGACCTCTGGCAGCGCCATCTAGCGGGCCAACCATAGCGCCATATGGTTTCCCCCTTCAAGCTAGATAAGTTTCGTTCTTTGCAGTTTTTTCGTTTGATGCTTATTTTGTGAGATATTTTGCCCGGTCACGATCAATGGACCACCCTGTATATACATAAATGCAATGAAAGAATGCCATTTGATCAGTTGAGTCTTGTTTTACACTGCGAATCTTATATATAAGATTCTCAGTGTAAAACAAGACTCATCCGACCAAATGGCATTCTTTCATTGCTCCGTAGTCCAAGTTTTATGGCTTGGGCACCATGATTTCATGTTACGGTCACTTGCATCACTGATGAGTGGTTTCGGAATTCCATCTCGCCGTGCAGTTCGGCCGCTAAATCTACTCGTATACTCCACGAGACACCTACGGTTTGTGACGAAGGATATTTTATGTACCAGTGTCACTTTCCTCTTTGCCTGTACCATTGGCATAGAGTTCGCGGGAACAACCATTGATGGTACACTTCCGTGTGGGGCCGAATCTCTCTGATTTTATCTTCATGATCTTTTTGTGAAGTATACTTAGGAACAAGCAACATATTCGTTGATTCTTCAAGGAATGTACTCTCTCGGAACTGTAACAGTTGTCCAAAGCGTGACGTGGAACGTCTCTCTTACAACGACTGCCACTGTAGTTGCATATATTTGTAGTTGCGAATACGGGAAACGATCATTTGTTCAAACGATTGACGACAGTGAAAGTTTTTGCCGGACCGGGACTCAAACCCGAAATTCCCGCTTTAAGTGAGCAGTCGCCTTAACGGCTTCCGTTATCCGTGTACGACACACGGCCACATGCAGACTTCCATACGTCGTCGTTCCTGCGTCACACCTGTATTCGTACACACATTATGTAACTCCCGTACAAGGGAGGACATCTTTAATTGAAAGTTGCTGCCTGGTATCGGCGGATTAATACCATGCTGCAGTGCCTGTGTTGATAAGAATGA
This sequence comes from Schistocerca piceifrons, assembly GCF_021461385.2. Lineage (NCBI taxonomy): Eukaryota > Metazoa > Arthropoda > Insecta > Orthoptera > Acrididae > Schistocerca > Schistocerca piceifrons. Next base: position 583,738,564 of record NC_060149.1, read on the forward strand.
CGGTGTAATGTTTCTTCCGACATGCGGGCATGAAAGCTTTCCACAATGCTGACTCGAATACGTTTTTTAAATTTGGTGCTAACAGCGACAAAATACAGGTACGGGAACCCATTGAAAAACTTGTACAGAATTTAGGCTGTGGTTATACGAATCGAAGGGATCAATAAAAACCAGTAGCAGAAAATTGATTGAGACAAAGTTGTGAACTATCACCTATTTTATTTACTCTGTGGGTCGAGTATGCTATGAAGGAAAATAATGAGAAATTTGGAAAGGTAATTGACGTTTCGGGTAAGAAAATGAAAACTTTAAGTTTTTCCAATGACTTTAGGCCCCTACCGACGGTTACTTCCAGGTATTTTATGGTCTCCACTGTTTCCCGTTATTTATCGCCAATAGATTAAACGTATAAATAGGCATCTTCGTTTATGTTTGTGCAGTACGTTAAATTTTTTTTATATTCACCATCAACTATCGATTTTTCAGCAAGACAAAATCTGTTATTAAGCTCTCAATGTTTCCATAGCAACTTCTAAGAGGCTTTTCAACCACCCCATGCGCTCCCAACCCTAACATCGTTACTGGGCCCGTACAGGTCTAAGGCGTAGTGTATAATTCTTGGACCTTACCGTGGACTCATCTGCACTTGACTTCTACCACAGCAATGTCTTCCGGAATGCTAATGGCGATTGTTCTCCGATTACGGCAGGAAAATCATCGTTGAAAAATGGAGAGGTTCCTCTAAAGGAAAAAAGATGCAGGTGCACACCACTCTACTCTTCCACTCCAGAAGGCGCTTACATTTTGTACTGCTCTCCTGTCCTAGGGTGATAAGTGGTAAGTTCCTCTGGGACCAAACTGCTGAGGTCATCGGTCCTTAGGCCTACACACTACGTAATCTAACTTAAACTAACTTACGCTAAGGACCACACACACACCCATGCCCGAGGGAGGACTCGAACCTCCAACGGAGGCAACCGCGTGAACCGTGGCAAGGTGCCGTTGACCGCGCAGGTACCCCGATCGGCAGCTCTACAATTCTCCACCCGATAGCGGAGATCAAGAAATCTTCATTCGCGATCGTCGCAGAATCTTCTGAGCTTCTGATTTAGGCCTGCCACTCATATCCTAACCAAAGGCTCACGATCGATTCTGAGAATCTCCATTTCCTGCTTCGCAGTACAATAGCTACTTTTCCATAGCGTTTATCCCGGCTAGTACAGGGCATACTATTTCATGATTTGGCAAATTTTATTTTATTATTTATCTCTGTGGTCGGTTACTCTTCCTGACGCCACACTCGTCAAGGTACAATAGTGGAAGGGAGTTGCGTACGCGATCTATCTACACTCCTGGAAATTGAAATAAGAACACCGTGAATTCATTGTCCCAGGAAGGGGAAACTTTATTGACACATTCCTGGGGTCAGATACATCACATGATCACACTGACAGAACCACAGGCACATAGACACAGGCAACAGAGCATGCACAATGTCGGCACTAGTACAGTGTATATCCACCTTTCGCAGCAATGCAGGCTGCTATTCTCCCATGGAGACGATCGTAGAGATGCTGGATGTAGTCCTGTGGAACGGCTTGCCATGCCATTTCCACCTGGCGCCTCAGTTGGACCAGCGTTCGTGCTGGACGTGCAGACTGCGTGAGACGACGCTTCATCCAGTCCCAAACATGCTCAATGGGGGACAGATCCGGAGATCTTGCTGGCCAGGGTAGTTGACTTACACCTTCTAGAGCACGTTGGGTGGCACAGGATACATGCGGACGTGCATTGTCCTGTTGGAACAGCAAGTTCCCTTGCCGGTCTAGGAATGGTAGAACGATGGGTTCGATGACGGTTTGGATGTACTGTGCACTATTCAGTGTCCCCTCGACGATCACCAGTGGTGTACGGCCAGTGTAGGAGATCGCTCCCCACACCATGATGCCAGGTGTTGGCCCTGTGTGCCTCGGTCGTATGCAGTCCTGATTGTGGCGCTCACCTGCACGGCGCCAAACACGCATACGACCATCATTGGCACCAAGACAGAAGCGACTCTCATCGCTGAAGACGACACATCTCCATTCGTCCCTCCATTCACGCCTGTCGCGACACCACTGGAGGCGGGCTGCACAATGTTTGGGCGTGAGCGGAAGACAGCCTAACGGTGTGCGGGACCGTAGCCCAGCTTCATGGAGACGGTTGCGAATGGTCCTCGCCGATACCCCAGGAGCAACAGTGTCCCTAATTTGCTGGGAAGTGGCGGTGCGGTCCCCTACGGCACTGCGTAGGATCCTACGGTCTTGGCGTGCATCCGTGCGTCGCTGCGGTCCGGTCCCAGGTCGACGGGCACGTGCACCTTCTGCCGACCACTGGCGACAACATCGATGTACTGTGGAGACCTCACGCCCCACGTGTTGAGCAATTCGGCGGTACGTCCACCCAGCCTCCCGCATGCCCACTATACGCCCTCGCTCAAAGTCCATCAACTGCACATACGGTTCACGTCCACGCTGTCGCGGCATGCTATCAGTGTTAAAGACTGTGATGGAGCCCCGTATGCCACGGCAAACTGGCTGACACTGACGGCGGCGGTGCACAAATGCTGCGCAGCTAGTGCCATTCGACGGCCAACACCGCGGTTCCTGGTGTGTCCGCTGTGCCGTGCGTGTGATCATTGCTTGTACAGCCCTCTTGCAGTGTCCGGAGCAAGTATGGTGGGTCTGACACACCGGTGTCAATGTGTTCTTTTTTCCATTTCCAGGAGTGTATAAATCACGTAAAATTTGTTCTGAGTGTTACAGCATTTTAACTTTGTGCGTATAATATTCTCTGAGGTGAAATTTCGGACCATCTCAGTTTTTGGTTAAACGAACTTGGAAGATCACCGAAAAATCACATTAAGTCCGGCCGGTGCAGCAGTCCACGGCTGTTTATCCGTGGCACGTAACCGATCCTGATATGGTTCACCTCCCTGTATCATGCTATGCCTTACGACTTACGAGGAAGTCTCCTTTGAAACCTGTACTACTATAAATGTGAAAATAACTCCTTCACGACTAAGTCGCTTAACCGAGTTTGCTGAAATTTGGTATGGAGATAGCTTGAAAGATGAGGAAGAACATAGGCTACTTTAGAAAATGTGTAGTATTGATTTGAAAAATATTAAGGCTAATTATGAGAAAGTATTTACTTTTTTACTTTTGAACTTTATCGTAATTGTGAAAATCCTTTTACTGGTTGATATAATCTGCATAATAGGATTCAGTACAATGCTTACACAATCCTCAGTGCGTTTAATTTCTACTTCCTTTCTGTACAGAGTGTAACGGGTATAAGGGCAGATAGTTTTTATTTGCGGTGCCTTAATATGTACACGCACAAGCGTGTTGGTTGTTTTTTCTCTGCATCGAGTCGTCTTCCCACAAACTCATCTTGAACTTTACGACTTGCTGTTTACTGCACGGCCGTAACTGCCCACGAGTCAACGTCAAATCTGCTGTCCAGGGGAAAGCAAGCATTAACGACTTGCTCTTGCCACATCTACTTGAAGGCACTAACCACCTTAAAAACATACGACTTGCAATAGATGTAACTATTTGTCTGCAAATGACATAAATACTGAGGCATTGTTGTTCAGTACACCGACCTCACTTACCAATAGAAAAAAACTGCACTTATACCCACTACACACTGCAGAAGTGGAAAAGTGACTATGTCTGTTAAGTTTTTATGACAAAACTGCTTAACAGAATACATGCTACTTTAGAAAGTAAAAGAAAAAATATAAGAAAAAGAAATCAGCCCCTCTGAAGGAATGAGGGAGGAAACTGAACATCTTCCTTTACATCAGTGAACATAAAGCTTCACACAAAATTATTAAATTTGTTTGCACGATGTGCACGTTGTATAACGTATAGCTACTTCAATAGCACAATGCATAGCCGCCTCCTGCTCACGCTCCTCCACAAGTACCACTTGGTAGCGACTCTGCGTGTGTCGCGAGTTGGGTCAGCTGGGAGTTGGAGGGAGAAAGGGATGCCGCACATGACGGGCTATGCTTACCTGAACAAGCAGTCACATGAGGGCTGCTGACCTACATAACTTACTTACAGGCCATTATTCATCAAAATTACTGATAAAAGAAGACAGTTATTAGTAACAGCTGGTACTATACAACATCGCGAAAAAATGTACTAAATAAAGTGGTCAGTGACTAAATAAGGACCTACTAGCAGACCCCAACAATAAGCCGTCAAACTACACCCAAACTACACCCTGGTCCCGCTGCAGGTGGCGGAAATCTAGGCTTCGAAAATTAAGATACATACAGAATATAAATAAGAAAAATGGAATAATATTAAAAATTATTTCTGGTGTCTTTTAACCGATGCTGAAGGCAATACTAACTATGAAACAATTTTGCAAAAATCAAACGGAGAATCGAGATGTAGCGTCCGAGTTGCGAGAATTTTGATTCACCCTGTATAAGCACTAGCTCACAAAGTTCAACTGCACATCACACATGTTCTACTTCTGTTTCCTGGCCTGATCGCGGCATTCGGCATGTTAACGTGGATTTGGCAGTGAGCTGGTAGAGTGTGGCCGGATGCACTTCCTCTCACCCCACAACCCTTCCTCTCCCTAAGAGGGATGGTACCTCAGTACCCCACATGAATGTGTCAAGTGTTATCGCACGTGAATGTGTTGGAGCATTTTGAGAATCGTGCAACTGAAGCGGGAAGTTGGTACCAGCACGGTATTCTCCTATCCGGATGTGCGAAACAGCCTAAAATCCACATCCAAACAGGTCGCCACACCGACTCGCGTCGTTAATCCGCTGGATAGACTCGATTCGTGGCCTGCGTGTATCCCCGAGTCCCGGAATCAGTGTACTAACGCTCGTGGCTATCCGGGATGTTTACATTGCACAGCAAAGAGGTTGAAAAACAAGCACGTGACAAATCCTTTAAAACGAGTGAATGGCTGAGAAGAAACAAATATTATCCACTTCCTAAGAGATCATACAAAGGGCGTGTAGCAATAGAGGCACATGTTCGGATTCCACTTTCTGGTCTACTGCGAGACAAGGCTTCGGAACAGGCAGAGGATTACTGTGTCCGGGCCAGGTTAACAGCGCGCTGTGCAGAGGCAGTTAGTAGCAAGCCCTTGTGTCTGAGCTATAGAAGACCTGCAGCAGACTGTGTATAGGCATCTCGTGGCAGCAGCCGTTGCTATGGCGTCTTCCCTCCTCCATCGCAACTACAGAAGGGCTCTCTGTGTTCTTCTATATTCCCCTTTGTGCCACAGTTTACTCTCGTTTGCTCATGTACAGGGTGTCTATAAACTGGTGTCCATAAATGTAGGGATCCTGACACCACAACATTACAAAAAGTCCGCACGAACATGGGTTCAAAAATCCTTCCTTGGCGAATTAGAAGAGCGAGCTGAAAAATTATGCTTGGAAGCTCTTAAAGATTTTTAAATAAAACAAATGTAATTAATTAACATTCTACATCTTTATTCTTCATGTCTACATATTGATTTATCAATATAGTCACCCTGGCGACGAGCATATTTCTTCCAGCTTGATACAAGTTTGTTGATACCGCCACTGTAGAAGGTTTGACTTCGTTGACGGAGCCACAACCTCACCTCTTTCTTGTTTCTTTTTTTCGTTTTCCACTTCATCGCTATCAAAGTGGAGTTCTAGAAGGCGTTCTTTAAGTTCTGGAAACAGTCACAACTGTATGGAGGATGATTTTTGAAGATGTCGGATTTTTTGCAGATGGCGCAGGGCTCGTGTGTGATGTGTTATTGTTATGCTGAGGGGCACCGTGCTCCGTGTGTAGACGAACTCTTCGAATTCGAAACTCGAAGGGGGTACTCTTTGAGTGGACAAAGTCTTCTAGTTCAAAACTCGATTACGGCACAAACCGACGTAATTACTTTACACACCACTATGTTACACGCCACAGTTTGAATCCCTTTAGCGGGAGAGGGCTCGAAATGTTTAGATATGAAGGATAAAGATGTAGAATGTTAATAACGTTTGTTTTGTTTAAAAAACTGTAAGAGTTTTCACATAAAAACTTCGGAGGCATTGCTCTTCAGCACTCACTCGCATATGCTTCGTTGCTAATGTTTTATGTGATATATTTTACAGTCTACATTTACAAAAATTGCTCGTAGTGAGTCCTCCACCTGCTTTGATGTGTGCCGTGAGACTTCGTCCAGTGCATTCTGTATCTTGCCGAAAATGCCTGGAGTAATTGGTATTTGCTCACATCTCCCTCAGAACATCGACATTATGTGCAGAGAGTTCAATAAATCAAGGACTTTAAATGTCACCAAAGCTAAAGATCCATTGGATTCAAACCTGGTGATCAGGCAAGCCAAGCAATAGATCCTCCTCGACCAATCCCTAAATTGGGTAACTACTTATGGCAATATGTACGAAGTTTTAGAGCAAAGTGAGGTGGAGATTAATAGTAGGTAAATCACATCATTTGGATGGTCTCTATGGATATATTATCAAATGAATGAATCAACTCATTTCTAAGAAACAGTAGGTACACTGATCCAGTAAGATGTGGGAAGAAATAGTAACGAATAAGATGAACATGAATGATTCCAGCCCTCACATTGAGTCTGAACAAAACACATTCAAACAAACTTAGAACAGATGCCAAGGCCATCCGTAAACCAAAATGTATGTAAAAATAAGTGTCCGAGGTGCGTCGCATAATCAGAGGTCACTATTCTTTTCGTAACTCGCCAACGAAGAATTTTCGAACAGATGTTCATAGGGACTTTTGCAATGCTTTGATCTACATTTATAAACATCCTGTGTAATATGGTACACAACTAATGGGACTTGACATTACTATCTCGTTGCGACATTAAGTCTCCTTGGTAATAACTTTCTGAACCCACAAAAAAAGTCTCCTGTTACACACTGCCATCGGAATTTCCATGTCTAGCCGCTACATGCCTGTAGCCTAGGACACGCAGGTTCCACTGTACCAGCGTCTTTTGCGCAGTTATTCGGTCCTGCTGCACCCTCTCCTTCAGATGCCGAAGTTTCCAGTGTTCAAGTGGGCTACCTGAAGTTCAGAGAGGTAAGCAAAGACATTTTCCAACAGAGCCAACGGGGCATTTACAGGAAGAACTTTTCTTCTCGTTGCGAGGTGCTCTCCTTTCACACGTACTGCCGTTCTGTTATGAATCGTACACAATGATTACATCAGTGTATGAAATAATAGCAAACGCAAATCGGATGGCCCAAATATTAAATCGCTTCACAAGCATATTTACCACCACGCACATACATTAGTGAACAAAACGTAATAACGAAAGTAACTTATTCACAATATGTCACTGCCAAGAAACGTAGTTCGTTGAAACTTGGACGTTACACAGAAATGACAGCTACAATATAATACAGAAGGTAACAGAAACAAATACTCAGAGAAACGAACAGAAATGACACTTTCAATCAAAGAAAAAAGGTAATAATACTGAAGTCATAGCCGTTACGTACTCTCATACGCTAAGAGGAGGAAACACATAATCCACTCAGGAATACTGTGGAACACGATCGTGCTGGTGAAACTGGCGACCTGGTGTGGTGTAAAAAATGGTTCAAATGGCTCTGAGCACTATGGGACTTAACATCTGTGGTCATCAGTCCCCTAGAACTTAGAACTACTTAAACCTAACTAACCTAAGGACATCACACACATCCATGCCCGAGGCAGGATTCGATCCTGCGACCGTAGCGGTCACGCGGTTCCAGACTGAAGCGCCTAGAACCGCACGGCCACACCGGCTGGCGGTGTGGTGTAAAATAATGTTGTATGGGCGTACTGACCTGCAAATCTTTGAAAACGGTACACTCAGCGGTCAGCGTTATGGTGACACGCTACTGTTTCCCCGTTCGCATCTTTTCCTGAATGCATTCGGTGTTGACTTCATTTTTATGGATGACAATGCGCGACCGCATCGAACTGCACAAGTGAAGGAAATGTTCGAAAGTGTGTGTATTCGGCGAATGGACTGACGTGTCCGTTTCTCCGACTTAAAAACCCATTGAGCCCGTGTGGTATGCGTTAGAGAGATGTACGGCAACACATGCAGATGCAACGACGACCATACAGCAGTTTTCAACAGCGCTGGTGGAGGAACGGTGCGCCCTACCACAACAACTCAGTAAACAACCATCGGACCAACATGGGAGTACGTTGTAGAAGGTGTTTTGCCATTCGTGGTGATCACACACCCTATTAACAACCATGTCCAGCCTTTTTCAATGTCTAGGGGACCACCACAAATCGCGGTGCCTTCAGTGTAATTATTGTTTTTGAATGAAACTGTCATTCCTGTTCGTCTCATGGCGTATTTATTTCAGTTACCTTCCGTACTATATTTATCAATTATTCCTGTGCATGGTCCAAGATTCATTGAGCTTTGTTACTTTGAAGTGAAACGTCACGCGAAAGCTCCTTGCATCCATAAGTTTTGCACACTGTTGTATAATTCTGTCACGGAAGCATAGAAGTTAACTGACATTTCGATTTTGTATATATGCGCTCTCTGCAGATTTGTCGTGTATGATTCACATTACCTACCACTCTTCTTCATTAGTGAAGACGAAAAGGGTCAGAGCATTTACAAAGGCACTTCAAGAACTAAGTCATCCATGTCATCACACGCTAACGCCATTGAGCAATAAGAGTGGGGCACTGTTAGAAGAGATTACGTGTTCTGGGGTACCTGCGGACACAGTTCATCTGCGTTACAGATAACCATTGAATCACAGTGTGAGAGTGAAATGGTACGGCAACTGCAAACATACGTCGCAGATGAAGTGCGAGGGATAGTATGGTTCTTATGGGCAAAACGTTAAATTGCACACAGTCACCAGCATATTCTTGCGTTATATGGACCAAATGCATTGCCAAGCCCAGCCGTAGCGAAATGGCACCAACAATGTCGCACATATGTGGGTGGTGCTGATCGAGAAGGAAAACCATCCATATGCACCACAGAGAACAATGTCCAGGCAATCGAGGAACTGATTAAGAGTAATCGTAGATTGCCGGCCGCGGTGGCCGTGCGGTTCTAGGCGCTGCAGTCCGGAACCGCGGGACTGCTACGGTCGCAGGTTCGAATCCTGCCTCGGGCATGGATGTGTGTGATGTCCTTTGGTTAGTTAGGTTTAAGTAGTTCTAAGTTCTAGGGGACTGATGACCTAAGATGTTAAGTCCCATAGTGCTCAGAGCCATTTTAATCGTAGATTTTTCCGACGTTGAGGACGTCCACACAACGGTTCTACAATGGCTCCATAACCTAAGAGCAGATTTCTATTGTCGAGGAACTATGAAGAGTAGTGCAGCAGTCAATAAAAGTTACTTGGCTGGTCATAACAATATGTAACTTACCTTTTGAATTCCGCACGTAATAACGGTGTAAAATTGTGAACCTTTACTGAACCTCCTCAGCGCATTATGTCATATGGCTTGATAATTATTAATATAGCGTGGTAATTATTATTTACGAATGTGGTTTCGTGTTTCTGCCAAACACGTAAGAGTAGGCAGCTGCTACATGAAATAACCGACGTGCAATGCGCATCATTAATTTTCATTCCCTGCCCATTGTTAAATAACAGCACAAACCCAAGGTACGCTGATTGATTTTATAAAATTATAGTTCCAAACACAGTTATTCAGCTTTAATTGCGGCTAAGATTGAAAGGATAACAAAATTAAATTTTACGACGTAATTAAACAGGTCGTTTTAATCTATGCTTAAGTTCATTACCCGCACGAAAGATAATAAATATCGTAATATGCAATTCACTGTGTCCAAATTGTCATTTAAGCCCGTCGATCACAGTACTAAATATTTCGCAATACACGGCAATACAGTGTAACATGGTTGCATAAGATGATTTATAGCAATCACAGTTCCTCCAGGAGTAAATAATGTACTCCTAATTTACGCAGGAAATGAATTAAATTTATTGTTTTATGTTGTAGTGGTGATGACAACTGCATGGAGCACACTGTGGTAGGGGAATTGCCCTGGAAAATATCTTCTATTGCGCAACACAATTCCATGGTGTTTACAAAGTAACAAAAATTCTTACCAGTTCCTTTAAGAGAACATAACTATTCTTTTACAGTTGTTGTTCTGTCCTTCAGTCCGAAAAATGGCCACTTTTCCACGCTAATTAATCTTGTGAAAATATTTTCGTATCTGCATAACTCCCACTTGAAACGCTTTACCGGAGGCAAGCCATGGTCTGAACAGTCGTTGATATAAGTCAACGGGGACAGTTAAAAGTGTGTGCCCGGACCGGGACTCAAACCCGTGATCTCCTGCTTACATGGCAGACGCTCTACCCATCTTTTTTTATTTTTTTATTTTTTCATTTTATTCTGTACGGGTCGTTGCGTTTGGTCTGGGCGGACGTCACAAGACATCCGTTCAAGTTGATCGTTGATTCCTTGACTCAGTTTTTTTATTACATGGAGCACGCAGCTCTCTGGCCGAACACGCTGAGCTACCGTGCCGGCATCCATGTGAGCCACCGACGACACAGAGGATAGTGCGACTGCAGGGACTTACCTCTGGCACGTTTCCCGTGAGACCCACATTCGCAAGTTATTTGTCCCGCACCATATTCATAGTGCCGCTGCCCACCATACTCGTTACTCACGGCTTTACTGCCGATTCCCGTAAGAGTTCGTGCACTGTTGATGCATCCGCACAGAAGAAGATGGTCAATGGCCGGTGAGCGTTAACTATATATAGATGAAGATGGTATCTGTTCAGTTCATTGACCATCATATTCTGTGCGGATGCGCAAACAGTGCCCGAACTCTTACAGGAATCGGCTGTAAAGCCGCGAGTAATGAATATGATGGACAGGGGAACTATGAATATAGTATGGGACAAAAAAGTTGCGAATGTTGGTCTCACGGGAGGCGTGCCAGAGATAAGTCCCTGCAGGCGCACTCTTCTCCGCGTCCTCGGTGGCTCAGATGGATAGAGCGTCTGCCATGTAAGCAGGAGATTCCGGGTTCGAGTCACGGTCGGGGCACACATTTTCAACTATCCCCATTGACATATATCAACACCCGTATGTAGCTAAGGGTATTCATTTCAGTGTAATTTCATTCTAACAGGCTGCATGGTCACCGATGGTATCTGTTCTTTCGGACATCTTCATATATTTTAAAGTCTTGGTCTCCCTTTATAATGTCTCGCCGTCTCTTTCCCTCAAAACCAAATTAACTATTCCTTGATGCATAAGGATGTGTCTTGTCAAGCCAGCCCTACGTTTAGTCACATTGTGCCATTATTTTCTTCCCGATTTGGTTCAGTATTTCTCCGTTAGTTATCCGATCCACCCAGCTAATCTTCAGGGCCACAAATATAATGGAAATAGTTCATCAGTCATTTTTGCAATGGGCCAGTGTTTGCGCTACTCACCATAACCTTCATTTTGAACAATAATTTCTAACACGCCAGTATAGCGTAAGTTCTTCTGCTTTTGTTACATTCTGTTTGCACGCTTCTACTATTACATTCGTTGGGCTTAACTGAGACAAAGCTTAAATTCGTTACGTTGTTTGTACACTGATTCCTTACACCAGCACTTTTCATCTAACACAAATAAAAAAGTAATACCTATATTTAAACAGATAAATACATTTTCTCCTTAATTTATTTTTTCCATCCAAACTAATCGCCATGTATAGTGCCAGCTGAGAAAAAAAGAACGAGAGAGAAATGCGTTGATGCTCTCTTTACACGAATTCATTCTCGGAGACCGATGCCTTTCCTTGCTTGTAGAATCTGCGGCATATGCTACTTGATGATGCACAAGTAACGTCATGCCACGCTTTCCTTCTAGCTTTTGCAGGCGCGCTTAAACACACTATACTCCCTCGCAATTTTTATTAAATTCAGCGTTCTCACTTCTTGACCTAGGTACATGGGAAAAATTGTATTCGTAATTTAATATTCAACACTACGCACTATACAAATTTCTTGTTTGTAACTCACTCCACATAAGTCATCTGCTGTAGGAATGAAAACACCAGAAAACAGGAAATACTGATTAAAATACTATACAAATCAAGCTAGGCATACTATGAACTTACTGATAACATTTCCGTAAATGACTTGTCATACGTTTAACCAAATGATAGATATAACGTGTCAGATATGGCACACATGTCAGACCCTGTAAACACGTGTGTCACTTAATGGAGCTGAACGCAGAGAGAAGTGTTCCTCATTCCAGAAGTGTACTGGTTTGTCGTTAATCGAAGAATGTTATACTAAATAATATCGATCGAATTCTGGAAGAGAAGGTTCCCTACGTATGTAATGAAACGACTAAAAATTGCAAATATAATGACCTGGCACAGGAAATTCACCCTCACAATACCAAGTGGGTGGGGGGAGGGGGGTTTCGGGGGACGGGGTGGGTTACTTTATGCCCCCATTTGCAATATAATCAATGACTTTAAATTTAAAATATTGATAATCAATGTTTATTGTTCTCAATGAATTCTGCTGCCGGCCGAAGTGGCCGTGCGGTTAAAGGCGCTGCAGTCTGGAACCGCAAGACCGCTACGGTCGCAGGTTCGAATCCTGCCTCGGGCATGGATGTTTGTGATGTCCTTAGGTTAGTTAGGTTTAATTAGTTCTAAGTTCTAGGGGACTAATGACCTCAGAAGTTGAGTCCCATAGTGCTCAGAGCCATTTGAACCATTTTTTTGAATTCTGCTGCCAGATTCCATAAATGTTAAAGAGCTTTCAGCTTAGCTTAACCTAAAAATTTAAATGATTTTAGTAGATTTCACTTTCCTCGATGAACGCTGTAGTCAATAATTTCAGGTTCAGGCCCTTACTCACACATCAGTATACCTTTAAAAAGTGTGTCGTGACTAAAACTATTAATTATTAACGACAACAATTAACGACATTTGCTTTTTAAATTTTTTAGCGTAGGCGTGAAGTCCCCTCCCTTATTGAAAGTACGTTGACATTGCTAAGAGTGTGTCAACAGATATTTTCGTCTTCTGGACACTACTAACACATCAGTACTTTCAGAAATGAAACTTCCTGGCAGATTAAAACTGTGTGCCGGACCGAGACTCGAACTCGGGACCTTTGCCTTTCGCGGGCAAGTGCTCTACCACCTTTTTTTTTTTTTTTATAAAAGACGATGTTCTTCATGAATAACACAATATCCTGTGAAAACGTAAAACATAAAAATATTTCCGCAACGGCCTTCTTGTGTATTTGTATGTTTTTTGGTAACATAAATGAGTGTACAGTCTCACCATCAGCAGCATTTATTTTTTTATTTTTTTTATTTTTTTTATTTTTTTTTTGTTTTTTTTTTTGGAGCACAAGAGAAAGAAAACAAATAGGCTGCAGATAGAGAGCTATGTGTGAAAGGGATAAACATTTGTAAGGAGAAAAAAAAACTTAGAAGAGGAGGAGAAAAGAGAACTGAAATAAAATAGGAATACTTTCCGCGCCATGCTCCACTTTGGCGCGCCAGCAAAACAAAATGCATTCTATCATTGACCATTGAAGGGGAACGTGGGATCGTCCAGCCTTGGCTGGCACGGTTCATTGAGATTCCAGCTTTGAGGCGGGTTGGTGAAAATGCTCTGTAAATAGTTCGCGAAAGTGGCCCGATAGTGTCGATGCCGGCGAAGGGTGTGGTGATACACTTGGAGGCGTGTCCAAAAGTCCGCCGGATCGACGATGTCGTCTCGGAAGAGGTAGTCGACAGCCATGCCACTGATCCATGTGATGGCGTGCCACTTAGCCGATGGAAGGTAGGTCGTGTCGGGATATATCATCATAGTGGGAGAAACGTGATGTGGTGGTACTCGGAGGTCGAAAGCCACAATCTTCTGTGCGACGGTCCAGACAGCTGCTGCTGGCCCACACTCAAAACGATGTAAATCTGTATCTTCGACATTGCACTTGAGGCACTGGGGTGAGTCCACCAGTGCGATACGATGCAGTTTCTGTCTTGTAGTATACTTGCCGTTGACGAGAAGGTACCACATAGAGGTGGTGTCAGTGGTGTGATATGGTTGGTGGATCGTTTTCCAAACAGTAGGCCATGAAATCTGGGGGTGACGTGTTTCGACGGGGTTGCGGGGTGGAGAATTTCGGAGAAGGCGGTAGATGTCGCGGGTGGTCGTCTTCCTGGTCCTGGGAAGCACGGTGCATATGTAGCTGTACTCCAAAAAGAAACGGCCGATATGTGACATCGGAGGTGGGATGTGTGCCAAAGACGTCGGTGGGCGTCTCGAAACAGGCGCGAGCTCGGTGGTCAACATTCCAGTAAAACTAGCATTTTGGCTTTTCCATAACCGGAGCATAGTATTGGTGTAAAGTGCCGTTGTCCTGGATCTCACATTAACTAGATCGAGGCCACCGTCCCGCTTCGGTAAGGTGAGAGCTTCATACTGGACTTTGAAGATGTGTCCAGAACAAATGAAATAGCCGAATGCCGCCTGTAACCTGGCCGCCATTGTCGCAGTGATGGGCAAAATCTGCGCTATATGGGGTATCCGAGCTGCCAGATGGGTATTGACGAAGGTGACTCTCTGGCACATATTCAGCGGGCGTAGTATGTGATTTTGTATGTTGGCCCGGATGCGTTGCAGCAGCGCACGAAAATTGATCGCCGAGGTGCGGCGAATGTCTCGCGTGTACACCAATCCGAGACAACGAATGGTGTCTACCAGTTGAAATGGAACTACGCTGTCTGCGGGAAGGCCGCGGCCGAACTTCATGGCGCATGATTTTGCCACGTTCATAGCGCTCCCTGCCCCTGCACTGTAACGGGTAATCCACTGCATCGCAGCTTGTACTTCAGCCGCTGAACGTACGACGAGGGCCAAGTCGTCCGCGTAAGCTCGGCAGCGGAACATATGATCCCGGAGTGGAATACCTGTCAAACGTCGCCGTAATCCGCAAATGAGTGGTTCCATCGCAATGGCATAAAGTACCGTCGACAAAGGGCAACCCTGCCGTACTGAGCGTTCAATCCGTACAGGTTCTGTGAGTCTGCCGTTGACGAGAAGTCTGGACGTTGCTCCACGAAGGAGCCGCATAATCACTTGCGTGAACGTCGGGGGAATTGCCATTCGGTCCATCACTGCGTTGAGGAATGCATGATTGACGCGGTCAAACGCTTGTTTGAAGTCGATGGAGATTAAAGCGCCTGGCAGTCGCGAGTGTGTTGCCACAGCGATCACATCTCGATATTCACTGAGGGCCGTCTGTATATTACGATCGCCGCCTAAGGATGTTTGTTCGTGGGAAACAATGTCCCGTAATACATGTTTGAGTCGCACTGCCAGAAGGCGTGTGAAAATCTGGAAGTCCGAATTGAGTAACGTGATCGGCCGATAACTGTCGAGTCGTGTTCCTCCTGCGGGTTTCGGGACTGGTACAAGTAAGCCTTCCATGAACATTGGTGGCGGGTTCGCCGCGCCAGACAAAAGTTGCCAGTACATGTCCCTCCATCGTGGCATCATCAAATCTTGGAAGGTTCTGTAAAATTCGAGAGGTAAACCATCCGGGCCGGGAGATCGATTCAGAGACCCCTTGGCCACAGCACCTTGGACGGCGTCGGTGGTCACTTCAGCAGTCAGGAGGGTTGCAGCTGCTGCGTTTAGAGTACCAAGTGTCTCATGGGCAACCTCAGCAATGGCCTCTGCACCGGCAGGTACTTCTTGATAGAAAAGTCTATAGTGCGTTGTGAATGCATCCGCAATGGTAGCTTGCGAAGTCAGCCGTCGTCCATCAGGTAAGTCTAAAGTTGTCGTTAAAGCCTGTCGGCGTCGACGAACATTTTGAACAACTTGATGCATAGAAGGCTCTTCACCATTAATCCTGTCTTGGCTGCGAGCTCGTACAATGGCTCCCTCTAGACGGCATCTGGTCAAGGATAGAATCTTTGCCTTGATGCGTTGAGCTTCTTTGAGGCGATCCGGGGATGGAGGATGATCCATGAGTTCACGTAGAGCGCTATAGTAGAAATCAGTTGTATGGTGATTCCACCTGGCTTTTGCTCTGCCATAGTGTGTCAATGTGCGTCGGATGGCCGGTTTGGCGCACAGCAACCACCACTGCAGTGTGGTCTCGTAACGCATAATGCGTTGAACACAGGTGTGCCACGTGTCGGTGACCTGTTGTCGACATTCAGGGTCCCGCAGTAGCGCGACATTGAGTTTCCAGGGTCCTGCACTGCGCCATATAGATTGTCGACGTAGGTTCATGGTACAGATATAGATGTCATGATCCGAAAAGGCAGACGGCCAACGTTCCGCGTCGAGGAGAACTGATTTTAGAGCGTTAGAGATGTATATTCTATCAAGTCGGCTGGCGGAGTGGCTCGTGATGTGTGTATACCCCGGGCGGACGCCGTGTACCACTCGCCAAGTGTCGAGGAGACGAAGGCGGCGGACGAGGAAGCGAAGTTCGGGACATGTGGTGAAATGGGGGTATTGGTCTGTGCGCTCGAGAACACAGTTGAAATCTCCACCTACGATGAGATGATCGTATCGACCGAGGAATAAAGGCGTGATATCTTCTGCGTAGAACTGGGAGCGATCCCTCCGTTTATCAGTGCCCGATGGGGCGTAGAGATTTATGATTTTGAGTCCTTCAACTGTTATGGCCACCCCTCGCGCTGTTGGGAGGTATGCGACATCGGAAACTGCAATTCCTTCTCGGAGGAGGATGGCTGCGCCTGTGTGTTCCATAGCTGCGGGGGCGGCGTACGTCTCATATCCATAACACCCAGTCCAAGTCGCTGTCCTCAGTTCATGTAACAGGCCGATGTCGATGTCCGCTGCTCTTAGCGTGTCACGGAGCAGTTGAAGTTTAGCGTGGGAGCCGATATTATTAGTATTGATAGTAGCTATTCGGTACGCCTGATAGGAGATCCGTGCTGTTGATAGGGTCGTAGCTGGTGAAGATTGTTGTGGTGGATGCTGGAAGTCCATAGAAGTCGCAGGATTCGCCGTAGAAACTTCCCCCATTTTAGTTTTGGTCTAACGGAGAAACAGATCTCATTTCAGCATCAGATGGAGGTGGGAAATCCGTGTCATCCGCCCATGGAAGGTGTCCGACAGGTTTGACATCGGCGAGAGGTGGCAGCGCTGGCCGAGTCGGCTCAATGGCGTCGGTGACAACAGGCGTGCTATGTTCCAAGGCTTCTGGGCGCGGGGCTTGCGCACGATCTCCGTTGGATGGTTCACCGTCTTGTGGATGACGTGTCTCCGTGGCAGAGGAGAAGGTGTTATCGTGTTCTCCGTCGGAGTGATGTGACATCTCTTCGTCCTCCGGAGGGGGCTCAATGGTCGAGTCTGATGTCTTGCGGCGTTTTTTTCGTCGTTTGGGCGACTTCTGCTTTCGGCAATGAGTTTCGGTGTCTGAGGAGGGAAGAGATTCACGTCGTTCCGGTACAAAAGCCGCGGGTGCTATGATGCTGTCTTCATTCTCCAGAACACTCTCATTGGTATCCTTGTGATCTTCTACCGTGGGTGTGTCCGGCTGTTGGACATGTTCACGGGCGGCATTGCGCGTGTCAAGGTGCTGGGACGCCTCCGGGTGTATCGGACCAGAGAGACGCTCGCGAACGGCGCCTTGTGAGGGCTGGACGTGCAGTGTCGCCGCATAGGTGACTGGAAGGGTGGTCGTGGTTCTGTCGGTGTTCGTATCGTCGGGCCTTAGTTGTGTGATGCGGCGTTGCAGGCATTCATTACGGACGTGGCCTTCTTGGCCACAACCGGAACATGTTCGAGGTTGTCCGTCGTAAATGACCACCGCACGGCAGCCGCCGATAGAAATGTTCGATGGAACGTGCCGTTTGAGATCGATTCGGACTTGTCTCACACCATTAAGCACCGGATACGTCGTAAACTGTGCCCATGTCTCGGATACGTGGCTCTGGACTTTTCCGAACGGGCTTAGCGCCGCGATGACTTCATCTTCAGTCACCTCGAAAGGCAGTTCGAATACACGGATCGTCCGAAGGCCAAGTCCTGCATGGTCGACATCCACAGGCCCGACGTTTCCGTCGGAGTGCCGAAATTTTAGTCCATGTCGCGTCCTTTGAATGATTTCGTTGCAGGCAGCGTCGGAAGTCATCTTAACATAAACGACGCTGCTAATGATCGATAGGTGTATGCCGATGAGTTCGTCACGCGGGATCTTCACGTCTTCGCGTAGGAAGCGTTCGACGTCCAGTGCTTTGGGTCGTGCGTATTCGTTTGAGAAGGTGAACTTAAGAGTGTTCTTCCTGTAAGAGTTGGCCATTACAGCTTGTACGACTGAGAAGCGCTGTGACGAGGAAGTAAACAAAACACTCCGCGCGCGCAGCGGCGTGGACGGCCGAGCGCGGTGCGCACTGCTGCCCTGCCGAACGCAGACTACCGACCACCTGAGCTACCGAAGCACGACTCGCGCCCCGTCCTCACAGCTTTACTTCTGCCAGTGCTTCGCCTCCTACCTCCCGAATTCGAGTCTGGGTCCGGCACACAGTTTTAATCTGCCAGGAAAGTTTCGTATCAGCGCACACTCCGCTGCAGAGTGAAAATCTCATTCTGGAAACATCCCCTATGCTGTGGCTAAGCCATGTCTCCGCAATATCCTTTCTTTGAGAAGTGCTATTTCTGCAGGAGAGCTTCTGTGAAGTTTTGGAAGGTAGGAATCGAGGTACTGGCAGAAGTAAAGCTGTGAGGACGGGGCGTGAGTCCTGCTTGGGTGGCTCAGTTGGTAGAGCCAGTCGGCTCTCAGCCGTGGCAGCGTGCGGACGGCCCCGCGCGCCGGCCAGTGCTCCGCTGGAGGCGTTGTTTACTTCCGCGTCGTAGCTTTAAGGCTTGTGTCCGTCCACCGTGAACAACATGTCGAGCGCTTACCGCCGTGCGACCCTTAAAGTTTCCTTCCCAGCTGAACATGCGCGACCTCGTGCAATGAATTTGAAACGTTCATACGCGAAGAAGTTCGTTTAGATCCTAACCACGTTATCGGAATTCATTTTTCCATCATGGGTAGTGTCGTTTATATTGAAATGACAAACACCGAGGTATGTGAAGATGTTATTCGCCGCCATGCCAATGGACTTAAGTTCAAATATTCTGATGGTCACGTCAGAGCTGTAACACTTGAACTCGCAGAGTACGGACAACGCACGATTAGGGTTCGATTCCCGGGGGGAGGGGGGGGGGGGGGTCAGGGATTGTCTCTGCCTCGTGATGACTGGGTGTTGTGTGATGTCCTTAGGTTAGTTAGGTTTAAGTAGTTCTAAGTTCCAGGGGACTGATGACCATAGATGTTAAGTCCCATAGTGCTCAGAGCCATTGTTTTTTGAGAACCAAAGTGTTTAGGATCTTTGGTAGTGTTAACTCGGTCGCGTGGAGCGCGGGCAGAGGGAGAGTCTGGCTGGGGTGGTGCAGTGGAACAGGTGTGTTGTGTGACGTTCCCGCGAGTTGCCGCGCTTTCGGGGTTGGGCAGCATGTAATTGCGCTCGACTTGCTATGATAGTTTCTGACACGGTGTCGCACATCAAGAGCCCGTTTCGCCTGGTGGCCGTGTCGGGAAGAAGGCGCGCCAACATCCAGCTTCTGCAACAGCGACGGCCGACAATGAGTGACTGTCGCCACCTCCTCGATCGACGGCTTCAAACCTTCAATCAACCAACAAGGAAGACTGGAAGCACATAAAGTTTTAGAACTGTATGGCAGACCTCAGCTTTTCAAACTGTTCCATTTTCATAACTAAATTACAGCAACGTAGCATGAACCTTTGTTGCTCATTGTCCCAATTGCATTACCAAGCAGGGTCCCTTCCTTTTCCGGAATGAACCCGAGTGTCGTTTAAATTCAAACGCCAGCATCATTCGATTTCACTGCTTTAATTTCAAAGTTCAGTTAAGGTATTCATAGCTGGCTACAATATTTAGATTACACAAGCACAAATTAAGAGTGCGAGTTTTGTTACCGTATTTTAGCTTACCTGTGACTGCAGCTCAGCTTGGTACGTACTAAATTTTACTATTGTTAATTGTTCAGAATCATTTAATTTAAGTTCAAAGTTAAATCTCTTATTTCTAAATTGCGTAGATTCAAGTAACTTTTGAAATGATCGTTGAGGTAGTCCAAGACTAACCGTATTTTACTGAATTTCGATGTGCTTCAGAAAGAAAGCTCACTATTAACTTCAGTCACTAAACTAACTTTCGATTTTCCGGTTTTATTAATTCTTTTGCTAAATTAAGTCAGAGTGTAGCGAAATTTATTACTTCTGACAAACTCTCAGTTTTCACACTACACGTGTCAACCTTCAGTTGCCACGCTTCTAGTGCTAATTATATGTGTAATAACCTTTCTTTTTCAGTTACTATAGTAATTGTCCTTAGGACTGGCGACCGTAATTTCCCCCAAATCTCAAATATCTAACTACCGCTGGTTAATAGTTAACGTAACGGCCGCACATTTACCTTCTTTATTAACTTTACCCCCTTTCAAAATTAATTTCCACCAGTTTCATTTGCATTTTTCCTTTCATTGAGATGTAACCCTTTCCTCCCTCTTTACCGACAGATTAACTTCGGTGACGATTGCTTTTCCCAAATTTCCATTAGGTACACGCGGTTTAATTTTCCCCTGTCATTAAGGTCGATAAGTGAGGGGGGAGGTTACACGTGGCGACCTGGTGACAGGACAATCTTCGGATTTGAGGTTGTTCTGGAGACGAATTTTGCATTGTGCAAATCTCGTAACAAAATACTGGTTACGAAATGGTCGATACGTCAGCGAGAATATTAGTGTGAGGAATCCTAATTAGATTTGAGATTTGGCATTTATATTGAAAATTATTAAAATGAGTGAAGGCAACAATTACCAAAATTTGGTAGACTTGGATACGGAACAATCGGTCGAACAGTGGGAAACGCGCACCGCGGTACCCATTGTTCAGGGGCAGGCGGCTAGCATGAAAGACGCGACCGCCGAAACGCAACAAAGAGCAGAAATGGAATTCCAAACTTTAGAAAATGTTTCGAAATCGGAAGTGAAAATCAAATCTGAATCCCTTGATGACGAATACGGGGGGACAATTAAAGAGGAAGCCGTAATGGAAGTGAAACCGGTAGTTTCCGGGAATTTAACTGATTTATTGAATGTTTTGATTAACGAAATCAAGAGTCAATCGGCAGAAATTAAAGCTCAGGCTGCCAAGCAAGAAGCTCAGGCTGCCAAGCAAGAAGCTCAGTCTGAAAAAATTGAACGGAAGCTAGACAATCAGAACAAAGCTATTAATGTTGTTAACAACAATGTTGGAGTTGTTAACACAAAAGTTGATAAAATCAAAGAAGATATTGTTGTGATTAATACCGAAATCGGTAATCTTAAACAGGAAATGATAGGAGTTCAGGCGGAAATTGCGAAATTAGCAGAATCGAGAAAAGTGTAGGAGAAGCAGTTGCTCCGATCATCGAGAATAAGGTGACGGAACAAATTCAATTAGTGAAAAAAGAGGATCAAAAGAAGGTGGAAACTTTAAAGGCTTTAGTATCTGAAGTAGATACCAAAGTGACGAAGTAGGCTAATACCTGCGAAGAAAAAAAAGGGAAGTAGAAACGCTTGCGACAACTACTTGCCAAGTAATTACGAGAGTGTCGGAATTAGAAAAGAAACTTGACGGAAAACAGAGCTATGTGCCAGTCTGTGCACATAGTTCGGAATTGTTGACGAAAGAGGAGCAGTTCGACCCCTTGAAAAAGGCGGTATACACCCGACGGATTTCATTAAAAATTGTGAAAGAGTTTTACCCAGATCATGGACTAATGAGAGAAAAATTAATGCGGTTATTGATGTGTTGGCTGGTGATGCCAAGCGTTGGGGCTTAAACCTCAACATTACGAACCTGACTTATGACGAGTTTAAAAATTTGTTTCTGGCTGAATACTGGTCAGAGCAAAAACAACAAAGTTTCTGGCGCGAATTTGTCGTATCGAGGCCTTTCGATGCGAATTCGCGTGGCTCGATAAAGGAGTTTTGTGAGAGCTGGATCCGCAAGTTGGAATATTTGCGTGATCGCCGCACGGAACCCGAAATAGTCTGGGAACTCTACAAGAAGCTTCCAGATGATACAAAACGCGACGTGGGAAGCAATTACAGGACAATCAATGATTTCCTGGAAAGAGTGGAGGACGAGGACAATTGGCGCAATAATCGCGATAGTGGTAGAGGCCGTGGTAACAATAACGGGAACCACAACAACGATAACCAGGGGAATAATGCATACCGCAATCTTGGCAGCAATAACAATAGTGGTTCGGGCCGTAATGACAATCGGTACAATGCAAATACGAGGGTCGTTCAGAAAGTAAGCTCCGATCGGTCGCGAAATGGAAACGACTATGAAAATCCGAAAAAGCTTTGCACAGATGTGTTGGGTAGTGTCTCTAGTACGACCCCAGTTAGCATCACGTCGCTCTTCTCATTTACGAGCTCGCAGTGAGTGCGTAAAGATGTCTAGAAAATAGTGTCTACCGCCAAGTACGAGGGCCTGGTGAGAAATTTCGCCTGAAGCTATGCAGCTAACGTTACATAACTGTCGTGCTGTTTCTTCTTCAAGACAATTCTCAGCCGCATTCTGCAGGGGCAATGAAGATGCTCCTGCATCGTTTTCAAATGGAAATGTGAGATTACCCACAATACAGTCCGCAATTGTCTCCCCCTGAGTTTCGTCTCTGGTCACATGAACCGCTGTCTTTGAAGACAACATTTTGACACAGACAACGAGGTGTAGGCCAGCGTGCAGAATTGGCGGAAAGCACTGGCGGCTGCCTTCTATGATGAGGCTATTGAAAAGTTGGTACAACGCTATGACAAAAGTCTAAGTCAGAACGGCGACTACGTAGAGAAGTAGCTGAAAGGTGTAGCTAATTGTTACAAGTAAAACATTTCTGATGTTCACTGTGGTCTCAATTTGGCAATCAATCGGAGCTTACTTTCTGAACAGGCCTCGTAATAACAGGAATGACGGAAACCAGTATCATACTAGCGTGATACGGGTTTCGCAGAATAGTAATAACGCCAGAGGGTGTGATCAGCCGCCTCAGCAGCATCCGGGGAGCGTATCTGCTGGGACGAGACAGGGAAACCATTAGCCGCGCCGGTGAGGGGCCGACCGGGCGTGGAGAAATTTTGGAGGCCCAATAACAGGAGAAAACCCAGGTGTCGTCGTTACGAAAATTCCGTATGGAATACTCAACGGTAGGAGTGTGTGCCAGTGTTAAGAGAAAGGAGTGCGCCCACAAGTAGTAGATCAGCTGTAGACACGGCAGTAGAAAATACATTAACTGTCAGTGAGAACAATTTAAGTAGTGTTCCGGAAAACGATTATAAAGTGGCAGCTGTAACACCCACAGCGGAAATGGAGATTGAGTTTAAGAATGATTCGCAATTGTTGAGAGAAGATCAGATGTCGGATAACACGTTCGTCATTGAGCGAGGGGATGCAGAGAGGGATGAGGTCTGGTTAAGGCAGTTCGGTCACTTATATGACGAACTAAGAGATTATAGGGGCCTGTACGGGAGAAGTGTTTATGGGGAGCGCGGGCAGGATTTGCCGCGTCTCGTCCCACAGGAAGATACTGTTTGTGAAGTGATAGAAAGTTCTGGCCCTAACCGGCAGACTTTGCTAGAAATAGTTGATGTTAATGGGGAGCACGAGCAAGATTCGTCGTGTTTCGTCCCGCAGGAGTTGGATGTTGAAGTAGTAACGGAAAGTTCTGGCCCTAACCGGCAGACTTTAACGAAAGTTATAGTGGTAGAAGTAGCCGACCCATCCGACGCAAACCTCCAGTTTAAACATAGCGAGAGTATTAAGGAGAAATATTACGAAAATTTTAGTGATAGCCGGACACGATTGGTAGAAAAGCACATAGATTACAGCGTGTATGAGGTTAGAGCTGACACGCTACGGCCGCAGGTTCGAATCCTGCCTCGGGCATGGATGTTTGTGATGTCCTTAGGTTAGTTAGGTTTAACTGGTTCTAAGTTCTAGGGGACTAATGACCTCAGCAGTTGAGTCCCATAGTGCTCAGAGCCATTTGAACCATTTGTTAGAGCTGACATTATACGGTCAGACGATAGCAGTGTGGGTTGCGCAGATCTAGGGGAAGTAATTGCAGATACTACTGGGCACATTCCTCCAGGTAGATTGGCAGATGAGATCAATCTGACCAAAGAGGAATCAACGAAGGTGACAATTAATGAATTGATAGCAAAGCAGCACTCACTAGTTGACGAGTTACAGGAAAAGGTTTCGGTATTGGAGGCGAAGCTACAGACTAAGCCTCAGGACTAACGTGTTGAAATTAAAACTGTATGTGAACAGAGGCTGAAAAGGCCGCTAGATAAGCTGGATTTAGGATCGAAGCCGGATGTTTTTTTCTGGAATGACCTGGATATAGACCAGGATTTACTGTGGGAAAATAAAGAAACAGTCGAGGACAAGTGTAGACAGATAGTAGTGTCTGTTAATAAGCACGACCTACAACTAAACGTGTTGATTGACACCGGTGCAGAATTGGGTGCTGTATCTGGGAAAATATTTGAGTTACTGAAAGACAGACCCGGCATCGTCGTTATGCCAGTAACAGGAGTGAAAATTATCGGTGCTACTGGGAGGGCCAGTAAACCGGTCACAAAACAGATTTATGTCAACTTCGAGATATGTGGGGCACGATTTGAACAAGAGTTTGTCGTCGTGCCAGACTTAACTACGGAGGTAATTATCGGGTTAGATTGGCTATTAAAGTACCGTGCAGTGATTAATTGCGAAAGCAAAACTTTGACATGTACGTCAAAAGATAAAACAATAGTAGTTAGATTTGACGAGGCAGGAGATGGTGTGCATAGGCAATACCAGCCTATACACATTGTTAACTGGCCGGATGCTGTTGGCATAGGTATAAATTTGAACTACTGTAATGTGAGGAATCTCGGCATTGACAATAGTGTAGAAAGTGAATTGGAAAGTATTGTAGACGGTGTGTCAAACGTAACACACGAACAATGTATGAAGTGATAATGAGGAATAAGAGTGTGTTTTCAGACAAACCGGGACTTGTGGAAGAGATAATCAAATTCCCTCCACGGATTGACATTAGTATTGGTGTGAAAAAAGATCGTTTGCGAGAAGTAATGAAGCTAAAAGCCGATGCTCGCATACGTCGTCATGACGCTAAAGCGCGTTTTGCTAAGTTGGCAATCGGAGACTTAGTACTTGTAAAAGCTCATGAGAAATCGAACGAGATAGACAATGAAATCTCTAAATTTAAGTTTGTTTATAATGGACCATATAAAGTCATTGGTATACCTCACACAAATGCTTATTGCTTAGAGTATCCAAGCTCTGGAAAACTATTAGCTGTACGCAATATTGTAGACTTGAAATTGTACCAACCTAGGATCGATTAATACCACACAATGGGTAATTTGTACAGTATGTAAATATAGAGTATAAGATTTAAGGATTTTCTGGGTTGCCACGCTTTTGCTTGAACAAGAGGTCATTAAAGAAGTTGTAATTAATAAGTAATTACTTTTGATTAAATGATTTAAGAGTTACTGATTATTAGTCAATTTAAAAATCCAAGCTGCTAGTTTGTTCTCAGCTGAGTCACAGTAGATTAAGGCATGTAAATATGATTTTGTAACTAGCTGTAAGATTTCATAAATATGTGATTTACTAGTCATTGCCGATGTACTTAGACGCTGTTTCAAGTTTCAGGCTAGTACATGCGAGTGATGATGGACGGTGTTGAGTTATCCACTGTGATAGTGTTAATGGACTCCTTGAGATTACTCGGGAGTGAGTTTTTCCGAAAGAATTCAGTGAAACGGACGTTCTGGAAATGCCGTTACACAGGCGAGTGAGATCAAGCGTGCCGCACAGGCGGGCGCAACAATACTGGCGAGGCGGAGCCGCTGTCGGCTCTTGCGCTGCTGTCGGCATTCTTTGTACTTGCGGGTATGGAAGGCGGAGTTGCTTTTCTTCCCGGACAGCTGATATGAAAGAATTCTGCTGTCAATGTTTATGTTTTTGTCGATCTGCTGTATATTATTTTATTGGTTAGCGTTAAGTGGTCTCTCATGACGAGAATATTAATTATGAAAAGGTTATATATAATCTGTATTCTATGTAATTAATTATTAATTTGCGAATTGTGATCTACCTGTTTTTATGACCATGTACTCTGATTAATTTTGTAAATAGTATTCCATTTCTTGATAGTGTTACGAATTTTAACGATTTTGGAATAGCTAAACCATTTTCTATGTTTTCTATGAATTTTAATATGTTGACAACCTGTTTTCTTTTGTGTAAGATAACAGAGTGGAATGAGATTAGGAATGTCTCCACTCAATAATTATGGTCTAAAAATTGGTTTTAGCCTAATGCTAAAATTCTTGATGTTTTGAGCATATGCATTTCCGCTGTTTTTTTTTCTCTTTTGGGGACATTTTCTGAGTCTGTTTAGGTTACACGAACATCCTTAGACAATGTGGGGCACGTGTAACGCCGGAAATGCGTATCCTCTTATTTCCGTCTATTGTACTATAAATTTTTTTCGTTATTTTGTTACCTGAAGATATAACATTTCTGTGTCTTTGTATATTGTAATTGTTTTACTATTTGTATATATATATATATATATATATATATATATATATATATATATGCATTTGTGTCGATGTATAATTGGTTTGTATTGTGAATATTATTTGTATTTTTACGCTGGGTCTTGCCTAGGGAAACTATGCTATCGAACGAATACATCGATAGGTCGTGTGGAGAACCAAAGTGTTTAGGACCTTTGGTAGTGTTAACTCGGTCGCGTGGTGCGCGGGCAGAGGGAGAGTCTGGCTGGGGTGGTGCAGTGCAGCAGGTGTGTTGTGTGACGCTCCCGCGAGTTGCCGCGCTTTCGGGGTTGGGCAGCATGTAATTGCGCTCGACTTGCTATGATAGTTTCTGACACGGTGTCGCGGACGGGAAGTATTAGCTGGCGCACATCAAGAGCCCGTTTCGCCTGGTGACCGTGTCGAGAAAAAGGCGTGCCAACATCCAGCTTCTGCAACAGCGACGGTCGACAATGAGTGACTGTCGCCACTTCCTCGATCGAGGGCTTCAAACCTTCAATCAACCAACAAGGAAGACTGGAAGCACATAAAGTTTTAGAACTGTATGGCAGACCTCAGCTTTTCAAACTGTTCCATTTTCATAACTAAATTACAGCAACGTAGCATGAACCTTTGTTGCTCATTGTCCCAATTGCATTACCAAGCAGGGTCCCTTCCTTTTCCGGAATGAACCCGAGTGTCGTTTAAATTCAAACGCCAGCATCATTCGATTTCACTGCTTTAATTTCAAAGTTCAGTTAAGGTATTCATAGCTGGCTACAATATTTAGATTACACAAGCACAAATTAAGAGTGCGAGTTTTGTTACTGTATTTTAGCTTACCTGTGACTGCAGCTCAGCTTGGTACGTACTAAATTTTACTATTGTTAATTGTTCAGAATCATTTAATTCAAGTTCAAAGTTAAATCTCTTATTTCTAAATTGCGTAGATTCAAGTAGCTTTTGAAATGATCGTTGAGGTAGTCCAAGACTAACCGTATTTTACTGAATTTCGTTGTGCTTCAGAAAGAAAGCTCACTATTAATTTCAGTCACTAAACTAACTTTCGGACCTTCCGTGATTTGTTAGAGTCCACCTTCGCCTCCATCTGTCGGGAACTGATGTCTCCGGAAGTACCTCTGCCGGACGCTTTCATGGACGGAATTATTATTCCTGTACATAAACCGCATGGTGGCAGCAATATCGGTGATTATCGGCCCATCACCCTCCTTAACAGTGATATGAAAATCTTCACTCGCCTTTTGGCGGCACGGCTTAAAAACGTTGCCCGATA
The DNA here is from genome assembly GCF_021461385.2 of Schistocerca piceifrons. NCBI lineage: Eukaryota > Metazoa > Arthropoda > Insecta > Orthoptera > Acrididae > Schistocerca > Schistocerca piceifrons. The sequence continues at coordinate 583,766,617 of NC_060149.1, forward strand.
TGTTGTGTCGCCAGACCTAGCATCTTTGGGAGGGGATAATAATATCCGCACGGCTTTATGCCGCTACAGGGATATGATCGCCGTTACCCAGGCACAACGCCTCTCTGGGGCACTTGCGTCTTTGGACTATAGTCAAGCTTTTGATAGGGTTGACCATTCGTTCCCTACGGCCGTTCTCCACCATATGGGTTTCCCAGTCGCCGTTATCACGATAGTGATGCGTCTTCTGCGGGGTGCCTCATCCAGGATTATGTGCAATGGCAGACTCACTCAACCGATAAAAATAGGTCGATCCGTACGTCAAGGTTGCCCTCGATCAGCAATTTTGAACGCCTTTTCCGTGGAATCCTTGCTATGTGGACTAAGACAACGTTTGGTAGGGTTGTCCATAGATCGCTACCGATTCTGTTGCACGGCCTATGCTGACGATGTAGTCATCTGTTTACGAGATGCCGACGAGGTTCGAGCTATTTTGCCGTGGGTAGCGACTTATGGTGAGGCGTCGGGTAGCTTTTTAAACGTACGTAAGTCACAAGTTACGTTCATTGGTACGGGACTTCCCGTGGAGTGCGTTACACCTCTCACCACCGTTGATACCATCCGCTGTTTGGGAATAGATTTTTCATCTGATCTCCGGCGTTTAGCCACCACCAACTGCCGACGCCTCCTTTTAATGATCAGAGCAGGTCTTATGGACCATCGCCTTCGATCCCTAGACATTCTCCAACGAGGTCGGTATGTCAATATATATATCGCATCCCGAGTTCCCCATGTAGCACAAGTTCTACCTTTTCCGCTTACTGTGGCACGTCGTATGTTGGCAGCGATGGCATCTTTCGTCAGCTCTGAGCTGTTGTTCAAAGTTAACTATGCAACCCTTACTCTTCCCCGTGAACGAGGTGGGATAGGTCTGTTTCACGTGCCGGATAGAGCTCGCGCCCTATTTGTCAGCTTCCAGATGACGGTATGGACACGTTGCCCGACGAGCCTCACTGGTCTCCTCCTGTCGGCATATTCGCCGGTCTCACTGTCAGCCCCAGTAATGATCTCGGATGTTCCGGCCCAGTTCCATTATATACGGCATTTCTTACTTGAACTCGGTTATCTACGCCTCACCAAGACAGCTTTTACTCAAGACAAAGGCAGTATACAATGTCCTCCAATTAAGTCGTCCACCTAACCCGATTGAACAAAAGTTTCCCCAGGTTGACTGGCGTCATGTATGGCGCGCGGTGTTCGCCTGTTACCTTGACACGAATGTTCAATCTGTCTGGTACCTTACTGTCAATGCTAAGCAAATCAACCAAATTCGCCTTCATCGTATCCACCTCGCCCAATCACCTCTATGTCCACGTGTGGAGTGCCAGACAATGATGAACTTCGGTTTGTTTGCGGACCGGCGGCGGAGGTTTGGCACTTGGTTCGACGTATTGTGGCTTTTCTAACGCGTGACATTCCGGATCGTATTACTCCTCTTTCATTACTATTTCCGGAACGTGACTATTTTCCTCGGACAAAGACCAATGCTGTGTATTGGATTCGCGGACAAATGCCATTCACTACCTATTTGCACAAACTGTAGACTCTGTACTCGATTTTTGGACATACCTCAATGACCGTCATTATGTCGTCGTCCGTCACCCAAAATACAGACAATTTTTCTGGAACTTCCTTGGGAGTGCTTTCCACGAGCCGCCTCGCAGCTGGAATGTGTTAAGCCAAGAGAGAAGAAGGTTTCCTGTTTGAACCAATGAACATTTCTGAACAATTCAACGGAACACATCAATTTCGAGAAGACGTGACTCAACATACACTCCTGGAAATGGAAAAAAGAACACATTGACACCGGTGTGTCAGACCCACCATACTTGCTCCGGACACTGCGAGAGGGCTGTACAAGCAATGATCACACGCACGGCACAGCGGACACACCAGGAACCGCGGTGTTGGCCGTCGAATGGCGCTAGCTGCGCAGCATTTGTGCACCGCCGCCGCCAGTGTCAGCCAGTTTGCCGTGGCATACGGAGCTCCATCGCAGTCTTTAACACTGGTAGCATGCCGCGACAGCATGGACGTGAACCGTATGTGCAGTTGACGGACTTTGAGCGAGGGCGTATAGTGGGCATGCGGGAGGCCGGGTGGACGTACCGCCGAATTGCTCAACACGTGGGGCGTGAGGTCTCCACAGTACATCGATGTTGTCGCCAGTGGTCGGCGGAAGGTGCACGTGCCCGTCGACCTGGGACCGGACCGTAAGCGACGCACGGATGCACGCCAAGACCGTAGGATCCTACACAGTGCCGTAGGGGACCGCACCGCCACTTCCCAGCAAATTAGGGACACTGTTGCTCCTGGGGTATCGGCGAGGACCATTCGCAACCGTCTCCATGAAGCTGGGCTACGGTCCCGCACACCGTTAGGCCGTCTTCCGCTCACGCCCCAACATCGTGCAGCCCGCCTCCAGTGGTGTCGCGACAGGCGTGAATGGAGGGACGAATGGAGACGTGTCGTCTTCAGCGATGAGAGTCGCTTCTGCCTTGGTGCCAATGATGGTCGTATGCGTGTTTGGCGCCGTGCAGGTGAGCGCCACAATCAGGACTGCATACGACCGAGGCACACAGGGCCAACACCCGGCATCATGGTGTGGGGAGCGATCTCCTACACTGGCCGTACACCACTGGTGATCGTCGAGGGGACACTGAATAGTGCACGGTACATCCAAACCGTCATCGAACCCATCGTTCTACCATTCCTAGACCGGCAAGGGAACTTGCTGTTCCAACAGGACAATGGACGTCCGCATGTATCCCGTGCCACCCAACGTGCTCTAGAAGGTGTAAGTCAACTACCCCGGCCAGCAAGATCTCCGGATCTGTCCCCCATTGAGCATGTTTGGGACTGGATGAAGCGTCGTCTCACGCGGTCTGCACGTCCAGCACGAACGCTGGTCCAACTGAGGCGCCAGGTGGAAATGGCATGGCAAGCCGTTCCCCAGGACTACATCCAGCATCTCTACGATCGTCTCCATGGGAGAATAGCAGCCTGCATTGCTGCGAAAGGTGGATATACACTGTACTAGTGCCGACATTGTGCATGCTCTGTTGCCTGTGTCTATGTGCCTGTGGTTCTGTCAGTGTGATCATGTGATGTATCTGACCCCAGGAATGTGTCAATAAAGTTTCCCCTTCCTGGGACAATGAATTCACGGTGTTCTTATTTCAATTTCCAGGAGTGTATTACCAGCGGGGCGCAGAAGGCCTCTGATCAAATACACAACAAAACTACACAAAACAAAATAAAAAAATAAAAATAAAATAAAAAAAGGAAGATTCTGTTGTTTGTAAGGATAGCCCTAACCTTGATTTCCCATATTTCCCCTGGTAGATAGGCAGCTCTCTGGAGTAGGTTGAGCCAGGAGCCAACGCCTGAAGTGGACCAGATTTTTTTTTATTATAGGATGAAAAGTGGCGGTGGCACTTAGGTTTTTTTTTAGTTCCATTTTGTTGAGGGGCTTTCTAAAAGGAAAAAAGAGGGAAAAAAAGAAAAAGTGGTAAAAAATTAAGCTAAAACCAAAAAATAAAAAAGTGGAATAAAGTTGTTAAAAACAAAAAGAAATAAAAAATAAAAAAAGCGGTTCAAAAAAAGTTGGTAGAGCACTTGCCCGCGAAAGGCAAATGTCCCGAGTTCGAGTCTCGGTCCGGCACACAGTTTTAATCTGACAGGAAGTTTCATATCAGCGCACACTCCATTGCAGAGTGAAAATCTCATTCCAGTAATTTCAGAAGTATGTTGTTAATATATATCAACAACACTAAAAGAAATTTTTTAATCTTCCTTTTTCGTGTAGGCAAACGTACTGCCTCCCCTCCCCCCCCCCCATTTGATTATAATATACTAGGAATGGACAAACATGGAAATACCGCAGGAATCCATACTTGAACACAAATTCAGATGCTACCCAAGCCTTCAGCTTCAGTTTGCGCTTTGTATTTAACCACGAACGGCACCTGCGAAATGTCATCGATACGTTGTGTCAGTCGTTGTTCTTTGTAGTTGTGAAGGCGTTATGTCGGAGGCAAAACAATTCGAACGTGGTGCTCGTGTGCTGGATGCTTCCGTAACCGAGGCAGCCGATGTGTTTGGTGTTTGAAGGGGCACCGTATCGAAGATTGATACCGGATATAGGGAGAGCCGAGAAACATTATCACAAAGTGAGTGTATGTTCAGTGATCGTGACAGGACTGTGAAGAAATATACGAGGACGAGAGTTGCAAAAGTCCTTGCAGAAAGTGGCGAGTCCTGTCAACACCCAACACGAAGGGAGCAGGGGATTGCAGGGCGCGCTGGAATTCCAAAACCACACATCAGTGATGCAAATGCCGTAATGAATGCATGGTGCCGAAGCCATAATACCTGGGCGGTGGAGCAATGGAAGAAAGTCAATTGGTTGGATGAGTCTTGTTTCACACTGTTTCCAAATTCTGGAGGAGTTTACGTCCTGAGAGTGAAATATGGCGGGGTAATTCGAACAGCCATATCGTGCTGTTCCATGGGCCCCACGGTTACTCTGTAAAGGCGAATTACCGCTATGGGATAAGTGAGTATTTTGGCTGAAGCGGTCCATTCCATGGTACTTTATTTGTGACGTGTTTTCCAAGACGACAGGCCTCCTGTTCACACAGCTCGAATCGTCCAGCGCCGGTTTTGTGAGCGCGAGAATGAGTTGTCTCATCTTCCCTGACCACCACCGTCTGCAGATCCTAATATTACTGAATCTTTTGGTCTACTGGGAAAGAAGGGTGCGTGACCACTATCTATCTCCGTCATCTTTACGTGAACTAGCCACTATTTTTCAGGAGGAATGATATAAGATTCCCTTTAAAACAATACAGGACCTGTATTTATTCATTCCAAGACGAATGGAAGTTGTTTTGAAACCAGCGGTTTTAAGCGTGGTGATGTGACGGGTTGTGTTCATATTTGTGTCCACCCCTATATGTCGCACCCCTTCCTTATGCCACAGAACCAATGTTAACATCGTTATTTACCAACCTGTATATGACATGAAACATCATCTTATTAATCTTACGGAAGCAAATGATACTGTACTTACGGAAAATATACAGTAGCACTGGAATTTAGAGAGGAATCATATTAAACGTTTGCTACTTGAGCCAGCGTAAACAGAAAACTGATTACCATACGGGTACCCAACTTTATGGGAATGATGTTCAGACCGTGTGCTGCAGTATTTGCGTTGTTAGTGACTTTACTGTCATGACATTCCGTTAGGCGCTGGTACTGGTACAGCGGACGGCGACGTAGGGTTGAGACGCAGGCATCAGTGTGCATTACAGTTGCAATCACTCAGCATCGGTCTGAATAAGGTGTACAGGCAAAAACTTTTTTATCAAAACGACAGCAATGAAGCTGCTGCTCTTCGTCGGTACCGGCGCATTAAAGGAATACGGAGAGGTCCTCTTTCCGCAAGAGGGTTCAAGAAAATCATTCGGAAGTTCTAATTAACTTGCGTTTTGGGAATTGCTCCTTCGAGAGGCCGCACAAGTTGTTGAAGAAGTTACTGTTTCCATAGCTGAGAATGCTGCAAGCAATGTGCAGTCTCCAATCAGTGCACGAGCACTGTCTCGACATCTGAACATTCCACGGTCCACCATTCTAAAAGTGTTGGAAACAACTGTGAAATGGAAACTAGTGCAGTTCCAGGCTGTCGTTACATTGAGCAACGTTTGTAATCTGGAACGTAAAAATGGCACGCAATTAATAAATGTTATCCCCACATATGGAAATTACATGTGTTTGTTTCAGTGGTTTTTTATTTATTTCTCTTACGCGTGTCCTTACAAATGTTTGCACAAAGTTTCATTGTCCTACGATCACTGATTTTCCTGGGGGCCTTCTCCAGTAGCGAAAGTGTGATTATAACTACCTTGTATATGGGGAAGAACAACCCGAAAATACATGACATTACATTTTGAATGTGTCTGAGGTAGATGCAGTTCATAGTACATACGACAGCATAAATAATGGGCGGAGCTGAAATTTGAACAACCCTCAGTGTTACTCAGGAGCCAGTCTCATTAATGGATGTTCAGCTGTGTTTGAAAAAGTATGAACTACTTGTAACTGTGAGTATAATAAGATGATTAGTATCCTCTTGACACTCAGCACGGGAACACATCTTCGAAAAACAAAGGAAAATTGAGCCGCCTCTGCCATAGATTCACAGACCATGGAAAAGAATTTGCTATCGCTAAGTCGAGGACAAAACAAGGGTAAGAAATAGGTCGATGTCATAATATGCCGACAGAATAGGAAAATGTTATACCATGAAGCATCATTCCGATATCTATCAAACTCTTTGGTGATGCTCATCACATAGCGAGTATTAAATGATTAGACTTACAACCAATTCGGAGCGAATGTCCATCATCATCAGTACGCGATTTGGTTCCCACGGACACGAATACACTTTTGTACTCATTGTGAGATGGAAGCAAGCAACCTCTGATTGTCATCGTGCGGAATTTTCACCATGTCTGAAATACATGCTGTATCAGTTCATGAAAAAGGCTGGGTGGAGGATGATTTGAAAGTATACATCCTCCCATATTATTCAAGACATCAGTTTTGAGTAACAAATCAGAGGATTGACGAGGTAAGTTAAGGACTTCGTTTCTCTCAACGAGTTTGTGGTGTGATCTCCAATGTGGGGTCTCGCATTTTCCTGCTGGAAAATAGCATTTAGTACCCTCGTCATGAACGGTATGACAACAGGATTAAACATTCTTCGCACATACCTGCAAGCACTCAGCCTGTCTTAAGAAATTACACAAACAGTCGTGTTGTCATATCCACCAGCTCCAGGCAGTGTGGTTCCAAACGTTGGAGAATTATGGGATTCATGAATCGGTGCTCCCTGCGACATTTCACCAGGTCGTCGATCTGACTGCCACATACAGAAGCATGACTCATCGCTGATCATAACAGAATTTAACTGTATGTACCAGTTGACCCTGGCTCTACATCACCCAAGTCTCTGTTATCTTTTGTCATCTCAAAGGAAGCGTGGCAGTTCGAGATCTCAACCCACCTTCCAGTAATCTGTTTCCGACTGTCCGTGGTGACAGTTCGTCTGTGACCTCTGTCCAGATTTTAACTCTTGTCATCCTCCTATTCGTCAGAAACAATCAAATAATCCCACGATCTTCTCGTGGTGTAGTCCTTCTTCGAGAACCCGTATCTTCTCTTCTTGTCACGCTGTTGTCCTGGCCCATTCCGTCCCCACTTGTACTGCAGGAATTGCAGTACAGCTAAGTGTATGAATGATCGGTCGGTATGACGCCCCATGTCCCTCCTTTCAGTGAGGTACGAGTCGAAAAGAGGGTCATATGTTGCATGTCCAAGCTGTCTGGGCATGTTGTGTTGGTTCTCCACCTGTAAATTTCCAGAAACCACAGATACTCTCAACAGCCATCGTGTACTCACACCGTCATTAATCTGCGGGAAAGATATTCTTCTGTACTGAAGATACTGATAATAAATCACACATATTCTGCAGGCATGATAATACTCGAGTATCAGTTTGGTAGCGTTCGTTCAAAGCATTCGTTATGCTGTTCTTTCCATTTCCATCAGGATAATTACCGTAATATCTGTGTAGCTCAATGGTAGTAGACTTTCAGCAGTGTTGGAAACGTACTGGGTGGTTATAATTAAAGTGGAGCTACTCATAGATGATCCGTGTGGCCTGTAATAATCGTATGGCAGCGAATCTTAGTAGTTTTTCTGATCCATTAACGCCGCACTTATTTACGCTCAAAAAAAGTAATTCCAATTTTGGCCACCAGGTGTAAATCTGATGCTGTGAATGCAATAAAGACGTGTGGAAATATTTCGTTACGTAATGGATTAGGAACGGGATGTGGACAGAAGAGGTCAAACAAGTGAGAAAGGCATAATGTTCATGTTATTATTAACCGGCGCCTACGCGGTTTGTTCATTACGAGTACCGGAGACTCGACAACATGCTGTACATCGCCAGATTTGCACCTGGTGGCCAAAATTGGAATTAATTTTTTCCCAGCGTAAATTGGGTCCACGTTAACGCATTAGAGGGTCTACTAAGTTTCACTGCCATGCGATAGTTACAGCCCAAACTGAACCTCTGTCCGTAGCTGTACTTTAATTATAACCACTTGGTACACGCAGAGCCAGAGCAACAAGTCGAGGGAACTTGTTAATTTAAGCAGTCCTGCCAGGACCGCAGTCGACCTCACCCAACTCGCCCCTCTGTGAGAATATCGACCAGAGACCACTAAGCCGCCAGTACGGCAGAACATACTACGTTTTGGAGGTTCCTACAGAGAGGAAAGAAATCCGACTGCGAATGTAGATGATTGTTTATTGTAGATGACGAGACTGTACGAATTAGAGGTGCTTCGGTTACACTACAGATTCAACGGAATTCTTAATTTCACGAGAGTTATAACTAAAGCCTGCACCTCTTTGTCCTGAAAGGGATACGAGTCCAACAATTTAACCACTGTGTTTAATATTGTGTAGTGAAGACATGTGTACAGGCATCACATACATTCAGCATTCAACGAAGAGAATTTCTGTCTCGCAATAAAAAGAAATTTTGGCATTCAGTTACAGTAAACAGCAATAAATATCTACTCCTTCACCCAGCTCTCATATATTTCATGTATCTAGGTTCTTAGTTTCTAGTTTGGAGACAATGGTCACGTAACCAGTTGCAGAAAGGATTTAATAGGTTCTTTGAATAGGTTTAGATCACATCCTCAGTTTCTAATTTACGTATATTGAGCACGTAACCAGCTACAGGAATGTTTTATTAGATATTTTCAACAGGCCTAGTTTACTAGTAGGACCATGTCTACGTAACATTCTTTTAATATTTTGTCTCCCAGGTGTCTCCAACGCAAACTATAAGACTTGAATACCACATTTCTTCCTCGTCAGTGCTACACAGAATTTGAGCACTGGCCATGATTTTCACTAAAAATTTTATGAAATATGTGAAATGCATTGAAATGTATTCGCAGCTGCGAATACGAATAACCATCAGCTGTGTAAGGGAGTGACGACCACGGACATCTCATGAAAATGTTTGTCGGACCGGGAGTGGAACCCGGATTTCCTGTTTTATGCGAGCGGTCGCCTTGAGCGCTTTGACTATCCGTGCACGACTCCGTATGTCTGAGTTCCTGCGTCACAAACTGTACTCATAGACACATTATGTTATTCCCGTACAGCGAAGGACATTGTAACTGAAAGTCGCTACCTGGTTTCGGCGGATAAACACTATACTGCAGTGTCTGTTTTGTTAAGACAAAAGATACGAAGTTCCTTCGGACACGCATGCATGTCTGAAGGAACATTTCATCGTTCTTCGTAACAACACAGGCACTGCAATATCGCATCAAATTTGGTGCTGTTGAATAACAGAAGGTTGAAGGTAAGGTAGTTTCACTCACTACCCCACACGAAATTAAGAAAATAATAAACCCTCTCAAAAATAAAAATCCCCGTAGAGGTGATGTTATTTCCAATAAAATTGGAAGGAGTTGTTGTCCTGTAATAATTACCATCTACTTTGAAAATTACAATGCATCACGAAGCCAGAGCATTTTTCCAGAGTGATTAAAACATGCAATTGCTAAATCCTTTTGTAAATAAGGGCCGGCCGGGGTGGCCAAGCGGTTAAAGGCGCTACAGTCTGGAACCGCGCGACCGCTACGGTCGCAGGTTCGAATCCTGCCTCGGGCATGGATGTGTGTGGTGTCCTTAGGTTAGTTAGATTTAAGTAGTTCTAAGTTCTAGGGGACTGATGACCTTAGAAGTTAAGTCCCATAGTGCTCAGAGCCATTTGAACCATTTTGTAAATAAGGTAATAAAATTAATCCTCAGTAATTACAGAGTTGTTTCGCCGCTGACACAATTTTTCTAAAATTTTTGGGATAGTGATGTACTCGAGAATAGTGCCATATCTTGCTAATAAAAAAAATTACAATTTGCACTCCAGTAGCGTTGTTCAGTCACAGTTTACAAGGATTAAGAAACAAAGTAGCATCACTTGATATTTTCTGTGACTTATCCAAGGCAGCAGCATCACTTGGCATTTTCCGTAATTTATCCAAGGCATCTAACTGTCCAAATCACAAGTTCTTGTTACAAAAACTGAGATTTTATGGAATTAAAGATATAGCTAACAGCTGGCTCATGTCATTCTTAACAAAAGGTATGTGTGGAATTACATATCGTAATTCATCAGCTGAAGATAGAGTATTTTTTTATAAGATGCGCGTGAAACGTAACAGTGTTCCAAAAGTTTCGACATTAAGTAATCTGTTATTCCTTATGTGCATTAATCTTCTATTTAACACACATTAAGAATAAAAAAATGCTTTTATTGATAAATATTACAAAAAACCACGAAGGGCGTCCAACAAAAGAGTAAAGCCAAGTTTGAAATTAAACTAAAACAGTTCATGTTTCACAGAACAAGAATATTTATTTTTAAAATTGTAGATTATTTATCGAAGGAGATTAATTACTTACATAAGTCGTTAAACTGAATATTCTTCCGTATCATGTTAACGTAAGTGAGTAGCATGCAGCCATATTTAGAAAGCATGGAATTTACTATTCTGTCGGCTAAAGGAACGCTTCAGTTGATTGATGTTCGTTTGCCTCTTCCCTCCAGGCTTGATTCTGACAATTGTTGATCACTGTATTGTGTGCTGAAACAGGTAAAGGCAGAGCAAAGACTAGCTATACGATACAAAGGATAACAACACAGAACTATTACTTTATAGAGACTGTTTAAATATCGAACATCATTATCACTTCAGATATACAGCAATGCTCCAAGGAACGTCTCAAACGCTTAAAACCCAAGGACATTTCGGTACAAATTCAGCAACAATCCTAACAACAGCATCAGCGCAAACATCGACGAGAGTGTGGAAAATTGCGTTTCACACGTGGTCCCAGAAAAAGCTGTCTATCGATGTCACGTTTAATAACAGTGTTGCCCGTGGAAAAATATTACCACCAGATATCCACCGTCGCCCCTAACATCATCAGCTCTACGTGTAGTTTCACGTAGTGTGCCGGAATCTCGTGATTTGCAAACCACACAAGCCAATAAATTCACAATGGCACAGTTTCCACCAGCTCCGTCGGATGATGTTCAAAGAACCTTTTGCAGATGACTTCGTTCAGTCTGTCGGGAAGTATGTGAGATGTAATCACAAACATTGACTGTACTAGCGCAACCTTTCAGAACGAATTGTTATTGATAGCTGTGACACAACAATGTATATAAATTTTCGTCATGCTACTCATCGTTATTCCTGTTATCGATCATGAAAACATTACGAATATCCTCGATCCGGACACAAGCGGATCCCGTTTCCCGTAGATATCTGCACACCGATTCAAATGTGCTATGACGTAACTTCCGCTGCTGGTGGGCCAGCACCTGTTAGTGCCGTTGTGGCTCCAGTCTGTTGTCTCTCTCTGGTTGGTACATGAGGTACATGTAACCCAACTCTCCAAAAGTAATTTCGTCCATACCTTATCACTGGTTATGTAAAACTAACAGAGGGAAACGAAATCCAAGGCGCAATTGAGCAGAATGCCGCCGAAATCAGATCGAAGAGCCAAGACATGTTAATGAGTTGTCTGCAGCGACAACCACGCGCCGCTGGAAACTATTTTCTTAAAACAGGTAATGCTATCCGCTGGGAACTTTTTTCTTAAAACAGGTAATGTTGTCCAAAGTCTGAAGGTTAGTTTGGAAACCGAAGTGCGTCACTACGCATGGTCCTGTTGGAGGTGACATTCCCTTGACTTAATCGGATTTTTGAACTCACTTACCCAGCCAGTTACAGGACTACCTACAGCTTAACGTGAACTCCTAAACATGATGTATCGTGGTATTGTTCCCATGCACAGGAGGCCTTCCAGAAATAATGCAAGATATTTTCTTTCCAGACAAATTTCGGTTGAAGAAATGCGGAATATGTAGCGCGACATCGTGAAATATTCCCGCTTCAGCCCCTAAATTTTCATAAAGTTCCGATAGGTGGCGGTACCAACCGCAACCTCCGGAGACTTGGCAGGGTATAAAAGCACGGAGAATTACTGGGTGAGGTGTCTGTCATCTTCGCTACAAGGTCGCGCAAGCCTGTCCGGTTTCCTGCGTTCCGGCCGCGCACACACAGGTGTGATTCCTGGAGTGTTGGCACGTGCGGACACCCTCATTCGAGGAGATCGACGGATCACAATCAAACACCACGCTGGCCAACTAAACGACTCTGTTGGTAGCACTGACACACTCGTCCCTCAGTTGGGGTTCTCAAAATTGTCTGTCCCTGGGTTGCTCGCCGACTAATAGGAGACCATAAAGAGCGATAGAGGACCATCTGTGCGGAACTGCTTGCGCGTTACGAGGCTGAACGTGACAATATTCTGTCGAACGTCGTCACAGGCGATGAAACATGGGTTCATTACTTCGAGCCGGAAGAAAACGTCAATCCATGGAGTGGTTCAAAACTGGTTCAAATGTCTCTAAGCACAATGGGACTTAACATCCGAGGTCATCAGTCCCCTAGACTTAGAACTACTTAAACCTAACTAATCTAAGGACATCACACACATCCATTCCCGATGCAGGATTCGAACGTGTGACCGTAGCAGCAGCACGGTTCCGGACTGAAGCGCCTAGAAACGCTCGGCCACAGCGGCAGGCCATGGAGTAGTGCCACACCACTTCTCCACAGAAGAAAAAGTTCGAAGCCGCAACGTCAGCCCGTAAAGTCGTGGCGACTATGTTGTGGGACTCTGAAGAGGTTATTCGGTTGACGTCCTCCCTCATGGTCCAACGATCAACTCTGAAATGTGTTGTGCTAGCCTTAGGAAATTGAAGAAACGGCTACAGCGTTTTCGTCGCTACAAAACTTCAAACGAACTTCTCCTTTTGCATGACAATGCAAGGCCTCACACAATTCTGAGGACCCGAGGGGAGCTTACTAAAATTCATTGGGCTGTTCTTAATCATCCACTCTACAGCTCCGATCTTGCACTTTCCGACTTCCATCTGTTTGGCCCAATGAAGAATGCACTCCGCAGGTAGCAGCAGGTGGATGGTGGAGAGGTTATTGTTGTAGCAAGACGTTGGCTCCGACGTCGACCACTAGAGTGGTTCGAGTCGCACATGCAGGTCCTCCGAGTAAGATGGCGTAAGGCCGTCGCATTGAGCGGAGGTTATGTTGAAAAATAAGGTTTTCTAACCAAAAGAGTGGGGAATAAGATGGTGAACTAAATCTGAATAAAATTAACCTGCTTTCAGAAAAAAATGTATTCCAGTACTTACTGAACGCCCCTCGTAAAATCGTTTCCATTGGTGAAAGAAGCGATAAATGATAAAACAGTTCCTACGGCCCACCGAACATGGCCTGACGTTTACATCATTAGTCTCAAAACATACAAAATGAGAATCGTTCCATTTACATACAACTGTTCTGTTGTGTAGATATCATGAGAGTGACATTTTCGGAATCGGGCAGCGAACTGAACTAAAGACAGAGCGGTTATTACTGCAAAACATTGAGCATAGAAACCACTACACCCGGTAGAGAATGAACTTAGAATAATGGCCTCGAGTCGCCTGGTAGTTAACAGACTAAGAGTACGTTACTGATAATGATATGCTGGTGTAGGCGCACGACAGCAAAGTCTTTAGCGGAATATGTTGCTGAACTCGCAACATACTGGAACACGGTAACGGTTGTGAACGTGGAATAATATACTGAAAGAATTTCCGATTCAATGAAAAAAAGTATCACCGCATATCGTCGCACAAATTGATAACAGGGAAACTGTATTGTGTCGAGATTGTAAAGTTAGCTCTATTATCGGCATTCCGGTAGTGTTGTGACCTCTACTTCAGCTTAATCGACGACTGTTCCTCTTCCCACAGAAGCGGCCCCGTAGATATTCTGCGGAGAGTCGGATTACCCGGCATATGGAGTGGCAGGACCTAAATCCCGTAGAGCATGCAGGGGAGAAATTCGAGATGTATTTTGAGCAGAGGGTGCCAGCACTTCAAATGATTTCAAATATACAGTTATTTATCGAAAAATACGTAGAAAACTTCTGAACAACCTCGTATACAACCTGCGAAATAGAGTGAGATATGATACCTGTCTCTGATATGCGAAATGTATGTATGATGTCATGTATGGCAAAATGATAGCTAATGGATCGTATGATTCTTTTTAGAAACTTGTGGAGAATCCATTCGATGTCGTGTAAATAAAGCCAAAATATTTTACAGGTACTACTATCTAAGTAGTCATTTTTAATAAATGCTACTATTCATGTTGTATCGTGTCAGTTATACAGCATTGTGTTATGAAGTGTTGAATTTTACTGAATACGTAGCTTTTTAGGAAACTTATTGATTGGCATTCTACTGTGATAACTGAAGGGATGTTGTTTGCCATTTCAGAGCTGATGAGACACAAGGTTATATTAGACGTTTCGAAACAATTCGTATATTACACATGCTCCCACCGATCAAGACACTGTTTCAGAGCATCCATTATCCGTACATAGATTTTCGGTTTTCAATCCATGTTGGAGAAATAACTACAGTCTGACGAAAATTGCAATGTACAAGCGTGCATTTGGGCTTTTAAGGTAGCATAAACCACTGCTTGGTTGGTCCATTGACAAATATGTTATTTCCTTGGTGATTATGATCAGTTTGTTCGAAAACACGGCATTGTGATATATTTCTATTGAATTCAATGCTCTTTTCATAAATTCGAAATCGATAGCGACCGATCAGTCTATTTCAGACCCATAGCTTCAGATGGAAAACTCTTCTGTGAACTACAAGGTAAAATTCTACGTAGCAAAAGTTTGTTCTTGTACAACATAACAAACACATTTGGCCACTACATATAAATTATCCGTCCCTTTCCATGTCGACCGTTTTATTTTTTATTTATTTATAAGCTTTCTTCGTGTGGCTGAAGCTTTCGTATTTCAATGTTCTTTTAGAGATTACCTCAGCTTTACTGAGATGAATTGGAAATCGTAACCACCTCTTACTCACATTGACAATAGGTTTTGTGCGGGGTCGCTAATTCTGCAAAGCCTAATATTAGAAGTGTGCACCCTAATTTTGACACTTTTTGTAGAAAAGTGTTTTGAACCATTTAAGGTTTATCGACATTGATGTTTCCAGAAATTTGTATATAGTCTCTAATTCCAGTATAAGAACAGATAATGGGAACACCCCTTTTTTTAGTATTCCGATAGGTGTCGTACAGCAAAGCATTTTGTTATTATTCCTGTTAATATCAGTTGTACAGTTAATAATGAGACACTGTCAAATACCAGCAGTATGCCTGACGGCAACCCAGCAGACGGAGAAACATCATGTACATGCATGGCGTCCCCCCCCCCCCTCTCCCTCCAGGACCCGGCCGCCGGCGAGTCATGTCGTCACCGACAGACGGCGGGTAAGCGTAACCAGAGGTCCTCCTCGCTGGGGATCTACTTCACTCCTCTCAGTCACGTGCTCGGGAGTAGATCTACATCTATACAAATACTTCGCAAGCCACCGTACGGTGCGTGGCGGAGAGTACCCTGTGCCACTACTAGTGATTTCCTTTCATGTTCGATTCGCAAATAGAGCGATGGTAAAACGACTGTCTATATTTCTCCATATGAGCCCTAACTTCTCGTATCTTATATTCGTGTCATTAAGTGCAATATATGTTGGCGGCAGTAGAATAGTTCGGCAGTTACTTTCAAATGCTGGTTCTCTAAATTTTCTCGATAGTGTTTATCGAGAAGAAAGTTACCTTCTCTCCATCGATTCCCATCCGAGGTCCCGAAGCATCTCCTTAATACTTACGTGTTGTTCGTACCTACCGGTAACAAATCTAGCAGCCTGCCTCTGAATTGCTTCGATGTCTTTCATCAAGTTGACCTGATATGGATCCCAAACACTCGAGCAGTACTCAAGAATAGGTCGTACCAGCGTCTTGTATGCGAGCTCCTTTACAGGTGAACCACTATTTCCTAAGATTCTCCCAATAAACCGAAGCCGAGCATTCGCTTCCCTACCACAGTTCTCACATGCTCGTTCCATTTCACAGCGCTTTCCTATGGTACGTCTAGATATTTAAACGACTTGATTGTGTCAAGCAGGACACTAGTAATACTGTATCCGAACATTACAGGTTTGATCTTCCTACTCATCTGTATTAACTTACATTTTTCCGCATTTAGACCTAGCCGCTTATCACAACAACGGGAAATTTTGTCTAAATCGTCTTGTATCTTCTTATAGTCACTCAACTTCGACACCTTACCGTATACCACGACGTTACCTGCAAACACTCGCAGATTGCTGCCCACCCTGTCATTTATGCATGTAGAGAACAACAGTGGTGCTATCGCACTTGCTTGGGGCACTCCTGACGATACCCTTGTTTCTGAAGTATACCTCCGCGCACCGGCTATTCATAGCAACGGAGCTCAACCTATCGCTAGATAGATACGGCCACTCATTATGTGCAATCCTTGGTACGACCGCCACTGGGAGTACCCATTTAGTTTTGTCATTTCTTGCCGGCAGCCTTGAGTTCCCATCGTTGGAGGGTGGTACGGGACTTCAAGTCCCACCACCACACTAATATGCTGTACAATGATATCATTGCAAATCCGTAAGATAAGAAAATTTTACTCCGACAACGAAACAGCTAGACCGTTCTACACCCGTGACGCAGTATCGCAACCTAAAAAAAAAACTCTTAGGCAGTTCTCCACCGACATTCTTGGCCAACTCATGTGCCGGCTAATACTAGCCCTTCAATCAGAGCACGGTGGAGCCTCCGCATCGGGACTCCGAAGCTGTCCAGCTGCTACAGAGAACACTCTCGTTCCTTCCAATGGGAAACTTCGTTGGAGTAATTTTTACGTTTCTTCGTCTTAATTAACTTTGTTGTTTTCGTTGATAGTTTTGTATTAAGTTTGTAAAGAGAAGCTTTTTGTTTAGCTAATATCCTGCTGTGTTGTAATACATCTTACTCTTGTTGATTTGCACGTGTCGTTTCTCAGGTATCTCTCTATGTGAGACACAGAAGAAACTGTGAACACCTCCAAGTTGGGCATATGTTGCAGAGAGCAATATGGGTTTACTGCTCTGGATTTTGCTGATTACATCACTCGTCTGCTAATAACGACACCAAGTTCGATGCAATGGCCTTATCTGTAGGACTAAAAAGGAATGGTGATGAAGCCAACACAATGTACATTAAAACTGGAAATTGTGGTCGACTAATACACTCGTAAGACCTGGAAAATGTCAGTAAAATCACCATATAAACAATGTTGTTCACCGAGACTAAGTTTGAAGATCAGTTATCGCGAAGACGTTTCAGATGATCAAGTGCTGAGAAGAAGTGTTCTATGAAGCCTGTACAAAATCGTTGTTGAAAGAAGACAGAAGCTTCAGGCACATGTGCTACGAATGGAAGATGGAAAAATATCCAACTCAGCGCTGTTGTGGAAACCAACAGATACGTGTTGAAGTAGATGAAGACCTCGCAATACATTCAGCGAACTTATGTAAAGCATTTTCAATGCATGGACATGCACTGGGAGAAAGCTGAAAACCTAGCAGTTGATAACTTAGCGCACGTGCTCAGTCTTGTGTGTGTGTGTGTGTGTGTGTGTGTGTGTGTGTCCGTGCGCGCGTGCGTGTCTTTGTGTGTTTGGTGCTTACGGTCTCTCAAAGGTGAGGTTACCAGTGACCTTACGAATATTAAAAGAAACGAATGTGAAGACAAGGGCTAAAAAATTTATTACACCGAGAAGAGAAGACGCTCACTCACGCCCACCTCATTCGCGATAACCTACACAATCACTCCATATCACACGTCGTAAGACAACCTATAAAGGTTTAAAGGTGTTCCACCTGCAGTCAAAGGCAGTTTAGCAATTTTATTAAATTTAATTTGATTCATAATAGACCGTAATCCTGTCGACGGGCTACTTTGCCGCGATGAGAACGATGTGACAAGACACTAGAATAAAAGAAGCAGCCTCAGGAGGTTGTGGGCGGTTATGGTGATAGTCTTTGACCAATATCGAGTGATGTAATAAGCAGACACTTTGACAGCTACAGATATGAGTATTTATCAGAAGATCGCTTTACAGTTTTTGCCTAACGTGAAGCTGGCAATACTGAGTGCATAGCAATCGTACTATTGTTTTTGTACTGATCAGTACTAACCAAAAATTGGACAAAGTTTTTGTGTTATTTGTGAAGTTAAAAAACCGTTCAATCAAAAGATAAAGCCGTGGATCTGCGACTCTGGACAATCAAAGACCACAGGATAAGTATATTGACGGGAGTTGTGGGTTTGAGAGATTGTTGTTGTGGGTGTGGGGGGCAGGGAAGGGGGTGGAGGGAGACGGAGGGGTGTCGTTTTCTATAACTAATTAAACTATAAATAGACGTCAACATTAAGGTCACCTGTACTCACATTTATAGATTGTGATGTGAACAAAACATTACAAGTTTCCAACATTAGTATTCTGCCTTAATTTTTTAGAATACAACGAGGTTACATGGTTATAGTACGTGCTCACAGTGTGAGCCATTCATTTCCTAACAGACACAAATACGACAATATGACTGACGTCATACTCTTTAGAGTACTGGGATCTGTCCTTCCGATGCCGGAAACGTCCTGAATACGTCGCCCAGGATCCAACAACATTTAATTGTCGACTTAGCTGAATATACTTGTGCCTTCAGTTAAGCCCAAAAATACCAGACAATTGTGTTTATGTCTTGTGAGTTCGATGTAGTATCAACTGGCCCAGCTCAACCAGGCCATCACTTCTGGTATCGTGCGCTCGTGCATGAGGAGGATTTCATGTTGAAACATGTTGCCGATATAAGACCATGAGCATGTATGGAGCGCCAGAAAAAACTTGCTTTCGAGGTACGGTTAACACAGCTCCAAATAATTTATTTTTCTGTTGCAGGTAAGTGGACAACGGACGTCAGGATTCGCTTGATGGAAGCCCACCACAAACGCTACTTCTGGTGCAGCATCCTGAAAGCTCGTGAGTACACATAAAATATGTTCGTGGCAGTTCACTCGAGAACTGCCATAAGAGAGCATTAGAGTTCTTCGGGTTTAGTGTTTTTACTAGGCTTGGCAAGGTATATAATGGGCGTTATCAACATTGGACTTTGAATGATCGCTGTGAAGAACACGCTGATGCTGTGTGCCGTGTGAGTCAGCGTCATCAGCGCCTGACATCGTTTGAAAGGGTCCTCATTATGGGTCTCCATTTGGTCGACTGGTCGATTCGTTGAAAATCCAAATTTTTGGGCGTTCGATGTGAGCCGATAGACTACATGGGACCGTGAGAGATGGCATGCTCGTCGTCAAGGTTTTGGTCGAGCACGTCTGACCATCACGAAGGAGGACCACCGTACTGTGCACCAATCACATCGTGAGCCCTTCATATGTGTGCCTGCAACACTCTTTGTCATCCCGCAGAGTTGGTTAGAGACTAGCAGCAGCCCGAGTAGGAATTACGCTTCCATGCGTTGACTGCCTTCATCACCATAACACAAACGGCGTTTGGAGCAGTGCTCTGATCGAGAGGCATGGACTGTTGATGAATGGTGTTCCATTATGTTGAGCGATGAATCATGGCTCTGTGGTAACCTTGATGACCAACGTCAATGAGTATGGTGGTAATCTGGTAAGAGGTCCCTTACTTGCAATGTTTTGGAGGGTCGCAACTGTGTTATTCCTGGTGTCATGGTGTGGGGAGTAATCGGATATATCTTTAGCTCACGTTTAGCAGTGATGGAGGAATCTCTGACGTCACAACGATGGGTCACGGACACCTTCATCCTAATGTGTTACCTCTCATGCGAAAATATCATGATGCCATTATTCAGTAGGACAACACTCGTCTACACATGAAACGTTTCTCTATGAGCCGTGTGTGAATTGCTGAGGTGACCAGCAAGATCCGCGGATCTGCCCCCGACAGAAGATGTGAGGGACCAGATCGAACGTCATCTTCGTACCGGTGATAGTATCCAGTATATGAGTGACTAGTTTACAACAGTTGTGTGCCAATGCACGCATCGATGGCGCAAAATCATACTGATAAGTGGTCTCACACTACTAATTTTTATGTAAATTTTATTCGATACTTACCAGTGGCCCGGTTTTTGAGAGAAACAACTGAAGATACGTATGAGAATTTTCTCTCTTATCATAAGTTGGTCTTATATTCAATGATGATTCTAGTTTGAAAACATGTCCTACGTTTTTTAGGCAGATTTGACATTAGACAAGTGATACATTAGCCACCGAAAATTTAAGAAATGCTGTGTTGATTTGAAGATGAGATTTGTTTGAGGGTATCTGGTGTATATAATGCAACGTATGAAATCAGACAATGCCTACGGCCTACGCGCGCTGCACTAAACTTGAATGTCACATGAAGTTCTTAAGCTTTCAGATAGCTAAGCTACGCCTTAGCAAAGAACAGCTTTTAAGACACTAAGTTTCTATCGTACGATTCTTCTTACGGACAGTTTGAAGTAAAACAAGCTGTAGCAGTGCACATTTGTACCAACACGTCTAAGTAACAGTGGCTATAATTTTCATGAAACCAACAACGAATGCCTTCGACGAAACGTTCACAACGAATAAAATGTGAAAACCTAATGAAAAAGTGGCGAAGTGGTGCTTTAAGCTATCACCATTGCTCTAAGTGCCTATAATATCGACGCAAGCGGAGTAGGAGTGGGGGCTGTATTTCTGCATCTACATCTATACAGATACTCCGTAAGCCACCGTACGGTGCCACTGACAAGAATTTTTCTGAAATTTTTCTAAATGTCTTGTCCGAAAATTACTTCGAGAAGATGGTTACATCTACATCTTCATAGATACTCTGTAAGCCACCGTATGGTGCACAGTGGAGGGTATTCTGTACCACAAATAGTCATTTCCTTTCGTGTTCCACTCGCAGATAAAGCAAGGGAAAAACGGCTATCTATATGCCTGCATGTGAGCCCTAATTTCTCGTGTCTTATCTTCGTGGTCTTTATGCCTAATGTACGAGGGTTGAAACTTAAATAGTGGCAACAATTTATTTACAACCGACACAAAAGTGTTACATGTCTGCACCCGTTACTGTCCTTCGAAGTAGTCACCAGCGTTGTGTAGAGCCTGTTGCCAGCGATGTGGAAGGCGTAGTATACCGTTAACAGACCCTGTTCTGTTGATGGTGCGAATGGAGCGGTTTAAAGTTATAGTGATTCTCGTGTACGACTGTGATGGTGTTATCCTAACGCATTACGTTCCTCCACGGCAGACCGTCAATGCACAGTATTACTGTTCGGTTTTGGAGCATCACCTGCGACCAGCTTTGCGAAAGAAGCGGCGACACTTTCTGCTCAATCCACCCTTCATTTTGCACGACAAAGCGCGGGAGCATACAGCGCAAGCTGTGGCTACTCTTTTCGGTCGATGGGAGTGGGAAGTACTGTACCATCCACCATGTCCTTGTGACTCGGATTTCATTCCGAAGATGCCATTCGCACCATCAACAGAACAGGATCTGCTAACGGCATACTACGCCTTCCACATCGATGGCAACGGGTTCTACACAACGCTGGTGACTACTTTGAGGGACAGTAACAGGTGGAAACATGTAACTCTTTTGTGTCGGTTGTGAAAAAAGAGTTACTACTATTTAAGTTCCAACCCTCGTATGTCTGCGGCAGTAGAATCGTTTGACAGTCAGTTTCAAATGCCTCTTCTCTAAATTTTCTCAACAGTGTTTCTCGAAAAGAACGTTCTCTTCATGGATTCCCATTTGAGTTCTCGAAGCATCTCCATAACATTTACATGTTTTTCGAACGTACCGGTAACAAATCTAGCAGCTCGTCTCTGAATTGCCTGGATGTCTTCCTTTAATCCCACCTGGTACCGATCGCAAATACTCGAGCAGTAATGAAGTGTAGGTCGCACCGGCGTCTATTTGCGGTCTCCGTTACAAATGAACTACACTTTACTAAAATTCTCCCGAAAAACCGAAGTCGACCATTCACCTTTCCTACCACAGTCCTCACATGCTCGTTCCATTTCACATGTCTTTGCAACATTACTCCTAGATATTTAAACGACGTGACTGTGAAGCAGGACACCATTAACTCTGTATACGAACATAACGGATTTGTTTTCTCTACCTATACGCATTAACCTACATTTTTCTACATTTAGAGCTACATTCCCACCATTGACCACTTCCTCCTTTTCCTCATACTAATCCGTCTCCCTCCACCCCTACCCCTCTCCTACTCTTCCACAGGTGAAACGACTACACCGACAGTGAACCGATTCTATATTGGCTCCACAGGTAAGCCATCTACTGACGACAAAGATGTAGCGAATTTGTTACTTGTTCTCGGATCGTTGGCGCAGATGTGAAGGGCTTAACATGAGACTGGTGCACAATACGGCGATACTCCGTTGTGCTGGTCAGACGTCAGTCACCAGATTCTTGACAACGTGTACGCCATCTCTCACAATCCCATGAGTTTCTGAGTCACGTATGATGTGGTTTGAATACTTCGATCATTTTGCTCATATTCATATCAAGTTTGTGTACAATAACTGTATGCGTTCAGTTGTTTACATTTCACAGTAGATTTTTAATTTTATTTTAAGTATTACAGGACTCTCTTTCCCTTGAGATTTCTTCGAGTTCCTAAGAATAAGCATAAAAAGTGTTTCCTATTTATAAATCAAAATTCGTTTTAATGGCCATTTACATGTAGTACATATTACCGAAACATCGGAATGTACAGATACAAATGTATGCAACTCTTAGATTTATTTAGTGTAGTCGTTTTACAGAATCGAAAGCAAACTTCCTACAAAAGAAATCCTGCTGTATACAAACGAGTCCGACGATATAACTTTGTCTTCGATTTTGGAAGTATTGCAGTCATAGCTTGAGGCTCTCTGTTAAGATTCCATTAGTTCCCCTGTAATCTCTCGAACCGTAAAGAAACTTGCATACTTTCTTACTGAAGGCAATATCGTATTGTTTTCGCATTTGTAATTTGTTAGTGTACTCCGTTTGTTGCATTTCCGAACAGCTCCCTCACAAGTAAATGGCAGGCTCACAATCAACCATTTGAAACTTACATGTGTATTTTACGTCTGCAACTAGGGTAATTTTGCGTCTCTATATCTAGGAAACGGATAAAGAAATCAAGAATATTTTCAAAATTACTCCAGACTGCGGTATTAGGGATCCATGGTTAAAAATACAGCCACTTTCTGTGCATAGCCGTCTTGGAATCCACGGCTCGGGTTTGGAATTCAAAAACCGTGATTTTTGCATGTTCCTCGGCAACGAATAAAGATGTCTGAAAACGGGAAGATGGCACCTCTAGATAAATGCCTAGAGAATATAGTGTTCAGATTTGAGCAATTCGTTGCTGTTAGCTATGTAGATATCCACCATTGATGGAGAAAAAAAAGATGAAAAAAGCTTTTTCCAGGTTTTCTCAGGAACCCCATGTGAATTAAATTGTGCCTCCCTAAACTCCTCGAGGCGCACCGTAGACCACACCTAATTCAAAAAGAACTAACCGATTTTTTTCCATTTTCCTAAGCTGGAGGAACAGTGTAATATTCAATTTTGACCCTGTAGTATACAGTACTTACAGCAAAACGCTCCTTCTAAGGGATATACAGATTTTCTCTACCCCAAGGACTATCCATAACACTTGATCCTGCCTTTCAATCACTAAATAGAACCCGTGGTATAAGACCCGAAAAATTCCTTTTTTTATGCTCGTCGTTCTGGAACATATTTTAAAAAATAAAAAAGAGATTAGTTCACAATGAATGAGCAAAAATCTATAACGATCGACAGAAGGGTTCATTGTTTTGTACACTAAGAAGCGTTTTGTGCTTCATTTGTAGGCATGGAGCACTCGAAGAAATTGGTAGTACAAATAGTAAAATTTCTGAAGTCACGCGCATTATTCCACTGTCAGTCTCAACAGTTTTCGATAGAACTGAACGAAGAACATGGAGACTTCATACATTGCTGGAGTACGATGTTTAATTATCGCCTCAGTTGTGCGGCTGGATTCGTGATTTCCTGTCAGAAAGGTCACAGTTCGTAGTAACAGACGGAAAGTCACCGAGTAAAACAGAAGTAATATCCGGCGTGCCCCAAGGAAGTGTCATAGGCCCTCTGTTGTTCCTGATCTATATCAACGATATAGGAGACAATATGAGTAGCCGTCTTAGATTGTTTGCAGATTATGCTGTCATTTACCGTCTCGTAAAGTCATCAGATGATCAAAACGACTTGCAAAATGATTTAGATAAGATATCTGTATGGTGCGAAAAGTGGCAATTCACCCTCAATAAAGAAAAGTGCTAAATTATTCACATGAGTACTAAAAGAAATCAGCTAAATTTCGATTACGCGGTAAGTCACACAAATCTGAGGGCAGTAAATTCAACTAAATGCTTAGGGATTACAATTACAAATAACCTAAATTGGAACGATCACATAGCTAATATTGTGGGTAGAGCAAACCAAACACTACGATTCATTAGCAGAACACTTAGAAGGTGCAATAGGTCTACCAAAGAGACTGCTTACACTACGCTTGTCCGCCATATTCTGTAGTATTGCTGTGCGGTGTGGGATCCGCATCAGTAGGGCCTGACGGATGACATCGAAAAAGTTCAAAGAAGGGCAGCTCGTTTTGTATCATCGCGAAATAGGGGAGATAGTGTCACAGACATGATACGTGAATTAGAGTGGCAATCATTAAAACAAAGGCGTTTTTCGTTGCCACGGGTTCTTCTCATGAAATTTCAATCGCCAGTTTTCTCCTTCGATTGCGAAAACGTTCTAGTGGTACCCACCTACATATGGAGAAATGATCATCACGATGAAATAAGAGAAATCAGAGCTCGCACGGAAAAATTTAAGTGCTCGTTTTTCCCGCGTGCCGTTCGAGAGTAGAACGGTAGAGAGACAGCATGAAGGTGGTTCATTGAACGCTGTGCCAGGCACTTTATTGTGAATAGCAGAGTAATCACGTGGATATAGATGTAAGTTAAGGGGCATGCCCATTTAAAAGGCGCAGTTGTTGAACTGATGAAGGGAAACGTGGTGCACTAATGAAAATTAGAACATCTGGCGGGGTCAGGGATTTTCTCTGCCTCGTGATGACTGGGTGTTGTGTGATGTCCTTAGGTTAGTTAGGTTTAAGTAGTTCTAAGTTCTAGGGGACTGATGACCATAGATGTTAAGTCCCATTATGCTCAGAGCCATTTGAACCAGAACATCTTTAATGAACTGCAGACCTTGCATTTTAAGTGGACTTGACTGCACACTGCCCAAAGTAAGACATTGCAAGGTGAGAAACAACTTATTTCTGGTTTTATGATGATACATTGAAAAAAAAACGCATATTAGAAAAGGCAAAATCTGACGAACAACGCACTCCTGTACCCTATGCTCCCTGACAATGTTGCTGCTTCAATTGAAAGCACCCCTGTGCATATGCAGATGAAACTGTCTGATCTACAATATATTTCCCATTTTAAAGACAAATCCTTTTATGTTAAAACTGTCCAGGGCGTCTACATTGCTTCCCTCAGCAAGAGTTCCCTCTTCGCCATAATTAGTTTGCAAATGCGACAAAATATTTTTATCAACGTACGTGTGTGGACGGCCTTTTCTCGATTATGAAACTAGAGTAGTCACGGATAAGTGACAAACTGAGTGCAAAAATCTGTGAAATTCTCTGCATCTGTTCATATGCTGACATTTTGTACCAGATAAAAATTGTACAGTATTATGTCTCCAGCACACCAAAAATAATTAAAGAATACTGAAAATTTGTTTCATTTATGATCTGTGTTGTTGAGAAGCATGAAATATGAAACCAAAACATATGCAGTGCAACTGCATTGCCGTATGAATACAGCAGTTCCCCCCTGTTCGCCGTCCTCACGCTCAGACAGCGCGGCGTGACAATATGGGTAGCGTGCATCCAGAGCGCGGCTCGTCAACCGAGTACTTAGCTGCCCCTGCTCTACCTGATGGTGGGGTTCCCTGACTCTGAGGACTACGAATTGCCGATTGAGCCACGTCTCCTTTCCCAGTCATCTGCCCTACTAACCTACACATCACAGCCATAAGAGGAGTGACAGAGATCTGCATAAAAATAGCACCCTTGTCGTCCGATCCGTGGTGTCTCTTTTGAGATCATGGGCAGCGGTGTAAACATCTAGCAACACGGAGTGCACTGCCATCATCCATCGGAAATATATACCACAATGACTACTACTTCGTTCATTTCATTCTGAACATCTTACTCTGTTTTGGATATGGTTCTACTGCTTTAACGACCTGTGCTCCATTTATATATTTGACGAATAAATGATTGACTGTTATTGTAAATTTGACATTTTGTACATTTTTATCAAGTAAAGATGTGTCTTCTAGAGGATGCATGCATGTAGCACAAAGAGCAGGGAAAGGAAAATACACTTTGTTTTAGCTATACAATTTCCTGGTTTATGGTATTATTTTTGACTCTGCAAGTTTTTGTTCGCTAAAAGCCGTCCATAGGTATGATCCACACGTATTTTAATTACACATCACTTAAATCACAAGCAGACCTAGTAAAAATACAAGGTTATTCAAACTATCTAGATACTTCCAAGTAACTGTAAGAATGTTTGTATTGAGGTAAGGTATTATATGAATAGAAACAGTAACTCAAGAAGTTTCCTGTGTCATGTTCACAAATGTTCAGTGTGTGAACCGTTAGTCACACGGCACACATCCAGTCTATTGTCCAATTCGGCCCACACGCGCCCCAAATTATCGGCGTCGATGTCAATCGTAACCGGCCTGATGTGTTCGCTTTTACAAAGACATCCTGGAGTGTCTGGTAGCTGGAGTCCTGTTAAACGTGGGCCTGAATTTCCGACGAACTACAGTGCAAATTCGCCCTTGCAGAGCTCTATCACGCAGAAGGTATTCTCCCTCGGTCTGGCTGCCATTTTGCTGAAGGTCACTCGAACAAAAAACTTGAGTTGTCGTCCTGACTCCATGAATGTAATCTTATAATACAGAACTTCGATACAATTTTTTTTACAGCCACTTGAATGGCCTAGATCATTTTGAATAGCCCTGTATTTTTACTTGTCTTAAGGAGCATCTGAAAATCGACATTGTGAGCCGATAGTGTCGTAAACAATTAGTGTGTCAAAAATAAACAGAACTTTCTGTTCAAATGGCTCTGAGCACTATGGGACTTAACATATGACGTCATCAGTCCCCTAGAACTTAGAACTACTTAAACCTAACTAACCTACGGACATCACAAACATCCACACCCGAGGCAGGATTCGAACCTGCGACCGTAGCGGTCGCGTGGTTCCAGACTGAAGCGCCTAGAACCACTCGGCCAAAACTTTATTTACTCAGCTTTTGCCATAATACATTTCGTCTGCCTTTGGACTGGGTCGAAATTCTCAAGTGGGAACCAGTACTTAACAAAATGGATCCATACCTTACACGAAGTAAAAAAAAAACTGCAAGAAAAACGATAATTTCTAGTGTATGGTTTTCTTCTATGCCTTTCGTATGGAAGACCGACAGTCGTGACATAGTGGTTAACACACGAACGTATAACACAGACCAATTATTAGCCTATTTATCCGTGCTGGGCTGAAATAAGAAAACACACATGTAGAAACAGTTCCCTCTACATGCAATAGCCCACACGCTCACCTCTTCTTCCTCCATCACGTAAAAGCATCTGAAGTCCTTGATTTGCTCTATAAATCTCACTCTGTTGACTGCCCGCAATTTTGTTGAAACATCCCAAAACACTGTTATCGATGGGAGCTCTGCGACTTACAGGAATGGTTCCAACTTTAAAAGAAGAGACTGCGTTTATAGCCTAATGCAATAATTTAATATTTGATGTGTAGTGAAAACTAGACAGAATTGAAATAATGTTTTACTAATAAAAGAACTAAACAAATATTCGCTTGCGTTGGACTAAGATAAACGAGATTTCTAGACCCGTAAAATGTTAATAGTAATTGTAAAATATTCTTTCCGTATTGCAGTGAAGGTAAGAAATTCTACAGTATACTCTACAAGGTGACAGTTGTTGAACTAAATGGAAAAACGTAAGACAGTTACAAACTACAGCGTGCACACACTTTATGCAACATGTAAATGTCACTACAGATATTCGGGTTTAGGTTGCGACATTTTCCATATACCTCCCATAATCGGAGGTGATAGCAAAATTCTGCGTGACCCGCTGAAGTATCGGAACATCGATGCTGTCGATGACCTCCTGAACGGCTGTTTTCAGCTCAGAAATGGTTCTGGGGTTATTTCTGTACACCTTGTCTTTAATATAGCCCACAAAACGGAGTGGCATGTGTTAAAATCCGGAGAATATGGTGGTCAATCGAGGCCCATGCCAGTGGCATCTGGGTACCCCAGAGCCAGAATGCGGTCCCCAAAGTGCACTTCCAGGACACCAAACACTCTCCTGCTTCGATGGGGTCGAGCTCCGTCTTGCATGAACCACATTTTGTCGAAATCAGGGTCACTTTGGATAATGGGGATGAAATCATTTTCCAAAACCTTCAGGTACCGTTCAGTAGTAACCCTGCCATCAACGAATATCGCACCGACTATTCCGTAAATGGACATTGCACACCACACAGTCACCCGTTGAATGCACACCACGCAATCACCCGATATTGGTGAAGAGACTTCTAGATCGCGAAATGCGGATTCTCATCCCCCCAAATTCGCCAATTTTGCTTATTG
Source organism: Schistocerca piceifrons (assembly GCF_021461385.2). Classification (NCBI taxonomy): domain Eukaryota; kingdom Metazoa; phylum Arthropoda; class Insecta; order Orthoptera; family Acrididae; genus Schistocerca; species Schistocerca piceifrons. The sequence goes on from NC_060149.1 coordinate 583,795,651, forward strand.
ACAAACCCATCCAATTGAAAGTGGCCGACAACAAGGCGTGTCGGCATGCGCATACTAATTCCCCTCATGCTCCACGGCCAACAGTGCAGTTTGAACGTCCTAATGCAAACCGTTCAGAAGTTATGACGATTTCATTTCATATAGCTCAGTAATAGTCACCCTGTCGTTATAAGAGAATTGAAATATCATTAGCCTAAATTAGGTGCTTAAGGGGCTGCTGAGCTTCAGAGGGCTCAGGCTGATGACAAATCTACATACTCAGCATTTGTTACAGCACCTAGATGTATTTAAAAAAACCACTGTGCAATTTGCACCCTACCGAACACTGACTGTTTTATCCTCAGCCGTGTTAAGCTATGTCCTCGAGTTTCAGCACTCGCAGTTAAGCAGGTGTTCGGTTTTATAGAAGAATGACCATTCGGGCAGGAATACATCCGCGCAGAGAAGAGAATCTGTTGTGGGGAGGAGAGATGGCGGGTGATAGAACGTAAGAGTTGGGTTTTCCGTCGGCTCTTCGCGGGACAATGGTTAATGGATCCTGCCTGCAGCTGGTGTTTTGCGCAGGGGCTGTTAGAGCACGCATTGTCTGCTGCACGCCCGCTCTTTGTGGACCAGCGTTTCAAATCACCCGCAAAGACAAACTTTGGGGTTCTCAATTGCTGCAGTGTGTTCCAACAACTTTCTCTGCATTAACAGTCGAAATTAATGTTGTATATATTTCTTTTACCGTTGTTAGAATATGAGTAGCTGGTTTGTGCGTTCTAGAAAGAGCGATATATGTAATTAGCATCATTAGGGAAGGAGTTACGGTCGTCAAACCTATAACTGTTCTCGTCTCACTGTAGGTTACAAAATTTTCACCTTCATTAACATTATTAACTGCGGTAGTCCTGTGCTTCAAGGAAGCCTCTCAGTTTCAAATGACGTTAGTTGTTCCTTTGCCACGCGATTACTAATTAGAAGGAAAATGTGTCGTGGTGATGCTATGAAGTTGGCAGCTGTGTAAAATAGGTACGTGTATCTACAAACAGTCCCACCAATTAGTAATCACATGGCGTTGGAATGGGTACAAGGTATATTTGCGGTAAAACTCTGTTATGAAAACAACGATTCAGTGAGTTCCGAAGTTTTCCCACTTAAGCGTTAAGGTCAGACGTATCCAAATCCGTGACAGATACGATGACCGCAAAGTGTAAAAATTCTGGATGTAATCTGAAAAGGAAACCTACTGGACAACAGTAGAGTGCGTCTACAAAATTCGACGACGTACTCATATCGTTATTTCGAAATTAACGGCGTCTAGTGCTTGAGAAACGGCTGTAATCAAGTTATCCCGCGAATGCGCTTATCAAGATCTCAGTGTTAGTTTTTTTTTTTTATTTCAGTAGTAGTTGCGAGCACGCAAAAACTCAACGAGAAGGATCAAAGGTAGTTATCAGCGTGCTGTCAACAAAGAAAAATGTATAATAGAGGTTAAGGAATTTCTATAATTTCCACTTGAATATGTCAGACGAGGATATCGTATTCTCCGTGGTTACATGAACAAAAATCTATCGTAAATGCAGACAATAGGCACTTTTTATTCAGCTGCAAGGCAACATTAGAATTTCCAGTTTCAACACACCTGGTCAACGGGTTGCAACAACGTACTTTGCACAATTCTGTGTAGCTTCATGTCGACTGTTTTCAGCAGCGCAGCTCGACAACACACAGTGCTAACAAGGGAACCCCCCCATCGCACCCCCCTCAGATTTAGTTTTAAGTTGGCACAGTGGATAGGCCTTGAAAAACTGAACACAGATCTATCGAGAAAACAGGAAGAAGTTGTGTGGAACTACGAAAAAAATAAGCAAAATATACAAACTGAGTAGTCCATTTACAGGATAGGCAACATCAAGGAAAATGCGAGCTCAGGAACGCCGTGGTCCCGTGGTTAGCGTGAGCAGCTGTGGAACGAGAGGTCCTGGGTTCCAGTCTTCCCTTGAGTGAAGAGTTTAATTTCTTATTTTCAGAAAATTATTATCGGTCACCAGTGTCGTATAGAATATATCAGACGTGTTTTCCTGTGGAGGAATCGGTTGACCTACGACCTTGCGATCAAATGTTTTCGGTTCCCATTGGAGAGGCACATCCTTTCGTCTACTAATCGCACCGTTTTGCGGTGCGGTCGCAAAACACAGACACTAAACTTATTACAGTGAACAGAGACGTCAATGAACGAACGGACAGATGATAACTTTGCGATAATAAAGAAAATAAATTTTTCACTCGAGGAATTTGAACCAAGGACCTCTCGTTCCGCAGCTACTCACGGGACCACGGAGCTCCTGAGCTCGGGCTTTCCTTGATGTTGCCTGTGTCGCACATGGACTATTCACTTTGTATATTTTGCTTAGTTTTTTCATAGTTCCACACAACTTCTTCCTGTTTTCTCGATTGATCTGTGTTCAGTTTTTCAAGGCCTATCCACTGTGCCAACATGTAACTAAATTTGAGGGGGGTGCGATGGGGAGGTTCCCTGCCCTCCAATATCAATGGATTAGTCCGCTTTTCAGTTCTCGTTGTAGGCTTATCTTAAGAGTATGTTCTATATGACTCGATCAGTGATACTGAGTCAATTAAGATAACGCATTTTATACTAAACTCATGGTATGCGAACTGAGATGAGGAATTGCAGATTTGAAAAATTCGTACTTACACGGTTAGGTTTCACCTGGTTTCCATAGCTAACTAAGGTGATTAAAATTATATTTCCTTTGAAAATAATACGGTCGGTTTCATGCCCCAACTGCCTCACTTCGGCAATGATTAACTCTCAGTGGGATGTTAAATCTTCATCTCTCTTCATTTTTTCTTTAATTTTTTTCTTATTTTACACGTCTGGCTCCGTAGGACCAAATTGAGGAGCGAATCACCATGCTCATAAAATGAGCCTGTACATGAAACTAAAATCAGAATAATTAATGAAAAATAAAATAACATTCACACGACTCCTGTGCTGAAGTATAAGTACACCAAGGTCACAAAAGTCATGCCATAGCAATACACACATATACAAATGAAGATAATATCGCTTACACAGGATATAAAAGGGCAGAGCATTGGTGGAGGTGTCATTTGCAATCAGGTTATTCATGTGAAAGGGTTTCCGACCTGATTATGGCCGCACGACGGAAATTAACAGACTCTGAACGCGCAATGGTAGTTGGAGCTAGACGCACGGGACATTCCACTTCGGGAATCGTTACGGAATTCCATATTCCGAGATCCATAGTGTCTAGAGCGTACCGAGAATACGAAATTTCAGGCATTACCTCTCACCACGGACGACGCAGTGGCCGACGCTCTTCACTTAACGACCGAGAGCAGCGGCGTTTGCTTAGAGTTATCAGTGCTAACACACAAGCAACACTGCGCGAAATAACCGCACAAATCAATGTGATACGTACGATGAACGCATAGGTTACGACAGTGCGGCGAAACTTGTCGTTAATGGGCTATGGCAGCAGACGACTGACGCGGGTGCCTTCCCTAACTGCAGGACATTGCCTGCACCACCTCTCTGGGCTCGTGACTATATATCTTGGACCCTAGACGACTGGAATACCGTGGCCTGGCCAGATGAGTCCCGGTTTCAGTCGGTAAGAGATGATCGTAAGGTTCGAGTGTGGCGCGGACCCTACGAATCCATGGACCCAAGTTGTCAACAAGGCACTGTGCACGCTGTTGATGACTCCATAATGGTGTGGGTAGTGTTTACATGGAAGAGACTGGGTCCTCTGGTCCAACAGAACCTGTTATTGATCGAAAACGGTTATGTTCGGCTACTTAGAGACCATTTTCAGCCACCCATGGACTTCATGTTCCCAAAGAATAATGAAATTTTTGTGGATGACAATGCGCCATGGCATCGAGCCACATTTGTTCGTGATTGGTTTTGGCCGTAGAGTTCGCCTGACATGAATTTCGTCCAACATTTGTTGGGCGTAATTGAGAGGTCAGTTCGTGTACAAAATTCTGCAACATTTTCGCGATTATGGTCGGCTATAGAGGCAGCATGGCTCAATATTTCTGCAGGGGACTTCCAAAGACTTGTTGAGGCCATGCCACGTCGAATTGCTGCACTACATGTGTAAAAGGAGGTCCGACAGGGTGTTAGAAGATATCCCGTGACTCTTATCACCGCAGTGTATATGTGAGCATAACCAACTGTATAGCACACAAGCTTGTGAATTTTTTCCAAGATCTCCCCGAAAGAATAGGAGTGAGCCACGAGGAATTTCTTCAGTTTAGACTCGATAGTGCGACGCTTACTGCTAAAATTTCTTAGAAATTATTTTTTAGGAAGATCTTTTAACAAGCCATAGTTTTTATAAATCAAAGCATTAGATCAAAAAGCTCACGTTTATATAATATGGATAAATAAGTTACATGTACACAAACCACTAGTGTAGCAGGGATATCTATACATATTACTAAATTAAAATATCAAGCTGGAATTTTTGTCTGTGTGTGAAGTCTAATAGCGAGAACTACTGTACGGATTTTGACACGGTTTTCACTTACTAGTATATTGATTTATGAGAACAGTTTGTGCGTGAAAGCTACTACCGCAATGCCATATAAGTTGTCCGGCCGGGGATACTTACAAGGAACCACTTGAGTGCGAGGTCGCAAGTTTATTCTTTAGTGAGGCTTATTTGAAAGTGTTGTGTCAACAATTACGAGAGGAAAAATATTAGCTGTTAATGATTCACAATGTGCATCAGGAGAGCGACAGAAAATGAGTTCCCGGGAGGAGCTGAGATCACCCTTCTGTGGCATCTATGAATTGCTCTTCACAGAGTGGATATCGTCGACATTCAATAAATGTTCAAAACAAACGATTAGCATGCACCATAAGCACGGACTGAAAAATGCCGCTCCAAAGTGATCACAAAGCTTCGCACCATCAGGATCGAAGGTGAACTCCTTGGGAGTTACAAACCGTGCACCACGTTCTGCTAGGTGTCAACTCTTAAAGAAAGCATATAGAATCATATTCGTGTAAGAAGGTGATGAGAAATGATGACATATAATGACATGTAAGCAAATGCCAAATAGTCTGCCGTGGAGCTTATCGTGAAACTGGCTGTTGTTTAAGGCGTAGTTGCAGATAATGCGATAATACGTTTTACACGTAACGAAAAAAATAAACATCCAAGGGCTGAATCTGTCCAGTGGTTCCAGCTGGTATGAATTGCAATATCACACACTTTTCAGGAGGGATAGTTTGCTCTAAGCGAGTATGATTTTTATACGTAGACCAAGAATCAAGCAAAAAAATGGTTCAAATGGCTCTGAGCACTATGGGACTTAACATCTATGGTCATTAGTGCCCTAGAACTTAGAACTACTTAAACCTAACTAACCTAAGGACACCACACAACACCCAGCCATCACGAGGCAGAGAAAATCCCTGACCCCGCCGGGAATCGAACCCGGGAACCCGGGCGTGGGAAGCGAGAACGCTACCGCACGACCACGAGATGCAGGCAAGAATCAAGCAAATCCAAGGTATTTTGACCAGCTATTTTGGTCAAAAGCGGTGCTCATACTAAGCTCTACTTCCCTTAGGCCCATTTTCCCACTCTTGATTGCTGCGGCGTAAATATTCCCTACAGCCCCCGCAACATCACGCACGCGAGAAAGAATTGTAGGGGGCAGAGTACCTCCAACTTCTCAGAGCACAATAAACAACTACCGGCCGTTGTGGCCGTGTGGTTCTACGCGCTTCAGTTTGGAACCGCGCGACCGCTACGGTCGCAGGTTCGAATCCTGCCGCGGGCATGGATATGTGTGATGTCCTTAGGTTAGTTAGGTTTAAATAGTTCTAAGTTCTAGGGGACTGGTGACCTTAGATGTTAAGTCCCATTGTGCTCAGAGCCATTTGAATCAACAAACAACTTTCCAGCGAATTTACCATCCAGATTAGCAGTCGGCATAAATGTTTACGAATGCGTCAACCTACTAATGACAGTTGATCTTTATACAACTCTCTTGGTACCTATAATTTCCAGGGTTCCTTTCATATGCATTTCTTTAAATCCAGATTCGTCGGAGTTGAAAACAAATTCCTTACAGAATGTTCAAATGTGTGTGAATTTCTAAGGGACCAAACTGCTGAGGTCATAGGTCCATACACTTACACACTACTTAAACTAACTTACGCTAAGAACAACACACACACCTATGGTGGGAGGGGCAGCGCAATCCGTGAAATGGCGCCTCAAACCGCACGGCCACCCCACGCGGCCCTTACAGAAAGGTGGGATAAGATTATTTATCTCATCTGCAAATTTCTGGCCGATTTCGCAGTTTGTTGCCCGTCGCCAAGTTGACGCTTTGTTTGAGCTTTCGGTATCTTACGTCTTCCAATTGCCGGCCGCGGTGGTCTAGCGGTTCTGGCGCTGCAGTCCGGAACCGCGGGACTGCTACGGTCGCAGGTTCGAATCCTGCCTCGGGCATGGGTGTGTTGTCCTTAGGTTAGTAAGGTTTAAGTAGTTCTCAGTTGTAGGGGACTTATGACCTAAGATGTTGAGTCCCACAGTGCTCAGAGCCATTTGAACCATTTTTGAACGTCTTCCAATTCTGTAGCACCGTCTGAAGTTTTGCAACCATCCACTGCTCGCCATGAAATCGCTCTTATCTATGTCACGCGCAGTCTGATGTGCATAACGTGGTAGGTCACTTTCACACACATCCTGCAAATTGTATCTAGCATACTTAAAACGCGCAAACAACAGGTTTTAGAACCTGAGTGCCTTGTCCTCTTTTGAATATCCGTAGTTTTTCTTACGCGCTACAAGGTCATACTGCTGCAGACTTATTCGAAATTTGCTCATAATTGTTTTTCTGCCGTGTTGCAGATGATCTTCCATATACGAAATTATGTGTAGTACCTGCTCCTTGGACAACGATTGTCCTTCACTACATTTCACTGGAGACGGGATTTGTAGCCCCCTGTCCGAAGCGGATGATGAACTACATGGCTCGACATCTGTTTCAATACCACTTTCACCTGTTAAGAGCGAATCGTCGTCATTGTCTCCTCATGCGTAGTGTACGCAGAGTCGAGCGTATACGACACCACCCATTCCACTGCCTCATCTTGCAGAAATGCTAATATTTCATCAGCCACATCTTTCTCACTCTGCGAAATACCATGGGTTCCTTTCTAACTAAATTTCAATTTCTGAAATTGTTGTTGTAGATATAGATCAATGTTTTCTTTGTTTATCGTTGACGTTGTTCTGTTTCGTATCAACACCATTACCACTGTAGCACCGTTGTGATTTATTAGTCGACTAAGCAGCTCAACTACGCTCTGCAGCCTCATGCTGTGCCCACCATTGAACACTTCCAGTCCCGTTCCCTGACGCTTGAAAGTAAACTTCTTAAAAGAGCAGTTTTGTTAGGGAGGACCTTGGATAGAAAGGATCTGTCTTTCACGACACACACTTACCTGTTCATTTCCTCAGCGGGCCAGCAATGCGTAGTAAGCCCGTTGTGTAAGTCGGAACTGGCTTCGTATTATGTGCCACTAAGGTCAAGCTTTGTAGGCCCTAGACACGCGATCATCATTCGTTCACCCTCATCCTGCTCACTGTTTGACCTGTTTCATAACAGCCTGAGTAATATCGGGCAGTGCTGAGATAATGGACTCACAGTCGTGAGGATCAGGGACCAAATCCCAGATTTATATTTTCCCTGGTTTCCATAAATCATTACGTCAGTTACCGGAAGCGTTCCTATAAAAAAGATGCGGCCCATGTCGCCTCTATGCTATCCCAAATAGATCTTGTGTGATGTTTCCAATAATCTAGTTGTCAACAGAACGTTGAACACTAATTTTCCTTCCTTCCGTTCCATGTAATGGCATGCGATGAGGGTAGGGGTCCGCCCTCAGGAAGAGCATTCGAAACAGTGGACTTCAGATCTCCATCGTATTCATTTATGTTTCCCGTTATTGTCCTAAATCATCCGAGGCGAATGAGAACATGGTTCCTTAAACAGGTCACGATCACTCACTTTTCATATTCGTCTGCAAGAAAACCAACGCTGTCTCAAAGGGCACTGACTTTGTCAAACACTAATTCATTTATTCCATTAGTTCGTTCTGTCCACGGCAAGTTATCGACGCCCAAAATCTGAACCGTTCTGTACAACGAATACAGGTTACACTCATCACAGAAATTCGACACTGATAATCAAATTTTGACGCTAAAGATGAAGTTGACATTACAAATTCCATTACTTCCAACGCCTTGCAATAGATTGTGCATGCGATCACTGTGTGAGGGGAATCAGGCACAGTTCATCCAAAATATTCGTAATTAGAAGACCTTCCTTGCTTCCGGTTAAGAACTGTTACTTGGGTGGAAAAACCGCTACCACAGCTTGCTGCCAGCCCATGTTGCTGTGCGAAGTATAGTAGTGAAGCGTGGCCAACGAAAAGAACAGACCCGGCGCATACGTCACAAGCTGACCGCCGTGTGACCAAGGTAGGCCTGAGTTCGCTGGCTCAGCTAAGCAGACAAATGACTTTCTACATCCTTTGACTCGTAATTAGCTGTTTACGTAGAAATGAGAAATGCATCATCTACTTGGCTCCTAGCACTATGAGACTTAACTTCTGAGGTCATCAGTCGCCTAGAACTTAGAGCTAATTAAACCTAACTAACCTAAGGACATCACACACATTCATGCCCGAGGGCAGGATTCGAACCTGTGACCGTTGCGGTCGCTCGGCTCCAGACTGCAGCGCCTAGAACCGCACAGTCACTCCGGCCGGCATCATCTACTAGTTTCAGCTATTTGGACCCTTGCTGATTACTAGTACTGCAACAGAACTTAACTCTGTAGTATAGTGTAGTTTAACATAAACGCTCAACATGAATGATATAACCACATGTTCTCAGTTTTCAGTCTCTTCTGCTGAGCAGTCCTTATTTCATACTACATGTAGTGCTTCATATAACTGATAAGCCTTTTGCACTGTTTCTTCGTTTCATTGTACACAGCACACACATGACAAATTACTAATGGGTGTCTGGAATTCTGAATTTTCCCTACATAAAAACGCAAGATAAATTAACACTTATGCACATCATAGAAAGGATTCTCACAGAGAACTCCGTTCGTCTATTTTACATTAAAGATTAGCTATATGAACAAAATTACAGCTCTCATCACATGTATGATCTTTATCATTTAACTGTAAATACAAGAAATACGGAAAAGATTGGTCACTATAAGTCAGAATTTACAAACCAACAAGGGAGGAGTAACCAATTCTGATAAAGGAAATATCAGACCAATCATGAAAGAAGTAGGTCAGCACTGTAACGAATCCATTCTTCATTCGCAGCTTCAGGTACATGAACTGGAGCTACTGGGATGAAGCAAGGAGTCATGCTTCTGAGGCCATATTTGTCATTCAGAGCTGAATATTTCGAAAATAAATTGGCGTCCAGAGATTTTATAATTTTCTGTGTACATATGAAGCTTCAGCTTACTTTTCTGATTTACAAAACTAAACAACAAGCAACTAACATTCTGTAGTACCCTGCATTTTTAGCCACTTCTGCCCTGTGCGTAAAAGATCAAATTGTGGCCGAGGTTGGTAGTTAACTCACTTTACAGTAATTAACTGTGGGAAATCTCTGACAAAGTTACTGCTTGTTCACAAATTAGAGAAAATAAATACAATAAACATACTGTCACTTCAGAATATCAGCTATCCACTCACTTTGGTAAAAAAAAAAAAAAAAAAAAAAAAAAAACACTTGGACACTTACGATGTTTAATCAAGTAAACTGCTAAGACAAAAAAGCCACTTACAGTAGCTGATGACATGTGCACCTGAATGAAAGTGAAACCGTGATTAAAGAACTTTCAAAATCAACAGCAGGAACACTAACCAGCTGTCTAAGTAGTTGTACCTTGCAGGAAATGAGAAATTATTTTAACTCACACGGTGCTGAACTTTCTGTATCAGATATTATTCTAGTGCACTTTATTTATAATGAATTTATTACTCAGTAAAGGAGTACATAGGGTTTTAGGAGATGTTCTACATTCTCTGTAAGGCACAGGGGCAGAAGTATTCAAGAAAGCCCAAATTATTGTATTTGTTGCATAGCTGTAACTCAATCTTTTTTAAAACAAAAGAAAAATACAAAACACACACACGCATATACAACTTTAAAATAAATCATCTATAAATGGAAAGTCACATTCTGGGTTCAATATAATTATAAATATATAATAATATATAAATAAAAAATAAATAATTACATTTATTTAATATGCAGTGCTCACATTTAATGTATTACACAATTTTGTATCATCCGTGTAGAACAGACTTAAATTTTTAAATTTTTGTGGAACGAATTATTGAAATCTGTTCTTTTATCATTATAAAGCTTCTCAAAATTATTAAGAAGAATCTTGTTTGTACACAGGGATATATTCTCTAATTTGTTTCTCAGAGTGCTATGCAACACACATTTTCATCTAGCATCAATTACCTTAGAGACCACCAGCAACTTGTATTATGTGCAACTGAAAGTTGTTTGCCAAATGTCATGAACTGCTGCAGATGATTTTTCAGAAGTGAAGAAACGGTGTGTGCCATGCCAGGGCCACGGTAAGTACTGCATCCTCAAAGGGCAAAATTAGTCTCACTCTGATTAAGTCTTTAACAAAGTCACACGAAGACTCTTTAATTTCTTTATCCAAGTGCAACCATGCAGTGCATAATTCATATTTTGACTTCTGTAAGACTTTCCTAACTGCATAACCGCCTATTTGGTCAATATAGGTAAGGTATCATGAGGAATGTCCTCTATTTTGAAACTCTCACTTAATATATATGCAAACATCTATATCAACATTCCTATCTTGACTCTGCTACACAGGAATCAAAGTTTTCAGCTGTAGTATGATCAGCAAACAGGGCATCATTCTTATATCAAAGCTTTCTTTCATTTCGTAATACCTGAATGTAACTTACGTAAGAGCAACATTTGATGGGACAGACAGTCTCCCAGTTTTTAAGCCAATGAAGCATGTCACTTAATCTGGTTACCAGAGGTACAGCTTCTCTGTAGGGATCATTAAACCTTTGACCTTCAAGCACACTTTTAACATTAACAATTTTCCACCAGTGCTCTATAGTCTGAAGGAAAACAACGGTCTGATTTATCTCTCTAGATGTGTCAAACATATATTTTGTGGCATGCTTTTATTTAACTACACCCATGTTCATAAATTAAGGATAATTGCAGAATGTGGTGCCACACAATGTGTCACTACACAAAATTGGCGCTAATAGCATAGGCAAATAGGTAACACACACGACACAGATCTGTAAGTCCACGGTATTGGTGATAAGTTGAAAAAACCATCTCGAAACACATGTGCTACAAAACGCCACTGTTTCCTGCGCATTTACCCAAACATCAATATGGGATATGATCACCATGCACACGTACACAGGCTGCGCAACGGGTTGGCATATTCTGGATCAGGTGGTCGAGTAGCTGCTGGGGTATAGCCTCCCATTCTTGCACCAGTGCCTGTAGGAGCTGCTGATGTGTCGTAGGGGTTTGAATACGTGCAGCGATACGTCGACCGAGAGCATCCCAGACGTGCTCGATGGGGTTTAGGTCTGGAGAACAGGCAGGCCACTCCATTCGACTGATATATTCTGTTTCAATGTACTCCTCCAAGATGGCAGCTTGATGGGGCCGTGCGTTATCATCCATCAATCCATCAGGAGGAAGGTGTGACACACTGCACCCCTTGAAAGGCGGACGGTGCAAAATGACGTCCCGATACATCTGACATGTTACAGTCCCTCTGTCAAAGACATGCAGGAGTGTACGTGCACCAATCATAATCCCACCCCACACCAAAATCCACGACCTCTATACTGGTCCCTTTCAAGGACATTAAGGGAATGGTATCTGGTTCCTGATTCACGCCAGATGAAAACCCAGCGAGAATCACTGTTCAGACTACACCTGGATTCGCCCGTGAGCATAACCTAGGACCACTGTTCCAATGACCATGTGCTGTGTTCTTGACACCAGGCTTTATGGGCTCTCGTGTGACCAGGGGTCAGTGGAATGCATAGGCATTCCGGACGAATAAACCATGCCTGTTCAGTCGTCTGTAGACTGTGTGTCTGGAGACAACTGTTCCAATGGCTGCAGTAAGATCACGAACAAGATTACCTTCAGCACTCCGTGGCCGTCTCTGGGCACTGATGGTGAGATATCGATCTTCTTGTGGTGTTGTACACTGTGGACGTCGCGTACTGTAGCACCTGGACACGTTTTCCGTCTGGTGGAATCGTTGCTATAATCTTGAGATCACACTTTGTGGCACACGAAGGGGCCAGTGCTACGACCTGCTGTGTTAGACCAGCCTCCAGTCGCCCTAGTATTCTACCCCTCATAACGTCATCAACATGTGTTCTTTGAGCCATTTTCAACACAGAGTCACCATTAGCACGTCTGAAAACGTCTGCACACTTACTCGCTCCACCGTAATCTGAGATGCACCAACACACCTATGCGTATGTGGACTGCTGCCAACGACACTGTGCGACGACCGCAGGTCAAACGCACCGCATGGTCATACCCTGAGTTGATTTAAACCCTCAAATCGCCCACCAGAGCGTTGTTTCATCACGTATCAGCATTATCCTTAATTTATGAACATGAGTGTACAATATTTTCATTGAAAAGCCTTAAAGCTATTTCTGCATTCTGCTTTTATATGGAAGATGCATAGAAAACTTTGGATGAAAGTGTGTGACCATACTTAACTAATGAGTTTTTCGTTTTTCAAAAAATAGTTGTAGATGACTATATAGTGCTGATAAAATGACTGCATGGATATTATTGTCAGGAAAATGCCGTTTCTTATTCACATTTCTCTTTGATTCCCAGTTATTCCTCAGAGATTTTAATATATGGAGTGCATCAAACATAAAAAATAACCTTCTAGAGGAATATGGCGGATGTACAGTACTGAGCTGTAGGATTTTGTTTGGACGAGAGTTTAAAAGTCTTTCTGTTCACACTATTGTTATCAGCAATGAGGCTGACAACTTTGAATCTTATGTCTTCTACTATATGCAGAACGTTACTGCTTAAAGTCTTTAACTGTTCCGCTGTCATAAGTGCAACAGGTCTAATAGCCACTACGTCAACATATTTGCATATAAGAGAAGAAATCATAAAAACCTGAGATGTCTTATTATATGTCTCAGCATATAAAGTATTCCTTCCACCACTCTTAAATCAAAGCTGTGGCTGCACATAGAATTCATCCAATAAAAGGGACACTAACAATTCATGTTGTTTTAGATATTGAACCATATTTTTTCAAATACTGGCTACTTTCAAGTGAAAGACTGATTAGCTGATAATTATAAATGAGCTTCTGTAAGGTACGAGGGTGTGGAAGAAACATAAAATCACATTTTCTCAAAGTGTTGTGAGCAGAGACTGAATGCACATATAAACAACATGCTAATATCTACAGTTTTTCGATATCTGTGACACGTCAAGCTGTTCGACAAAAAATTTGATATATTCATTTTCATCCTAGTTGGGTGTGGTTTGTAGACACTGGCTGGCAGAGTCTAACTTATTCTGACATCTGGCACATTTGCAACGTAACACTGTCTAAAGAGTTTACAGAACTGAGTCTCTTTGAGTTACTTGAAGAAGCATCAACAAAGAGATTACTGGCAATATTAACGTTTAAACTGTAACTCAAATCACAATTTATTGTGATGAAGGCAGTGACACAAGGCACTCCCCCATCAACTCCCAACACATAAAGATGGACTTTATTATTATCATCAGTCACTGACTACTTATTACCATTAATTTTTCTGGTCTCCAAAAGTGAACTTACGTCATTTAAGCTTTTTAGTGTATCCTGTGCAAGGTAGTTCTTATTGGATTCAATACTATCCTCAATAGATTTTCGCATGTTGTCTTCTTCTACATCAGCAAGGCGGTTTACTTTTGTGGCGGTTTTAGAACTATAGGATGGCGTATATGGAAATACAGTTGCATGGCATTTTCTGTTAGTTTCGAGGTTATTCGTGGAAACCCTTTTATTTCACCTTTGTCCATAATTCTGTCTACTCGAATTACGTACGAGTCGTCGAAATTTTTCACACATACACCTTGTTGTTTTATTTTTGAGAAACCCGTTGGCATGTGACGAAGCCACACATTACGGCGATTTTCATCGGATGGCAGTGAAAGTATTGTTGTCTTCTCAGTTTCTGATTTATAATTCGATCTGCATTCAAATACACTGCACTGCGTGGCCTTTCAGTATTTCACAAAATCTATGAATAAAATTAATGTACAGCTTCGAACTATCTGTTACAATTAATTTGCAATACTAAAGTTTACTAATAATATCATGTACTATAACTGGAGCACTCGACACTAAACTTTGATGTTTCATACCTTCTTGATATAAGTATTTACTTCCAAACACTTCGGTATAAAATCACGAAAAGCTGTTGAGCCATGTGCACATTTGTGCAGTCACTGTATTAGTGTCTTGCACAACACGATGTACTTATTTTAAAACTCGCACTGAAAGAAAATAGACGGTTCAGTAAAGTCCACGTGGTTGAGGTTATGCACACTTCTGATTATTATATTTCCACATACGTCTATTTCATTATTAGGAAGTTATAGATGCGTTGAATGGTTGCAGTATACACATTAGAACAAACGTGGCTGAAAATGACTTACACTACAGAAAATCACTCACATAAAACTCACAAACAGACACACTCAACAGCTAACATGAAACATACAAGCAATCCACACTGCCACACTGTAGCCCGAGATGCTGATAATGCAGCGGAACTTCTTTCAAGTGCGGCTGGGTACTGAAGATGAGAAATGCTGACAGATGAACGCTCTGCGACCTTCGCCTGCAGTTCTTGACCAATGGGAGTGTGGGAGCAAATCGCGTTTGGTCCTGTCAGACGCTAGCAATGTGGCGATTGCAAAACGGACACGCTCTCTGCTACCATCTCTCGGTCTGACAACATTTTTCCTCTTATACCGTCCCTACCTACTACTCAATTCGGCCCTGATGGCCTTTCGTATATTGAAGTCATCCCTTTGTGCGTCCCATGTATTCCCAACCGTGGAATAAATCAGCCAACGTCTTTAACTAATTTCTCATCTTGGAAATTACGTATCGTGAATGCCCACTTTGTCCTGCCCTAGCCCACACTAACAAGATTCTTGATGGACTAATGTGAGAGGAAGGCAAGTTCTTTGGATCCTATTTCGCGCGCCAGTGTCTCAAATGCTGGTCGAACATCCCTATATGTTGGTGTCCTTACGGATGCTAAGCCAACAGTCTTTCGTTGTAATGTCGTAACAGACTTCCGCCTTCCTCATGCTATTCGTTGCACCTTAATATAGTAAAGACAACAACCATAAAATAAAATAAGTGGAGGTATTCTTTAAAAACAAATGGAATTTATGCTTCCAAGGAAAATAAAAGTTCTTTCTCAAAACTAAATCACTCTGTAGCAGAAAACTTGCCGATCTCACACAGAACTTCACTGTAATCTCTCTTCACTGCTAGTAAATCTAATAGTAGAGTGTCCGTTCTTGGCGGTTGCGCAGGATACAAACTCCACTTCTTTGAATAAAGTCGACAGTTAGTTGATCATACATTCTCGTTTGGCTGAATGAATCTACTTCCAACATTTTTATGTACGTGTGGTAACAACTTGTATTTCGCGTTAGTTGGATCCATGTCCGTCATTTCCAGTTCAATACGATAAATATCATCAGTCATTTTCTTTGGTTTTCGTGGGACACTCTTATCACTAAGTTGCGTTTGCTCTTCTTTCCTGAAGATAGTGCGTCAAATATGAGTATTGTGTATTACTCTTAAGTCATTTCGCAGTACAGTGCATCGTTGTGTTTTTATTGCAACCGAAGAATATGGTAATAAAAGGACAGTGGAAGCTGCGGTACCGTCACATAGCTTTCTCCTTTCGAAAGTCACCAGGGGGCCGCCGAGCTTAAAGTAAATACGCGACGATGGGTCACCAGATCACCACCATATCATTAGTCCTCACTCCACGAGAAGCTGTGGCGCTCTTTGGGATTCGATACAGGACATTGGCACATAAAGCTGCAGGAAAGTGACATTATCACTGACAGATAACAGTGGTGGCAGAGAGAGGGAAAGGGGGAGCACTGCTACCAGATAATACATAGCATGCCACACGCTCATCCGATCGATACCCGTGTGTGTTCAGCCGATGAAAGGAAACATGTATTTGCCGATCGTTGTCATTACAGTGTTCGTTGGCAGAGAGAAGGATATTAGTCGTGATGGCAGAGGGAGCAGCAAATTCTGTCACTACAATATGTACTTTGGTATAGTAATTTTTACGTATTTAACAGTGATTATCTCGCATAAAGTGAGTGTGAAACATACAAACTGAATGTGAAATTTGTGAACCACTTTCATACCTGTCTGTGTGATTTCCAAAACTGCTCCGATAATTCAGCACAATAGTTTTTTACTCAATGCATTCGCCACGATACATTCATAACCTCACAGTTTCATAATTAATAGTTTTGTGTGCTTCGCAACATCACTCCACTCTAGTAACTATTTTTGTTTTACAGCATAAGTTGTGCATAGCTCTAGTTCTTCCAGTACAAACATTTTATTCTTTTGTGACTCGTAGTCCTCATTTGCCCTCATGTAATGCAGCTTAAATGATATAAATTCGGCGTCACTCTCAAAAGTCTGTGGCCTTGGTTTTTTATCATTACAACGTAGAGTGCCGTCTGTGGTTTATTCCAAGCCAAGAGATACAATGATCAGCAGTTTTTCAGTCATAGGATGCGTGATTTATTTTAGCCATTTTCGAAAGAACAGATACCATCTTCATATATAAGGCTCACCGACCATTTGACCATCTTCTTCTGTGCGGATGTTCAAACGGTGCCAGAACTCTTACGGGAATCGGCAAAAAGCCGCGAGTAATAATGAGCAGGGGCACGATGAATATAGCGCGGGACAACAAGTTAGGAATGTGGGTCTCACGCGAGGAGTGCCAGAGATAAATCCCTGCAGTCGCAATACTCTCCGCGTCCTCGGTGGCTCATATACCGGCTGGGTAGCTCAGCTTGTTCGATCAGAGAGCTGGCTGGTCTCTGTAATAAAAAAAAAAAACTGAGTGAAAGGATCAGCAACGAACTTCAACGGATGTCATGTGAAGTCCGGTATCACCAAATACAAAAAAAAGAAAGAGATGGATAGAGCGTCTGGCATGTAGGCAGGAGATCCCGGGCTCGAGACCCGGTCGGGGCACACATTTTCAACTGTCCCCGTTGACTTATATCAATGCCTCTATGTAGCTAGGGATATTCATTTCATTGTAATTTCATAATTTTTCTGTTTTCTGGGGCAACTACGCGTGCCGTATCAAGACTTTATGAATGATAAGAGGCACTGTCTGCTGCAGATGCAAAAGGTGGATTAAAAAAACTGTTGAAGTATGCTTACAGTCATTAGCTTCGTAATCCGTGTGTGCAAGATACATGAGAAACACATCAATGTATTCGGCACTGAGGGCGAAAACGAGATTGACCACGGAGCGATGCCACTGTAAAATTCATGTTAACTCTTTATGGCAATAAGATAAGTTTCTCGTTTCATTATTACAAACAGTTTGGGTATCTTAGCCACATTTCGTACACACCACCTAAGGTACACAGCGTACTACCCAAATATCATATTTGTCATGTTAGATTGTAAAATGCAAAGGAATAAATTCGTGAATACATTAATTTCTATAAAATAGCTTGGTAAAGGCTGTAGAGGGAAGACAACATATGATTACACAGACAGTTGTTTTCTATTCTTTATAACTAAAGAAACTTAACTTGACGAATAACGTAGATCTTTAAAGCAATAAGAAAAATTTATGGAGGAAACAGACGCCACGAAGTCTTTTAATACTGGGCTCTCTTTTCCAGTTCTTCTTCTCTTCATTGTCATAAAATGAGCTGGCGGTATCTGCCACAGGGATGCATTTGTTACCTTATTTACACATGTTTGGAAATTACTTGTAAACTGCTCTGTTGTGCAATCCTTGAAATTATTATAAAAATAAAATATAAGAACGGAATTCTGTATAAAAATAATTTAAAAATAAAGTATATTCACACCAACAAGCACCCATTGTAGAACCTACAGACAGATATTGACACCCCAAACAGGGAGAGATGTTACATCTAGCCTCTACACAATCCGACTTTAGTTTGGTGAAAATATATCACTGAATGATATGTTCTCGTACTGTCTCTAGCACAAAGAAACGCAGCGACAGAAAAGGCGAGAGGGGTAGTGGGAATTGTTAGAAATTGCTGCTAGAAGTGCTGTGTGAAGGGAAGTACATACGGTTCCAGTATTTCCAGAACTTATCTTCGTTTTATCTCTTCCCCCTGTCAAATCAGTCACGGTCATCAGAAATAAGTGTGATGGCATGTCAAGACACTATGTGTTCTCGGAATTACACACACCACAATGACTACAAAGGTTACGCGTTGTCAAAAATTTCCAGTGGTCTCGCAGTGCATAAAAAGCTATATTACGCTAATGTACACTACATTAGAATATTCGACATGTTGCTAGGAGAATTTCCCACAACACGAACGCCGACGAGCGAACCATTACCGAGACAGGTTCAAATGGTTCAAATGGCTCTGAGCACTATGGGACTCAACTGCTGAGGTCATTAGTCCCCTAGAACTTAGAACTAGTTAAACCTAACTAACCTAAGGACATCACAAACATCCATGCCCGAGGCAGGATTCGAACCTGCGACCGCAGCGGTCTTGCAGTTCCAGACTGCAGCGCCTTTAACCGCACGGCCACTTCGGCCGGCCATTACCGAGACAGTTGAGAATTATCGACAATATATACTCAAGTGACATTATGTACCAATGACGTCATAATGTGAAGCTTTTGGTCATATCTGTTTATATTATTTCCTCATCTTACTCTCTGTTGCATGCAAACAGTTATTTCGTTATGGTTCCTCACGCTCAAGGCCATAGTGACGAGTTTTGACGGATATGTTACTAAAGCGAGTGTTCCCGCCAAGATTTTATAGCATTATCTCGTAACAATTTTCACGTCTTGGGCTGTTACCCTTTAACAGACTCATATTGATTCACTTTACTATAAACTACTGCGTTATTCGTCTTCGGTAAAAGGGAAATATCTAAGGTGTGAGCTACAACACATTATTTTGCATGTGGTGAGTTACTAAGTATGTTTGAAAAATGATCTATTTCAGTAATATATGACTGCAACATAGTATTATACCCTAAACTCTAAGAACTTACTTATAAATACATCTAGGATATAACTAGCACTATAACCGCCCTTATTTTCTTTCTGCAAATAAAGCCCAAATAAAGGTATTACAGGAACTTCAGCCAAAGTGATCTCACAAACTATTTGTATCCATTCACGGCACCTTAACAATTAATGGCCATTGGGTGAAAGTACCCTCTGGAATATAGCTATTCGAATCTATTTCGAGGTAACATTCATTGGCTAAGAGAAATACACTGAAGCACCAAAGAAACTGATATAGGCATGCGTACTCAAATACAGAGATACGTAAACAGGCAGAATACGGCGCTGCGGTCGGCAATGCCTATACAAGACAAGTATCTGGCGCAGTTGTTAGATCGGTTACTGCTGCTACAATGGCAGATTATGAAGATTTAAGTGAGTTTAAAAGTGGTGTTATAGTCGGCGCACGAGCGATGGGACACAGCATCTCCGAGGTAGCAATGAAGTGGGATTTTCCCGTAAAACCATTTCACGAGTGTACCGTGGTTATCAGCAATCTGGTAAAACATGAAATCTCCGATATCGCTGCGGCCGGAAAAAGATCCTGCAAGAACGTGACCAACGACAACTGAAGAGAAGCGTTCAGCGTGACAGATGTGCAACACTTCCGCAAATTGCTTCAGATTTTAATGCTGGGCCATCATCAAGTGTCAGCGTGCGAACCATTCAACGAAACATCATTGGTATGGGCCTTCTGAGCCGAAGGCCCACTCGACTACCCTTGCTAACTGCACGACACAAGGCTTTAGGCCTCGCCTGGGCATGTCAACACTGACACTGGACTGTTGATGACTCTAAACACGTTGCCTGTTCGGAGGAGTCTCGTTTCAAATTGTATCGAGCGGTTAGACGTGCATGGGTATAGAGATAAGCTGATGAATCCATGGACTCTGCATGTCAGCAAGGGCTGTTCAAGCTTGTGGGGGCTCTGTAATGGTGTGAGGCTTGTGCTGTTGGAGTGACATGTGAGCGCTGATACGTCTAGATACGACTCTGACAGGTGAAACGTACTTAAGCATCCTGTCTTATCACCTGCATACATACATGTCCACTGTGCATTCCCACGGATTTGGCCGATTCCCACACATTCAGAATTGCTACAGAGTGGCTCCAGGAAGACTCTTCTGAGTTTAAACAGTTCCGCTGGCCACCAAACTCCCCAGACATGAACAGTATGGAGCATATCTGTGATTCCTTGCAACGTGTTGTTCAGAAGAGATCTCCACACCGTCGTACTCTTACGGATTTATGGACAACCCTGCACGATTCGTGGTGTAAGTCCCCTCCAGCACTACCTCAAACATTAGCCGCTCCATGTCACTTCGTACTTCGGCGCTTCTGTATCAGTTTCTTTGGCTCTTTAGTGTGAATTACTGACGATAACTCAAAAGGTTCTGTGTTGGATGTGATGACACTATAGTAGACCTGCTAAAACGTTTACGTTCAGCTACTTTTGTCATAAGAACAATGGCCAACCTTAGGAGTATAGATATCAGTAAGTTAACATATTTTGTATATTTTCATTCATTAATGCGTAATGAGCGGTATTTTGGGGTAACTACAAGGTTAGGCAAAAAGTATCACGAAAGAAAGTAATTAGAATTTTGTGTCGAGTTCACATTCGTGCAAGTTGCAGGTATCTCCTTAAGCAGTTGTAAATATTAAACACAGCCTCACAGTACGTTTATTCACTTATGAATTTTGCTACAAACAATCCATCCAAGATTGAGACTAACAGAGATATCTAGTAGTACAGCACTAGAAGGAAAATGATTTGCATTAATCATTCAGGAATCTACCCTTGCCACAGAATGGAGGAAAATTTTCAGCTCTTGGACTAACTACACTTAGAAATAAATCTCCGACAGATAGATGAAGTGTATTTGAAATGTTGGTTCAAGAACTTTCTCCTTAACAAATCCTTCTGTAGCATAGATGAATTCCTGTGTGGAGATAATTAGTCATACATAAAGAAAAAACGTGGAACTGCCAGAATGCACCTATATAAATAATACTTTTAAATTTCTTTTTAGTTGCATGTAAGTGTTCTATACTTGTGTTGAAGTGTTCCACATCATAACGTTTATCGCGAAGACTATGTTACGGAAAGAGTAACTCAGTATAGACATTATAAAACTAAACTGAAACGCTGTTGTACAGCTCCACACAAACAATAGAGTACTCGAATCTGAAAGTTTTAAGACATGTAAAATTGATTTGACAACCTGGTTTCGCAGTGGTAATCTCAGTATGAAAAGTCGTTGCACTGAGAAATATGGTCCCGGTGGGGGTTCGAGCCCTCCCTCAGGCATGGGTGTGTGTGTTTGTCCTTAGGATAGTTTAGGTTAAGTAGTGTGTAAGCTTAGGGACTGATGACCTTAGCAGTTAAGTCCCATAAGATTTCATACACATTTGAACATTTTGAACTGAGAAATAAATAAAGCACATACTGTCCATTAGCTATACAAAGTGCTAACGAATGAACGCTGACGGTTTTCGTACTGGATTGTGACAGGTAACGAGCCCCGACGGAGCCTCTGCAATATACTCAAGGTACTCAAACTAGAAACTTCTTGTGCCTATATTATGTGAAAATATATTTGTTATTCGAGATAATCTCATGAAAGAGAAGTTGTATAGGGTCGAGTGTCTTCATGCTGGATAAGATCATGAAATATTGTACCGACTCAAGTATATACATTAGCAAAAAGGTCGCCATCTCCATAGCGGTGCACAGTTGCAGATGCATTTGACAAGATGTGCGACTATTACGGAACTTGAAGTTATACACACCATACAAAGTTATTTTCTCGTCCAAAAGAGTTATGTTCACGGATATTTGATTAATGGTAACAGCTAACATTTACTCGCCAAATCAAATCACCTCTGTTGACACTGTCAAGCTCTACATCTACATCTACATCTACATAGATACTCTGCAAATCACACTTATGTGCTTGGCAGAGGATTCCTCGAATAACCTTCACAATAATTATCTATTATTCCACCCTGGAACAGAGCGCGGAAAAAACGAGCACCTATAATCTTTCCGTGCGAGCTCTGATTTCCGTTATTTCATTATGATGATCGTTTCTCACTGTGTAGGTCGTCGCCAACAAAATATCTTCGCATTCGGAGGACAAAGTTGCTGATTGAAATTTCGTGAAAAGATCCCGCTGTAACGAGAAACGCATTTGTTTCAGTGGTGTCCATCTCAAATCCTGTACCATGTCCGTGACACTATGTCCCCTATTTCGCGATAATACAAAACGTGTTGCTCTTCTTTGAACTTTCTCGATGTACTCCGTTAATCCTATCTGGTAAGGATCCCAGACGGCGCAACCGTAGTCCAAAAGAAGACGAACAAGCGTACTGTAGGCAGCCTGTTTAGTAGATCTTTCACATTTTTAAGTGTTCTGCCAATAAAGCGCAGTCTTTGGGTTGCTTTCCCCAGAAGATTTTCTATGTGTTCTTTCCAATTTAAATTGTTCGTAATCATAATTGCTAGCTATTTAGTTGAATTTACGGCCTTTAGATTAGACTGATTTATCGCGTGAGCGAAGTTTAACGGACTCCTTTTAGCACTCATGTGGATGACCTTACGCTTTTCATTATTTAGGGCCAATTGCCAATTTTCGCATCATTCAGATAGCTTCTCTAAATCGTTTTGCAATTTGTTAAACCAGGCTTCACACGTAAAGAGAGTAGTCCTCCACTGAACCGTATTTAGGTGAACATGTTTCTATTCCCGCGAAAAACACTCCATTTTGTTGCACTGAAGGAAAAAATCGCAGCACCAAGAAATAATTGATGTAACGTAATGAAATTTCGGGGATACATTTCTTTTGGTAACGTATTTAAGTGATTAACATTGTAAGATCACCGATTAATGTAAGCGCGGAAAAGTAATTGCAAATGTGAAATGCCAGTCTACAGAATGCAGTCATGCAAACGTGCATGCATTGTGTCGTACAGGTGCCAGATATCAGTTTCCATGCCTGTTACACTTGCTCTGTCAATACAGAGACGGTTAATGCTGGTTGTGATGATGCAGGAGTCTTCGTCCGATGATGTCCTATACGTGCCCGGATGGAGAAATATCTGGTGATCGAGCAGACCAAGGCAACGGGAGAGCATTATCCTACTGTAAAACATGCTATGGAATGCTGTCCATGGATGACAGCACAGCAGACCGAATCACCAGACTGACATACAAATTTGCAGCCAGGGTGCATGGGATAAACACGAGAGTGCTCCTGCTGCTACGCGATATCGCACCCCGCACCGTAACTGCAGGTGTAGCTCTTGTGCGTCTAGCGGGTCTCACTTGGCCTGCCCACAGCCATCGCTGGCATCGAGGCAGATTGCATTTCATCAGAAATCACAACAGTTCCTCCACTCCGCCTTCCAATGAATTCCCGTTTGAAACCACTGAAGTCGCCATCGGCGGTGGTTTGGGGTCAGTGGAATGCACACTACAGGACGTCTTGCTCGGAGGTATCCTTGAAGTGATCTATTTTTGACGGCTCATTGTGTCACCGTGGTGCCAACTGCTACTCGAATTGTTGCTGCAGATGCAGTACAATACGCCACAGCCATATGCCGAAGACGAAGATCTTCCTTCTCGATAGTGCCACGTAGCCGTCCGGAGAGCGGCCTTCTTGCGACCGTAGGGTCCCATCATGTCAGGAATCATGTATAGTGGGTATAGTCCTGCCAAGCCTGTTTACAATATCTCAGAAGGGATATCCAGCTTCTCGTAGTCCTATTATACGACCTCATTCAAACTGAGTGAGCATTTGATAATGGTGTCATCGTCGTGATAAAGGCATTCTTCGCTATCATCATCTCACTACGTCCAGTCTTAAAGGTAATTAACGCTCACGACTGTTACAGCGCATATTTAAAGCAAACCTTAGTTCCATACTTGTTGTGACTCTACTAGCGCCAGTCTTACGAAATTGCCGCGAAATCCGAATAGATATCTTTGATATGTAAAATCACGCCTAGCAACTTTCGTTTATCTCTCACAGCTGTTACGTAGGGTTGGAATTTTTTCCCGTCAGTGTATGAGCTGTGATCAGTACACATGTAATTAATCATCTCGCATTCATGAAGCCATCTGTGTATAGTAGTCCGTTATTACAGCCTTTCAGTGGCTGCAAAAATGGTAGACGTTAATTAGGATGCGATCGCTGTCCTGTTCACTCGAAAGCGCGACAGGAAAGGAAGGCAGTCAAGATGTATCATAGTCCTTGGGCGTCCGTGGATGAACATTTGTGTGCTAAATGTACTTTTATACTGCAGAAATAGTTTCTGTGAGCAACGGAGGAATGAACAGGTAACCACTTGCCCACTGTTGTCTAGTACGGAGCAGTGTCCAGTTTCCTAATGAACGTATTTCCCTATTCCTCCTATAACTCATCCATCAACACCCCTACGCCAGTTTGAAAATAACTGTTGTTAAATTTGATGATAATTACTTGCATTTCTTCAGACAGTCGTAGGCCGGCCGAGTGGCCGAGCGGTTCTAGACGCTACAGTCTGGAAATGCGCGACAATGCCTCGGGCATGGATTTGTTTGATGTCCTTAGGTTAGTTAGGTTTAAGTATTTTTAAGTTCTAGGGGACTGATGACCTCAGGAGTTAAGTCCCATA
The DNA here is from genome assembly GCF_021461385.2 of Schistocerca piceifrons. Classification (NCBI taxonomy): domain Eukaryota; kingdom Metazoa; phylum Arthropoda; class Insecta; order Orthoptera; family Acrididae; genus Schistocerca; species Schistocerca piceifrons. Next base: position 583,820,812 of record NC_060149.1, read on the forward strand.
GTGCTCAGAGCCATTTGAACCAACCAGACAGTCGTATAGATATGTAAAGGCGTAGTTATACAGTACAAGAAACAGCAATGTTAAAAAACAGTTTAAAATGGACGAAATAATGAGCAGAAATTTTAATACTCGTCGTATTTCGCGATTTGTGGTTCGAAACGTCTTCTTGTCTAGGAGGTGATGTAAAGCTACAGGTTTGTCAAACATTAGTGAAGATACTTATTCTCATTTTAATCAAATTTCCCTTTATTTACAGCCCAGGAATAGTAAAACAGTGAAATATATGCATCAGCTTCCGGCACATCCCTAAAGAGAGTCTTCTTTCGAGCGTATATATAATTCATTCTGATCACTTTACTCAAACAACAAGTTCGTAAAACATTACGAATGCCTTTTCAATACAAATTACAGTTTTCAACATAAATAAGTAGCACTTGGTGCACGTTCTGTCCATAGCACAAAGACTAACTTATAACTTCGCGTCTAGATGAAGACTGTACATAAAATTTTGTAAAAATTACAGTGTTTTGTATAATGCCAAAAGAAAAATTTTACATATTCTTTCATATGATTCTCTTTCTTATGAAAAGTCGAATTAGCGTTAGAAAAATTATAAAGTTTCTTGATTTAAAAGATAATAAATGTAATTTTCGTTGCCAAAGCATTGTAAAATACAAAACACGTGCCATTTATGATCAAATAAAACAAACAGAATTTATAAGGTAATAAACTTCTTTAAAAATCAAAAATAGATGTTATATTCAAAAGTATTACAGAAAAACTTTGAAATGTGGGAACTTTAAATTAATATTTCCATACACTTCACAGATAAGCTTTAATTCCATGTGAAAGCAGATCTCCACAGCGACTGCATTTATTTTAGGTTGTAAAGAGTACAGCAAACAATCCCAAATGAACAGTCCATTTGGGACTATGTGTATGAATAAGGGCTTTTAATGTTTTAACTGACATTTACTGGAATAAAGGTGGCCATGTAGTGACCGAAATCTAGATCTGCAGTAAACATATTTATGACTGATTGCTGAAGCCTTTACTACGAGCAATACACGGATCCAATGGGTTCACCTTTTGTACTTGAGACTTTGAATTTGAAGTAAAACATAGCTGGAGAAAAGAGAATATCAAATTTCGTTATACTGGTTTAGTATTGTAACTACTGTCTCTCAAAGATCTGCATAGTTCTGGTTTGTTATAAAGTCCCCCAACATACACACACACACACACACACACACACACACACACACACACACACACACACACACACACAGTATCATGGATTTCAGATCATGGCGATGTATGTATAATTGGAACATACGGCTTTATATAAAATTAATTATTCCATATTTTGGAAGAGTTCTGATGCTGTAAAGTTTTTGAATGTTAGGTATATTTTTACTTTATATTGCAAAATGCTTGTAAAAATTCTGAATATAATAAAACTAAGCTTTGCTATGAAAGAATACAGATTTTAACGTTGAAAACTGAAATATTTTGTAATATTTACATAATATTGGGTAATGAAGAAGCAGATATCAAAGTAAAATTTTGTCATAAAGATATGTAATATATGATGCATATCCATAACATATATATATATAAACTTTGGTACATTATATATGGATTATATGACAGAAAGGAAATATCTATGTGAAACCGAATTAAGGCCCCTATTAGCTGAAGTGAACGATTACAAAATTTTCCGAACATTTACAAACTTTTTTGAATTACTATGTTTCATTTTTCTATCAAAATTCGTAAGATTTACACACATTTACATTTGTATATGAAAATACAAAAAATATAATGTAATTACAAAATCTGAAATAAACTTTTCCTGTATTTTTTGTATTTTCATATACAAATGTAAATGTGTATAAATCTTATGAATTTTGATAGGAAAATGAAAACATAGTAATTCAAAAATGTTTGTAAATGTTTCCAAAATTTTGTAATCTTTCACTTCAGCTAAAGGGAGCCTTAATTCGTCTTAATTCAGCGGTCTATGTAAATGCAAAGAACATTCCATTCTTTGAACAGTTCACAAACAGTCCTAACAATAATTAAGCTTTTTTTTTACACTTCGATCTTGGTCCTTACCCAATCACTAATCTGACTTATCACCTCTATTCCCTTCGCTTTTGATCCTTTATACATCTGTCCCTAACATAATTTTTCTAATTGTCTGCATAGTGCCATATCCCATTAATTTCTTTTTCTGGCAATCCCAAATACAATTTCTGAAAATATTTTAACAGTACATTAGATTGAAGGACTGCCATTTTAACAATACTTACACGTGTTGTGTAAAACATGTGTGTCCATGTGTGAGAGAGCGTGGATTCCTGAAAATCTTATCTCTAAATGTAACATTATTGCAAAAATATAAATTCTTGTACATCCTACATACAAAATTGTTACACAAAGCATGGAAATATAAATATTTTCAGTTATTTTCACTGATTATGAGAGAAAAGACTTAACTGTAATTATTTGTCTCTTCCAAACAATATTGTCAAGAAAACATATTTCCGATGGATAAAATATTGTCACTAATATTTTCTATTAGTGCAACGGTAATTTCGATTTATAAACCACAAATTCAATTTACTGTATCCCTCACCCCCCAAACGACTGTAATTCATTACTCAATTTTTGTACAATCATTTTTTCTTATACTTGAAATATTCATGGCACACTAAAAGAAAAATGTTTTCTAAACATAGTTAATCTTTGATTTAAGACATACTAATTTTCAAATTATTCAAAATCTAAAATATTTTCATTAAAAATTAAATAGTGATCTAAAAAATTGTTTAAAGAAAATTATATTCTTTCCTTACAAACTATAGACAGAGCTATTAAGGATTCGAGTGCTATGTATCATCCAGCTTTGGAAAGTTCTGTTCACCAGATAGCGAATTCACCAGGAATTTGGGCTATGTAACAATTATTTTCTTAACTTCTTAGGTATTAACAAATGACTCAAGAAGTTTTCTTAAAAAACGTAAGAAAAATAATAGTGTGAACACAGCCCTTCTTTTTCACTCATTACCAAGATATGTATGAATACCTTCACCATTTTCTAACACCCTCATTACTGACAAACGTATCACCAAATTCCTACAGAAACAGTAAGAAACACAATATGGAGGTAAATTAATCCTTCCCTCTTTCTAACACATCCACTTTATTTATTACCCTCAAGAATACTGACAAATAATACTTGAAATTTTTACAAAACAATAAGAAAAATATTTAAGGATTATAAGAATTATTTAAGTTTTTTCTTTTCTTTGGGACAAAATTGTTGTCTAACGAACCTCCTTCCGTCTTGTACAAACGTTATGGTTTCCGGAAGCATACAGAAATAGAAATAATTTTTGATATCAGCAGTCCAGTGCAATCATGATGACACAGTTTGTTATATTGCTGCCCTCTGAATACCAAAACTCAGTAGTGATACATGTGCACTGATGGAAGGAAAATAATAACACCACCAATAAGGTGTTTTGCGATGTAGTTGGTACGCGTGTTTCTAGATCTTAAAATTGAAGTCTATTCAAATTCAGCCTTTACAGCGACGAAGACACCATTATAAATACCTCACTGAGTTACAGTGGGGTAGTGTAATTGGGGCTTCGAGAAGCTGGATGTTCCATCTGTTATACTGCAGAAAGGCTTGACAAGCAGGTAGTAACTGAACATGATTGGTAGGAGCGGTTGTCATGAGAATGTACGGTCGCAAGAAGATAGGACTCCGAACAGCCACGTGGTACTACCGAGAGGGAAGACTGTCGTGTTCGGAGTATGACTTTGGCGCATCGTACAGCGTCGGTAGCAGCCATTCGAACAGCAACTGGTCCCATAGTGACACCATCGATCCATTAAAATTGGTTACTTTAAGGACAGCTCCGAGCCAGACGCCCTGTAGCGTCCAATCCATTGACCCCAAACCACCGCTGTTTGTGGCATCAGTGGCGTCCAGCGAGAGCTCACTGGAGGGCGGAGTGGAGGGCTGTTGTATTTATTGATGAAAGGTAGTTCGGTCTTGGTGTCAGTGATGGCTGTGTGTTCGTTAGAAGGAGACCAAGCTGATGGCCTCCGACCAACTTGTCTGTGTGGTAGACGCGCTGGACTTACACCTGGAGTTACGGTTTGGAGTGCGATTGCGTATCACAGAAGGAGCACTTTCTTGTCTCTCCTGTGCACCTTGATTCCAAGGGTGTGCCGTGAAAACCAAATTTCAGGCGTTACCTCTGATCACGGACAACGCAGTGCCCGACGACCTTCACTTACCGATCGAGAGCAGAGGCGTTTGCGTAGATTTTTCAGTGTATCAGACAAGCAACACTGTATGAAATAACCGCAAAAATCACTGTGGAACGTACAATGAAAGTATTCGTGAGAACAGTACGGTGAAATTTGGCGTTATTGGGTTATGACAGCAGACGACCGACGGGGTGCCTTTGGTAACAGCAAGACATAGCCTGCCCCGCACCTCCTGGGCTCGCGACCATATCGGTGGGATCCTAGACAACTGGAAAACCTTGACCGTGTTAGGCGATTCCCGATTTCGGTTAATAAGAACTGATGGTAGGTTTCGAGTGTGGCGCAAACCCCACGAAGCCATGGACCCAAGTTGTCAGCAAGACACTATCCAAGCTGGTAGTGGCTCCATAAGGGTGTGGGCTGTGTTTACATGGAACGGACTGGATCCTTTGGTCCAACTGAACCGATCAGTGACTGGAAATGGCTACGTTCGGCTACTCGCAGACCATTTGCAGCCATTCTTGGACTTCATATTGACACACAACGCTGGTATTTTAATGGATGACAATGCGCCATGTCACCCTGCCACAGTTGTTTGCGTTTGGTGTGAAGAACATGAATAACATTCTGAGCAATTCCAGTTAGTGATTTGCCCATGCAGATAGCCTGACGTGAATCCCATCGAACGTTTATGGTAACACTCAAGAGGTCAGTTGGCGCACAAATCCTGCACCGGCAAAAATTTCGCACTTATGGACTTCTATAGAAGCAGCATGGCTCAGTATTCGTGCAGGGGACTTCCAACAACCTGTTGAGTTGATTCCACGTGGAGTTGCTGCACTACGGACTAAAGGAGGTCCGACACGATATTAGGTGGTTCTCCGTGAGTTTTGTCACCTCAGTGTATGTACCTCGGGTACTTTAAGACAGACGACATCAAAACCCACTATTGATCTTGACTGAGCATCAGCACAACGACTGTCTTATATTCGCAACAAATTATATTTCAGGCACTGCTATAAACGAGTTTTCGGATCTTAGTCATGGACTGTGCGGCTGGTCCCGGCGGAGGTTCGAGTCCTCCCTCGGGCATGGGTGTATGTGTGTTTGTCGTTAGGATAATTTAGGTTAAGTAGTGTGTAAGCTTAGGGACTGATGACCTTAGCAGTTAAGTCCCATAAGATTTCACACACATTTGAACATTTTCGAATTTAGGTAGTATACGTTTCCAGACCCATGTTTATTGGGCTTGTTTTTATTGCTTCAGTGATCATTACTATTTTTCAAAATCTTCGATACTTTTTTAACAAGCAACATGTCCGCAGAATACCAGCGCGGGCGCGACACCGCGGTGAGTCGACGTGTGCGACCTGCGTGCGGTGGGTGGAGCGACGTCCAGAATGCGTTCCACTGGGCTGCCTCAGGTGTCTCGACCAGCCACATTCAGATCAATGCGACGCGCCGGCAACGCTGATTGCGCTACAGTTAGGCAGGGCGTAGCAATTACGTCGGCTCGCAGTACACTCACTAGGCACTCCGCTCTACACACACTGCTTCCACATCTGTCAGTCAGTGCGACTGTCGGGTAACTAACACACACAGCTTATAGTCATACTAACTGTTACCCGCTGCTTCGCACGCATATCAGTAGTTTTGTTCTGACGAGAGATGGTGAGTTAGTAGGTTAGTAATTTTACGAGGCGTCTGTGTATATAGTGGTGTAAAGACGTACGTATAAAAAATGTACGTAGTACCGGTATGTAGGTACATAATAACGTATCTAGTACGTACAGTACGCGTGTAGATTGTCGACAGTTGGAAATATGGGTCTCTCGGGAGGCGTGCAAGGGATAAGTGTCTGCAGTCACGCTACTAATCTGTGTCCTCGGTGGCTCAGATGGATTCGCCGGTACGGTAGCTCAGCGTGTTCGGTCAGAGGGTTAGCACCCCTCTGTAATAAAAAACTGAGCTAATCGATCAACAACGAACTTAAAAAACGGATGTCTTACGACGTCCGCCCCGAGCAGATGCAACGAACAAAAGCGAACAAAATGAGACAAAAAAAAGAAAAAAAAGATGGATAGAGCGTCTACCATGTAAGCGGGAGGTTCAGGGTTCGAGTACCGGTCGGGGCACAAATTTTCAGCTGTTCTCATCGAGGTGTATCAACAACACCTGTCGGAAACTGAGGGTTTTAATTATTTATCATATATTCTAGGGAAGCTGCACGGTCATCAGGGGTATCTGTTCTTTCGAAAACAGTTACTATCTCCATATACACAATAACGTGTTTCTGTTGTTTGTTGTATGTCGAAACTAAAATAATATATTATATTTTATAATTACATTTGAAAGTGCTTCGATTCATTACAATCTTGCAGAGCAGAATTTTTAGGGGTTTGTCAGGCGCAGCTAGTACTGGATGTGAGATTTTGCTGGCAGAGCCACACATACCAAACGTTTCTCCCTTTTATTTTAGTGCATTATGGTGCCTACATTTTTGATCCATCCCCCTTGATGACTGATTTATAATTAACACAGTCTGTTAAAAGTTAATAATGAAGTACAGCCTCAGCAAAAGCATCACACGTGACACATGCAAAGATACTACTCTCTGTTTGTCGTAGGGCCTTTAAATAACGCTGTTTTTGTGCCTTCATGCGTCTTGGAAGCTGTTACAGACGAGTGACGCACAACGCCAAAATGTGACGGACTTGTTTCTGTTCAAATGGCTCTGAGCACTATGGGACTTAACTTACAACTACTTAAACCTAACTAACCTAAGGACATCACACACATCCATGCCCGAGGTAGGATTCGAACTTGCGACCGTAGCGGAGCCGCGCAGGATTAGCCGAGCGGTCTAAGGCGCTGCAGTCATGGACTGTGCGGCTGGTCCGGGCGGAGGTTCGAGTCCTCCCTCGGGCATCGGTGTGTGTGTTTGACGTTAGGATAATTTAAGTTAAGTAGTGTGTAAGCGTAGGGACTAATGACCTTAGCAGTTAAGTCCCGTAAGATTTCAAACACATTTGAACATTTGACCGTAGCGGTCGCGTGGTTCCAGACTGTAGCGTCTAGAACCGCTCGGCCACCCCAGCCGGCGCTCAATATCATGAACCACGTGCACAATGACACTGGATTTTAACTGTTACGGAATAAGCTATGGATACTAAGAGTTGCAGATTATCTTGCCAGTGTCGTCTGCATGGCACTCAGTATATCATATTTAAAAATCTCAGTAATACTCAAAAAGATACAACTTGCTAGGGTAGCCTATGGCCGTCCTCAAGTTTCAAGCTATCTTCATACCGGATACCATCGGAACAGGCTCAGAAATAGAGTTGTGGAAATGTAACAGAGTGAATTACTTTCGCAATTAATAACACTAATATTATTTTCGAAGTATGGATTAAACACTCTGAGAATTAAATAAGCATTGTATTGATTACGTTGAATCACACTACCTAGAACATATCAACCAATAAAAGCATTTTCACAAGTATGATAAAGTTCAAAAGCAATACAGTAAATAGCACTTTCTAAGAGTAATTATTGTTCCATATTTCTCGTTGTATTCTTCAAATCCATAAATATGTTGTACACACAGTTTCTAAAGTAGCCCATCTTCTTCATCAGGGTTCAAGCTACGTCCAATCCAAATTTGATCAAAATCGGTTCAACGGCATAGTAGTGAAAGCGTAAGAGACAGATTTATTCCCAAATTTCTAATATTAGTATGGATTCATTGTGGACAGGAAATACCATATCAGATAATATGTTCCTCAACGAATTCAGCCATTCATTGCAGAAATTCGGATCGAGAGAGGAACGGTTTTATCGACATCTACACATCGTTACACCTAAGTAATACTTATGTCCACTTTCTTTCTGAAGTATGAGTACCCTAGTCTCTAGGGATCACTGTTATGTGTCCTCAGTAACGTGTGAAAACAGTACTAACTACTCTTCTCTTACGTGTTGTGTGGCAGCTCAACTGCCGTGTTCAGACAAATTGAGTGGTTTCGACAGCATTCACGAGAAAAACAATACTCTTTAACCCACGTAAAACGCCGCATAAGTAACACTGTGTCATTCCAAGAAGTTTGGATACTGGGCTAGTAAAAAATAGAGAAATGTTAAGATGGTGTTTTAATGCTTAAAATCCTCTACATAGTCTCCCCCTAATGTGTACAACGGACAGTCCGCTCAAACACCCATGTGAAACTGTCGGAAAAGTCCTTCTTTGAGATTTTGTTCAAGTCACGCGTCCCAATGGCTTAAATTTCGTTTACCGGTTACGTGGTAAATGCGTAGACTCTCCATGTGAATTTTTGTTCCTGGGAATACAAAAAAGTCACACGAGGCTAAATAGGATGAATATGAAAGGTAATTGAGAAATGGTACTCTTTTTTATTTCGCTAGAAACAGCATCAGCCGGGTGAGCGGGCGCATTATCGTACAGCAAGAAGAATCCCTTCCCTTCCATTATTGCTGGAAAACCCTCTTGTACAAGCGATTATGACACTAAAATATCGCTGTGGATTTACAGCGCCCGTGGGTACAAATTACCTTTATGTGTGAGTATTGTCTTCACTTTCGATTTTGCCTTTCGCATCTTCTTCAGTCTGTCCGAACCATCAGAGGCCCATTCTGTACTTTGATTTTTATTGGTAGGTCGCAGGTGAAATCAGATCTCGCCATCTGTGACGATTTTGTCCCGTAAAGAATTGTCCACGATTTTCATATCAATCAAATAGCGGCAGGCGCCCACGCGCCGTTGATTTTGTTCGGGCGTCAGGGAGTGCCGGGCAGACTTTACATACACTTACCTCATAGGCGCTTGCGGAATTCCTACGGAGACCTGTCAGTGAAAAAAAAAAGCACTGTGAGTCGTTGGGTGAGGCGTCTGGCATCATCGCAACAAGCTCGTGCAAACCTGTCCGATCTCCCGCGAGTCGGCCTGCCGCACACAGCTCTGACTCCTGCAATGTGGGAACGTACAGAATCTCTCATTTGGGGTCATCGATGGATCACAGTCAAACACCTCGCTGCTCCACTAAACGTCTCTTTTGGTATTTCTGATAGAACGTCCATCTGTATGGATACTCAAAGGTTTGTGCCCGGTGGGTTCCTCGACATTCACGGTTCGTTTCTGCGTGTCGCTGACTGGTGAAAGCACGCGGGGCTCGGGCTATGCTCCCTGTTTGTAGCATCGTACCCAGAGTCGATCGTGGTCCTCTAGTTTGAAGCAGTACACCAAGTTATTTCTTGGAAATAACTTGAGGAAGACTGAAAGGTAATTCAGCGATTAATAAAGATTCAATTACATATTAGCAGTTACTGATCGTTTTGCTTATAAATTTGCATGGTGTATTCTGATCTAACTAGAAAATATTAAAAAATGTTGATGATGCATTTCAAAGTGTCCTTGAAAATAGATCTCCCAGAGATCTCCAAGTGTGTAATGGAATGAAATTTTATAATATAGTATTTAAATAGTACATGGAAAACTACATTAGTAAGTATTATTATTTAAACATGATTTTATATTTTAAAACACAATACATACATAGTTTTTCAGTTTACAGACACAATATTTATATAATTTATCACAAGTGCTTTACTGTCCATGCAGGATATGAATTTTGAGGGCACTCTTCAACAATGGGTCTGACTGTCTTAGAAAGCCACAGGTGAACTCCCCAGTGGTAGTCTTTACCCATATGTGTATTAGGTCACTGCATATCCCAGTGCTGTTCTGGATCCTGTTAAGTGGAGTCCGAGTCCTCTAGCGCTGGTCAAGTTCTCATGTTTTGTTGTTGGCTTGGAGAACGCTCTGGAGTCCTGGAGGGTTCATATTATATCACTCTTGTGTCCAAGCTTTGTGGTGATTGAAGTTATGCCCATCAAGTTGCTACTTGTTCTTAATGTGTTATGTCTGGTGCGGAGTCCGTTTATTTAGATAGCAATTGTATTGTCATGAATTGGCAGCTCCTCTTTGCTGTAGATGCTGTTATGTGCCCTCAGAAGATTACTTTTGCTTCTCAGATTAGAAGGTTCCATGCAGCTGAGGGTATGCAGCTAGAATATTGGAGTGGACTCGAATATGTCAGTAACAAACCGCTTTGTTTGATTTAGCTACATATCTACTCTCTTCAGGTGGCTGCTGTTTATCCAGACAGAGCTGCAATATTCTTCCCCGGAATGAATAGGGCCGATGGAGGATGATCTTAAGGTCAAAGCTGCAGACCCTCATATTGCACCATGTAACATTTGCAGAATGTTACTTTTTGACCTCAGTTTAGCTGTTTAAATGATAGTTTAACTCCAAGATATCGTGGATTTTTCTTATAAACAAGTTATTACCTTTGAAAAATACGTCCAGTTGTTGGTTGGCTAGGATATTACTCAGATGAAAGCAAATGGATTCACTTTTGTTAGAGTTCCGTTGAAGTGCTCATTTATGAGAGTATTGTCCCACTGTACTCAAGTCTTTTGAAATAAATCTTTGGTGACCTCGAATTATTCTACTTTAACAGATATGAATGCTGCAATTGTGTAAAGATTCAACAGAAAATGTGGAAAAATGTTTACTTGAATAATTTGTTTTCTATACTGGTTCATAAATAATGATAAACCTAAATACAAAGCGGATTAAACTAAGATTTAGTTCATTACAAGCATTTTTGTGAACATGAATTACAAAACCAAATTATCTTGACATTTGTATTGTAGGAAAGATTATTTTCTAAATTTATATATTGACGAGTCCCAAAATAATTGGATAAAAAAGATAATGTAGTTTCGTGGGGATGTACACATCATGCACGAATCACACTCACTTTAAAGTAACTTACGTGGAAATTATCTGCAGTGGATCTTCCACTCTGTTAAATAAAGTTGATGTAAATTTGATTACAGTTTGATCCTTATACAACGTATTACTCAACTGTTTACAGATCCGTCTTCAACTATTTTCTGTAGCTCCTAGTCACAGAATAGTTACATACAGTATCTTCATCAAATAATCTCAAAATAACTCGTATTCGTCATAATTCTGTAGTCTTTGTCTGTCCTCTAGTACGCTCTCTATGGAGAGCCTAGCTGCACTGTAATTGTCGATATCGTCAGGTCATTGCCATGGTTTCCAATACATCTATCTCTGCTATCATTATGTATGTACTTTCTGTCTGCATTTTTTAGTGTCTGTTTTTCTTGTAAATTATAATTATACCGTTTAAAATAACGTACTTCACGTAATAAGTAAGTAACTAGGTGTCAACGATGTGCGGAGCGTACAATATAAATTCCGGGGTCATGCTGCGTAATTCAGCAGTTGACGTCCTTGTTCTTGCAGATCATGCTCCGTGCACCGCCACCGGACGCCATTATGGGTATAACATTTTATTCTGTTATTTTTGTAGTTTTTATCCTAGATGTTGAGCCATGTAACCGTTTATTTTTACAAAAATACTTTTGAATATGTATTACTGTTGTATTACAGTGCCTATGGACTGAAGATGGTCTAAATTACGGACCGAAACCGGCTGCCAACCAAAATAAACATCTGTTGCAATAAAGACTGTTTTACTCAATTTTAGAATACTCAGTGTTATAAGTTAATAAGTAACATTCTCAGTGACATATGTAATGTGACACTAGCTCACGGAATTTTCCCATACATACCAAACTTGCCGTTGTTAAACCTCTTTATATGAGAAGATGAAAGAAAGTCTTCAAAATTTATTGACCAGTTTCTTTACTGACATCTTTTTCCAAAACATTAAAAAAAATTAATGTACTGAAGAATAATCTCCAATCCAAGCAGAAACAACTTACTTAGCATATCACAGGATTCCAGAAGGGCTGCTCGACTGAGGTTGCTATTTATACGTTAAGTCACCCAGTATTACAAGCCATAATAATAAAATATCGTCATCGGTTATTTTTGTGATCTTTGCACGGCATTTGATTGCATGGATCCTGTTATACTGTGATCGGACCGAACACAGCAAATTTTTTCAGTAAATTCTTGCTTCGAACTTTTGTTCGGGAAGCTGGTGGGAGGCTGAGTAATCGGAACTGGCATCTTTAGCATACACGCAACCAGCGGAGCGTTTATCGTCAGATGGTCGCTTCTTATGGCGACTGCCTGGTGGACCCCCTACTGAAGCAGGTTGCACCACAGCACAGCGTCTGGGATGTTTTAGAAGGTTTTTGGGAACAGTAAGTTGTGCTCTGACGGTGTGGTAACAAGTGCTGCACTCGAGTGCACTTAGGGTAAAACATTTTGTTTGGGGATCCGGTTAATTGGTTCATTTCGTAATGTAGATAATCTGAAAAGTAATTAAATTTCATTTTCATTGAAGCTGTGTAGATAAATTTCACGTGTGTAAATTTTATCCGTTTTCAATTTAGTCTACAGTCGGGCGGCTTGTTTATCATTAGCTACACTTGTTAGGATTTCTCCATTGCGCTCTACAGATTTTCTTGAGCAGAATGAATAGTCACAAACCAGGTCTGCCGCAAGTGTTCGCCGTTCGTAGGAATTATTGGTCAATTTATTTTCTCGGGTGGTCGTTCCAGTGTTGTAACGAGTGTCTGGGATTTTAATGCTTTTACTAGAGCGACCGTGTCCAATTTATCTGACAGAACAATCGTTTGCTGGCAGAACAGTGTTTATAGAATTGGTTTAAACGTGAATGCCCATAATGAACCGCTATATTAAGGTGATTTCTGTTTGTTAAATGTTTGCTGGAGTTGAGGAGAAAATACTTCGTGTTAATAAATGTCCTTTTCGATGAAGAATGATTCGTTAGTCTTTTAGAATACGTGCTTTTCACAACTCCTTTCGATCTCTTGTGATTAATGAAAATAACTTTCCCGCTTTACAAATGCCTTTTTGAATTATGAATCAAATTTATTCCGTGGTCATTCGTACTGTGCTTACTCAGAACCCGTTGCGTGGTTTAAATCAGTCACAGGGTCAAACCTCATTGAATTCTCTTACAACTTCAAACGACGTTCACTCAATGGAATATACCAATAAAGAGACACTGCCTGCTCGTAAGAGGAAGCAGAATTGCTCCATCAAGTAGTAAAATATTTAGCGTGATTATCAGACGATCAGAATCAAATTAAAAATGGTTTAGACAAGATATATGTACGGTGCGAAAACCGGAAATTAACTGTAAATCATGGAGAGTGTGAAGTCATCCACATGACTACTAAAAAGAATCCGCTAACTTTCGATTACAACATAAACCACACAAATCTAAAGGTTACGAATTCAACTAAATACTTAAGGAATCCAACTACGAACAACCTAACTTGGAACGATCACATAGATAACATTGTGGGGCAAGCGAACAAAGGGTGCTATTTATTTTCGGAACACTCTGAAAAAGTAAGAATTCTACTAAAGATAGTCAATTACTAATATATTCTGAGCTATTATGTCTTGATCGGATGGATTTTCCATTAATAAATGTCCTTTATTATGAAGAATGATTCGACACACTCTTCGACTACGTGCTTTTCACCACTGTTGTCCTCGCAGATGCGGACGAAACGTTGGGTTTTAATTGAAAATCTATCCGACCGCGGAATAATAGTCATGAATATTTGATTAAGTATGACATTTCTGGACGTGAAAGTTTATATTTTACAATTACTAAAGGCACTGCCTACACTGCTGTTACCCGTCCTCTTCTAGAGTACTGCTGAACGGTGTGAAATCCACATCAGATAGAACTGACAGAGGGAATCGAGTACGTTCAATGAAGGGCAGCTCGTTTTGTATTTTCGCGGAATAGTAGAGTGAGTGACACGGATGTGATACGAGAATTGGGGTTGTTGTTGTTGTTGTTGTTGTGGTCTTCAGTCCTGAGACTGGTTTGATGCAGCTCTCCATGCTACTCTATCCTGTGCAAGCTTCTTCATCTCCCAGTACCTACTGCAATCTACATCTTTCTGAATCTGCTTAGTGTATTCATCTCTTGGTCTCCCTCTACGATTTTTACCCTCCACGCCGGCCTCCAATACTAAATGGGTGATCCCTTGATGCCTCAGAACATGTCCTACCAACCGATCCCGTCTTCTGGTCAATTTGTGCCACAAACTTCTCTTCTCCCCAATCCTGTTCAATACTTCCTCATTAGTTATGTGATCTACCCATCTAATCTTCAGCATTCTTCTGTAGCACCACATTTCGAATGCTTCTATTCTCTTCTTGTCCAAACTATTTATCGTCCATGTTTCACTTCCATACATGGCTACACACCATAAAAATACTTTCAGAAATGACTTCCTGACACTTAAATCTATACTCGATGTTAACAAATTTCTCTTCTTCAGAAAAGCTTTCCTTGATATTGCCAGTCTACATTTTATATCCTCTCTACTTCGACCATCATCAGTTATTTTGCTCCCCAAATAGAAAAACTCCCTTACTACTTTAAGTGTCTCATTTCCTAATCTAATTCCCTCAGCATCACCCGACTTAATTCGACCACATTCCATTATCCTCGTTTTGCTTTTGTTGATGTTCATCTTATATCCTCCTTTCTAGACACTGTCCATTCCATTCAACTGCTCGTCCAAGTCCTTTGCTGCCTCTGACAGAATTACAATGTCATCGGCGAACCTCAAAGTTTTTATTTCTTCTCCATGGATTTTAATACCTACTCCGAATTTTTCTTTTGTTACCTTTACCGCTTGCACAATATACAGATTGAACAACATCGGGGAGAGGCTACAACCCTGTCTTACTCCCTTCCCAACCACTGCTTCCCTTTCATGTCCCTCGACTCTTATAACTGCCATCTGGTTTCTGTACAAATTGTAAATAGCCTTTCGCTCCCTGTATTTTACCCCTGCCACCTTTAGAATTTGAAAGAGAGTATTCCAGTCAACATTGTCAAAAGCTTTCTCTAAGTCTACAAATGCTAGAAACGTAGGTTTGCCTTTCCTTAATCTTTCTTCTAAGATAAGTCGTAAGGTCAGTATTGCCTCACGTGTTCCAGTAAACAAAAGCTTTTGTAATTGCTGCAGGATCTTCTTATGAATTTTCAGTCACCATTTTTCTCCTCCGAATGTGAAAATATTTTGTTGGCGCCCACCTATACACAGAGAAATTATCATCGCAATAAAATAAGAGAAATTAGAGCTCGCACGGAAAGATTTAAGTGCTCTTCGAGAGTGGCACAGTAGTAAAATAGCTTGAAGGTGGTTTGATGAAGCATCTGCTAGGCACTTAATTGCGAATTTCATTGTAATCATGTAGATATAGATATACATCAAGTCTCTAAATTACTTCGATGTCTTCCTTTTGATCTGACCTAGTGCGGTTCCCAAACACTCGAGCAGTATTCAAGAATGGGTCGCACTGGCGTCGTATATGCGGTCTCCTTTACAGATGAACCACACTTCCTAAAAATTCTGTCAATACATCGAAGTAGGCCATTTCCTACTACAATGCTCGTTCAACTTCATATCGCTTTGTAACGTTACGCCTAGATATTTAATCGACGTGACTGTGTTAAGATCAGCTTACATTTTTCTACATTTAGAGCTACCTGCCATTTGTCCTATCAACTAGAAGTTTTGTCTTAGACGTCTTGTATCCTTCTACAGTCACTCACCGACGACATCTTCCCGCCCACCACAGTGTAATCAGCAAAAAGCCGCAAATTGCTGATCACCCTATCCGCCAGATCATTTATGTATATGGAAAATAACAGCAGTCTTATCACCCTTACCTGTGGCGCTCCTGACGATACCATCGTGTCTGATAATCATTCGTCGTCGAGAACATACTGGGTTCTGCTACTTACGAAGTCTTCGAGATCCTCACGTATCTGGGGACCTATTTCGTATGCCCATATCTTCGTTAAAAGTCTGTGTTTGGGCTCCGAGTCAAATTCTTTAAGGAAATCTGGGAATGTGAAACCTGCCGGTTGCCCTACATCTTAAGTACAAAAATCAGACTTCATGCAGATAAAGTACACCTACTGCGAGTGGAACTTTTGAAATGGAGATCGCGATAGCACACGCCCACAGGTAGTTCACGTGCACCTCATAGCAATTTTTAGGACTTTGAGAAATATGTTATCATTGATCAGTGGCATGAGCCTCACGGGAGAATCACATCGATACACTGTACAGGTCAAGTGACGGTTGTGCAATGCCTGCAGAACGAATGGTGGTGAGATGGTCTCAGGGCAAGAGTGCGCCAAGAAAAGCAGGCATGGCTCATCCGAGTAGGACCACACCACGAGCAGATCATAGGATTGTTCGACTGCCTCTGACAAACGTTTAACAACAACTCAAATCGGGCAAAGGTTGCAGGAAGGATGTTATCACGAATCCTCGGGAACAGATTACTGAAAATTGTGTTCAGATCTCATTTCGCCATGCGTTTTTTACCGCTGACACCATACCATAGATAACAGACACTTACATGGTGTACGGACAGCGTCAGCTGGCTCATTGACTCACATTCTGTGCTGTTCATTGATGAGATTCGTTTCCGTTTGTTGTGGTAGGATCGATAACGACATGTCCATAAAACAATCTGGTGAAAGTTCACAGAAAAGAGCAATTCCTGACATCCTTATCCCTCCAGTTCCTGTAATAATGATGAGGGGAGCTATTAGATATGACAACAAGACCAATTTGATAATTTTTGAGTGGAAGTGGAATGCTCACCAGTATTGGATGGGAATTTTGAACCTTTGTTGGCGTAACCTCTACGACTAGGATATTAAATGTCAAGTTAGAGATGGATAATGCAATATATAACCTTGCAGATGACGCCTCGAACGTCTTGAGGAATGTACCTTCCTCGATTAACCTGCCGGATCCCCTCATTTGTCACCCATGGAGTATATCTAAGATGTATAGGGGATAAGAAGAGTTTCATTCCTTCCTACAGCCAGCGATCTTCATTAACTTACACAGCACTTGTTTCAGGTATGGCACGAAATTCCTCCAGAAGACATCTGGAAGCTCTCTGCTTCCATGTCACAACGAATAGTAGAGTTTGTTATTGCTTGTGGGGATCATATCTTATACTGATGTTGTTGGACATCAGTTTCGTATGAAGTGAAAGTTTAATAACTTAGTACAGCATATTAGAAGAGCATCTCCACACAGTTCGGTAACTATCGGACTGTTCCTTCATGTCGTGACGCTTCCATTTCCAGTAGTATATTTACATCTAGTAGAAAGTATCTGCCATGAAATAGGCCCTCTCTTGTTCCTGATCTACGTAAACGATGTAGTAGACAATTTGAGATGCCCTATTAGATTGTCTGCAGATGATGCTATCATTTACCGTCTTTTAAATGCATCAGATGATCAAAACGAATTTGAGAATGATTTAGACAATATACTTGTATGGTGTAAAAAGTGGCAATTCACTCTAAATAATGAAAAGTGTGAAGTCATCCATATGATTACTAAAAGGAATCCGCTACTTTTCAGTTTCACGACATATCACACAAATCTAAAGGCTTCAATCTCGACTAAATACATAGGGAGTACAAATACGAATAATCTGAATTGGAACGGTCACATAGATAATGTGGGGAAAGCAAATCAAAGACAGCAATTTATTGTCAGAAGACTAGGAAAATGTAACAAGTCCACTGAAAAGACTGCTTACTCTGCGCTTGTCCACTCTCTTCTGGAGTACTGTTTTGCGGTGTGGGATCCGCAACAGATAGGATTGTCGGAGGACATCAAAAAAGTTCAAAGAATTGCAGCACGTTTTTTACTATCCCAAAATAAGGAAGAGAGTACCACAGATAAGATACACGGATTGTGGTGGGAGTCATTATGACAAAGGTGTTTTTCGCTGCGGCAAGACCCTGGCCCTGAGCACTATGGGACTCAACTGCTGTGGTCATAAGTCCCCTAGAACTTAGAACTACTTAAACCTAACTAACCTAAGGACATCACACACATCCATGCCCGAGGCAGGATTCGAACCTGCGACCGTAGCGGTCGTGCGGTTCCAGACTGTAGCGCCTTTAACCGCTCGGCCACTCCGGCCGGCGGCAAGACCCTCTCACGAAATTTCAATCACCAACTTTCCCCTCAGCGTGTGAAAATATTTTGTTGGCGCCCACCTACATAGGGAGAAATGATCATCATAATAAAATAAGAGAACTCAGAGCTCGCACGTAAATATTTAAGTGTTCGTTTTTCTCGTGCGCTGCTCGAGAGTGGAACGGGAGAGAAGTAGCTTAAAGGTGGTTCGATGAACCCTCTGCGAGGCACTTAATTGTGAACTGCAGAGTTATCATATAGATGTGGATGTAAATACATGATATTTCATAAAATTTTTGTATTTTTCCTTTTTTACGTAGAGAAACGCTTTTGTATCGAGCTGGCCAGGGTGGCCGAGCGGTTCTAGGCGCTACCGTCTGGAACCGCACGACCGCTACGGTCGCAGGTTCGAATCCTGCCTCGGGCATGGATGTGTGTGTTGTCCTTAGGTTAGTTAAGTTTAAGTAGTTCTAAGTGTTAGGGGACTGATGACCTCAGAAATTAAGTCCCACAGTGCTTAGAGCCATTTGAATCATATTTGTATCGAATTCGTTGGGCTTCTCCTCCTCTCCCTACTGTATGAGATTTACGCGGTGACTACTTATTTATAAGTAATTTCATTTCGTTATAGATTCAAAACTGATTACGATGTGTAAGGTAAGGTCAGTCGAGTCTGGTCAGGAGATGAATCGGGACAATACTAGAAATTTCCTCTTGACTGTCACCAACGAAGTGGTAAATGGAATGCTGCCAAATTGTGGTGCCTGTTGTAACTCTATGTTGGAAAGTAGGCGACACTACGATGTGTGTTCAATGCTGCGTTGAGGTTCGTGTAAAACTGCGCTGCTTGTCTTAAGTTGAGAGAATATTATTTCATTAAGTAATTTAATAAGTATTCGTTGCACAATAAGGTCATATACTTGAGGTTATCTTATTACTGGTGCATTCATATGCTTGCTCCGGACTACCACTGAAGGGAAAAAATATTTTCCATTTCCGGCGAATTGAGTCAACACCTCGCGGGTGAGAAGCGTCAATATTCTTTTGTATTCATTTATTGAAATTATTATTTTGTTTTCTTTTTGTTTGCAGATGCTAAAATATGAAAGAGAAACATGCTCTTTATTGATCTAGAATGACATGCAAACTGCAGTTAAACTTAACGTGAGGATAGAAATCAACGCCTCGCTGCGTAATTATTTGGGGATGTCGCATTCCTGTCTACAAAGACGACTGCAAAGTGGAAAATATCTTCTAGCAGATGGGCAATGTGGTCAAACAAAAGTTCCAGAGACAAGCAAGAACAATAAACTCATACACGGAAACAGTTTCGAGGCTACACGAATACAAGCAACAACATCACAGTTTGCAGAAAATGAATTTCGTTCATCAGGCGTTTTCCCATTGCACGAAAACGCTTTGGCAGAAGAGAGTATTGGCTACTAGCACATCGCTGAGCCTAGAAAACACACCAAAGGAAAATGAGCTTCAACCTGTGACACCTTCTGCTAGTCCAGTTCTTGATAGCAATGACAAGCCTGACTCTTCTGTTCGATTCCACAGCTTGTAACCGTCTGCAAAGATGTCTACACAAAAATCTTCAACCAGGAAACGTGAGTCACTGCTTCTTAGCTCAGAAGATATAAACGAAACGAAAAAAGTATAAAACAGAAGCCAATGTCTTCACAGTCAGATAGTTCAAAGAAAGTCTATGTTAAGAACAGACCACACCTAAAGGAAACGTCATCAGCGTCAGGTTGACCAGAATCCTCTGAAGAAACAGGACTCATTTTAGGAAATTAAAGTGGCTGTAGACCCAAACTTGAAAAGTCTGTTAATACCACTTTTACGTTTTATTTTAAGTTCACAGCTACTCTTGGAAAATGTGATATTACTGTAATGTGTACTGAACCTATTCGATTAGTTGTTACACGTGTCGCCTTACTCGAAGAACCCGAATAGTGCCATACAGCGAATTCTGCGGATTAATTTTGCGAAACTATGAGCAACATTTACGCAGCGTTATATATTATAATTTGTAGCCAAAAAGACACAGTTTTTAAATATTTACAATGAAAATCTGTTGAAGTGAAAATATGTCTTCTATTTTGACCCGAATCGGCCGTCCTTACCATGCATATAACACATACGTAAGGTCTTCTGAATTGTTAAAATCAGAACAGAAGAGCTACTAAGATATCCTTTATGTAGCAGTACCGGTGAGATAAGCCGACATTTTTCATGTATACTGTAAACCAGCACATGGTACGAGAAAGACAAATTAATCATGTATACTCGTACACCTCTGGAAACACATGTAAATCACTAGGATAATTACGGTGCTATTCTAATTAAAGGAAAGGTATGTTAATCAATAGTTCCTGTGTAAGACGAGGAAATTAATTCGACCAACACCTAGGATCTTCAGATGCTGCTTAAGTTTTCAAAAATAATTTTGTACAATGTAATATCCTCTCCAGACGAAAATATGGAAGACTTAGTGCGAATCGACTTTGCACCTTGTGCGCCACAGATGCATAGCTTAAAGTTTCGGCACAAGCGCCACAACTTAGTATCATATGCTGTAGTGAATGCCGTGAGTTACGGAGTCAGCACTTCTCTCTCTCTCTCTCTCTCTCTCTCTCTCTCTCTCTCTCTCTCTCTCTCTCGAGTGGTACATTGACCCTCCACGCTGACGTTCCTCCTCATTTCTCCAGCTCAGACCACACTTACGGACCTCAGTGTATATCACAATTATTCTTCAGCTGAGTATTTGGTGGTGCCTGGTCTCTGCAAGAGACTTGGATTTTCTCGGTATTTTCTTTCACCATCCTGTGTGTAGACTACAATGACTTCGCAGTTCAGTACTTCTACTGCTCATCCTGAGCTACAGTCTACGTACATTATTAAATATGTTTTAGTGCTTATAGAATGTAAAGGTTCCATACATAAAAACTGAGACACTTGTGTGTCTGTTATAGGCAAGAAAATGAAATCGACGATATGTCATGAATTTTTTAAACATGTAGCAACGACGTCAGTGACAACAGGAGTTTCAGGAATATCTGCAACTGCAGTCACGACAGCAGTATCAGGAAATCATACTATTATTCAGGCAACGATAGGAACTGACAACCCTGATGTAATAGCAGCGCCTATAGAGAACAGCACGACCCGCAGCGTTACTGTAGCCTGCAGTGTTTAATAAAGCAAACCATTATTGGGCCTCTTTATCATAGTATTTGATACACGAACTTCCAGGTACGTTTCCTGGATCTAATGTGCATCGTTCCTATATCCCGTTTCACAGTAGGTAAATTTATGACTCGCATAGGAGACTGAAGCACCTCGTAGATTCTTTCTTGTATATATGTGTACGTTAGTTCCATGTTATCAAATCGTATTTTTACGCAAACGCACGCTATAACGGTGCGGTTGAATTGCATCAAACATTAGAAAAAGGTTTCGAAATAACACAGTTTGGGCAGCTATTTTAAAAGGACTCATCGTCAGTTTAAGTATCTTGATTGTAGTCTTTGAACTGTCGACTTCATAGTCAAATATACACTATGTGATCAAAAATATCCAAACACCTGGCTGAAAATGACTTACAAGTTTTTGGTGCCCTCCATCGGTAATGCTGGAATTCAGTATGGTGTTCGCCCACCCTTAGCCTTGATGATAGCTTCCACTCTCGCAGGCATACGTTCAATCAGGTGCTGGAAAGTTTCTTGGGGAATAGTGGCAAATTTTTCACGGAGTGCTGCACTGAGGAGAGGTATCGATGTCGGTCGGTGAGGTCTGGCACGAAGTCGGCATTCCAAACCATCCCAAAGGTATTCTGTAGGATACAGGTCAGGACCCTGTGCAGACCAGTCCATTACAGGGATGTTATTGTCGTATAATTACTCAGCCACACTCCGTGCATTATGAACAGGTGCTCGATCTCACGAAAGATGCAGTCGCCACCCCCGAATTGCTCTTCAACAGTGAGAAGCAAGCAGGTGCTTAAAACATCAATGTAGGCCTGTGCTGTGATAGTGCCTCGCAAAACAACAAGGGGTGCAAGCCCCCTCCATGAAAAACACGACCACACCATATCATCACCGCCTCCGAATTTTACTGTTGGCACTACACACGCTGGTAGATGACGTTCACCTGGCATTCGTCGTACACACACCCTGCCATCGGATCACCACATTGTGTACCTAATTCGTCACTTCACAGAACGTTTTTAAGCTGTTCAATAGTCCAATGTTTACGCTCCTTACACCAAGCGAGGTGTCGTTAGGCATTTACCGGCGTGACGTGTGGCTTACGAGCAGCCGCTCGACGTTGAAATCCAAGTTTTCTCACTTCCCGCCTAACTGTCATAGTACTTGCAGTGGATCCTGATGCAGTTTGGAATTCCTGTGTGATGGTCTTGATAGCAATCTTCCTATTACACATGAAGACCCTCTTCAACTGTCGGCGTTCTCCGTCAGTCAACAGACGAGGTCGGCCTGTACGCTTTGGTGCTGTACGTACGTTTCCACTTCACTATCACATCGGAAACAGTGGACCTAGGGATGTTTAGGAGTGTGGTAATCCCGCGTCCAGACGTGTGACACAAGAGACACCCAATCACCTGACCACGTTCGAAGTCCGTGAGTTGCGTGGAGCGCCCCATTCTGCTCTCTCACGATGTCTAATGACTATTGAGGCCGCTAATATGAAGTAAATGGCAGTAGGTGGCAGCACAATGCACCTAATACGAAAAAGGTATGTTTTCGGGTATGTCCGTATACTTTTGATCATATAGTGAACAAACAATTTGTTTATTGTGGTGTCACCGCCAGACACCACACTTGCTAGGTGGTAGCCTTCAAATCGGCCGCGGTCCGTTAGTATACGTCGGACCCGCGCGTCGCCACTATCAGTGATTGCAAACCGAGCGCCGCCACACGGCAGGTCTAGAGAGACTTCTAGCACTCGCCCCAGTTGTACAACCGACTTTGCTAGCGATGGTTCACTGACAAAATACGCTCTCATTTGCCGAGACGATAGTTAGCATTGCCTTCAGCTACGTCATTTGCTACGACCTAGCAAGGCGCCATTACCAGTTACTATTGATACTGTGAATAATGTACCGTCAAGAGCGACGTTCACCATTAATGGATTAAAGTTAAGTATTCCACCAGCTACGTCCGTTTTTTCTAAATTCTAATTTCCTTGTCCTGTTCCAGACCTCACGCCAGCCTGCGTGAGCTAAAACACGTGCCTTTCGGCTTCCTCTAGTAACTCGGTGTTTGCTCTCCTGCCAACCACAACATTTATATCACAAAATAGAATATTTTTTCAAATGAAAACTGGTTGCTACTTTTTATTTTCACATAGCCTTTCCTGACTGCTAAGAGAGCGAGTTCCAAGCTTCACACTCAACGCTCCTCACCCATTCATGGAACCAGTTTTTTTACTTTGACCAAACAAGGTAACGAATACCTAAATGTCTCGTGAAATTGAGGAGTAAGTGGCAGTGCTCGTAATGGGCCAGAAGTTTCTTCACAACTTAATAGAAAATAAATTAACAATTTAGCAATACATACAGTATTATTGATATGAAACTGTTAAAGATGGCAGTGATCAGACACAAAACAATAGCCACATTAATTTTTCAGGTCTTTTCTGATCCAGGAGGAGGGAGCCCAATGATCAAGGAAAGTACAATGAACAGCATAGGGCACTGAAGCAATAATCTCAGTTAACAGCTCCACTCCCAGATTTTATTACTGGAAAACTTCGAAATAGTAAAAATACAGGCGAGTTGGTTCCACCATTCAGCTAAACGACATTTACGCATGCTGCCTTCTTTGATTTTCGGCCTCTTTTTTCCGCAGTTACACATATACAAGTTGTATAGGTTAGTTGCCATCTTTAGCAACTGTAATGAAAGTATTATTAAGACTAGATGCATTTCTTTTTATTTTAAAGCATCTTCAAGTGATAACTTTAACAAGATGTTTTTTTCCTCTTACAGTTTTGTTTGTTATGATCATTAACAGCTCTTATGCTTGCTTATTACAATAAATAATTCAATCAACAACAAAACGCCGTTAGTAATGAAAAGAATAAAAATTATTTACAGTAATAAGCAAAGAATGCGAAGTGTTAATGATCATAAGAAACAAAATTGTGACAGAAAAAATAATTGTTACAGTGACCACTTGAAGATGCTTTAAAATAAATAGAAACGCCTCTAGTTTTAATAAGAATTTTATTACTGTTGCTAAAGACGGCAGTTAACCTATACAACTTGTAAATGACACTTTCTTCCATATAGGACTTACGTAACCTAACGTAACTTCACCATAACAAGCTATAGTACAGTTGCACTGTCCACAGTGCAAAGGTATGTCTAAACGCTAAAATCATCTGAAAAATTGCTGCGATCTCTAAAACTGAAAGTAAATAAAGAGTTAATAGACTTTTTAAGCTTGGGCCCACAGCCACTTTAAATTTCTTAGAAACTAGTCATTTAAAAGCGTAAGGCCATTTTTTTCCTTGTTCCATACAAACACTTTAATTCATCAACTATTAACAAATCTCACCCCCCTTGGGCGTTATCCAGCAACATCACACAAAACCTAGTTTAAATGCTTACATTCGTCAAAATGTCACAATGCACACACACAGCTTTGAGCGGCCTTCAAGCACAAATCCAAGTGGCTCACAGCAAATGTAGTACGAATATAGCTTTGCTTCCTCAGTCTCCTCGCGCTCTGTTAAATTCCGATTGGGTATGTCCCTGCATTTGATTAGTCAGATTAGATTCTTCATTTTGAGAAGCTAATTATTTGTTAGCGATATTGCTCTTGACAATTACCATCGTTTCCTGTCCAAAATGAAACACACACTTGCCAAAAAAAAACATTTCTTCTAAAGGTTTCATAAATAATGGATCCTTTGACGATATCCCTCGCAGAATCTGAATACTCCCGATTCTGTTGATCTGTAAATCTTCTTGTCAACAAGTTCATCGCTAATGTTACACTGGCATGGGGGAGCTAGTCCGGCACGCTACTGTATGCCGAGATGATCTCTTTCCTGGTAAAGACACAATGTGTGTTTTCATCATTTTATGACAACGCAACCACAATAGCCCGTAGATCATTAGAAAAAACAAGTCCTAACACTACAAAACATTGGTTGTGTGGAAGACAGGCTGCGGAAAGAGTGACAAAACTGTAATACTGATTAGCTTTGCGAGCGGTAATCGTCACCAAGTCAGAACATTCTTAAGATTTAAATGTACCTTCCATTTGCAAATTACTTTTCGTTCGTCGTTTAAAGCTTACTGACCAGTGTACGTGTGTTCTGTTTTGCTATCGGTTTCTGAATCAAATGGCATCGATACTTTTTCTTTTCTTCAGGTGAGATCTCCCTCAACTTGCAACTACTCACCATTGTGAAGGCAGAGGAATGATCTACTGTTTGACGGTGAGTGCACCTAAACTACACTACTGGCCATTAAAATTGCTACATGAAGAAGAAATGCAGATGATAAATGGGTATTAATTGGACAAATATATTATACTAGAACTGACATGTGATTACAAATGGCTCAAATGGCTCTGAGCACTATGGGACTTAACATCTGTAGTCATCAGTCCCCTAGAACTTAGAACTACTTAAACCTAACTAACCTAAGGACATCACACACATCCATGCCCGAGGCAGGATTCGAACCTGCGACCGCAGCAGTCGTGCGGTTCCGGACTGAGCACCTAGAACCGCTGGGCCACCGCGGCCGGCCATGTGATTACATTTTCACGCAATTTGGGTGCATAGATCCTGAGAAATCAGTACCCAGAACAACCACCTCTGGCCGTAATAACGGCCTTGATACGCCTGGGCATTGAGTCAAACAGAGTTTGGATGGCGAGTACAGCTACAGCTGCCCATGCAGCTTCAACACGAACCACAGTTCATCAAGAGTAGTGGCTGGCGTTTTGTGACCAGCCAGTTGCTCGGCCACCATTGACCAGACTTTTTCAATTGGTGAGCGATCTGGGGAATGTGCTGGCCAGGGCAGCAGTTGAACATTTGCTGTATCCAGAGAGGCCCGTACAGGACCTGCAACATGCGGTCGTGCATTAGCCTGCTGAAATGTAGGGTTTCGCAGAGATCGAATGAAGGGTAGAGCCAGGGGTCGTAAAACATCTGAAATGTAACGTCCACTGTTCAAAGTTCCGTCAATGCGAACAAGAGGTGACCGAGACGTGTAACCAATGGCACCCCATACCATCACGCCAGGTGAAACGCCAGTATGGCGATGCCGAATACACCCTTCCATTGTTCGTTCACCGCTATGTCGCCAAACACGGATGTGACAATCATGATGCTGTAAACAGAACCTGGATTCACCCGAAAAAATGAGGTTTTGCCATTCGTGGACCTAGGTTCGTCGTTGAGTACACCATCGCAGGCGCTCCTATCTGTGATGCAGCGTCAAGGGTAACCGCAGTCATGGTCTCCGAGCTGATAGTTCATGCTGCTGCAAACGTCGTCAAACTGTTCGTGCAGATGGTTGTTGTCTTGTAAACGTCCCCATCTGTTGACTCAGGGATCGAGACCTGACTACACGATCCGTTACAGCCATACGGGTAAGATGTCAGTCATCTCGACTGCTAGTGATACGAGACCATTGAGATCCAGCACGGCGTTCCGTATTATCCTCCTGAACCCATCGATTCCATATTCTGCTAACAGTCATTGGATCTCGACCAACGCGAACAGCAATGTCGCGATACGATAAACCACAATCGCGATAGGCTACAATCCGACCTTTATCAAAGTCGGAAACGTGGTGGTACGCATTTCTCCACCTTACACGACGCATCACAACAACGTTTCACCAGGCAACGCCAGGCGAATGCTGTTTGTGTATGAGAAATGGTTGAAAGGTTTCCTCATGTCAGCACGTTATAGGTGTCGCCACCGGCGCCAACCTTGTGTGAATGGTCTGAAAAGCTAATCATTTGCATATCGCAGCATCTTCTTCCTGTCGGTTAAATTTCGCGTCTGTAGCACGTCATCTTCGTGGCGTGGCAATTTTAATGGCCAGTAGTGTACTACAAGGGGCAGTCAAATGAAAAGGAGACAGAAGGGAAAAAACAAACAAACTACTAAGTAAACTATTCATTATTTCAAAAGAAATCACCATAAATGCTAATGCACTTATGGCACTGTCAGACTAGGTGGTTAGCGCCCTTGTGGAAAGATATTTGCTGTTGCCTATTGAAAGAACATTGTACCGAGGCGTGTACTAGTTCGTCCGAAGTAAATCGACGGCCACGAAACTCTTCCTTGAGGGCTCCAGCGTTATAGAAATCGCATGGGGAGAAATTGGGACTGTATGGAAGATGTGTAAGGGCTTCCCAGCGAACAATCTGCAGCGTGGGCCCACCCACAAGATGCTAAGGTTGTTTCTAGTACGCTGCAGATGTTCCGCTAAGAAGTCCTTGCGCATACTCCATGGAGTCCCGATCTCTCCCTATGTGATTCCCGTATTTTTGGCGCCCGGAAGAAAGACATTCGTGGCCGTCGATTTGCTTCGGATGAAGTGGTGCACGCCTTGGTACAATCATCGTTGCGTAGACAACCGAAAACACTTTTCCGTGAAGGCAATGATTCTCTTGTCTCACAATGCAATAAAATGTATTAATAGGCATAGCGATTACTTTCGAAAGGTAAACAATTTTGTCTTGTTTTCATTTGACTGCCACTTATAGATTAATCCATGCCTATTCTTATATGTGGTGTGAACTGTCACTATTTAGTCCATGTCATTGCCTACTCGATCCTAACACTACCAGATTATAACTGTGGGAGATTCTGAATCTACATGATCATTTACAATTATCTGCTTTCGACCGCAGAAGTGCTCAAGTATGCAGAATTCCTGCGCTTCATGCAGATAATGTAAGACAAGGCAGTCCTGTCTATTTTCAAAAAATAGCGTTATTCCCCATTTGTAATAGAACTGGATTTCTGCCTTTGCGATAACTATTGAATTATGTCGCAGTTTCCTTCCACAAAAGTAAACTTTAAACTTACTTTTCGCATTCCATGGTGGAGTCACTGTTCTAGCAGTTCATTCCACGTTAAATGAAATCAGACTACAACCATTTCATCAAACTAAATACTCAGAAAATTTGAATAAAATTAAAAAAAAAGAAAGACAGGTGTTACAGGAGAGAACATAGCGCCTAAATAATTAAATTTATCACCTTTTGCTACATATAGGAATAGCTGTTAAATCAACTTCAACACGAACTCTTTACGAATGTTATGTTAGAAGAGACAAAGAACATATGACCTGAGTAACAGTCAGTTTCCTCCAAGAACATGCATGATCCTAACTCCACACAGACAGATTTCATTCTGGTAGACCACACAGTTTAAAAATTAATACACATACCTCAGTAATTAACTTAGCAGGCTTTAATTTCGGTGGTGAAGAAATCCTGCTTCGCAGTATACGTCTAAATCCAAGAAAAGAATTAACATATAATCGGAAAATGCTGGATGACTTCTTGTGTGGTATATAAAACATCAAAAAAGGAACAGAACAAACAATGGACATATATGAAGTAAGTTTCCTGCTCCACACAGAAACTTAATAGAATGATCCAGTTACTGTGCCCTGCACCAGTGTGAAAAATTATTGTACAATCTGCTTCCATGCAAACCCTCTTCACTAGGTGGAATGTGTAGGACTGGGGGCTATCCTGCTTAAAATGGTAGCCAATATCAGCATAATTAATGTTTTCTTATGTTTTTATTCAAGTTTAGTATCTTAATTTACATGTTAAGCAACAAAGTATCGGGAATTTTTCAATATACACCCCACAAATATCCACTCTAAGTACGAGATAAACTATTGATATATGTCACCAGAATCGTTTTCTGTGTTCCTCGCCTGGATAAGTTTAGCTGGAGGAAACACCCAAGCATATTCCTTCATTCGTAACCAATACTTCCATTTTTCCTACGGACATTTTGCACACAAATTAGCGCAGCTGAGTAGGAGTTCTTCTAAATTTTGTTGTAATCAACCACTTATATCAGAAAACGTCCCGTAATTCGCCACATTGCAGATATCTTGACTCTTTTTACTATAAAAACAGGTTTGACAACTGAAACCGATCAATCTTCTGTGGTAGTGGAATGTATCAACATCGATACCTCCGAAGTGCTAAACATCCCTCAGTTATTAGGAAGGAAGACGAGGCCAACCGACGATCGCTTTGGTTTTGCGGTTATTACTGGAGAACCGGGACAGTATTGTTACTGACATTAACAAAATAAATTACATCGAAAATGGCATGCCCTTAACACGAATTGTTTGATTAAACTTGAATCTATTACAGAACCGTCTTGCGGTAGCTTGATACTGGTTAAAATCTGCGATCATATGGACAGTCAGGAGCTATTGCAAAAGGGATGGTCTGCAATGTTAAAGAAGGAGATGTGTAGGTCATTTAACTATCACGTATGTGCTAAATTGTCTTTGTATCTTCACTACGAGACACGGTGTCAAGGCAAAGCTTCCATTTTTCTGACACAGGAATAATAATGTGACCACAAGAGGAATATTGGAGCAAATCGGCAAGGCAGCACAAGAATCCATTTTGAACAAATATAGAAATCATGTGGCTAAACCAAATAAAGTGGAGGAAGCCGACATTAAAATATATTGTAATAGCAGAGCTGCCTGGAATATTGCAGCGGCTTTATGTAGACAACTGTTACCTTTTGGATTTGGACTTAGAGCAACACTTTGCGGGGATTTTTAATAAAATGATGATGTGTGACAACCTAATATCAAGGCGCGGCTTTTGCCTGGGAGAAGACTCTCAGAAAAACAACAATATGATTGTGGACAGCAATTAAAAAGTTGGGATTGACTGTTTAATGTGGATGAGCTCTAACTTTAGAGTAGAGACGTATAGAAAATTTATATGTCAAACAACAAGCCTGGGAGTGATAAATGTTATCCGCAATTACATTATAGATTTTGTGAAGTATCCAGACATACAACTATGAGAAACTCTTACGTTTTCCTTGGCTAAAGAACACTGTATTACTGGTTGAAGGTTGCAATATACAGCTGCAGAATGGATCGTGTGTTTCACCACGTACAAAACTGTTAAAGTGCACTACACACCAACAAACAGTATTCACAGTATTCTCCATTTTACTCTTTGGCAATTGCTTCCATCTGGCGTCAATTAATAAATGATTTACAGAATAGTTGCTATGTTTTGTTTAAGACCATTCTGCAATGTGTCCCCCGAGCTAATAAGAATACCCAAAAATTGACTGGTATACAAGTAAGCGTGCCAGGGACTCAAGATCGAGAAAAGCTTATAAACTATTTTCTGTCTGCATGCGGTTTCAATTATCTACCTATAACTATATAGAGATACTTAGCATAATCTCCAACCAAGACGATATAAGTATTATACATAAGTGCTATATTAAAGCAGGAGAAACATATATTTCTCAGTCAAAGACATTGTTCTCCACAATACCATCAAATATAGAGATTTGTAACTTGGGATTAGTTGCCATGAATAAGCTTATTCCACAGGTGATAAAAATACGAAGCAATGTATGAAACAGATGTAAGTCTTCGCCTCTAAAGAAATTACTCTCCTAAGTATGGTTAATGTTTAACGTGTACATAAATGAAAACTGGAAGTGGAGGACATCAAAGTCAAGAAACGAAAACTGGATATATGGAGGAGACTATTGCCATCAAGGAAGGCCGGCCGGGGTGGCCGAGCGGTTCTAGGGGCTACTGTCTGGAACCGCGCTACCGCTACGGTCGCAGGTTAGAATCCTGCCTCGAGCATGGATGTGTGTGATGTCCTTAGGTTTACGTAGTTCTAAGTTCTAGGGGACTGATGACCTCAGAAGTTAAGTCACAGAGTGCTCAGAGCCATTTGAACCATTTTTTGATACCGCCAGCTCATTTTATGACAATGGTGAAGAGAAGAAGAACTGGAAAAGAGAGCCCAGTATTAAAAAATTGTGCAATTAGAAAAAGAAGAAGCTATTGGAGGAGCGCAAGCAAGATTTACATATTTTATTAAGCGAAAGGTATAAAGAAATCTGGCTTCAACTGGGGAATTTAAGACATTAGCATTTACTGTGAATAGCAATGTTAAGTGGCCATACGTTAGAGTACTTTCTGGAAATGTCAGAATTGAAATCGTTTGCTGCATTAAGGGAAACGCAAAAGAATCTGTTTATAAATATTCACTCCCATCTGCTTAAAAAGGATGATTATATTGGATCTAAAGGTGGTGGACTTGAATTTGTGCGTCTAGCAATGAAACAACCATTTTTAGCGTGTAAAACCAATGGAATAACGGCATTTAACGGTAATTCGCTTGCAAAAAAATGTGAACTTAAAATTATACACGTAAATTCTGCAATAATGTGGAGCAGAAGAGCTGGTAGCCTACGCCCAAGCAGATTTGGAGTATTTTAACAACAGTGGCATGTAGGAATTAAGAAGCAAAATTAAAATCCCAAATGGTCTTGGCTAGAAGGATTGCAAGAAGGAACAGAGCTAACTGTTAAAGCCATGAAAGAGATAGTTTACAGGCAAACAACTACATATATGTTGGAAATCGGAAATTGACCTCTTTGTACCTGTCAATTATTGGCCAGAGAAAGAAATACATGATTCAGATGTAGACTTAAATTATAAGTTACAAATTAAACTGGATGTTACTAAAACTACACCGAACAAAAATAAAGAGCTGTCTTCTGTGTGTAAATGTACGAGGGACGTTCATTAAGCGACATAATACATTTTTTTTCTCAGCCAGTTTCGGTTGAAACATGCGGAATTTGTTGTCAGAAGTCGTGGAATATTTATACTTCAGCACCTGTAGTTTAGAGAACTTCGATAGCTGGCGGCGCTATAATTAGCATTGAAAATGGCGTCTGGAACGGAGGTGCGCTCCAAGCAGAGAGCTGTCATTGAGCGTCATTTGGAGGAAAACCAGTGCATCGTAATTAGTGACAGACGCTTGCAGAATGTCTACGGAGACGTGTCAGTGAAGAAAAACACGGCGAGTCTTTGGGCGAGGCAGTTGTCATTATCGCAACGAGGTCGCGTACACCTGCCCGATGCCCGAAATGCAGGCTGACCTCAAACACCCTCAGGAAATTGAACAGACGACTTCAGCGTGTTCGTCGCCACAAAAATGCAAATGAACTTCCCTATTCATGATAACGCATGACCTCACACAAATCTGTGCACACGAGAGGAGCTCACAAAACTTCATTGAACTTTTCTTCCTCACCTACCCTACAGCCCGGATCTCGCCACTTCCAGCGTCCATTTATTTGGCCCAATGAAGGATGCACTCAGCAGGAAACAGTATGTGGATGATTGGGAGGATTTTGCTACAGCAAGACAGCGGGTCCGAAATCGACCAATACAATGGTAATATGCTGGCATACAGGCTCTCCCACTAAGGTGATGTAAGGTCGTCGCTTTGAACAGAGATTGTGTTGGAAAAGAGGGTTTTGTAGCCAGAAGAGTGCGGAATAATATGATGGACTGGAATTCTGAATAAAACAAACTTCCTTTCAGAAAAAATAGAGCTGCTGGCCACTAGACAAGGACGATATGGAGGGGAAGGGAATTCCATTACATTTGGGAGGGGAGGGAATTGCAGGAATCCTGATGCTGACGTCAGCGATTCGAGGAATATTTATGCTAATAGCAGCGTTACTGGAGTGACCTCCAAGTCAGGGTTATCTAGAACCCACAGTGATTCACTACTATTATCTTCCAATTTACCTGGCATCTTCCAACACAATGCAGAGGCTAGATTGTATTAATATAGAGCCAATTTTCAGATTATCTAGCGCTATTCAATATATGTCACTGACACAATATTTTGTATTGAAATAAACGAATATTGATTAAGTTTGTGTCCTGTGCAATAAACAACTCTCTGATATCCACTTCACAATGAAGCGTTGACCTGCAACCAAATCTCTGTAGCAGATGAATCCATAAACAATTCGAATATAAAGCACTAGTTCGAAGTTTTTATAAAAGCAACTAATACTGCAACAACAATCAAACACAGCTCATGGGATCCCACATCATAGACTTCAGTAGCTTTCAGGAACATCATCAACAAAGTACTAAAACTGAGGATATTCTATCAAGCAAAATAGTTGCAATTAAAAAGCTGGAAGAGCCATGAATCCATATTTAGACTAGCAGCAAACTTTAGGCGCAATTTCAAATCTTTCTTGCTGACGACCCCGCAACACGATGAAAGGAAAGGAGTTTACCACGCATTACACTTCCCCTGTTCATGCAGAAAGGCTGCAGCGCGAAGCATGACGTATGAATTTAATACTTATTTGATACTAACTGTATTCCCAACACATTTCGCAGACAATAGCCACATGTAACATTTGATGTACTTGCAAAATTATATTATTGTACAGTACATAATTCAGGAGATACGACGTCATAAGCATTGAGCTGGGTGAAAATGAAACTGCAGGGCAAATCTCGCTGTACAAACAGGTGAAATGTATTTACAAACATGTGTGAAATATGTTAAGTATACGCAAAATATATTTGACTTCTGTGTTTGTAAAAATATCATCCTACACTCCGGGAACAGTTTCAGTGAAATTTGGCACACATATTAGGTACAATCTGAAAGAAATACTGTAACGATAAGAACCATCAGCCTCCTATGGGGTGAGCTCGATAACCTGGTGAGAGAAAGATGGAGGAGGAGGAGGAATGGACAGACATTGAGGGGGAAGGAGGAGATAGGCACAGATAAGAGCAGGAGGAAACACAAAGAGATAGGGGGGGGCAGTGAGTGTGTGTGTGTATGAGAGAGAGAGAGAGAGAGAGAGAGAGAGAGAGAGAGAGGGAAAGAGGGGGAGATGGAAAGCGTCAGCGACAGGAAGAGAGATGCAGAGAGAAGATGGAGGAGGATGTGCATAGATGGAGGGGTAAGAGGAAATTGATAGAGAAAAGGAATAATAGGAGATAGGAAGAGGGAGTAGTAGGAGATGGATAGAGAGAGTGGCAGGAGGAAATGGACAAAGAGTGGTGGTGGAGGAGGTGGACAGAGAGAGAGGTTGGAGGAGGTGGATGGAGTGGAGGTGAAGAAGGAGATAGACAGAATGAGGCTGAAGGAAGACACAAGCTAATAGAAATTCAGCCATAGTAAGTAGTTGTTACCAAACTGCCAGAACAAGTAAAAACATGTTATCTGTATTGTACCCTCAGTTAAAAGAAAATTACGGTAGAAATTTGAAGACACAATCGATAAAAATGAAATATTCAAGCAAAGTGGTGATTACAATATCAGATGCAGTTTCTGACAGACATTGAGAGAAACTGACATCAGGTATAAAGAGTAACTGGAAATATTTCAGTAATAACTACGTCAATTGCTGGAAGTCATCTGTTATAGAACGAGCCTCAATACGAATTACCTTCTTCATAAATTGTTGATTAACCTTAGAAACTGAGCAGAATCGAAAAAAAAAATTACACACTTCCCCTGGTTGTCTGAACGTATATATACCAATTAATTACAAAAATAATGGGGGAGGGCAGTAAAATCATTAACTTCATTTTTACTTGCTTAAATTCCATAGCAAGACACTAGCACACTAATTCTAAAAGCTCTCTTTTAGGAAGTGTTGGGATGAAATTATCGTCTGTATATTCAAACTGAGATATTTAGTGATTTCCCTGCAAGGAGAAAAGCGAATACCTGGAGCGTTGCACTGAAAATTTATAGGCCTATTTTCTTCCATTTCCTTGTGCTATCCAGCTTTGTACTCCACCTGTAATGACCTTGAAGGCCATGTTATATTAAATCTTTATCTTTCTTCCTTATGATGCCAAATTGTCAACCTAGGTCTGTGGAACCAGTCGCGATTAACAAACGTGAAAGATCTCAGCAAACGGTTATTGAATAATGTCATTATTTTAGTAGTGCAAATGTATTGCTTCACCAAGAGCCTTAAGAGAAGATATTATGTGAAAATAAGACAACACAGAGTGTCCCACATGGAATGTGCATTTGTGTGGGATAATCAAAGTACTTCATGTAGATGGCGGTAACGTCTAAGTGATTCTTTCACGCTGTGGCGAAGTGCGCACTCTATCGAAATATACCTACTAAGAATATATGAAATTGGGAAAGTTAATAGGAAGTTTATAGCTATTACAATGACTATTGTTGTCCTCTACGCAGAAGAAATGCAAAGTATTAAGCGACAAAAATGACCTGAGCATACTCAAAGTAAAACAAACAGTAATCTATAGAAACCAAGTTATCAAGAAAAATACTTTCAATAACATAAATGTTGTATGCTTCCTTTTTTATATTCCTCTTCGGCGGCACCTGTAGGATGATCACGAAGCTAGATTTATAAGTAGTCGTAACTCTCTCTCTCTCTCTCTCTCTCTCTCTCTCTCTCTCTCTCACACACACACACACACACCGACTTTTAAAGTCCTCTTCCATTGTGCTCTCTGCTACAGTAACTTCCTTCAGCGCATCTCTCCTTTCTTATTTTTCGGATGTCTCTTAATTTTCTTTAGCTATTACATCAGCAGTAAAGTTCACCAAATGGTAAGTGAGAAATGAGAGAACATTTTTCACGTGTACATCTCCTTATTAAGTGCAGCACCAGTTATATTGTATGTGAGTCTTTTTTTCACCAAGTTATTGAATTGTGAGTCACATCTTGAAGAAGATTACAAATTTCTTTTTGTTTTGACTAAATGTCGGGCAATCGAGATATTAATGAGCATACATTGTTCCTCAATGTGTTGTTATTAAACGAACGGCTTAAAACAACAGTATCGTGTTCTGGAATCTTCGCTGTACTGTCTTTGTCCTAGTCACATCATGGTCGAAGTAGGAAACTTTTGATTAGGCGGTATATGTGAGAAATGTAAAACAAATCAAAGCATTTACATGTGTGATAATGAGTAAACGAGCGTGGATTGAAATATAACGATCAGTTGACTTGAAGATGAATAGAGATGGAGCACTGTCTGTACTATCAAGCTTGTGTTAAGGTACCGGTCACAGGAACCTAAATCAGAATGTTAGGTTATGGAGTGAATAACGCAGGCAGCCCAGTCTCTAAAGAGCTACACCTACTTGCGCAGTTTTTTTTATCATAAAGAGATGATGGCTAATGGTGCTCCATTCTCTTATGTGAAGAACACGAGTCCCACAAATTATTTTTTTCCTGTACATCTGTTGTAACGTCTCTCCTTCCAGAATAGAACAGAAAGATCTCTTCACATTAATCTAGTACATGAAATCTGTTACTCATAAATTTCAACTGGTGAATAATTAATTTAAATGTTTTCTGGTTCTTCATTTTTGTGTGAAAGAAGTGCTGTTTATTTAGATATTATCCAGTGTTTAAGACACCTGCAATTATTCAGAAATTAGCCGAGTACCCTGCATTGCCAGGTTATGTATTTATTCCAGTCTTCTATTAGTCCGTCTCTTCCTTCCCCTCTCTGACCATCACCTGCTTCTCCCCCTTTCTGCCCATCTCCTCCCCTTCCTTTCTCTGTCCACTTCTTACACTCCCCACTGCCTGTCCATATGTTCCTGTCCCACCCCCTGTCCATCTCCTCCTGCCTTTCCTCTTGTCAAACTCCTTCTCCCCCTCTCTCTGCTCATCTCTTCTTCCCCTGTCTCTGTCCACCTGTTGCTCTTTCCTTTCTCTGTCAAGTTCCTCCTCTCCACCCTGTCTGTGCAACTCCTCCTCATTCCTGCCTCTGTCCATTTCCCACTACCCCTTTCTCTGTCCACGTGCTCATCTCTCAAATGATTCAAATGGCTCTAAGCACTATGGGACTTAACATCTGAGGTCATCAGTCCCCTAGACGTAGAACTACTTAAACCTAACTAACCTAAGGACATCACAAACATCCATGCCCGAGGCAGGAATCGAACCTGCGACCGTAGCAGCAGCGCGGTTCCGGACTGAAGCGCCTAGAACCGCACGGACGCGAAGGCCGGCTACTCCTCACTCCCCCCCCCCCCCCCCAAATCTGTGTCCAGCTCCTACTTCGCCCTCTCTGTCTGTCCATCTCCTCCTGCCCATTTCTATCTCCAAGTTACCACCCCATCCTCAATAGCAAGTTGCTGGTTTTTACACTCACAGTATTTCTTTCTTTATAGTAAGTAATATGTCTATCAAGTTTGGTTTAAATCGACCCAGTAGTTTAAGAGAAGCTCTTTGGTAGCAAAATTCGTCCTCCATTCCCGTTTCACGCAGCTCAATATTTATGACGCCTTATATCTTTAACTACGCGTCGTACAATGATATAATTCTGCC
This sequence comes from Schistocerca piceifrons, assembly GCF_021461385.2. Taxonomy (NCBI): domain Eukaryota; kingdom Metazoa; phylum Arthropoda; class Insecta; order Orthoptera; family Acrididae; genus Schistocerca; species Schistocerca piceifrons. The sequence goes on from NC_060149.1 coordinate 583,858,585, forward strand.
GTTACATCCATTGGTAATCGTAAACAATGTGAAAACTGTCTGCAAAAAGTGTTGTGAAAAGAGTTAGTAGTAAAGAAGTAACAAATTAAAAAGGTGTGCATGATATGGCAGTTTTTGTCGCATCTCAGTGTTTATGACGTCATACCTAGTGAACTATGTGTCATACAATTATATAATTTCGCTAGTACATTCAGTGGTATATGTGAATGCTGTCTGTAAAATGTGTCGAGAATAAGGAAGTTTTACTTCATGAACAGCGAAAATGTCATAAGCGATAAAATTTTTTCCTTTCATCACTTTGTAGAAATTGTCAGCGAGGAAAATTTCCATAAATGTTTTAAATTAAGTTTAAACTTAGCTGCAAGTCACTAAGTGCTCTTATTATCAAATACTGGATTAATACAGTATGGCTATTTGCGCGTCGTGAGTTACGCTACTTTTCCGCCCCAACCTTATCCCTTTCATAGGTTTCCAGCCAGTGATATGTGTGCCAAGTTTGACTGAAATTGGTCCAGTGGTTTAGCAAAAAAATGGTTCAAATGGCTCTGAGCACTATGGGACTCAACTGCTGAGGTCATTAGTCCCCTAGAACTTAGAACTAGTTAAACCTAACTAACCTAAGGACATCACAAACATCCATGCCCGAGGCAGTATTCGAACCTGCGACCGTAGCGGTCTTCCGGTTCCAGATTGCAGCAGTGGTTTAGCGCAAGATGAGGAACGCATGTACATACAAATATACATACATACATTTTTATAATATGTATGGATTACACAAGAAATTTCCCTTGATAATGCAAATATCTACATGATCTGTAACTATTTCGATAACCAGTGTTACTTGCCTTCCGTCTGCAGAACCAAAGTCAAGGCACTCGGCTTCTTGATCATCACATCCGATTACTGATAGTGTTCCAGTTTGACCTCTGAATGTGTTTTGAGACATGTATAGCGAACACATATTACTTGAGATACCATACTTCGACAAGCAATTTATGCAAATCGCACGTTATCCCTTTCAACATTTCATAATTCCTTAAATATTTATAAACGAATCAAAGGTTCTGCTGAATACACGTTGTCTACACAGAGAATTTACTACTCCTTAAATTAAGTATTCCGGGCGCTGTGGCCGAGCGGTCCTAGGTGCTTCAGTCCGGAACCGCGCGACTGCTTCGGTCGCAGGTTCGAATCCTGCCTCGAGCATGGATGTTTGTGATGTTAGGTTTAAGTACTTTCAAGTTCTAGGGGACTGATGACCTCAGATGTTAAGTCCCATAGTGCTCAGAGTCAAATTAAGTATGTTGTCTTGTCGTTGGAAACAATGACATTGATTACATTAGTACATATTCACTCAGTAAGCATGGTATCTAACAAACTTCAAGAAAAATTAGGGAACTTATACAAACAATCCTACAAGAAAGTCAGCCACTATTATGTGTAAAAAAACGAAATAACATAAAATTAAAGTAAAAACATTAGCGTAAAAGTAAATGGTTCAGAAGATGAACAACTGCAGATCGTAGACATTTCTCGATGGAGGGAGAAAGTATCCGTATAACTACTTTACCTCTCATTGCGAAAATTTAGAGTCTGTTATTTCATGAAAAAGGTGAGATCCTTCAAAACTGGTGCTACTGCTTCGTAACTTCTACTTTGACTGGTGTGGCAACAATAAAAGGTGTCCATTATTTCTGGCACCTTATGGTCGATAGCAAATTTACCGTCACCGTACCATATGTCACTGATACAGTACATTAAAGACTAAAAGTGTGGAGCCTGTCCGCCAGTATAACTCAACGAAATAGTGAGGACACCGACACTAGACCATAGGTCAGTACTGATATGCTAAATTATTGCGACGTTAGTTCTCCTCCTACTTCAACAAACTCTTCACTCAGACATTGCACATTTATATCCGCTCCTCATTTCGCTTTCCTAAAATAATGCTAAATAACCCTGACTTGGCGTATGATAACGAGGGAGAAGTTAGCAATAATATTATGGATGAATGTCGCAGCATATTAAACTGTGTGGGAGAGGGAACTGGTTTAAATTTCGTTGGGAGAGGATACGGAGCGTGTGTTGTTGTAGACTGGGATGTGCCAATATAGAGGGTTGGAAAACAGACGAGAAAAAAAATGTGCTTGTGGGAGTCGAATTTGCAGACAGTTTAGGATGTACGGCCTTTTTCATTGTGAGGGAGGAGGGAAAGGAAATTGATTGGAAAGTAAATGAAAAAGAAGGTAAACAGAAGGAATGTCGCATCCTGTGTCGGAACAACACAGGTACTGCGATATCGTATTTATCTTCCGACACCTGGCAAGTGAATGTCAATTACAATGTCTCCACTGTACATGAATATACACAATGGATGTACAAATACAGGTTGTCGGCACATGATTGACGCCATATGTAAGTTTGGGTGTGGCCGTGAGTTGTTCTCGAATAGCTCGCAATAAGCAGGCATTCCGGATTCGAGTCACGGTGCTGCACAAATTTTCATTGTCGTCATTCCATTATACAGCTGACGGTTGTCCATGTTGGCAACCGCGAATACATTCAACGCGAGTATGTCTGTTGTAGTGATTCTGAGTGTTTCTCATAAACTTAAGATGCCAATACTCCAGTGCGTAGCATTTCAGCCATGGGTAGTAGTACGTACATGAAGGACAATATGAGCGTGTGAGATGGCGCTATGGATAGCCTGTGAGGCGCGTACCACCTGTTGATCGCAGCGCGGCCGCTACTTGTTGCTGTTGCTGCAACTTGTTGAAAGCGCCTGCAACACGACACAGGCCCCTGAACTGACGCAAGCTACATTTCAAATACTTCCGCATTCTTTTTCTTCCTAAATACAGCCTCCGTTACGCATGTAGATTTTTCCATCAGTATAAACTTCTTTCTAGAAAAATAGGAAAAAAAAGACAGCGAAGAGGAGGAGGAATTTAATGTTTAACGTTCCATCGACAACAAGGTCGTGAGACGCGGGGAAAAAGCTCGGATTAGGGGAAGATGGAGAAGGAAATAAGCCGTGCGCTTCCAAAGGAACCATCCCGGCATTTGCCTGAAGCGATTTAGGTCAATCACGGAACACCTACATCAGGACGCCTGGAAGCGGGTTTGAACCGTCGTCCTCCCGAATGCTAATCCAGAGTGCTAATCACTGCGCCACATTATTCTGTGAAATAATAATTGACAACGGAGCATATGAACATGCTCCCTCAGTTTTCTTCCAATCATATTTGATAAATAATTTCAACTGTTTTAAAGGCTGAATTACGTTTGTATGTTTATTTGTCTACAACCCTTCTTTTTAGTCAATAACAGGTCAGTAGGAGAAATGACATGACGAATTAGAGCTGACGAATAGTATTACAACACCGTGAAGGCGGCATGCAAAAAACGTCAAACTGGAATAAAGAACATTATTACTCGGATTTGTAGATGCAAAAAATCAACTAGGAGTAACATCATCCACATTCTGCAAATGAGAAAACTTTATCCACTCATATCTGAATGCTATTTGTTGAATAAACACACTATTATGACTCGTGTAAGAAGAAAGGAAGTCCCTGGGCACCTACTGGAATTCGACAGCAGAAGACTCCTGGTCTACTTAGACTGTCATAGGAACATGAACCGTGGCCGAGTGGTTCTAGGCGCTTCAGTCTTGAACCGCGTGACTGCTACAGCCGCAGGTTCGAATCCTGCCTCGAGCATGGATGTTTGTGATGTCCTTAGGTTACTTAGGTTTAAGTAGTTGTTCTAAGTTCTAGGGGACTGATGACCTCAGATGTTAAGTCCCATAGTGCTCAGAAGCATGTGAACCATTTTGAACATGAAATTTAAGAGTTCCTAAGCACCGTATACAATTGATGCACGATCTCAACGACCACACATACTTGTACTGAGAGGTTCAAATGGCTCTGAACACTATGGGACTCAACATCTGAGGTCATAAGCCCACTAGAACTGAGAAATACTTAAATCTAACTAACCTAAGGACAGCGCACACATCCATGCCCGAGGGAGGATTCGAACCTGCGACCTGAGACCGCGGTTCCGAAATGAAGTGCCTAGAACCGCTCGGCCACCGGAGCCGGCTGTACTGAGGGGGCAGGCATTCTGTTCATTCTTTTGTGCAGGATCATACAACCACATCATGTACATTTAGTCAGGAAATGGACATGGACATTTTCGTTATTTCTGTTGCTGGACCTTCAATTTACATGACCTGTTTCCTGGTTGCCAGCACCAGGTATTGTACACACATATAGTAATGGTATTCTGTAACTGTATATGATATTATGTTTGGATATTTGAGAGGATATTTGTGGTAGTTTTCTGTTTAAATACAACAACACCGTCCAGGCAGACCATGAAGGCCTAACGGTGAAACACTAATCATATACATACAGGGTGGTCCATTGATAGTGAGTGGGCCAAATATCTCACGAAATAAGCATCAAACGAAAAAACTTCAAAGAACGAAACTCGTCTAGCTTGAAGGGGGAAACCAGATGGCGCGATGGTTGGCCCGCTAGATGGCGCTGCCATAGGTCAAACGGATATCAACTGCGTATTTTTTAAAGAGGAACAACCATTTTATTACATATTCCTGTAGTACGTAAGGAAATATGCATGTTTTAGTCGGACCACTTTTTTCGCTTTGTGACCGATGCCGCTGTAATAGTCACAAACGTATAAGTACGTGGTATCACCTAACATTCCGCCAGTGCGGACGGTATTTGCTTCGTGATACATTACCCATGTTAAAATGGACCGTTTACCAATTGCACCGGCCGGGGTGGCCGAGCGGTTCTGGGTGCTACAGTCAGGAACCGCGCGACCGCTACGGTCGCAGGTTCGAATCCTGCCTCGGGCATGGATGTGTGTGATGTTCTTAAGTTACTTAGGTTTAAGTAGTTCTAAGTTCTAGGGCGCTGATGACCTCAGAAGTTAAGTCCCATAGTGCTCAGAGCCATTTGAACCATTTCAAAAAAAAAAAAAAAAAGACCAATTGCGGAAAAGGTCTATATCGTGTTGATGTATGGCTATTGTGATCAAAACGCCCAACGGGCGTGTGCTATGTACGCTGCTCGGTATCCTGGACGATGTCATCAAAGTGCCGGCCGCAATGGCCGTGCGGTTCTAGGCGCTACAGACTGGAACCGCGCGACCGCTACGGGCATGGATGAGTGTGATGTCCTTAGGTTAGTTGGGTTTAAGTAGTTCTAAGTTCTGCTGGACTGATGACCACAGCATTTAAGTCCCATAGCATCCAAGTGTCCGGACCGTTCGCCGGATAGTTACGTTATTTAAGGAAACAGGAAGTGTTCAGCCACATGTGAAACGTCAACCACGACCTGCAACAAATGATGATGCCCAGGTAGGTGTTTTGGCCGCTGTCGCTGCTAATCCGCACATCAGTAGCAGACAAATCTCAAAAACGTCGGTTCTGAGAATCCTACATCAACATCGATTGCACCCGTACCATATTTCTATGCACCAGGAATTGCATGGCGACGACTGTGAACGTCGTGTACAGCTCTGCCACTCGGCACAACAGAAATTACGTGATGATGACAGATTTTTTGCACGCGTTCTATTTAGCGACGAAGCGTCATTTACCAACAGCGGTAACGTAAACCGGTATAATATCCACTATTAGGCAACGGAAAATCCACGATGGCTGCGACAAGTGGAACATCAGCGACCTTGGCGGGTTAATGTATGGTGCGGCATTATGGGAGGAAGGATAATTGACCCCCAATTTATCGATGGAAATCTAAATGGTGCAATGTATGCTGATTTCCTACGTAATGTTCTACCGATGTTACTAGAAGATGTTTCACTGCACGACAGAATGGCGATGTACTTCCAACATGATGGATGTCCGGCACATAGCTCGCGTGCGGTTGAAACGGTACTGAATAGCATATTTCATGAGAGGTGGATTGGTCGTGGAGCACCATACCATGGCCCGCACGTTCACTTATCTGACGTCCCCGGATTTCTTTCTGTGGGGAAAGTTCAAGGATATTTGCTATCGTGATCCACCGACAACGGCTGGCAACATGCGTCAGCGCATTGTCAATGCATGTGCGAACATTATGGAAGGCGAACTACTCGCTTTTGAGAGGAATGTCCTTACTCGTATAGCCAAATGCATTGAGGTTGATGGAAATCATTTTTAGCATTTATTGCATTAATGTGGTATTTACAGGTAATCACGCTGTAACAGCATGCGTTCTCAGAAATGATAAGTTCACAAAGGTGCATGTATCACATTGGAACAACCGAAATAAAATGTTGAAACGTACCTACGTTCTGTATTTTAATTTAAAAAACCTACCTGTTACCAACTGTTTGTCTAAAATTGTGAGCCATATGTTTGTGACTACTACAGCGCCATCTATCACAAAGCGAAAAAAGTGGTCCAACTAAAACATTCATATTTCTTTACGTACTAGACGAATGTGTAATAAAAAATGGGGGTTCCTATTTTTAAAAAACGCAGTTGATATCCGCTTGACCTATGGCAGCGCCATCTATCGGGCCAACCATAGCGCCATCTCATTTCCCCCTTCAAGCTAGACAAGTTTCGTTCTTTCTAGTTTTTTCGTTTGATGCTCATTTTGTGAGATATTTGGCCCAGTCACGATCAATGGACCACCCTGTATATTAGATATATAAAGCAGGTCCACCGCTCGTGGTGTCGCAGTAGCGTTCTCACTTCATGAGCGTGGGATCCCAGGTTCGATTCCAGGTGGGTCAGGGATTTTCACCTGGCCCGAGATAACTGGGTGTCGTTTTATCGTCTTCATCATCATCATTCAGCCCCATTATGGTCAGAGGAAGGCAATGGCAAACTACCTCATTTAGGACCTTGCCTAGTATGGCGGTGCAGGTCTCCCGCATTGTTCCCCTATGCTCTATCAACAAGCATGGGACTTCATTCATTTCCACATGAAGCAGAATGTATGTATATGTGTATGCTGAGATTCTCCTCCCAAACACCTTGACATTTTTCTACCAAATTTGGCACAGAATCAGCAGACCTCGTGAATGTCAGCACTATGGGGTTTATAAACTCCTAGCTCCAATAAGAATTGAGATACTGGCAAAAACATGTTTTTCCAATCCTGGCATATGGGCTGCCCTGCACAAGAGGCATGGTGTTTGGGAACAGTGTCTGCCTTCCAAATCAACCTGCTTTGCAAGGCTGCCTAGATGTTGGGCGCAAGAAATGACTGTCCAGTCACCAACATATAGGCTGCCCTGCATGACAAATGTGTTACGCTGGAGTAGTATCAGCCTGTTTTATGAGACCAGCTTTACTTGTCGGCCTGTACATCAGGGGCAAATAAATTATTTTCAAGCCCCCCATGTGTAGCCTGCCCTGTAAGACAGATGTGTTGTGGATGTGGTACTGACCTCGATTCTTGAACTCTACTGCAGAGTCTGAGCATTCTGATGAGTATGTTTGGGACAGATTGAGATGGATAAAGGAGGAAACTGTCAGAGTGAGGGAGAGGAGGGAAGCCAGCCACAGTGCTGAGCGGTTCTAGGCGCTTCAGTCCGGAACCACCCGACTGTTACGGTCGCAAGTTCGAATCCTGCCTCAGGCTTGGATGTGTGTGATGTCCTTAGGTTAGTTAAGTTTAAGTAGTTCTAAGTTCTAGGGGACTGATGACCTCAGATGTTACGTCCCACAGTGCTCAGAGCCATTTAAACCTTTTTTTTAGGAGGGAATAGGCAGAGAAAGGGGTGGAGGGGGGAGGTATGAGGCAGGTTGAAAGTGTGATGGGTAGGTGGAAAGAGAAGACGAGTAGGTGCAGTTGGAAAGAGAGAAGGGGAGGAGGATATGGTCAGAGGGGGGGGGGGGGCGGGAAGATTTAGTCAGAGAGAGGGAGTGGAGGAAGTGAGCAAAAAGAGAGGGGGAACTAATGGAGATAGAGAGAGAGTGAGTGTGTGTGTAGGTAGGAAGAGATAGACATATATATGTGGGAGGATTAGGTGAATAAACAGTGAGAATAAGAGGTGGTTCAAATGGCTCTAAGCACTGTGGGACTTAACATCTGAGGTCATCAGTCTCCCAGACTCGGCCTACTTAAACCTAAGTAACCTAAGGACATCGCACACATCCATGCCCGAGGCAGGATTCGAACCTGCGACCGTTGCAGCAGCGAGGTTCCGGACTGAAGCACCTAGATCCGCTCGGCCACAGCGACTGGCAGAAGAGGTGGACACAGAGAGGGAAAGAGAAGTTGTGTTCAGTATATGTTCCAAAAGCATGTGTGGGTGAAGCACCAGGGAAATGCCTAGTTATAATAATAATAATTTTAAGTATATTAGTTACTGAAAAGTGCATGAAGCTCACGCTTAGTCAACTGGCAGTTGCTGTACAATTAACTAACTGTACTACTTTTGAACGTTCGTTCTGTTGTACAGCAACCATCAACTAAGGTTTATGTACCTGTAAAAGACAATTTTTACTTTCATTTGCGCAGTCGTTTGAAATTTATCTATGTTCTAACCTAATTGCAAATGAAATATCAGTGAAAGAGTCTACAACATGTAACATTTCTACTTGATGACTTACCCTCATAGTATTTTTGCTAAGAGTGCGTTGTGATCCAACTTCTACACTTGAAACATTTGTGTCTGTGGCATACGAATAACGAACTTTGTTTTATTTTCGCCGGCCGCGGTGGCCCAGCGGTTCTAGGCGCTTCAGTCCGGAACCGCGCGACTGCTACGGTCGCAGGTTCGAATCCTGCCTCGGGCATGGATGTGTGTGAGTCCTCAGGTTAGTTATGCTTAAGTAGTTCTAAGTTCCATGGGACTGATGACCTCAGATGTTAAGTCCCATAGTGGTCAGAGCCATTTGAACCGTTTGAATCATTTGTTTTACTTTCAAGTTTGCGGCGAGACGTGGTTGAGTGCGCCGCTCCTTAGGTGGTGACACAAAGTGGAGCAGTACACTGGTTAGAATATTGAAATAGCATTCAGCAGGATGTAGGTTTAAATTCCGGTCCGGCCCTCCTGATTAAGTTTTTCCGTGATTCCCTATAATTTCTCTAGAAGAAAGGCTGGAATGATTCCTTGAAAACTAAATGGTGGCTTGATTACTTCCCTCGTCATTTCTTAATTCCGAGCTTGTGCTCCGTCTCTAATGACCATGCCTTAGATAGGATGCTAGACTCCTTTTTTGTTTGGAGGTTACTTTTGTGGAAGAATCACCAAATGAAAGAAGAAATCCACGCTTATTCGTTTCCAGTTGGAAATTATTATTTTTCACATTGTTTGTAGCCACCAACTAGAGCCGACTGCACCACTTCGGTTAACCGTGCCATATGTTTTTTTGAATATAAGTGTTTCATTATTTTGCTTGTGATACTCGTGTCAGTCTTGCACTCTCGATGTTCTGTTCCAAACGTTTATTTTATCGCTGTTTTTGCGCAAACTTCCACTTTATCTCTCAATGTTCCCTTCACTGGTACCATCCAACTCACACTAATTTGAGAACCCTTTCCTTTGGCGGGTCCACCTGCGTCTCATGTCGTAATTATCTGAACAGCCTGCAAGGCTTGACGACATCATAGCAACAAAACATTCGCCTTCCACGTGCTCGTCAGAGGAGCACAGCGCCCTTCTGGACAATTTCTTTTCTGTACAGTACTTTTATAATGAAAGAGCCGCATCAGACGTGTTTTGAATTCAGCTACAAACTTAGATATTTATTTACACGCAAAAAATTTTAATCATCTGTGTAGTAATAAAAACGTGAGGTGACATCTGGGGTCTCAGACGGTAGGTCACCCTACATCCAGTTCACAAAATTAATTCTGACTTAAAGTCTGTCATACAATGGACTCGTGCTGGTCTTGGTAAAACTGATGTCACAGCACCCACTGCGTCTGTTAACTGTTTTAATTGTTATATAAAGAGCTATGAGTTTGTGGAATTCAGTAGAACTGGAGTTGCCGCATCCTATGTGGACTGCCCTGTGTTTACTTGTATGCTTCACAGCAGCACGAAAGAAAATTGCAAATTACACATGGACGGTACGGCAACATCTACACCACCACAAACAGTCACCGCAGCGACCATTGTTCTGTCTTACCTTATCCCAGCTGCAGAGAGAGTCCTAGCTGGATATATTAGTAACATTACATTGTTTTCGGCACGAGTCCCGGATCCACGTAAAGGATCACGACGGACGCATTCTTCTCGTGAGGAGGCTGTGAGGAGAAAGAATGTTGCTATACTGCATTTGTCTTAGACATTAGGGCCCAGCACATAGGATGATGGTAAAGAATGCCGCTGAATATACATCACGTTCACCTTTGGTTCCCATAGCCGGTAGTTACGACAGATGCTGCGGCATTTCTGACGTGTTAATGCCGGTGGCTACATACGATCTTCCATACCTCCGTGATGTCATGATTGAAGAGGATCTGCGTCAACATCCACATTTATTCTCTGCAAATGATTGTGAAATGCATAGCTGTATCACTATATCAGTTATTAACGCTTCTTCCCGTTCCATTCACGTATGGAACGTGCGAAAGGTTTGTTTAAATGCCTCTGTACGTGCTGTAATAAATCCAATCTCGTCCTCACGATACGTAGAAGTGACAGGTAGGGGTTTGTAGTATATTCATACAGTCATCATTTAAAGCCGGTTCTTGAAACTTTGTAAGTGGGCTTTCTCGGGATGTTTTATGCCTGTCTTCAAGAGTCAGCCAGCTCAATTCTTTCAACATCTCTGTGACACTCTCCCACGGATCAAACAAACCTGTGACCATTCGTATTGTCCTTCTCTATGTACTTCCAAAATCCCCTGTTAGTCTTGTTTGGTACGGGTCCAACACACTTGAGCAATATTCTAGGACGGGTCACAAGAGTCATCTTCTTCTAAGACTATTTGCATTTCCCCAGTATTCTACCAATACACTTCATTCCATTTCATCTCCCTACAAAGCGTTACACCCATGTAGTTGTATGAGTTGACCGATTCCAGTTGTAACTCACTGACATAGCATACCACGATTTTTCGTTTTCTGAAGTGAACAGTTTTACATTTCTGAACATTTAAAGCAAGTTTCCAATCATCGCACCAATTTGCAATCTTATCAAGGTCTGAAAATATTAATGTAGTTTCCTTCAGACAGTACTTCATTCTAGATAACTGCACCATTTGCAAAAAGGCTGAGGTTACTACTAGTATTGTTCGCAACGTGATTAATATACAACATGAACAGCAAGCGTTCCAACACACTTCCCTGGGACACATTTGAAGTTACTTCTACACACGTTGATAACTCTCCATCCAAGATAACTTGCTACGTACTCCCTACCAAGAACACGCGATACTGAGACAAATGCTATTCGCACATCAAAATATACTGCATCTACCTGATTCCCTTGATGCAAAGCTTGCAGTATAGAAAGTGAGAATAGTGCGAACTTGCTTTCACATGATCGATGATTTCGGAATCCGAGTTGGTTGGTGGTAAATTTTAAATTTGCGGTAAGTTCCTATGGGACCTAACTGCTGAGGTCATCGGTCCCAAGGCTTACACATTACTTAATCTAACTTAAGCTAACTTACGTTGAGGGCAACACACATACCCGTGCCCGAGGGAGGATTCGAACCTCCGACGGGGGAAGCCGTGCAAACCGTCACAAGGCGCCACTATACGGGGCGGCTACCCCGCGCGGCGTTGGTTAGCATGGAGGATAACGCAACAGCCACAGTGCCATCAAACTTCTCTGGGGCACACACGAATTTACTTCTACATCTGTCGATGACTCTCCATCCAAGATAACTTGATGCCTCCTCCTTTCCAAGAAATCCTCAGTCCGGCCGCAAACTGCATTTGCCACTTCAAACGATCGTACTTTTGATAATAAGTGAAGATATGGACCTGAGTCAAATGCTTTCCGGTAATCTAGAAGTACTATATCTATCTGACTGCTTTCTACATCTAAATTTGCGTACAGATTCCGCGAGCCACCGCACAGTGTGTGATGGAGGGTACCCAGTACCACTACTAGTCATTTCCTTTCCTTTTCCACTGGCAAACCGAGCGAGAGAAAAACATCTACACTGAAGAGCTAAAGAGACTGGTACATCTGCCTAATGTCTTGTGGGGCCTCCGCGAGCACGCAGAAGTGCCGCAACACGACGTGTCATGGACTCGGCTAACGTCTCAAGTAGTGCTTGAGGGAACTGACACCATGAATCCTGCATAGCTGACCACAATCCGTAAGATACGAGGGGGTGGAGATCTCTTCTGAACAACACTTTGCAAGCCATCCCAATTATTGCTGAATAATGTTCATGTCTAGGGAGTTTGGTGGCAAACGGAAGCATTTAAACTCAGAAAAATGTTCCTGGAGTCTCTCTGTAGCAATTATGGACGTGTGGAGTGTCGCATTGTCGTGCTGGAGTTTCCCAAGTCCGTCGGAATTCACAGTGGATATGAAAGACTGCAGATGACCAGACAGGATGCTTACTTACGTGTGACTCGTAGTAGTATCTAAATGTATCGCGGATCTAACATCACTCCAACTGCACGCGCCCCACACCATTACAGAGTCTCCACCAGCTTAAACAGACTCCTGCTGACATCCAAAGTCCATGCATTCACTAGATTTTCTTCATACCCTACGCTCGATACAAATTGAAATGAGACTAGTCCGAACAGGCAACATGTTTCCAGTCATCAACAGTCCAATGTCGGTGATGACGGGCACAGGTGAGGCGTAAAGCCTTGTGCTGTTATCAAGGGTACACGAGTGGGCCTTCGGCTCAGAAAGCTCATATCGATGATGATTCGTCGAATGTTTCGAACGCTGATACTTGTTGATGGCCCAGCATTGAAATCTGAAGCAATTTGAGGAAGGGTTGCACTTCTGTCACATTGAACGCTTCTTTTCAGTCGTCGTTGGCCACGATCTTCCAGAAGTTTTTTCGGGCCGCAGCGATGTCGAAGATTTGATGTTTTACCAGATTCCTGATATTCACGGTACACTCGTGAAATAGGCGTACGGGAAAATCTCCGCTTCATCGCTACCTCGTATATGTTGTGTCCCATCGCTCGTGCACAGACTATAGCACCACGTTGAAACTCACTTGAATCTTGATAACCTGCCATTGTAGCAGCAATAACCGATCTAACAACTGCGTCAGCCACTTGTTGTCTTATATAGGCGTTTCCGACCGCAGCGCCGTATTCTGCCTGTTTAGATATCTCTGTATTTGAATACGCATGCCTATACCATTTTCTTTGTCACTTCACGGCATATGCATCCGTATGCGCCCTAATTTCTCGTATCGTATGTTCGTGGTCTATGGGCGGAATGTATGTTGGCGGCAGTAGAATCCTTTTCCAATCAGGTTCAAATACCGGTTCTTTAAACTTTCTCAATAGTGATCCTCGGACAGAACGTCATCTTCCCCCCAGGATTCCCATTTGCGTTCCCGAAGCATCTCCGCAATCGTTGCGTGTTGTTCGAACCCACTGGTAACAAATACAGTAGACCGCCTCTGAACTGCTTCGACGTTTCCTTTAATCAGACCTGCTGCGGATCCCAAACACTCGAGCAGTACTCAAGAATACGTAGCACCACCGTCCTATATGTAGTCTCCTTTATAGATGAACCACAGTTTCCCAAAATTCTCCCAATAAACTGAAGTCGACCACTCGCTTCCCTACTGCAGTCTTCACATGCTAGTTCCATTTCATATTGCTTTGCAGCGTTACGCCCAGACATTTAAACGACGTGACTCTCAGTAAGACACTACCAAATCTATATCCGAACATTACGGGTTGTTTCTCCTACTCATCCGCATTGACATACATTTTTATACATTTGGAGCCATCTGGCATTCATAATACCAACGAGAAATTTTGTTTAAAAAAAAAAAAGTTCAAACGTGTGTGAAATCTTATGGGACTTAACTGCTATGGTCATCAGTCCCTAAGCTTACACACTACTTAACCTAAATTATCCTAAGGTCAAACACACACACCCATGCCCGAGAGAGAGGACTCGAATCTCCGCCGGGACCAGTCGCACAGTCCGTGACCGCAGAGCCTCAGACCGCTCGGCTAATCCCGCGCGACAGAAATTTTGTCTAAGCTATCTTGTATCCTCCTACAGTCACTTAATTTCGACAACTTTTCGTACACCACAGCCTTTATATGAAAATTGCAGTATGTCATGTGATAAATGTGTGAGTTGGGTTTCACATAATCGATGCTGGTTGGCATGGAGGATAAGCACGCTGCCAATGCTGTCCTGATGCAGAGGGTGTTCAGGTTTAGCCTTTCACCTCGCCACTAAAGGCATCCGGTCACTGGTTTTCGAGAGACTGGCATGCCACCACTCTCCAACTAGCTACCGCTATTGACTTTTGGTGTAACAGCTCTGTGTGCAGAATCTCGGACCCTGTACATATACAAATCGTCTGCAGGTTTAATCACGTATCCTTTCTACTAAACCGTATACGCACGATCAGTAAATTTTTTCTTATTTACTATCGTTACCAGTGTTGCAGTTTCAATCAACAGCTGTGTGTTATTCTCCTTCGGTAAACCTATTGAAACAGCGACAGGAGACGATTTATCACACCGCCAGAGTGCGATGGTGTAGTCCTTCTGTTTCATTTTTAATTTTCAATCGTAACTGTCGTTACACATTCTGGAGTGTCGGTCCGTTATACCGTTCAGGCAATTGTAAATATATCCGGAGCATAGATACTGTATATTTCTTTCTGATGTCTCTTAAGGGAGGTCATGATCCTGGTTCTGCTTTGCTGTTTGAATTCCATTTCGCACAGCTAGCTGCCATATACATATGTCCTCAAAAACATTTGTCAGTGACAACAATGATGTGAAACTGCTTCAGTTCTATCAAACTGGCATCCTGAAGCGAAGATGAAATTTTCCATTCGCCCGTGTATTCTCAAATCCTCAAGTTGTCACGACAGCAGAGCCACAGGTGTTCGTGTTAGATCCGTGAGCCTAACATGTCACATTCATTTCAGTCTATAGGTGACTGAGCAATCCTTACTGTAGACTGTAGAACCTTGCACCTCCATGAGATTCGGAGAATCTCCGTGAGGCTACTAGGATTAAAACTGTTCAGCTTGCGCTCTTACCTCACTTAGGTGGTCCTAGCTTCGCTGCCAGACAATAGGTGCTAATTTTACAAGTATGATATGCTCTAAGCCACGTTAACAACTGCTCCCCTCGTAGTCCTGCTAATAATCTACGTGAGCAGCGTTGAAACGGTTAGTTTTGGCTCTTATATACAAATTCTTGCCCTCACTGCCGTGTCCAAAAACAGAATACAGGATCAGAAAGAATAATGTGCCAAAACTGTGCGAGGAGCATGCATATCGATTTCACAACTTTATTGTGGCCATTTGCCTTTGAAACAGTGGTAACCTTCATGTTCTCATGGAGTGAAACGATGTGGGCGCGTACTTAAGAAGGGTAGCCGACTATGAGAATGTCATGAAAAGGCCTTTCGTACTCCCAAGTCTAAATCCTTCAATAGCTCATTTGTTTATCATAGTGAATCGAAGGGACTTCCTGTTTCATCCTACAGTCAACTACGTCCGTAACATACTGGCTAGTACAGTATTTATGATTGATGATGCGAATGGCCGTAGTTCTGTTCCTTGTACGTTACTCAGGTTTAGTATGGTCCAACAGCATGGAACTGGGTCTGATATAGGCCAACACATGAGGCGCTATACGATGGATAAATGAAATAGTAACATAAAAAAGTACGTTGATTTTTGTCTCATTCCAGACAGTTTCATAAATTGAACCTGCAAACGGTCAATACTCAATATTAAGACATAACTTCTTCCTACACGAAAAGGTAGATCTCGGATTCATTGAAATTATCAAATCATTACGGTGAATCTACTTGAATTGTAAAGACAGCTTCAGACCAATATCGTTATACGAAACAGGTTATTAATACGTTCAACATGTTCTCTGAGGGTTCCTTAGCCTCTACATTAATTTACATCATATGGTATGTACGTCACTAATAATTCGACGTGGTGTCGTATCTAGAAATATTAACTGAAAGAAACCAAAGAGTTGTGGAAAATACATAAATATTGTTGTACGTTCTTCATGTTATTAATGACTGATGGAGCTGTATACGATGCAAATTAATGGCCTTTGAAGGGTCTGTCTACGCTAGAAGGATGTCGACCAAATATTTCAAATGTTCTCGTAGAATTGTAATTGCACGATGAATCACACACCACCTTCGACCCACCGTTAAGTATATAATTCCAAGACCGAACTAAAGCTTACTCAAAGTACCGTTCATTCTTTTTATTTTCTTCTTAGGATGATATTTCATATTTGGATGTGAATGTAATAGATGCCGTCTGTCACCTCTCTTGGGAAGAATAAATTGTTTTTCTCTTACGACCCTCCGGCCGGTGTGGCCGAGCGGTTCTAGGCGCTTCAGTCCGGAACCGCGCGACCGCTACGGTCGCAGGTTCGAATCGTGCCTCGGGCATGGATTCGTGTGATATCCTTAGGTTAGTTAGGTTGAAGTAGTTCTAAGTTCTATGGGACTGATGTTAATTCCCATAGTGCTCAGAGTCATTTGAACCATTCTGACGCTGACTACTGTAGGCCTAACCCACTGAAAATACCTAGGAACATCCGATCTGAAAATGTTTAGAGGGATTGCTGTATTTAAATGTTACTCATTTCCATCTCTTACTAATAATTTCATTAGATCCTTTTTAACGTTACGATTATATGGACGACTAATTCGTCCATCTAGGCGTGGTGTTGGGGGGAGAGGAATTTTGTCGCATGGCTGAACGTTAGCGGGCCCAGGGCGCGCCGCGGCCAGCCTGGCTACTTGGCCGTTTCCGCCCCAGGCGAGTTCAGGTGCAGAGAGAATGGGCACGTTGCCAGGGCTGGCAAATTAGGCGGCTCATGCTCGCATTGCCTTTGTGCTGAATATGTTCCAGGAAATGGCGGAGTGTCAGACACTCTTAAAGATGGCCAAGTTACAGCTCTTTGAGATTAGACATTAACTCAATTCAAATGTTAATACAAATCTGAATATATTTGCGTTCTCAGAAAAATAGGGCACATCAAGTGACACAGCAATATCTCAATAGCAACGCGGGATTAGCCGAGCGGTCTTGGGCGCTGCAGTCATGGACTGTGCAGCTGATTCCGGCGGAGGTTCGAGTCCTCCCTCGGGCATGTGTGTGTGTGTGTGTGTGTGTGTGTGTGTGTGTGTGTGTGTGTGTGTGTGTTTGTTTGCCCTTAGGATAATTTAGGTTAAGTAGTGTGTAAATTTAGGGACTGATGACCTTAGCGGTTAAGTCCCATAAGCTTTTACACACATTCGAACACTCGAATACCTCAATACCTACAAAACTACGGAACTTACCACCTCACAGCGAATAATCATTTTAACTATGATCCTCTGAATTAACAACTTTTGATCGCTTCATGTGATTTCAACAAAAGTTATCTCGGATGATATCATTGCACTATAGCTATCATCACTGAAAGCTACGTATCTGTATGTATTTTAGTTCCTTATTTATTACGTCTTTTATTTCATTTTTATTACGCAAATGTTCGTCAGAACATCGTACTCTCCACATTTACACAGCTATTGAATACTGCATGAATGCCTCACATATTGTCATACTTGTGTAGTTATGTAATGAACAGTTTACTACTTTACCAGCGACTTTATTTAAATGTTGGTTACAACTTCTATTAAGAAACTGTGCTGATTTAAAAGTGGTTAGTCGCACGTGTTAGCGGACACCACAACCGAAAAGAGAACAAAGCGTCACTTCTGTCGAAAAGGAATAAAAACTGTTTCAAGTATATTTAACGTCAATCTTTTGTCATCAGTCGAGAGCGCAGTTGCGCAAGAATACTGGATTATTTATTTATGAACCAACTATTACTTATATTTATCCTAAATGATCTGAATGTAACCGAATGTTTATAACATCTCTTTTATTTAAACAGTGTTGTAATATATTAGTTTAGTGCGGGAAAGTGGTCAAGATGAGTCCGATCATGTCTGTAGAGCTTAAGGACGATGCATTTTTGGTGGAGATGGCCTTCAGCTAGTGGAAAAGCAGATAGATGCAAAACACTACAGGAGTCAAGTGGATACTGGGACTTTTCGATTGAAGAGCTCAAGAGAACTATTGGGACACTTTGTGGCGAACTCTGGAAGGAGGAGGATCTGACTATAGTAACGTTTGCGATTCAGTCCTACAGATGATTGTTTCTAGGTGGCTAACCGCGGCTGCTGTACTTTAATTTCAGAACGGACTTTATATTTTGAGAGGTCGGTATGTGCTCCAAACTAGGACTCTAACTTTTGCCGGTTGATTTACAGAACTGAGAACACAGAGAGTATGGACTCCTATTCTTCGTATCAAGTGTGTTAGTTTGTGAATCAGCTCGTTGAACTCTGAACTATTTTGAGCTGGTGAATCTTTCGTGTATTGCGATCACGAGATGGACATCGTTTTCGTGATTCTTTGATGACTATTTAGTTTGGGAATTTTGCTACCATTGTAATAGCGCCCTCAACGCACCTTTACAGGATTTGTTAAACATATTTTCCCTCTTCCTATTAACTGAAAATTGTAGGGCCATTTCCCTTTTATTTCAGATGTCTTTTCTTGAATAAACACTGTTCCGCATAATTCTCTGTCGTCTACATCAGTTACAGAGGTAAGAATGGAACCCCTGTTATTTAATTATTCATTTAACTTTTATTTTGTATTTCTGTGTGTTTTATTAACTCGCAATTATAGCCAATGCACAGGCTACAGGTTATTATTTGCAACGAATTAGCCTCAGGGCATGAAAGTAGACGTGCGCGGCTCAACCCATGACTACAGAGCCATGCATAGCCCTAGTACCCAAAGTACGAGTAACCACACGTAAAGACGCTAGTGGTTTGCTTGTTTGGGATGGTGTTTAGGAAGAGCAACTATTCAAATAGTAGCCATTAGGTACCGTCGCAATTTGGGTTTTCTCTTCAAGGAAAAGAATCTAGTCCCTTTAGAATTACGACTGTAATTCTAACAATTTACAATACTCTGTGATACAGGTCCCAAATCTATTGCGTGATAGGAAGTTTTCTTGGGGGCTCCGAGCATAAGACTTCTCAGCAGTCACGTGAGTGATAATTTGTTGAAAAGTTAGGTGTGTTGAAGTTTGGCGCGGAACGTCAAGTATGAAGAAGGAGGCTACGCGCAGGCGTGCTCAGAGCGAGTCTGCAGCGGGCAGGAGAAGCCGACTCCTCAAAGGCGGCACAGCGGCGACCTCGACTTCATCGGCAGCTCCTACTCTTTCGGCAGCAGCAGTACGGCAGAAGGAGCCAGCATGACCCACAAGTTAAGTACTTGCCCCGAAAGCGTTAACATGTGTGAAACAGCAGGGCCATCATAGGCAAAATTTCTGAGAAAGTTGGCCTGGTTAATGCCAAGGTCAACTCAGTGGAGAAAGGTTTCGGGGAAAAGTTGGAAGAGATATATTACGAGCTGCGTAGCGATGTTAAGAATTGTGTGCTGAGGCAAAATGCTCTTGAGGAAGTGACCACTAAGTCCATTAACAATTTAATGTTAGAGGGGTAGAGCGTGAAAAACAGATGATGAAAAATAGACAGCATCTGGAAGCAGAGATCAATAACGAAGTTTTGCAGCGAGAACAGGAGATCAAAGTTGTCCGGTCAGAATTAAATGCGTTATCAGTTAATCATGCTACTGCTGTGATGGGTGTTCCACGGGGTAATTCAGGAACGACAAAGTGTAATACAAATGATGTAAATTACAGTCCAGTTCATTCTCTTGTTGCGCATAAAGACGGTTTAGTGAGACGACGTCGGAAAAGGCAAAGACATGCTTAAAGACAACTCGAGGGCAATGCACAATCATGGGAAAATTTATTGCGTGCCTTATTTTCTACCTACGAAGTGTTTAAGAGCTATTTCCTGAACAGACTCTGGAGTGAACGAGTTCCTAAACGTACCAAGCTTCAGACACGGAAATGGGTGGGTACGGGATTTTTGTGTGCGTGAAGTGTCATATAAAACGTCCGCTGGGAGTGTTGACCAGGATGCTTACAGGAACATCTATGGTGAGACCTTGTCGGCAGTCCGACAAATTCCACTGACGAGTTCTTAGATTTTATTGAGAAACCTGAATGGGCGTTGATATTCAAGCAACCTAATTGGAACAGTAGACATAGAAATGACTACCAGAACGGAAATAGCCGGCCGCTGTGACCAAACGGTTCTAGGCGCTTCAGTCCGGAACTGCGCTGCTGCTACGGTCGCAGGTTCGAATCCTGCCTGGGGCATGGATGTGTGTGATGTCCTTAGGTTAGTTAGGTTTAAGTAGTTCTAAGTCCAGGGGACTGATGACCTCATATGTTGAGTCCCATAGTGCTTAGAGCCATTTGAACCATTTTGAGAACGGAAATTATAATAATCACTAAAATAGTTGTTGCCGGAAATTAGAATAATCACTAAAATATTTGTTGCCGTAATAATTATTTTCACAGAAGAATTTAAACGGGATTTTTCGTAACGAAAATCAAAATCGGAAACGAAGGTTTGAGGGGCAGGAGCCTCATGAAATGCAACGCCAGAATACGAGATCGGGAAATTAGAGATCGCCGCATCTCAGGTCCGAAGATGGCGAAATAAACGGACGTAGAATGTTATCTCAAAAATTCTGTGGGTGTTGAAAATTCGGCAAAGAAGCCACAAATGCTGGAGAGAGGTTATAACAAGTAAGAATAAAATGGAGAATAATTTTAAGCAGCGCAACCATAAAGAGGCCGCAAGAAAGGTTGTAAAATGTGTAGAGAAATTTGATAATGAGGATTTTGGAGTTAAAACTTTTTTTTAAAGGGAAGTGAATGATGAAATGAATGTATGTTTGTTGAATGATTGTGTGATCATAAGAGAGGCTGAGGTCGTTCTGAAATTAGTGGAGGTGCAATGTATGACGAATTCTAATGAGGCACTAGTCAGTAGCAATAATTATAGTAATGTAGGTGAGAGTAATGTAGATGACTGTGTATCGGAGGAAGTAGGTGAAACTATCTGCGAAGGCGACGAATCTCTAGTTCCATCAGCTGTAGATGAATTTTGTGATGTATCGACGGAACCATGTGAAGATATTTGTGAAGATGGCGTAGCAATAGTCTCGTCAGCTGATGATGAATTTTATTATGTTTCAGGGGATGTGGGTGATTTATTGTTACAGGGAAGTAGACGCTTTGTTTTAGGTGCTGAAGTTGCGAAGGTTGAAGCTACTGATTTAGATATCTTGGAGGAAAGACTTCGTGCATTTATTTCTGTTGATGGAAATGAACCAACAGCTCTCATTGAAAACATGAATTTTGAGTGGATTTTCTACATCTACATCTACATCTACATACATACTCCGCAATCCACCATACAGTGCGTGGCGGAGGGTGCCTCGTGCCACAACTAGCATCTTCTCTCCCTGTTCCACTCCCAAACAGAAAGAGGGAAAAATGACTGCCTATATGCCTCTGTACGAGCCCTACTCTCTCTTATCTTATCTTTGTGGTCTTTCCGCGAAATGTAAGTTGGCGGCAGTAAAATTGTACTGCAGTCAGTCTCAAATGCTGGTTCTCTAAATTTCCTCAGTAGCGATTCACGAAAAGAACGCCTCCTTTCCTCTAGAGACTCCCACCCGAGTTCCTGAAGCATTTCCATAACACTCGCGTGATGACCAAACCTACCAGTAAAAAATCTAGCAGCCCGCCTCTGAATTGCTTCTATGTCCTCCCTCAATCCGACCTGATAAGGATCCCAAACGCTCGAGCAGTACTCAAGAATAGGTCGTATTAGTGTTTTATAAGTGGTCTCCTTTACAGATGAACCACATCTTCCCAAAATTCTACCAATGAACCTAAGACGACTATCCGCCTTCCCCACAACAAGTGAGAGTGTGTTGGACAGTGTGTTAAAGCATCAGGTGGCGGAGGCGTCTTATAGGGGAGAAAATGTGTAGGAGGAAGGATCAGATCTGAAGTTCTAACGCGGGACGATGCAATAGCGGCAATTTATATGGTGTATTTGTGGAGGTTAACAGAGATATTGGTAGTGTTTTCTGTAACATACTGACGGATGTAAGGAATGTTTTAAGTAATGAATCTCGTGAATTATCGGCGGATGTTAATAAATCCAATTGTGATAAATTTTGTAGTGATTTGGCGGAAATAAGTGAAGATTTGTTTAAGAGAGGCGAAGTTTTCAGTTGTATGGTTAGTTGCGAGAATATTGCAGCTGCTTATATTGTTACTTTAGAGGAAGCGAACACTATATTTGATGCTTACGAGGATGATGAAACGAGGGGTTTTGAGGGTGATTTAAACGCTACAGATGACTCGGAGGTAGATCAAGAGAATCTAGAAATAGATAATGAGATTGAGAGTGGTTCTGAAATTATAATTGGTAGCATAAACATGGAGGAAAAAGGAATGGACGTTGAAAATGATATTTTAAGGAACAGTGTTTAGAGGGAGGGTTAAACTATGGAAGTGTAGCCTGTAAGTGAAGTGACTGGTGTTGATGAAGAAAGAAAGTGTGCTTTTCTCGAACCTAAAAGTGGTGTTCCAATAGCAGTAAAAAATTTTATCGGTAAGGGTAAGTGTCTGTTGATGAACAAGGGAAAACGCCTCGTTCATAAAGAGCAAAAAGGTAAGATTTAAAATGTAGTAATATTGGCGAGAAAAATGCTATAAGAGGCAACGGTGACAGAGTTGCACCTTACGAAGAACGAGGTGTGTATGAAAGTAAGTATGTATATAAGTGTAATTTCATTTGTGGTTATCAGAATTTTGAGGGCTATATTTGTTTTTTGTATGGGGTGATTTGGTAAATTTAAGGGTGTAAGTGATATAGTATGGAGCTGCAACTTAGTGCACGGAGTGAGTTAACATTGCCCGCACAACACTTGGTGAGCGGAGGTCGATACACAATAATTAGTCGTGTAAGTAAGGAATAAACTGTACTGTGCGTGTGATTTGGGGGTAAACATCAAGGTATTACTTAAATGTGGTCCTTGTAGTATTTTCGATGGGATTCTCGTGTAACAGGTGCAGTTTATTTGCAATTATTGTTCACACAAAATTTGGTGCGTTGAGGTCATCAGACCTCATTAAAATTTCAATTCCATGTGGCAGCAGAACATAGATTTACGTGGATAGTAACAGCTAAGTTTTTAGGATCATATTAAGTAGGTTAATTATATAACGTACGTTATTTGGAGAAGGGTTTTGAGTATATTTGTATGTAAAATGTTAGGGACAATTTCATAATATGTTTCGGAGAATAATTCTAGGGATAAGAGTATTATTATGCAAACAAGAGATTGATGAATCTGGAATGCAGTTATGTGCTGAATTGAAAGGAAAGTTAAATGAGCGATATCAGTACAGAGTAGAATAAGTTTTAAAGTTTCTTATTGGACACGGTAAAATAGTGGAGAAATGATAAATGTTAGTTGATTTACGGTGCTGAACAAATTTCATAACACGAAAGACGTGTTTTCTAGTGGGAACATGAACAGAGTGTTTGAAATGTCGAGCTGAATCAACTGTTTTGCCTGTAAACCAGTTTTTGTTTGCTGTCCTGTTTGTGAATGTATCGATTAAACTTGGGAGGGCGATTAGTGCCTGATCTATGGGGATTCTGGATTTCATATGACTACTATTACTACACCATAGTCGTATTTCGACAGCTATCGTACTTCAGTACTGGCGGTGAATGTGGATTAACGCCTGTTCTGTACAGCAAAAAGCAATGGGGGTCATAAGACTCTGCATCACGTCTGGATTGCCAACAATATGAAATGCGACGCCAGACAACGAATCGTGTGCTGTGTGTGTTGGTGAAATACTACGATGTGGTCAGGGCAAATAACAGCGCTATCACTTGAGCGCAAAAGCGCTAAGAACTTTAGAAAAATCCATATGTCTCGAAAGTTACGTGTTTATTTGGGTACTTGATTAATATGCCCCAGTTATTATAATTTGAGTCAGATTTGGTAAATGTATGCTCATAAGATGATATCACATATACTAGGAGGTATATGCTGTTTCAAGCATCACACAAAGGTAATTACACTATTGTTCTCAGAAGCAAATAGGATTTTCTATTGATTATGTTATATATGTATTTATTAGCTTACGTAAGAGGGTCAAACTTGGTGTGACTTACTATCACAAATTAGCGAGCTAATGTGCCACATTAAGTAGAGTCTTGTAACGTTACTAGTATGTGGGCGAGCAGTTTGTCCACCTAATACTGGTACTGACGAGAGATGAATTTGTTGCACACCTGAACGTTAGCGAGACAAGGGCACAGGACGCCCCGTGGCCAGCTTGGCTACTTGACCGTTTCTGCCAAAGGCGAGCTCAGGTGCAGAGACGTAGAGTGCGTCGCCGAAAACGGTAAATCCAGACCTGGGAATTTGAACGGCGGATGCTCGCATTGCCTTTGTGCAGAATATGCTCCAGGATATGAGCGTTAGACACTCTTAAAGATGGCCAAATTACAGCTCTGTATCTATTTTATTTCCTGATTTATTACGTCTTTCATATCATTTTTATTACACAAATGTTTATCAGAACATCGTATTCTCTACATGTAAAAAGCAATCGAATACTGCATGAATGCCTCACATATTGTCACATTTGTGTAGTTATGTAATGAACAGTTTACTACTTTGCCAATGGCTTTATTTAAGTGTTGGTTACAACTTCTATTAAGAAACTGGGCTGATTTAAAAGTGGTCAGTCGCATGTGTTAGCGGACACCACAACTGAAAAGAGAACAAAGCGGTACTTCTGTCGTAAACGAGTAAAAATTGTTTCAAATATATTTAACAATAATCTGTTGTCATCTATCGAGAGCGCACTTACGCAAGAATACTGGCTTATTTATTTATGAATCGACTACTGCTTATATTTATCCTAAATGATCTGAATGTAACCGAGTGTTTATGACATCTCATTTATTTAAACATGGTTGTAATATGTCAGTTCAGTGCAGGAAAGTGGTCTAGTTGAGTCAGTCCATGTCTGTAGAGATTAAGGACGATGTACACGCATCACCTCGGTTCCGAGAGTTACGGAACCTGTATAGAAAATTGGAATAGAGATCGACATAAGTATCATTTCCACTCTTTTTATTGCTCATGAAAACCACACATTGCATGTTGCACTACCATACAGCGAGACCTTCAGAGGTGGTGGTCCAGGTCGCTGTACACACCGGTACCTCTAATACCCAGTAGCACGTCCTCGTCCATTGATGCATGCCTGTATTCGTCGCCGGCCGGAGTGGCCGTGCGGTTCTGGGCGCTACAGTCTGGAGCCGAGCGACCGCTACGGTCGCAGGTTCGAATCCTGCCTCGGGCATGGATGTGTGTGATGTCCTTAGGTTAGTTAGGTTTAATTAATTCTAAGTTCTAGGCGACTGATGACCTCAGAAGTTAAGTCGCATAGTGCTCAGAGCCTTGCGAGCCCTGTATTCGTCGTGGCATACTATCCACAAGTTCATCAAGGTACTATTGGTCCAGATTGTCCCACTTCTCAACGGCGATTCGATGTCGATCCCTCAGAGTGGCTGGTGGGTCACGTCGTCCATAAACAGCGCTTTTCAATCTATCCCAGGCATGTTCAATAGGGTTCATGTCTGGAGAACATGCTGGCCACTCTAGATGAGCTGTTTCGTTATCCTGATGGAAATCATTCACAATGCGCACGCTTTGGGTGTGAATTGTCGTCCATGAAGACGAATTCCTTGCCAATATGTTACCCATATGATTGCACTAACGGTCGGAGGATGGCATTCACGTATGGTACAGCCACTACGGCGCCTTCTATGACCACCAGCAGCGTACGTCGGCCCCATATAATGCCACCCCAAAACAGCAGGGAACCTCCACCTTGCTGCACTCGCTGGACGGTGGGTCTAAGGCGTACAGCCTTACCAGGTTACTTCCAAACACGTCTCCGACGATTGTATGGTTGAAGGCATATGCGACACTCATCGGTGAAGGGAATGTGATGCCTATCCTGAGAGGTCCATTCGGCATGTTATTGGGTCCATCTGTACCGCGCTGCATGGTGTCGTGGTTTCAAGGATGGGCCTCGCCATGGACTTCGGACGAAGAGGTGTACGGTTGGATACAATCATGGTTCCAGATGCAACTGCAAACATTTCTCCACGAAGGAGATGGCCATCTTGTGTCACAGTGGGATAAATTTATTAACAAATGCTGCTATTTCTTTAGAAATGATAAACAGTATACTCACTCTTTTCTATCTGTTTCGTTTGCATTTCACTGCACGCGATACCGTTAGCTCAAGAGGCTCCTGCAAGTTGAACCACAGTTCCTGTAAACAGTTAAGAACAGCTTTCCAAGAAGCGGTGACGCAATACATGTGCTTATAAGTGCGGAGAAGCGATGCTGTGGAGTTGGTAGGTCACGGGTTTCACTGTGGGGGGCCCGAGTAAAGGCGCCGCCGAAGATTTACTGTAGAGGCTGCGAACAAACTTCGGAAAAGCGACAGGCAATCAGGAGCGTATAAACAGCGTAGCACCGGTCTCATCAAAGTTAGCGTTCCTTGCAGTACCAGTGTGCCGTGCCACCTACGCTATAAACGGCCGCTCAGCGCCTCACAACACAGCCTTTCATATTCGGGATGCCAATACCCACCTTATAGTTGCCACAGATTCAGTTCTCTCTAATGCAACAGCAGCGGGGCTGTAAATCTGTCTATTGAAACATTAATCGTATTGCAGATATAATAAGTGACAAACCAGAACTGAGGCAATTAATTCGTACCAAATAATGACTATTTCGGTATATTGTAGCAGTCGCACTGGTTAGTTTGCAGACTTGGGTGTAGTGGAGAGACGCTCGACAAAGAGGAAACGACGAAAGTAGTGGTGAATACTACCATATCTGACACCCGCTGCGCTTTCTTTTAAATAAGTTTCTTAAATATTCCCCTTACATTTGTACAGTAGCCTAATGATCTGTGCTCTGTCTTGCTGAACTTCGCGGCCCTTAAGAATTGCTGGTGGATGAATAATGCAACCAGCTACAAATATTTTTAAAAACCTTTATTTTTAATGCATTTACCTGTTTAGAGCTAGTATCATGCACGTCATCTTAATGGTAACTTTTCCAGTCACAGCCTCTGTCTACAATATGTATGCCGTTCACACTTCAGCACTTTGCCCATCATCCTAAAACGGCATAATCAACAAGACAAGACGAATC
Source organism: Schistocerca piceifrons (assembly GCF_021461385.2). Classification (NCBI taxonomy): domain Eukaryota; kingdom Metazoa; phylum Arthropoda; class Insecta; order Orthoptera; family Acrididae; genus Schistocerca; species Schistocerca piceifrons. The sequence continues at coordinate 583,885,982 of NC_060149.1, forward strand.
GTCGGCCACTGTCACATACTGCAGGAGGGAACGACATGCTGCTGATGAATACTTTCATGCAAATGGAAACGTTAACCATCTGAAGGTGGACATAATAGCCCCTTAATCGGCAATGGCATTAAAGTAAAGGATTTTTAAAAGTAAATTTGGCTATTTGTGCTCTCTCCGTAAACTGTCCACAACTATGTAGAAACCTTACGTCATTTCACATTTCTCGGCAGAAAGTCGTTCTCTAGAGTAATATATTTTGATGAAGTTATTAATGTATCGTCGCTAGTTATGCACGGCTTATGGATGTTATAACTTACTTGCACGATATGTGGTCCTTTTGTGGACACAGGAGCGAGGAACAGATGCTGTTCATGGACAGAGAATTCAGATATTAATTTATTCTACATCTAGTATCAGATAATAAAAATAATTTACAACTTTGTCGCTGTAGTCGCAGCGTCAGTTGCTAACAGTAGCTTTGAATGTTGTTGAACTCTACACAGATACTGCAGATTCATAAATCTGTCACCATTCAATACAGTGTCTCTTCAGAAGATGTCGTGCCGTCGCCACTATGGAAGGCTGTAAACGTTATTCGACTGGAAGACACACAAAATGGGGCCAGTGCATGAATTTCGAATTTAAGCACACCCGCCGTTGGAGCTCCGGAGAGGGGATGCTTACATCTCATTGGCAACGGCGTAATCGTTCGTGGCAGCACCCTCGTCGGTGGCGACTGTAGGAAACTGGCGGCGTAACTGGCGGCACGCATATTTAGAAGTGCGGCCTACCGGATAACGGCCGATCCCGCACCCCTCCCCGCCCGACTTGGAAGGTACGGGATGAGGCCTGTGCCTGGGATGGTGATGACGCCGGTTGCTTGGCTGGGGGCAGAGCGGATTAACCCGTGTCCCGACATTGCATCCTGCGAGCGCCAGGGAAACTGTCTCGGAAAACCATGTGCGGGACGCATCTGACAGCGCAGCTAGGAGCAGGGAGGGCGCTGCAGAGGCTGCCGGCGACTAGTCGACGGTGACGGCGTCGGTGTCCGTGGGAAAGGCGACCTGCGACGTCGGTGGCAACGGCGTCGCAGGTGGGCAGCTGGAGACGGCCGCGGTTGGAGCAACCCGCTCAGAAGCTGCGTAGGAGGCTACGTCGCGGTGGAGGGATGTGGCTGCCTGGACGTCGTGCATTGAAGAAATATGACACAGTTTGATATACTGCAAGATCATGGAATTCGGAGCGTTATTGTGTGCCTGCGCTGCCGCGAATAGTATATTGCCCTCTGCCAGCTGATATGGGGACGGCGCTGGATTCCCATAAATGTGGCTTGTACACTCAGCATTGAACTCTGACGTTCAGGTCAAACTACGTGGTGAAGTCTGAAGCTGCAGCAGAGTGGTAAGGATGAAGCAAATGCAGCAGGTCTGATGGCGTCTGTCATGCAAACGTTCTGCTGGCGAAACATCAGGAGCAGGCAATGTACGATATGAACTCAAAAAAATCAGTAACGCATCTTCACTTGAATATAAAGCTCGAAGTTTTGGCATTTGCATCGTGAACGTTCGAACGGAACGTTCGTCATCGGCATTAGACTGGGGCGAGAATGGTGCTGTCCTAACATGCTGTCAGGAGGTCCACTGTCAGAAACAATTGTTTGCGGCAAGCCTTCGATAGAAGATACAGAAGCGAGCGCCTTGATAGTGCTGGAGGCATTCCTCGAATGCACGTGGGTAACAAAAGGGTATTTGCTGTAGGCATCGACGACAATCAACCAACGTGTTTGCCAAAAGAGGCCAGCAAAATCTATATCGAGGCGTTGCCATGGCGTATCAGAATGTGGCCAGGAGAAAAATTCCTAGCGCGGAGCAGCCTGATTGTCCGCGCGAGAGCGACATTGTGCTGTCACACATTCCATTTCCGTATCTAAACCAAGCCAATTATGGCCCGCGAGCTGCTTAATGCGAACCGTTCGCCAATGACCTCTCTGTAGAAGACTTAACACCTGCTATTGAAATGAGGCGGAGTTGTCTGTCCCTTAGGCTTTTGAAGCAGAATCTTATCATTCAGAAGAGAGAAACTATTGTGATGCACAAAGTATCTTTACACTGAGGGATCGGGAACACCTTTCTAATTGCGCGGCCAACCTTGTGGAATGCAACATTTTAGCAACCGTAGTGATTGGTCACACTCCGTGGCTTGTGCGATCTGCAGTGTATCAGTAAGAAAAGAACCCAATGCTTCCGAATCAGAAGAATCAATATGTAAATAAGAAGCTTCCGATGCGTCGAATGCTGCATCTGTGCCGACAGGTAAACGAGAGAATGTGACGAAGTTTACATGTTGCACCATCGGGCAACACAAAATTTCGTACTGGTAACTCGACAGTAATAACGGCCAACGTTGAAGCTTTTGTGCCATGCGGTCGGGAACTTGTTTCAACGGATGAAACAGGGCAGCCAAAGTCTCATGGTCTGTGAAAAGTAAAAATTTTCTGCCTTACTGGTAATGATGAAATCTGGTGACACCATATATTATAGAAAGACTTCTTTCACCAGATTACTATAATCAATCTGAGCACTGTTAAAAGTTTTGGAAACAAATGCGATGGGGCGTTCTGGTTTGCCAATTTCGTAGGATAAAACCACCACAATGACATGGGACAGGAGTAGGAATAAATTTTATGTAGTAAGTCAATTTTCCAAGAACAGTTTGCAGTTCATACAAATTCCTGGGAAATGTCAGTTGCTGAATAGCTTGAAAATGTTTCGTCGATGGACGAGTACCATTGGCGTCGATGATATGTCCTGAGTATTCAATCGTTGTGTTGAAAAAAGAAAATTTCTGCAAAGTTAAATTTTTTGCCCGCCTCAGTTAAAACTTGAAAAAGACAGTCCAAATTTTTAAGTTGTTGTTCCGTTGTTTGTCTGGAGACTATTAGCTCTTCAAGATAATAAAAACAACAAGGCACCTTAGAAGTTATTTGTTCGAGAAGTCTTTGAAACAACGCAGGTGCAGAAGCGCTTGCGAAAGGTAAGGCGTTGATATTCAAACAAGCCGACATGAGTATTCACAATAAAAAATTTTCTTTGTCTCTGCGTCCATTGGTAATTAATGGTAGGCTTCTGCAGGATCAACTTTTAAGAACTGTCCTCCCACTAGGTGATCCAGAATTTCCTCTATACTTGGGAACTGGTAGGAATCAATGACTGTCGGTGGACTTACCGTGCGTTTGAAATCCACACAAAGACGAATGCCCACTGACTTGCTGAAATAGGTTTTAAGAAACTAACGGCTTCCAGTCTCTGAATTTCTGTAGCCACGTCGTCGCGCAATGCCCAGGGCACGGGCGGCAAAATTGGAGTTGCGTATCAGCTTTCAGCGTAATGGGAGCGTGAAAATCTTTTGCACATCCTTGAGTTCCGTCGAACAAATGTTGATACTTGTAGTAGACTCTGAATTGCGGCTTGGGAAACCTTTGTGTCAATGGCATTCATATTGCCCTGCGTGTCTAATCCGAAGGAATCAAACGCATTCATGCCGAAAATATTTGGGCTACTGCATGAGCTAGCCTCACTGAAAGAGACTTCCTCAGTCGTGTTTTTGTATTTGTAGGTAAGTGGCACTGAAATTCTGTCGCCGTTATAAGCGGTGAGACGCATACTTGATGTATGCAAAGTTGGTTGGCCAGTTTTTTCACATGTATCTGGGTTAAGTGACGTGACAGAAGCTCCGGGATGTAGTTGAAAAGGCACTGACTGGTTACAAATTTGGGGTTTAATTCACATTTTTCGGCATGTTCTCTGAATACACCTGTTCATTCTATATTGTGAAAAACTGTTCTGTGTTTCCACCCTCGTACTAGAGCGCTTTTGTGAATTTCTAGATTGGGAGAGCCTTTTTGAAATGTGTGGTATTCGCGTTAAACACGTGTGTGTGCGTTTTCTGCATCTTCGCTTGTCTGATTTTTGATCAGGAGGAGCGCAGAGTCTGAACGTGAGATGGCACTGATTTCCATCCGTTTCTGCTTTGCACAATTTCCGCGTGAAGCGTAAGAGGGTTCTCTAGCCTTTTGCAGGCAGACCGCGTTTCCTAATACCGTTTGATGACAAAAATTGTGTTCAGTTTCTCTGAAGAAGCAGTTCTTCCAATCATAGATGACATAGCATTTCACACATGACTTCGATTTGCTGGGACAGTGTAATTAATATTGGGCGGCGCAGCAAACGCTTTATGTAGTGTGTAGTCCTTGTTTACGCAGTGCTGACTTACGAGTGCTGGGGCATGGGTTGTTTGTCACAAGTGAAGTGATAACTGGTAAACAGAAATCTTGCTCGACTAAATGTCGATAACTTTAAGCACTTCACTGAGGCTAGCGTTGCTATGCCGTAGAATTTCTGCCCTCAATCTCTGAATTGATAAATTCTCAATAATAGCATCGCGAAGCATTTCATCCTGATAAGTTGCACCACAGAGACAATTAAATTTACTATCTCTAGTCATGTCTTGCAATTCCGCAATCCATTCTTTGTAGGACTGATCACTACGACTTCGCGCGGAAAAAATTTACACCATGCAGCAGCAACGTGCATTTGACTCTCAAAAATTGTGTCTAATATTGGCATTACGAACTCGTAGGGCTGGGTTTGGAGCTCACTGAGTGGAAACAATTTCACTAGGAGGCGGTAGGTGCACCCTCCTACACATGAAAAGATACGTGCACGACGTGATTCCCATGTTATTTTATATTCGTCGAAATGTTAATGCAGCTGTGTTATGTATTTCTTCCGTGTTTCCTTCGTCTCACCGAATTCCTTCTTTAGCTTCTGGCGTCTTTTGCTAGTCGGCAGCTTGCGCTTGTATGAGGCAAGAAACTGCTGATAGCTGGTCTGTTGTTTGTTGACTCTGAAACTAAAACTTAAATATCTCAACTTAAATATTTCGACTTACTTATTTCAACTTAATACACGCACACACTGAAAAGAATTAATAGAAAGAAAATAATTGTCCTGCTCTGGTGTCCAAAGCTTCTTGCTCGAATGTCCCATCCTAGTCAACAGGCTGTTATAACTTTCTTGCACGCTATGTTGTTTTTTAGTGGATAAAAATGGTTTAAATGGCTCTGAGCACTATGGGACTTAACTGCTGAGGTCATCAGTCCCATAGAACGTAGAACTACTGAAACCTAACTAACCTAAGAGCGTCACATACATCCATGCCCGAGGCAGGATTCGAACCTGCGACCGTAGCGGTCGCGCGGTTCCAGACTGTAGCGCATAGAACCGCTATGCCACACCGTTAGTGGATACAGGAACGAGGAACAGATGCTGTTCATGAACAGAAAATTCAGATATTAATTTTTTCTACATATAATATCAAATAATAAAAATAACACATAACTTCGTTACTGTAGTTGAAGCGTCAGCTGGTAATAGTAGCTCTGAATTTTGAAACGTACACGGATACCGCTGAATTACAAATTAGTCTCTCTTCAATACAGTAACTATTCAACAGATCACGAGCACTGGCCTCTACGGAAGTCTGTAAATATTATTCGACTGGCAAACACCCAAACTGGCTCCGTTCTTCAGTATTCGAACGTACGTGCACCCGCTGGTGTTACTCCGGACGGAGGATGCTTGCATCTCATTGGCAGCGGCGTACGCTCTCGTGGCAGCGCCCTCGGACCGCGTGGGTGGTAGTAGGAAAGACGGCGGTGGAAATTTGAAAGTATGGCCGACCGGATACCGGCCGATACCACAGTGGAGGAACTAGAACTACGGATACAACGGAGAGAATGATGTGTTTCTGTTCCGAGACGACAAAAACCGTGGGATAGCGATGAGAACATATACAGATGACGGCAATATCGCGTACACAAGGTAGAGCGCGGCAGTGCATTGGCTGAGTTGTCATTTGTACTCCCGATGTGATTGCGGCCACCCGACGGGAGTTAACATATTCTGAACGCGGGATGGTAGTTGAAGTTAGACGCACGGGATATTCCATTTCGGAAATCGTTAGAGAATTCAATATCCCGATATCTACAATGTTAAGAGTGTGCCGAGAATACCAAATTTCGAGCATTGCCTCTCACAACGCACAGTGCAGTGACAGACGGCCTTCACTTAACGACCAAAGGCAGTGGCGTTTGCGTAGAGTTGCTTGTGTTAACAGACGGGCAACACTGGGTTAAATAACTGTTGAAATCAATGTGGGACGTACAACGAACGTATCCGCCAAGACAGTGCGGCGAAATTTGGCGTTAATGGGCTCTATGGCAGCAGGCGACTGACTCGAGTGGCTTTGCCAACAGCACGACATCGCCTGCATCTCTTCTCGTATGCTCGTAGCCATATCGGTTGGACCCTAGACCACTGGAAAACCGTAACCTGGTCGGATGAACCCCGACTTCAGTTGCTAAGTGCTAATGGTAGGGTTCGAGTATGGCGCAGCTCCCACGAAGCCATGGACCCAAGATATCGACAACGTATTGTACAAGTCGGTGGTGGCTCCATAATGATGATGTCTGTGTTTACATGGAATGAATTTGGTCCTCTGCTCCAACTGAACTGATCATTGGCAGGAAATGGTTATGTTCGGATACTTGGAGGCTATATGCAGCCATCCATAGACTTCATGTTCCCAAGCAACAACTCAATTTTTATGGATGGCAATGCGCCAAAATTGTTCCTGATTGGCTTGTAAAACATTCTGGACAGTTCGAATGAATGATTTGGCTATCCAGATCGCCAGACATGAATCTCATTGAACATTTATGGGACGTAACTCAGAGATCAGTTCATGCACAAAATCCTGGACTGGCAACACTTTTGCAATTATGGAAGTCTGTAGAGGCATCATGGCTCAACATTTCTGCAAGGGACTTCCAGCGACCTGGCGAGTCCGTACGACGTCGAGTTGCTCCACTACGCTGCGTAAAAGGGGTCTGACACGATATTAGGAGGTATCCCATGACTTTTGTCACGTGTGTATTATAGTCTAGTCGAGTACCCGGCGTTGCCCGTGTATGTATTTGTTCCATTTCTATTAGTTTATCTCCTCCTCCCCCTCTATGTCCATCTCCACCTCCCCCCTTTCTCTGTCCTCGTCGTCCGTCCCCCCAACTCCGGCTATTTCCTCCATCCCTCTCTCATTGTCCATCTGCTCCTCTTCCCTAGAGATCTACATCTACATCTACATACATACTCCGCAATCCACCATACGGTGCGTGGCGGAGGGTATCTCGTACTACAACTAGCATCTTCTCTCCCTGTTCCACTCCTAAGCAAAACGAGGGAAAAATGACTGCCTATATGCCTCTGTACGAGCCCTACTCTCTCTTATCTTATCTTTGTGGTCTTTCCGCGAAATGTAAGTTGGTGACAGTAAAATTGTACTGCAGTCAGTCTCAAATGCTGGTTCTCTAAATTTCCTCAGTAGCGATTCACGAAAAGAACGCCTCCTTTCCTCTAGAGACTCCCACCCGAGTTCCTGAAGCATTTCCGTAACACTCGCGTGATGATCAAACCTACCAGTAAGAAATCTAGCAGCCCGCCTCTGAATTGCTTCTATGTCCTCCCTCAATCCGACCTGATAAGGATCCCAAACGCTCGAGCAGTACTCAAGAATAGGTCGTATTAGTGTTTCATAAGCGGTCTCCTTTACAGATGAACCACATCTTCCCAAAATTCTACCAATGAACCTAAGACGACTATCCGCCTTCCCCACAACTGCCATTACATGCTTGTCCCACTTCATTTAATCGACGTGACTGTGTCAAGCGCTACACTACTAATGCAGTATTCAAATATTACGGGATTCTTTTTCCTATTCATCTGCATTAATTTAGATTTATCTATATTTAGAGTTAGCTCCCATTCTTTACACCAATCACAAATCCTGTCCAAGTCATCTTGTATCCTCCTACAGTCACTCAACGACGACACCTTCCCGTACACCACAGCATCATCAGCAAACAGCCGCACATTGCTATCCACCCTATCCAAAAGATCATTAAGTAATTTATGTAGATAGAAAACAACAGCGGGCCTTCCACACTTCCCTGGGGCACTCCAGATGATACCCTCACCTCCGATGAACACTCACCGCCGAGGACAACGTACTGGGTTCTATTACTTAAGACGTATTCGGGCCACTCACATACTTGGGAACCAATCCCATATGCTCGTACCTTAGGAGTCTGCAGTGGGGCACCGAGTCAAACGCTTTCCGGAAGTCAAGGAATATGGCATCCGTCTGATACCCTTTATCCATGGTTCGCCAGATATCATTTCAAAAAAGGGCGAGTTGCGGTTCGCAGGAGCGATGCTTTCTAAAGCCGTGCTGATGCATGGACCACAATTCTGTCTGAGGGAAATTCATTATATTCGAACTGAGTATATGTTCGAGAATCCTGCAACAAACCGATGTTAAGGATATTGGTCTGTAATTTTGAGGATCCGCCCTTGTACCCTTCTTATACACAGGCGTCACCTGCCGTTTTTCCAGTCGCTCGGCACTTTACGTTGGGCAAGAGATTCGCGATAAATGCAGGCTAAGTATGGAGCCAATGCAGTAGAGTACTCTCTGTAAAACCGAATTTGAATCCCATCAGGATCTGGCGATTTATTTATTTTCAACCCGAGGGATGTCTATCTCTATGTCCTCCATACGAGAATTTGTACGAGAGTCAAACGGCGGTATGTTTGTACGATCTTCCTGCGTGGGTCCTTGTGGTGTGGGATAGAGCGCGGCCCCAGTAAGCGGACCTCTGAATCAGACATATTAACTGCTTAGGATGATATTGCAATGCCTGTGTTGTTCAGAAATACGATGCTAAGTTCTTCCGGACGTGCATGCAAGTCCGAAAGAACAAGCACTGCGACGTTAGGAAATACATGAAATTTATTAGCAGTTGCCAGTGCATTTCATGTAATTTCTAATGGCTGTCATCTTCAATGTGGGGAGGGAAGCCTGTGTTGCTGTGGCATGCACTACACTAAGGTGTTAATTACGTAGTTAAAATCATTAATCCATTGTATGATTTGGAAGTGTCTTTTCCTCATGTATTTTATGAATAAGGCCATGCATAAGTCGTTCGTGCTCTGTGTAGAACATAACTCTCTCTTCCTTAGCAGTATCCTATCAACCAACTCAAATGCTGGCACAATATTCGCCTGACTTTTATTTTCACGAATTTTCCCTACTTCTACCACGTTTCCTCAGGGTATCGTAATATTAATAATTCTTCCTAGTAAAAATGACAAATCAGAATATTTAGTACGCAGCTATCCGACATCTCTTAATGAATTGTTGCTCGATCGAAGCTCTGACATCCAGCTACCCACGTATTGACAAATCCTACCATTTCAACAAAAAAACGAAAATGATTATAGGTCGATTGTTTTGTAAAGTAAGAACAATAGTTAATATTACAACTACATAATCATTAACCTACCCGTAACACTTTATCCTCCAAAAATCCCTCAATTTTGGAAAAATATGATAAGCGCTTGGGGCCAAGTCTGGGCTATAATGCGGATGTTAGTTGTTTTGGAATTCCGTTTATTCATCGTATTTCTTTAAAAGTGGATGTGCAATTTAGCATGTTTCATATTAGGACTATCTTGTTTAGTAAAAACTGCTTCACGATATACGTAACAATGAAATGTTGAGTTTTTATGGGTACGTTTTCATTCACGCAGTGATATTTGAGTGTGAGATGTTATAATGGTAGATAGTGTTTCGTTAACCAAAGAAGAAAATAGAACATTTGGTTTTAGCGGTCGTCTCCACCAAGGTATTTCAAGAACTTTAAAATGTCTCGTTGATGTGATATCATGAAAATACATTGGCACTTCTGCTGAATACCATACTGATCTGTTGCGATGTTGAAAGCAGTGTTAGCCTTTCGCTCTGAATGATGACATAAGACAGGTTGTTATACTTCCGTTTCTGGCTGTAGGTAATAAGCTCCAATGAAATGGCAATGCGAACATAGTTTTTCGGTGGAACTGGAACTTTTTCCGAGATGTGGTAGTCTGTCGCCATAGAGCCATCTACTCTTCCCAGTGAAAGACAAAAGTGTTTCTACTTAAATTTCTCCGTTTATCTGTGTTTTTTGTCCTAAAATTTTGTGTATCCACACTCATAGCAAGAAGCCTTGACACTCTAGTATTTCGGTTCAGAATACCAATGGAAACCATAATTTAATAAATTGAAACATTTATGGAGTATAGTTAGTATTTAGACTTCTGATTCCACAGTGATGATGTGTACCACTGAAGTTAGAAACGCAGAAATATTACTATCAGCATTAACTGCCGATGTGGTTCGGGCGTGCAGGTACGATCTTACGTTGAAAGAGTAGATTTTGCTCACGGCATCATCTTCCAGCTAACTAGCTTGTCTACGTTAATGTGCATTTAACCATCAAAATTTCAACTGAGTTTAGTTTTTTTATCAAACAGTATTTCACATTAAATTAAGACGTTTCGTAATAAGTTAGGTCTGTGCGCCTCACTGGAAACTGAACCTGGAAGGTTTGATTTACAGACAGTGTCCCAAAAAAATGGTTCAAATGTCTCTGAGCACTATGGGACTTAACAGCTGTGGTCATCAGTCCCCTAGAACATAGAACTACTTCAACCTAACTAACCTAAGGACATCACACACATCCATGCCCGAGGCAAGATTCGAACCTGCGACCGTAGCGGTCGCGCGGTTCGAGACTGTAGCGCCTAAAACCACTCGGCCACCCCGGCCGCTACAGTGTCCCATTATGGGAGGAGGTTGACTCCTATTGGCTCTACTGAAAACTCAGTTGACTAGTACTGGTACATCTGGGATTCAGGATTGGATCCCAGAGTGAAACATATGAGTAACTAGTGGCTTTATTTGGTAGGAAGTTTCGTTGTAGCGTGCAGTCTAGCACAGAGTTGTAGCTTCATTAGGAAAGGATCTATAGCTTTTTGCTTTATATTTTCTAAATTTTAAGTACACGTATTATTCACCTACTACAGATTTATTCGGTATGCGGTGTAGGTCTCCGTTCGTCTAATCTCTCGTGATGTGTAAAGTGAAGGTGAAGGGAGGAGAAAGGAAAGGGAAGGGAAGGGTATGGGAGAAACTAATGATATCAGCTGCATTGGGACTTCATGTGGCACTAGAGGCGACGAGTGACAATGTGTGGCGGATCGTGACTCGAACCCGGGATCTCCTGTTTACTAGACGGATGCGTTGACCATTGCGCCATCCGGACGCAGTGTTCATCGCAAACGCACGGACTGTCTCACTGCACTCACTGGCCGACTTACAGTCCCACCTAGCGCCACCTGCCCGCAGTCCTCGTCCATGTACTCCATGCTCGCTAATTTTAGATTCCCACTGGAAGTCGAACGAAATGTGCATCCGCACTGAAGGTTGTGCATACATTGCTCATCGAGGAAAGTTAATTATAGGAATGCGTGGTGTCTGTTCTTTCGAACATGTCAGAAAGAACAAACATCACGTATTCATATAACCATTCGTGTTTACGCGACGCCTGTGACTTCCAGCAATTTCTCGGTTGCCAAAAATACCGATGTCGCATTTCATTCCCTGGCCATACTGAAGTGTCGCGGTACTTACGGATGAGGCGACACAGCGTGTTTAAAAAAAAAGCGTTCCACAGTTTAAGAGGTAGTAGTATACACAAAAACAAGACGAAAATGTTTACTAAACATGGGCTCTAAAAGGCATACCTTAAGAGCTATGAGCACTAGTTCATCATCGCTATTGTGAAACACGTCTCTTCTACTGTAAGCTCTTTGCTATTACGAACCACCTACAGAATACAGTAAAGGAATGAAGACACAATCCTTTGTTTTTGTCCATGGATACAGCATGAGGATACACCTGTTAGTGTTGTTACTGTAAACCGTATTCACAGTTATGGGTAAGTGCAGCACATACATTATTTCTCACGGAAGCATTTAGTGTTTTAATATGATTGTGAAGTGTCATTACATTGTAGTTTTATCTTTGCACTCACCAGAAAAATGGTATACGATTTACAGTAACAACACTAACATATGTTTATTGCATGCTGTATCAACGCAAAATAAAACACGAATGTGTCCTCATTTTTGTTTACTACTTTACTGCATTCTGTACGCCGCTGAAACAGCAAAGAGCTTGCAGTAGAAGAGATGTGCTTCACAGTAGCGAAGGTGACGTCCATGACTTTTGAGGTGCATATTTTAGAACCTACGTTTACAGCACTTTTTGGCTTGTTTGTTACTTTTTGAACCCCGCGTATAGGCGTGATAAATGTAATTACGAGCTGGCATCACGCGGTAATCTTTATTGAAATTGGACGTGAGAAAGCCAACAGCTGGGAGATCGCTTGTAGTGTCTGGTCGCTAGTAATATCTGCAATGGCGAAAGAAGGCTGAAAACGTCTTTGATCCCACGCCGGCAGAGGTGCGACTGTAATATTGGATGATGCGGATGAGGCTGGAATTACAAGAAATTAAACTCACGGCTTTCATCCAGTACTGCAGTTCCACTTTGCTGCAAGCCAAGGGGCTTAGACGTTTTCTTGGAATTCTTAATTTTCCCAGCCTTTCCGTAATTCCTCGATAGAGTGCCCATTTCACCTGTTTATTTTCACATCTGAAGACATAGAGATAATGAAAAGCGTGTTTAACGAAGTTTGGATACTGTGTTATATGACGAATGGATGCCAGAATATAGTGTGCAGCCTGTATATATCACGACACTACAGAGTGTTGGAAAATTCCCATTAAAAACTTGTAGGACTTGGAGAGGGGAGTGAGTGCATAATATCTTGAATAGGAACTCATGTCCGTTCCACGACGGTTTCAGTTCAGATATTTAACTTATTCACTTCTGCTTGAGGAACTGAACTAGGCGTGACGCCATACAATTATTAGGTAACAGATCGAAAGGAAATATAACGAAACATCAACTTATCTAATAAGCACATTTGTTTGCATTAACTCATAAACATTACGTGTGCACATTATTCCCAGTATACTGTACGTACAGAACAGTACTGATGCATTTACAACATCAGGTGACCGTTTGCCTTAGTACACGTTATCTTGTCTACCCTATTGCATACCAGGGCAAACGACTCTGAGACTTTTTTCTCTTTCCCTCAGCAGACTTTGACGTGTTACGTATCTGAATTGAAACCGTCATATAACGGAAACGGTACGTTTCTGAACAAGGGTTCCCATTCAAAATATTATGTGCTCACTCCCCTCTACAAGTAATAGGTGTTTGTAACCGGAATTTCAGAACATTCTGTATAACACGAAGACGTAGGCTGCAGCGAAAAGAAAGAGAAGTTGCGCTGCCGTCAGTATCAGGGTCCACTTCTGCATCTCAGACCAACACCAACGAACAAACTTTTGTACATAGTTTTGAGAAAAAACAGATTGAAGATAGCTCAAGAACAAAATGACCAATCATCTTCTCTGTACATGCCACTAATTTGATTTCTTTGCAAATTCAAAATGTTCTCCCTTCTTGTGCAACTCAGTGATCTTCCAGGCGTACTTAACACTCTGTCAGTATGACTGCAGTGACGTTGATTTAGTCTATAGCAACTGATAACACGTCAAAGAATTGTAGTGTCCACATGCGTCACAATGACGGAACACTATCAAATGAACGAGGTGTACTTGGCCTACATAGCAAAGCGATGCCAGTAGTTCACAAAAAATGATTCAAATGGCTCTGAGCACTATGGGACTTAACATCTATGGTCATCAGTCCCCTAGAACTTAGAACTACTTAAACCTAACTAACGTAAGGACAGCACACAACACCCAGTCATCACGAGGCAGAGAAAATCTCTGACCCCGCCGGGAATCGAACCCGGGAACCCGGGCGAGGGAAGCGAGAACGCTACCGCACGACCACGAGCTGCGGACAGTGGATAATAATATACAATAGATGTACACACACACACACACACACACACACACACACACACACACAGAAGGTAATTTCATTTCAAGTAAATAACGTGATATACGACAGAATCCACAGCCTGAGTTATGTGTCCGGCATGCTTGCATGAGAAATGGCTGAGAAAAAGGATTATGTGATAACTGGTATAAATACGTATCTAGTGGGTGTCTTAACAAACATACAGTTCACTTTAATTTCATTTTCTGCACAGTAGGTTAGCAGATCTGTTATTTTTCCTGTATGTGAATGATAATACAGCTTTATGTTTCCGCGATTTCCCTAAATTATTTCTGACGAAAGTCGGGAAGGTTTCTTTCGCGACGTCACACTCGATTTCCTTCCTCATCGGCACCATCTCAGCTAATTCTTTGTCTTTAAATAGCACTTTGTCTACAAGAAGGAAAATCCTAGCCTTTCGCCCATCTTTCTGCAATTATAGCAACAAGACTAATTAAAAGTATTTGAGTATAAGAGCTTGGAATTCGAGTAAAAGAGCGACAGACGCTTCTGAACGATAATTGTTTCATTTGTAGATACAGAAGAGGATTTATGTAGTGACTTCTGCTAATAACAGTCCAAAGTATTACTGTTGGAAAGCGCAGGAATATCTCGGTATTAATGTACTTACTATGGATTAAATGTTAAGGTATCACAATCAATGAGAATATGTATGATCACATACGTATTCAATTAATGAGAATGCATATTCAGCCGTTGCTGCTAGTGTTCAGTAACGACGTAGAATCTTTGTCCCTCAGGCACGGCACATATTGATTCCCTAGCTTTGAAATAAGAAAAAAATTGCGTCAAATGGTTACACGAGGTAATTTACGTGGAAATGATTTTGACGCTGTCGTTTATTGCAGCTCAGCTTTCCACCCTTAGGCCGCTGGCCCTTTCAGCTGCGGCCCTTCCTCATCCTTTTGGCCTGCAAATTGAATTTCATCCACTGATCCCGTTTTCAGTTAATTCTGCGCAATAAAGGAGATTTCGGGATAAAAATGTAATGAATAGCGCCTAGGGAAAAGGGCGATAATTAACGTGATTACTGGCCTTTTGTTTGAGAATCGTAAAGACAAATGCAGTCACTTTCTCCGATCGAAAGTTAAACTCGTACTGAACATATGAGTAAGTGAAGGCTCATAAGCTTTGACAGAAGTGTGTGAAACAAAGAAAGTTATCGGCGTTTATTCGCTTTCCATTATTGACGCAAAGCAAACTTCACACTTTAGAATAGGAAGAGCGGTAGAAGCCGACCTCTGGTAAGATCGGTTGCGTTCTGGAGAAATGCAGCAGTACGGAGGGAATACCGACACTAAGACTTACAAGATGCGTCGAAGAAAGATAAGTCTACGTATATAGCATTTGTAGATTTCTAGAAACCTTATGACAGTGCTGACTTGAATATACTCTTTAAACTTCTGAAGGCAGCAGGGATAAGATACAAAGCACCAGAGGCTATGCACCACGTGTACAGAAACCAGACAGCAATTAACAATAAGTAGAAGGACACGAAAAGGGAGCAGTATCCGACAGTGGAGCGAAACAGATTAGTAGTGTAAGCCCAATATTATTCTATCTGTACATTCAGCAAGCAGTAAAGGAAACTGAGGATAAATTTGCAAAGGAAAATGAATTAGGGACAAAAAATAAAAACTTTGAGGCTGGTCGAAAGCGCTGTAATTCTGTCAGAGACTGGAAAGGATTTTGAACAGCAATTGAACAGATTCCGGGCGAATTAGATAAAGAAATAAGACACTAAAAGCTGTAGGTCAGTTTTTCTGTTTGCGCGGAAAGATAAGTGACGATGGTCGAATTATGGAAGGCAGAAAACGCAGGCAGGCAACAGCAAGAAAAGTCTTCCTGAAAAGTCGAAAAGTGTTAAAATCTGATATAAATTTAAATACTGAGAAATCATTTCTAAAAGTAATTGTCTGTAAAGTATCCTTCTGCGGAAATGAAATGAGGGCCGTTAGCAAGGTAAAGCAGATAACAGAACCTTTTGAAATGTAGCGATAAAACAGACGTTGAAAAACAGGGATTGGGGTAGCAGGGCACGTCCTGCGGCTTCAAGGAATGGAATAGATGGAGTAGTCGCTTTGGTAATGATGGGAAGTTTTTTTGGGGGGTGGGGGAGTCTAAATATTGAAAACGGAGACCAAGGAAGAATAAAATGATGTAGGTTGCAGTAGTTGTGCAGAGACAAAGAGGTTTACACCGAACAGGCTAGCTTTGAGATTTTCATCAAACCAGTTTTCCGACTGAAGGCCTCAGCATAATAAAAGATTATATCCCCCAGTCGATTCGTCCTGCCTTTAGTTGTCTCAAGGTCTATAGTGTTTCTTCTTTTCTGTAGCAGAGAAATGAATATGAGGTAGAGGTAATGCATTCACTGATCTTGGGACAACTTGGGTAGTATCGTTCTGGACAAAGCGACTTGTTTTCTACTTCCTCCGAACATACAGACCGTCACATCGTCAACGATGCCTATTTGTGTCTCGGCCTGTAAGGTTTTGCCGGTAAGAATAATCAGCGAGCTGATGATACTTCCAGTGCTAGCACGCGAAACGTAGACGTTGCCAGTCTTCACGACGGGAAAACATCACATTGAGACTTGTGTGAAACTCATGGAGTCTGGCATACAAACACTCCACCGAAATGTCAACTGCAGTGTCAAGGGCGTTATAAATTTGCTGTCGTGACTCTCTTTCTCAGTTCTACGAAGAAAAATCACCAGACTTTCGCACAATATAAAATGCGCTTGCCCTACGGTTTTTGGAATATTGATATCTATTGCAGTGTTGGCAAAGATATTTATACTTTCCGACATTTTGGGCCACATTTGGCCATCTTTTTCTAACTTTTACATCTCCATTCGCTTCAGGTCCTTATTACTAGCTCTCATTATAAATCCTGCGTAGTCATATACAGTGTAGCTTCCCCACGAATGCCTCTCAAATGTTTCTTCCTTAAGGTTTTAATTTATGAAATATCACGTACTTTCTGATGAGTTAAATTTTCATTATGCCTGCGTATCCTCAAAATTTAGGATTTAACCCTGCTCCGATTGCACGTGTCTCCTCTTTCGAGTTTGTTTTGCTATGTGAGGCCTAGTATTACTAATGTGTACGGTATTGTGTTATGGGACGAATAACAACAAATGGGAAGCTAAGTAAATAAAAAATATTACTATGTCACAAGATGTCACAAATGGCATAGAAGAGTAAGGTATATATACTTGTAATGAGCGTAATGTTTCCATGATGTATTTTTGCATCATTACAGATTAAAAATAATGCATTGGGTTATAGACTGTGCCACCATACCCAATAACGGAAAAAATCGCATTACCAAGAAGAACGTGCGCGATATAAACGAAAGTTAGTAGGCGTGTTTTACATCTGGAATATAGTACCTGTTAAAATTTCGCTGCAGCCACGTAAGAATGGTCCCAGTAGCGCCACTATGAGGATACAAATCACTTTTGCTTTAATTACACGCTGTAACTGTCGTGGGCGTTAGTCATCTTTGAGATTAGACGTGGTAGGTTGATGTTAATCAAGAATGCCTTTAAAGTGACAAAGACGTCATTATCATCACGTCACTGAATTTGAACGAGGTCGTGTATTAGGGCTGCGAGGAGTTGATCTACATCTACATCTACATTTATACTCCGCAAGCCACCCAACGGTGTGTGGCGGAGGGCACTTTACGTGCCACTGTCATTACCTCCCTTTCCTGTTCCAGTCGCGTATGGTTCGCGGGAAGAACGACTGTCTGAAAGCCTCCGTGCGCGCTCTAATCTCTCTAATTTTACATTCGTGATCTCCTCGGGAGGTATAAGTAGGGGGAAGCAATATATTCGATACCTCATCCAGAAACGCACCCTCTCGAAACCTGGCGAGCAAGCTACACCGCGATGCAGAGCGCCTCTCTTGCAGAGTCTGCCACTTAAGTTTGTTAAACATCTCCGTAACACTATCACGGTTACCAAATAACCCTGATGTTCCTTCTGCGATATTGCTGAAAGACTTGGCTGGAGCGTAGCCACTGTACATGATTGCTGGCAGCGGTGGTCACTAGAATTACCGTTGCAAGAAGCACGGGCTCCGTATGGCGACGTGACGCTACCGAGAGAGCAGATCATCTTGTTTGGCATACGGCTGTGGCTCATCATACTGCATCTGCAGCAGTAATTTGAACAGCAGTTGACACCACACTGACACAACACACTGTTACAAATCGTTTACTTGGTGGACAGCCCCAAGCCAGTCACACTGTAGCGTGCTTTCCACTGACCCCAAACCACCCCCATTTGCGACTTCAGTGGCGTCAAGTGAGAATTCATTGGAGGGCAGGATGGAGGTCTGTTGTGTTTTCTGATGAAAGCTGGTTCTTCCTCGGTGTCAGTGGTGATCGCGTGTTGGTTAGTAGGAGGCAAGTTGAGCGCCTGCAGCCAGCCTGTTAGCGTGCTGGACACACTAGACCTACATCCGGAGTTATGGTCTGGAGTGCGATATCCTATGGCAGCAAGAGCACTCTGACTGTAGATTTGTACGTCAGTCTGGTGATTCGACCTGTTGTTACCCTACGTGCTCTACAGTGTGTCAACATATTGCTTTGACCTGCTCGATCACCAGTTCCGTCCCCGATCGAGCACATGTGGGGCATCATCGGACTACAATTCCAGCGTCATCCAGAACCAGCGTTAATCATCGCTGTATTGACCGACCAAATGCAACAGGCATAAAACCCCATCCCACAAATTGACATCCAGCACCTGTACAATACAATGCATGCAAGTTTGCATGCTTTCATTCAACATTCTGGCGAATACACTGATTATTAATGTACCAGCATTTTAAATTTGCAATGGCTTATCTACCGCTTGCATTACCCTGTGTTCTTGCAGTGTTAATCACTTGCATATGTTACCTAGGCAGCTGTATTTCTCAAATTTCATACTCTATTTTTTGGTGATGCGATTTTTTCCCCCAAGCCTTTCTGATTTTCTAGGACGTCGCCAAAGGAACCTTTACTTTCTGGTCCTACAACGATCCGATCAAAAAACACTAAGTTCTTTGCCTTCAAGTTGGACAATACGCTGCACGAATCACGTTTTCAAAGATTTAATTTCATTGAACATGTATTCGGGCTGTTCATTCTCGTTTTTAGACGCAAACACGACTTTGGGGAAGAAATTTGCGCATATATATGCTGCCACACTGTCCCCTCGTCTATTACATCTGACATGTCTCAGAAAAATGTAACCACCAAGGCTTATAGAGCTGGAAGGGATATCCTGCTTCGGCCATGTCTCAGACTGGACTGTAGCATGATATCTGAGGTCCTGAACTCAGTCAGTTGGGTTGATAAGGAATGCACATTTGCGTGAGCGAGCTCCAGTGTACAGCTGTCACGAGTCGTTTCCGCTATAAGCCAGCAGATTGATTTTAATGTGTCACGCTTTTAGAGCGATACAATCTGTAACTAGTAGCTTCGCTTCGCAATGACCAATGAGTCAATCACCTTAGTGAGGCTACTAAACTCACAGATGGTTCATGTGTATAGTTTTAATGATTCGCATCCTGACATTCACCCATAGATGAATACATTACTCATTGCCTCAGCCACAGATGGGGTAAGAGTCTATAGATTGTAGCAAATGAGGTGTGATTCCATTACGTTATTTGAATGTGTGGTGCCTGTTCTTTCGGTGATGTCTGAAAGAACAGACACCGTGCATTCATATAGTTTATTCGCCTCGATGAGCAATAAATCCACAGCCTTCAGTGCTTACGTTCGACCTTCAGTGCGTATCTAAAGTTAGGGAGCATGGAGGGCATGGGTGGGAACTGCGGATATGTGGCGCTAAGTCGACATGTGAGCGTGCTGAGGTACTCAGCGCATTTGTGATAAACACTCTGTGCGGATGGCGCAGTGGTTAACTCACCTGCCTACTAAGCAGAAAATCCCGGTCCGGCACACAATTTCATTCATCGCCGCTGATTCCGCATAACATACCGATGCAGTTGATATCATTAGTTCCCCCCCCTTTCCTTTCCTTTCTTTTCGTTTGGTTTCCTTTCCTTTCCTTTCCTTTCTCCCCCCCCCCCTTCTCCCCCTCCCCTCCTTCAACTTCGATTTACGTAACATGATTACGTTCTGTGTTACTATCTCCCGTCGTGGCTGCGGCTGGCGATGACTGTGACCGATTGTTTAAATTTGCCGGTATATAGGGTATCTTCAGACGCAGTTTGTCCACTGTTTCAGCAGATATTTGCGATTTTGTTTTCACAATGTGTAGCTGGAGTCACTCCAAGCAAATTCTGCTCGTCAAGCATTCCATCAGCAAATAATCAGCGCTACTGCATGGCCCTAGCACTCAGCACTGGCCAGGGCGGTGCTATCGCTACTGGAATACTTGTCGCCGGCCGAAGTGGCCGTGCGGTTCTAGGCGCTGCAGTCTAGAACCGCGACACCGCTACGGTCGCAGGTTCGAATCCTGTCTCGGGCATGGATGTGTGTGATGTCCTTAGGTTAGTTAGGTTTAGCTAGTTCTAAGTTCTAGGGGACCAATGACCTCAGAAGTTGAGTCCCATAGTGCTCAGAGCCATTTGAACCATTTTTTTTGGAATACTTGTCATTCTTTGTGTTTTACTGTCCCTGTTAGTACACAACGATAAAACTAATATTGCTCTAGACTTTTCTGGAAGCATTTTATAGATTGAGCACGTAAAATTCCGTTTCAAAATAATATTGTTTATAATGGGAAATAAACCGTGAGCTCCATCGAAAGTGGGCATCACATGAAAGATGTGATGAGCATGCGAGCTAACATCCCAAATATATTCGGGCTCACATGCGGTTCCCCTTCGTCAAAATGTCTTGGATCAAACTCGTCTAGGGGTTGAACCGCACGTGTCGCATTACACGCCCTAAATTAGACACTTGTGACCCTTTGGTTAAATTGTCTGGCTGATGGCAAGTTTGCGAAATACAAATATAACACATAATAAGAGTAATAATAATATCGCGAACTGAATTAACGACCCATAAATGATGTAGGCCACACAGTTGTGATTTGGTTAGAATAATGTTTATTCAGAATTAAAACTAACAGCGAAAGTGGTCGTATTTAGATTTTATCCATTTGACACAGTTCAATCATTCGTAATATCACCGCGAAAAACAAGTTCGATACTCCACCTCGTCAATAACACGAAAAGTTAAGAGTTCACACCAGGCGCACGGCTGCTCTCCGCTCAGAGACTAAGTCCCGCGATACCACACAACGCGAAATTTTCTAAGTCGTTTTACTTGCTAGCTGCCTAATGACCGACTGTCCGCTTTAGCGTCTCAATCCGACCTGTCCACTTTGGTGTCTCCAGCCGAACAGCCAGCTTTCGCGTCTGCACCAGCACTGTCTGTCTGTCTGTCTGTCTGTCCGTCCCCTGCCGCGCTTCCCGCTCACCGGACATACCCCATCAACTGACTAGTGCAGTTCCCTTTTCTGAAGCCGCCCATCTTATAGGCTACAGCTTATTCTACATTATTTTACATTTTAACATATTTAAATAATCAAAGCTTGACCAATTTCACTTCTAAATAAAGTAACAATAATATCCATTACATAGTAAACGATAAATTCTTTTACATAAAATCAATACAATTTCCTCCTTAACTTTGAATGTCATGGCCAGTAGCCTTGCAACAATGTGCTTTCTGATAAATAAATAAAGAACAAAAGTAACTATTATGCACTAAACTTCGCAACAAATATTCTGTTACCTAATGATTCAATAAGGTGTCATGCTGCCATCGTTCAATGTGTTTTGTGTGGAGGAAATGATGATCTGATGCTTAACTGTAAATATTGATAATTTAAACTTACTATATCTTTTAAACAAATAAAGTTACAGAGTTTGTATTTACAACGTTTGTCGTATTAATGATGCGCTTCTATATGAAACGTCGATCGTCAAGATCGACCAAATCGTTCAGATTTTAGCAGACAGGTTTTTGTTAGAAAACTTGTTAATTTCACTTTAACAGTAAATCCTAAACTATTATAGATATGATCAATATTCCAGTTTTATTGGAATCACCATGAAAATTTGTGGAGGATGGCAGATTAAAATTACTGTGGCTTCATTCCCTGCATTACTACAGAATTAAATAGTTTTCATAAAGGTTTCCCTTTATGGCCGATCTTTGGTCCGCTATATTTAACACTGCTACGTATCTCTGGCCACAAACAGCTTCTACAGGGTTTTCCTATGACGTAGATTCTCGTCTGTCTCACTCGCACACTGCAGCAGAATAGACGCCTGTGAATTTCCCCATTTTGTGGCGAAACTGCGCTCTTTGTGACATTCGGTCTTGGGCGACAGGGTTCGTTTCGTTTCACAATTCCTGAAGGCTGACTCTTTCGCCCATATTCTTAAATGAGAGCGAAATGCTCGTTAACTCAGAAGCAGTACTGGCTTGGACTGTCTCCAGCAACATATTGCAAAAACAAAATAGCAGGCATATACTGAAACACCTGATAAATCGCATCTAACTGCTTTGAGGAGCACCCTGTATATGTCGTTTCTGAAACGGTAGCGGTTTTTCTCTGTAAGTAAAAGTACGACTCCCGACTGTCGAGCAACTATGATACCGAGTTTTCCTGTTGCATCAGTAAATGCACTGTGCCGGTAGTACTATAATGGGTTGCAACTACTCCTTTCAGAAGACCTGAATGGCGACTTCCGCAATGTCAGCCTCCTGTATACGTCTTCTTGTCCAAGAGTTCCTACTATTGAGGTTTATTGCGTCATCCTTCTTGTGAAGTGTCTTTGGCGTGACAGACGTAGCGTTTTCTGCTTCGCCAGACCTCATCGCGGCGCAGCAGTACGTTCCACGAAGAGTTGAGCAACATATTACTTCCTCCCATATAAATCTCGGGAAATGATCACAGGAGAAAATCAGAGACATAAGAGCTAATACCATGGGTTATCGACAGTCGTTCCACCCATTCGCATTCTCGAATGGCCAGTGAAGGGGCAAAAGATAGTGTTACCAGAAATTTTCTCCGTCACATCGTAAGGAGGTTTGCGGGGTGTAGTTATAGATTTAGAGTCTGACTTGATTGCGCTAGATAGTTACTGGTCTAAGTACAGTCAGTATAAATGTAAATTTTACTGAGACCTTCGCTGGTCTCTATGACAAATTACACTGGTCGCACACGTTAATGTGTCCACCTGTCAAAAACCTGAATAACCTCCTTTTGCAGCACAGACAGTTGTGAAAACGTGCAGGAAGATAGTCGATGAGCTTCTGGAAGGAACCGACAGGAAAGTGGAGCCACACCGACTCCAGCACCTTGGCCAGCGGGCTGTGTCACACGTTGCTTTGTCTTACTGGTAGATGCCATTGTGCTGAGGAAAATCAAACTGCACCTATGGGTGTACATGGTTCATAAGGATAAATACGTTCTTGTGTTGATCCATTGTGCCTTTGAGAACGACGAAATCACCCAGGAAATGCCACGAAAACATTCCCCAGATTATAATGCTCGCTCCTTGTCCCTGAACCGTACCAACGATTGTTGCAGGGTGTTTGCTTATAGTACGATGGAGACAAAACGTGATTGGTCTGAAAAGGCCTCGTTTTGCCACTCAGTGGGCGTCCAGTTGAGTTGCGCAAATTGCAGCCTTCGTCGCTGATGAACAGCAGCCTGAGCCTGAGTGCATGAACCAGGCGTCGGCTGCGGAGGCCCCTAGGCAGCAACGTTCACTGGCCGCTCGTTGAGGAGATACTGTTGCTAGCCTCTTGGTTCATTTGTTGTCACCTACGGCCCGTGGTGCAACACAGTTTCCTCGGAGCCGGCTTCTGAGTGTGTCCTTTTATCATGCAGGGTATACTTCAGCCACGGCGGCACGCGATCATTTACAGTTTTAGCTGTTTCTGAAATGCTCCCACCCTTGTCCCGAAACCCAATGATCATTTCTATTTCATTTATCTATTTCCTTTGGGTTTGTAGCTCAGGATTCTCCTACGTTGTCTTTCACCTATCTCTATATTAAGTTGTTACTTATTTCGTACATCTTCCCTCTTCATAACTCTCTTCTTGTGCAGCCCTTCATTGTCCTCGAGAATCTCATCATGGTTGCTTCTATTTTTATGCCATATTTCTTTTCGTTTATGTAACATTAGCATCCAAACAACAGTAATGATACTTCCACAGTGTTATAAAATTTTATCCGTATATTTATTTGGATTTTGTAGTCAAGCGTCCTGTTCATTGTTCCACATATCACTCGAGACTGTTCAGCTTTTCACCTGTTATCACTAACATCACAATAATTCGTGTTGCACCCCACATCTTTAAAATGTGACACTTGTTCAGATACTTCATCATTAATTACTAGTTTAGAACGTAATGAGTATTTACGTCGAAAGGCCATGACAATAAATACTTAAAACCTCCAGCTAGCAGTATATCGGCTGAATTAAATAAAAATTTCTGTATGCGCAGTTTGGTTCTGCGCCGCAGATTTTTCGTGAAAACTTTGGGATAATATCATAAAAAGTTGTTCGTATTACACGTAATTAGATCATCCGTCTCTTCAGTACCACACTTACACAAAGTAGAAGAATGATTATAGAGTACATAAATCACAAGTTTGGACTGTCACTGACCACTGTAGGCCCGGTGGGCCAGCTACACTGCGCTTTATGCCGTTTTCTCATTTCTTTTCCATGCTGTCATTGCTCTCGCTTTCACTCTAGAGCGGACTTTTTAGGTGTTTTGGATTCCTCTAGACGAGAAATTTGCTCTGACTTCCGTTTTCTGTAACTGCGAACATATCTGCGGGTCAAATGAGACGACATCTTTCATTATTTTGTAATTTTTAGTTCAATACCGATTTTCCCTCTTATTTCGGTGAATATTTTTAATTGCTCCGCTTTGGGCGCTTATAGGGCTCTGCACGCTCCCCGCAATGACACGAGAATCAATGTTCTAACTAAACCAATTTCCACAGTACACCAATTTATAACATTACAGAAAGCCAGTTGGTAACAATGACGCGAATGCGCCTGCGATGACGTCACAGGCAAAACAAGTACCGCGCGACAAACACGTACAGACATCATGTATCTGTTGTGGGACCAACCATTCATTATGTATTATTAGTCTCGTAGTTATTAGCGGTTTACACCTGACAGTTATTTCGTCACGAAAGGAAGTTCGACCGAAGAGCGGACAGACGTTTTCACTTCAGAACAATACTATCGAGTGCCTGACATCGTATTCACCAGGAATCATAATGACACAACAATATTATTTTGTGGAACAGCGTCACAGCGAGAGGCGGTGGTAGGCGGGAGCATTCGCTGTCAGCCGCAGCGGCAGCCGCAGCCCAGCCGCAGCGACCGTCATCCCATTACTGGCGTGCTAATTGACTGCCAATAATGTGGACGGGTTTTCGTCGCACCGCTTTGGAATTCGACGTTTGAAGTGCAAAGCGAAAAACGCTATGAGCGCCGCAGAGCAGTAGGGCGTGAGATGGCTCTCCTGGCGATGGGGCCGGTTGTAAATCATGGAATTGCACTCCACGTGAGGATTGACATAATGTGCGGCGAATAGCTCGACAACAGTACTTTGAAATTATCTGGAGTCAGTGAAACTTGAAGTAATATTACTTGCGAGTGTGCTACTTAGATATTACAGCAGATGTTTCGTCAGTTTATTTCCTACCACATATCTCAGCTTGTTGGCACAAAATAAAACCATATTGCTACCACATTTTGCTTACTTTAATTCAGTAGTGTCATCAGTGTAAAACTAATTCTTCAGAAAGTAGGTCTTAATTGAACCAAGCGTCCTGTAACAATAACATACTGCCTGATTAAAAAAAGAACCACCCAGAAAGGGAAATGGAAAGAAAATTAAAGCTCCCTAGTTGAAGAGGGTATGTAACGCTATTTCAGTGGTTGAAATAATCGTGTCAATTTTGCAAAGAACTTGGCAGTATGAGCTCACCACATGTGTGGCGTTGGACTCCGTTTGGCCGGGAAGCATCCGCTGATTCGGCTGGAACGACTGGCATAAAGCCCTTATATCCTCTCCAGAGTGAAGTCGGCCCGCAACTTTTGCGACTGGTTCGTGATATCTTGCAGACTGGTGCTGGAACGGAGTTTACGTCCGACCTGTTACCATACATGCTCTACCGGGAAGAAAACTTTCGATGTTGTTGGCAGCACGCAGACAGTTCATAGAGTCACGTGTCATGTGAGGGCGAGGACTGTCCAGCTAAAATGGCACCACGTTAATCTCGCTTGAGAGATAGCATAACAGGACTCATGTGCCGTAAGAGTTCCCTCAGTGACTTCTAGCCACACCATGAGGCTTGGAGTAACACTGCTGTGCCTTTCCTAAACCCTGAAAATTTGGGATCTCTCCCCAGGTCACCGCCGTACTCGCCGATGATGGTCATCCAGGGTAATGCAGAACAACGATTCATCGCCAAACACAATACGACGCCATTTATCTTCAGTCCGTGCTTCCCGGTCACGACACTATTCCAGATGCAACCTTTTGTATTTTGGTGTTAACGGCAGCCCACGCACGGAACATTAAATGCCAAGTCTGGCTGCTGCTAGTCTCCGGGATAACACAGGATGTTGAAGGGAGTCTGTTCTTGTTCTCGGGTGAAAGACCCACAGTTGATCGGCTTACGATGTACTTGGTACATAATAAAGCGACCCTCCCTCGTGGCAGTTAACCTGGGCTACCGGTACCCCAACGACAAGTATGTCTGCCTTCACGTTACCACGCAGCCAACAGTGGGTCACTGTCACATCTCAATGCCCCACAAATCCAGATACTGCACGATCTGACAAGCCGTCCAAATGAAGACACATAATGAGGCCCCTTTAAACTCTATCAGATGCTGATAACGCTGTCTCGCACGAGTAAGCGGCATCTCTGCCGCATCTACAGTGATCACTCAATAACTGACGTTATTCACGCCTCTTATATACCCTATCAGGCCTTATATAAACGCCAAACATGTGCAGCTCTAATTCCCTATATTGGTTTTCTACCTGTTATGGACAATTGCAGAACTGATCTCTTACACACACACACACACACACACACACACACACACACACTCACACACACACTCACACTCGGTGCGCGCATGTACGAAGTTACTCTGACATCCGTCCATGTATTAAACGATGCTTCACTTTTTGTCAGGCTGTGTATACGAAAGTCAAAGAAAATCTGTTAATTGAATGATGTGTGCAGAGTTATTAGTTCTTAGGGGTCTGTTCGTTCACAGAATCGTGGAGAGACACTTACGAAAGTGCCAGGCAACAAAGAAGGCGGTAAGATGAAGAATATTTATCTGCTGCGATTAGTTGAGTGTAGAAATTGTCAATATTGATGTCGCAGTTCGTGGTACATCGAATTAATTGGAGTTTTGTTATAAATAGAGAAAAAAAGCCTCCGTATACGTGTGCGACTGTAGAGTTCTCACAGTCTTGTTGTCTGTCTCGTGAATTTTGCGGAGCGTCGAATTCGTTGACAGAACTGAATGCAGACATGCACAAAGTTGTTTGTTATTGCAGAGGGTTAACTTTTTCACGTACATGTCTCTCAGTTCAGTAATTACTAAAATAACATAGGTCTCATTCTCCGGGAGAGCGCAGTAACAGAAAATGACGCTTGGATTGGGGTACACACTTAGCGAGACGGAACAGTATCTGGTGAAATGATTGCGACGATGCAGACGAGACAGTGGTGGAAACGGTGTAGACAATTCAGATACTGCTGATTCATGATGCTAGCGTTGTTATATCCCACATTTAATGATAGCCAGCGAAAGAACCGCTCAACAGCGTGTGAAGAGCAAAAGACTCCAGTACCACACACAAAATACTGACATTATATTACACTTAACTGCAGCCGTAACTTTTATACTTGCCACTTTCTGGAGACGATTTCTTTTCTTCTACTTCTGACTGCAACCTCAATGTGGATGCGATGAATGAGAACCGCAAAGTGTCTACCACCATGTTGACACTGTCGCCCTCTTTATACCTCAGCCGGCCGGTGTGGCGGTGCGGTTCTAGGCGCTTCAGTCTGGAACCGCGTGGTCGCTACGGTCGCAGGTTCGAATCCTGCCTCGGGCATGGATGTGTGTGATGTCCTTAGGTTAGCTAGGTTTAAGTAGTTCTAGGTTCTAGGGGACTGATGACCACAGATGTTAAGTCCCACAGTGCTCAGAGCCATACGAACCATTTTGATACCTCAAACTCCGTAGATGTCACATAACGTATGTTCCTGGACGCAAACTTAAGTTCTATTGTATGAATAAAGGCACTTGTGTGAACTAGACCCTATTGGTAAGAAAATGTTGCAGAAATACACCGACGGAAAGAAATCGCATTACCAAGAAGGAGTTGTGCGACATAAACGAAAGTTGGTAGGCGCGTTTCTACCTCTAAGGGCGCTGATGACCTCGATGTTGAGCGCCCATAAACCCCAACACACACCCTTCTACCTCTAAAAGACGAGTCTATCCAATTTTCGGGCCCGACACACAAGAGTTGTGCTAGCAGCGCCAGTATGACTATGCAAATCAGATTCGCCTTAAACACACGCTTAACGGCCGTGTTAGTTACCTTTGAGAGTGGACGTGGTGAACTGATGTTAGTCAAGAATGTCTTTAAGGCGACAAAGACGCCATTATCAACACCTCACTGAGTTTGAACGTGATCGTGTAATTGGGCTACGAGAAACTGGATGTTCATTTTGAGATACTGCAGGAAGACTTAGCAACAATGTAATCACTGTACGTGATTGCTGCCAACGGTGGTCACGAGAACGTGCGGTCACACTTCCTTGGAGACGCCGGATATTATTTCTGTTTTACTCGATGACTTTCCGTCTATTACTACGAACTGAGACCTTCCTGACAGGAAATCACGAATCCAGTCACACAACTGAAGCGACATTCCAGAGGTACGTAATTTGGTTAGACGACGCTTGTGAGGAACGGTGTTGAAGGACTTCCGCAAATCTATGGAATCAATTTGACATCCAGTATCGATAGCACTCATTACTTCATGAGTATAAAGAGCTAGTTGTGTTTCGCAAGAACGATATTTTCTGAATCCGTGCTGACTAGATGTCAATGAATCGTTTTCTTCGAGGTACTTTATAATCTTCGAATACAGTATATGTTCCAAAACCCTACTGCAAATCGACGTTAGTGATATGGGCCTGCAATTCAAAGGATTACTCCTACTTCCTTTATTGGGTATTGGTGTGACTTGAGAAATTTTCCAGTCTTTAGGTACGGATCTTTCTATGAGCGAGCGGTTGTATATAATTGCTAAATACGGAGCTATTGTATCAGCATACTCTGTGAGGAACCTGACTGGTATACGATCTGGACCGGAAGACTTACTATTATGAAGTGATTTAAGCTGCTTTGCGAGACCGAGTATATCTACTTTTATGTTTCTCATATTGGCAGTTGTTCTTGATTGGAATTCAGCAATATTTACTTAGTCGTCTTTGGTGAAGGAGTTTCGGAAAACAGTGTTTAATAACTCTACTTTAGTGGCACTGTCATCAGTGACTTCACCGTTTTATTGCGCAGTGAAGGTATTGATTGCGTCATTCCACTGGTGTGCGTTATGTATGACCAGGATTTCTTTGGGTTTTCTGTCAGATTTCGAGACAGAATTCCGTTGTGGAAATTATTGAAAGCATCTCGCATTGAAGTACGCACTATATTTCGAACTTCTGCAAAACTTTGCCAGTATTGGGGATTTTGCGTTCTAGTAAATTTGGCATGCTTTTTTCGCTGTTTCTGCATCAGCGATCTGACCCGTTTTGTGTACCATGGGGGATCAGTACCATCAGTTATTAATTTATGTGGAATATATCTCTCAATTGCTGTCGATACTATCTCTTTGAAATCATGCCACAACTTTCCTGATCGCTAACCCTGTATTCGTCACGATACTCACTATTCGTCCAGGATTATTTGTTGATAAGAGGTCAAGTATGCTTTCGCAACCATTTACGCTTCGAGTGGTCTCACTGTTCAAAATAATTTCCTGAAAAAGCATTCAGTACAATTTAAGATGACGTTTCATGCCTGCCGCCGGCTTTACACGTATAATTTTTCCAGCATATCGAGGGAGATTAAAGTCACCACCGACTATAATTGTATGAGTGGGGTCCCTATTTGAAATGAGACTCAAGTTTTCTTGAACTGTTCAGCAACTATATCTTCTGAGTCGGGGGGATAGTAAAACGACCCAATTAATAGTTCAGTTAGATTGTCAAATATAACCTCTACACACACTATTTCGCAGGAACAATCTACTTCCGTTTCACTACAAGGCAAACTACTGCTGACAGCAATAAATACTCCACCACCAATTGTATTTAATCTGTGCTTTCTGAACACTGGTAGAGCGTTAGAAAAAATTTCTGCTGAGCTTATTTCCGGCTTTAGCCAGCTTTCTGTACCTATAACTATTTGAGCTTCAGTGCTTTATATTAGGGCTTGGAGCTCTGGTTCTTTCCCAGCACAGCTACGACAATTTACGATGACAATACTGATCGTTCCTACAACTACCTTACTGTGTTTTACCTGCCCCCCCCCCTTTAGACAGACGCCATTTCTGTGGTTCCCTGAGGCCCTCTAACCTAAAAAACCGCCCAGTCCCTTCCACACAGCCCCCGCTACCCTGTGTGTAGTGGACTCCTGACGTATTAAGCGGAACCCGGAAACCCACCACCCGATGGCGCAATTCAAGGAATCTGCAGCCTACACGGTCACAGAACCGCCTGAGCCTCTGATTCAGACCCTCCACTCGGCTTTGCACCAAAGGACCACACTCGTTTCTATCGACGATGCTGCAGATATTGAGCTCCGCCTAAATCTCGCAAGCAAGACTGGCAGTCTTTACCATTTCGCTAGCCGCCCAAAACCAGAGAGATTCTCGTTTGATCCAAAGCGACATACGTCATTGGTACCGACATGATCTACCACCTGCAGTTGGCTGCACCCTGTACTCTTTATGGCATCCAGGAGCACCCTTTCCACATCCGAAATGACCCCCCCCCCCCCCAGTATGCACATGGAGTGCTCACTGCCTTCCTTCCCACCCTTGGAAGCCATGTTGCTAAGGGGCCCCATTATGCACCTAACGTTGGAGCTCCCAACTACCAGCAAACCCATCCTCTGCGAATGACCAGACCTTGTGGGCTGAGAAGCTTCCTCTGGAACAGGGTGGACGACTGCATCCAGCTCAGAGACATCGTCATTCACAGATAATGCCCGAAACCTGTTCGTCAAACTAACAGGGGAGGCACTAGGATTGGACCCTCAGAAAGTTGTCCACTGCCTGCCAGACTTTGGAATGATTTCCCATGTGACCACAGGTGCGGGGTCAACCTCAGTGCAGGCAGTACCTGTTGCGGCCACAGCGGTGGGCGAAACGGAGGACAAGTGGGACTTGCTCGACGTCTCTCGCATCCCCGTGTCCGACCCCCCAAAGTTATGCCACTTGGCAGCAAACTCAAGCTGTGTGACAGAAGCCAACGCAGCCTGGAGCTGTGAGCGAAGGGTTGCCAACTCAGCTCGCATCTATACACAGCAAGCACAGTTCCTAACCATTACTGCAGTCGCTCACGTTTGAAGCTTGTAAAAATATACACTACTGGCCATTAAAATTGCTACACCAAGAAGAAATGCAGATGATAAACGGGTATTTATTGGACAAATGTATTATGCTTGAACTGACATGTGATTACATTTTCACACAATGTGGGTGCAGAGATTCTGAGAATTCAGTACCCAGAACAACCACCTCTGGCCATAATAACGGCCTTGATACGCCTGGGCATTGAGTCAAACGGAGCTTGAATGCCATGTACAGGTATAGCTGCCCATGCAGCTTCAACAGAAACCACAGTAGTAACTAGTGTATTGTGACGAGCCAGCTGCTCGGCCACCATTGACCAGGCGTTTTCAATTGGTGAGAGTTCTGGAGAATGTGCAGGCCAGGGCAGCAGTCGAACACTTTCTGTATCCAGATAGGCCCGTACAGGACCTGCAACATGTGGTCGTGCATTATCCTGCTGAAATGTAGGGTTTCGCAGGGATCGAATGAAGGGTAGAGCCACGGTTCGTAGCACATCTGAAATGTAGCGTCCGCTGTTCAAAGTGCCGTCATTGCGAACAAGAGGTGACCGAGACGTGTAACCAATAGCACCCCATACCATCACGCCGGGTGATACGCCAGTATTGCGATGACGAATACACGCTTCCAATTTACGTTCACTGCGATGTCGCCAAACACGGATGCGACCATCATGATGCTGTAAACAGAACCTGGATTCATCCGAATAAATGACGTTTTGCCATTCGTGCACCCAGGTTCGTCGTTGAGTACACCATCGCAGGCGCTCCTGTCTGTGATGCAGTGTCAAGGGTAACCACAGCCATGGTCTCCGAGCTGATAGTCCATGCTGCTGCAAACGTTGTCGAGTTGTTCGTGCAGATGGTTGTTGTCTTGCAAACGATCCCATCTGTTGCCTCAGGAATCGATACGTGACTGCACGATCCGTTACAGCCATGTGGATAAGATATCTGTCACCTTGACTGCTAGTGATACGAGGCCGTTAGGATCCAGCACGGCTTTCCGTATTACCTTCCTGAGCCCACCGATTCCATATTCTGCTAACAGTCATTGGATCTCGACCAACGCGAGCAGCAATGTCGCGATACGATAAACGGCAATCGCGATAGGCTACAATCCGACTTCTATCAAAGCCGGAAACGTGATGGTACGCATTTCTCCCCTTACACGAGGCATCACAACAACGTTTCACCAGGCAACGCCGGTCAACTGCTGTTTGTGCATGAGAAATCGGTTGGAAACTTCCCTCATGTCAGCACGTTGTAGGTGTCGTCACCGGCGCCAACCTTGTGTGAATGCTGTGAAAAGCTAATCATTTGCATATCACAGCATCTTCTTCCTGTCGGTTAAATTTCGTGTCTGTAGCACGTCATCTTCGTGGTGTAGCAATTTTAATGGCTAGTAGTGTACAACAAAGGAACGGTGTACTCACCTTCTTAGCAGCAGGAACACGGTTTGCTCTGCCACCAACGGTCTATCTGACACTACTTCAAGAACAGCTGCGAGCCAGACGCCATATATCTTGCATTTCACCAACACTAAACCATCGCCATTTGCGACTTCAGTGGTGTCAAGTAAGAGCTCATTAGAGGACAGGGTGGAGAGCTGCTGTGGTTTCTGACAAAACTTGGTTCTGACTCAGTGCCAGTGATGGCCGTATTCTGATTAGAATGGGGCCAATTGAGGGCTGACAACCAACCTGTATGCGTGCTAAACACACTGGATCTATACCTGGAGTTATGATCAGAGGTGCGATTTCGTATGATGGCAGGAGTACTCCCATATTATTGCACGCACCCTCATTGATAGTTGATTTGGGAGAGGGAGCCAAACAGCGAGGTCATCGGTCCCATTGGATTAAGGAATGATGGAGAAGGAATTTGGCTGTGCCTTTTTAAAGGAACCATCTCGGATTTGTATTACTAGTAGAAGTAGTAGTAGCAGTAGTAGCAGATTTATTCATCCATTGATCTCTTTTTCCAAGGATATAGGGCATGTAAAAAGTATTTACATGTTAAGACCAATTTAAATTGAGCTAATTTGTATATACATATATTTAAAAACTTCTAGTTAGAGACAATCATTAGATTTACTCCTGGTATACAATACTTTAAAAAAAACTTATTAAATAATGTAATGCCACACTGTTCACTCGTATCTCACTGTCAGTCACTGCACACACTATACACACATTGTTTCATAAAATTACACACACACACACACACACACACACACACACACACACACACACACACAGGTGATCTCTGGGCCATTTTCTGTACTGCAACTTCCCATTTGCTATCCTGAAAAACTAAGTCAGCATCCCTCCATAATGAATGAGATGTTGAGCTCAGAGAGAGGAAGAGGTGTTAGTATTGTGCTATGCATAGCTTGGGGGTTTTTTCTAGAAAGGAAAAAAAGGAAGAAAGACAAATTGAAGGTGTTATGTGGAATGTTGGATGTTTTATAACCATTAAAAATCTGTATAACATTTTCTACCAAACCCCTACTCTATTTTATCTAATTAATCCTTGAACGTATAAAATGTATTGCATAATAGGTACTTTTTAGTTACCTTTTTAAAGAAGTGTATTTTTGCAGTTTCATTTATCTCTTTTGATAATTTATTGTACAGATTTATTCCTTGGTAAAAAATGCTGTTTTGAGTTTTATGTTTATTTTATCTTGGTAAGTGTAAGTTGAGTCTCTCTCTTGTTGCATGGTCATGGACAGAGCTGTTTGTGCAGTAATTATCAATGTTATTTTTTATGTCTATAACTGACTGGTAGCTGTATTCACATGGAGCAATTGAAATCCCCAGCGTTTTGAACAGATCTTTACAGTGAGGTCGACTGGTATTTTTGGATATTATTCTTATGGCTCTTTTCTGGAGTTTGAAAATTGTGTTCATATTTTGTGCGTTTCTTCCTCAAAAAAGAATGCCATAGCTAAGAACTGAGTGTACATATGAGTAATATGTAAAGAAAAGGCACTGCATGTTATACACTGATGATGGGATTGTAATTGCATGACATGCTGATAACATTCTGTTTGCAAGTACCTTTGTATGTTCACACCACTTCAACTGAAAATCAGTATTAATTCCTAGGAGTTTTGCATTTGTTACACAGTCTATAGAGGTGCCATCTACATTTAATTGAACATTGTCATTTTTCCTCTTCAAACCGAAATTCATGGCATTAGTTTTCTTTATGTTCAGTCTCACTTTATTGCTTATTGACCAATCATAAACTTCCTTGAGAGTTTCCTTTACTTTCTCTGCAAAGAGTTCTCTTGTTTTCTCAGTGCCTATAATACTACTGTCCTCACCGAATTTTTTCACCTCAAGTAACACATCTGGGAAAGTCATTGCTGTATATCAGGAATAGTATTGGTCCTAATAAGCTACCTTGCGGAACCCCTATATTAACGTATTTTGGTTCTGATAGGTGTTTTACTAAATGTTTACATCTGTTTGAAGTATGTGTTATCTTTACTCTTTGTACCCTATACGTCAGGTATGATCGAAACCTAATGCTTCTAATTTATTTAGTAGAATATTGTGGTCGACTGTATGAAAAGCGTTAGAAAGGTCCAAAAATATGCCTGTGACACACTCATCTTTATCAAGAGCATCAAGTACAACTTTTGTGAATGCTACTATGGTCGACTCCATATTTTTGCCACTTCGGAAACCAAACTGTGATTGGCTTAAAAGATTGTATTTATTCAGGTAATTCATTAATCTGTCTTTCATAACTGCTTCCATTATTTTTGAGAATGCTGACGGCAGGGAAATGGGCCGGTAATTTTCTTTGTCTTCTGCATCATCTTTCTTATGCAAAGGTACAACTCTTGCCCGTTTTAACTGCTCTGGAAATGTCCCTGATGTGAATGATTCATTTGTTATATTAGTTAAGGGGCCTTGTATAACCCCTATGAATTGTTTCATTACACACATTGTTACTACATCTAAGCCTACTGACTTTTTATTTTTTAGTTTTTGAACAGTTTAATTGACTTCATTCTCTGTGGTTGGAAGTAACATCATTGTATTTAGTGCAACAATATTTATAGGTGTTATATTTGTTTTGGGGAATTTTTGCTGTAACTCCTCTGCAATACTTGAAAAATGCTCGTTGACATAGTTTGCTAAGTGTTGTGGATCATTTATTACTTTATCCCCCTCCCTTAGTAGTATGTTACTCTGCGTTTGTTTGCCTCTCCCCATTTCCTTTTTTATAACATCCCAGACTGCTTTCCTTTTATTATCTACATTATATATTATGTTGTCATTAAATGACTTTTTTGCAGCAATCAGCACCTACAGATCTTTTTGTGTCTATGATAGAAG
Source organism: Schistocerca piceifrons (assembly GCF_021461385.2). NCBI lineage: Eukaryota > Metazoa > Arthropoda > Insecta > Orthoptera > Acrididae > Schistocerca > Schistocerca piceifrons. The sequence continues at coordinate 583,922,037 of NC_060149.1, forward strand.
TTTAAGGATTTTGGATCATTGCAAATCTTTTTCATGGAACTGCGGTATTTAAGTGATTGGGAGGACTTCTTAAGACCTGCTGTTATTCATCTGTTTTTGTGAGATATTGATTCAGAAATGCATACTTTTGGAATTGCCTTCTCAAAGTTCAATTTAAACAATGTGGTTAATTTAGAGAATTTCATATTCACATTGGTTTCCTTATACACTTCATCCCAGGTTTTTTTCCTAGTTCTTTTGAAAAATCTTTTATTTTGATTTCTGGTAGATGTTATTTGTAGGCTTGTAGTTTAGGGAATGATTCGATGCCTGATTTTACTGTTGTTATTTGACAGAGATGGCCTGATAGTCTGAGGTCTTTTACAGCTACATTCCATTTTTCCCTGTCCATACTTGTCTCCACATTGTCAATTACTGATGCAGTCATTGTAGTAACCCTTGTTGCACTATTGACCAATAGGGACATGCCAAAACTTTTAAGGATGCCTATGAAGATGCTGCTGGATTCATTTATGATATTAGTGTTGATTTTAATGTCCCCACACAGAATTATGTTGATCTTTGTACTTGAGACTTTATCTAGAACTTCTGTTAATTTATTGAAAAAAGTGTGCACACTACCATTGGATCTATACACACAAAAAATGATTTATTTCGAGGTGATATCGAGCCCTGTTAATTCAATAGCTGATGTTTCAAAGCGATTTAGGGAAATCACGGCAACCTAAATCAGGATGGCCGGACGCGAGTTTGAACTGTCGTTCTCCAGAATGTGACTCCAGTGTCTTAACCAATGCGCCACCTCGCTCGGTCCCACGCACCCTGACTGCAAATCAGCACGTCAGTCTGGTGATTCCTCGTGTTGTTCAAATCAAAAAATGTTCAAATGTGTGTGAAATCTTATGGGACTTAACTGCTAAGGTCATCAGTCCCTAAGCTTACACACTACTTAACCTAAATTATCCTAAGGAGAAACACACACACACATGCCCGAGGGAGGAGTTGAACCTCAGCCGGGACCAGCCGCACAGTTCATGACTGCAGAGCCTTAGCCCGCTCGGCTAATCCTGCGCGGCCCTCGTGTTGTACTGCCATTCATATACAGCATTCCAAGGGGTGTTTTCCAACGGGATAACGCTCGCCCACATCCCGCTTTTGTAATCAAACATGCTCTACAGAGTGTCGACATGTTTTCGTGGTCTGGTCGATCACCAGATCGGTCTCCAATCGAGCACATGCGGGACATCATCAGACGACAACCCCCCGTGTCATCCACAAAGAGCATTAACCGTCTCTGTATTGACAGACTAAGTGCAGCAGGCATGGATCTCCATCCCACAAACTGACATCCGGCATCTGTGCAACACAATGGATGCACGTTTGCATCCTAGTATTCAATATTTTGGCGGTTACACCGGTTACACAGGCCAACGATGGAGGCACTTTTTGTTGAAAATACCTTATTCTTACGTTTTTTAGAGTGGGAAGTCCAAATATGACACTTCAAAAACTCTATCACCAACCATTTCTTCGCATTGTACAGTTAAATTTATTAAATTAAGCAATTTTTAAAGATTTTACCAGCTTGTATATAGTTAAAATAATTTAAAAAGGAGATGTAATTAATGTAGATGACGTTGGTAGCACTGCTGAAAAACATTTTCTGACGAAAAAGGTCGAATCTATTTTTGTGTTAAGAGATGGTGTTTTGTTTACTGTCAATCTAACCTGACTTTCCTGTTTCCTGTACATGAGCTAAGTACCCTCTAATCGCGGTTGTAAAAACTCTGCTGACAATTTTTGTTATATTTGTGATTAAAAACACCGAAGAAACATTACAGACTTTGTGAGAAAGGTTTATCTATCATACTCTGGATCTAAACTTGATGATCAAGATAAATCTTAGTCACCAAATAAGGTATGTTACGTGTGTGTTGAAGATCTGAGAAAATAGTCCAAAAACGAGAAAAAAGCCTTTTGATTTGCTATTCTTTTGATATGGAGCGAGCCAAGAAATCATTCCAATGATTGCCACTTTTGCAGTGTTGATATTACTGGTCGTAATTCGAAAAACAAGAAGGTAATAAGCTACCCCAACCTTCCGTATGCCGTCCAACCAGTAGGGCATGGTGTGGATTTGCCGCTTCCTGAACCACCAGATGATTTAAATTCTATTCCAATAGAAGTATTTTCTGATGTACAATCTGATTTAGATGAACCAGATGATGAATTCAATTGTAATACAGAAAGTCTAGGGCCCAAATTGTTTACTCAGGCCGAGCTTTACGATTTGGTTAGGGATCTGGGCTTAACGAAAGAAAAAGCTGAACTGCTTGACTCTAGATTAAAAGAAAAGAACTTATTGGCGCTTGGAACCAGCATATACATGTACAAAAAGAGAGAGCAACAATTTTCCAAGTTTTTTTCCAACAAGAAGGTGATTTAGTGTACTGCTCAGACATACCCGGTCTGATGAATAAGTTTGGTACTGAATACAAAAATGAAGACAGGTAACTGTTTATTGATTCATCCAAATTTAGTATAAGGCTCTTTTATTACACAGTGGTAACATATATGCATCTATATCGGTTGGGTATTCTGTACATATGAAAGAAAGCTATGAAAACCTAGAAATGGTGCTAAGTAAAATAGGCTGTTCTGCTCATGGTTGGATGGTATGTGGCGATCTAAAAGTAACATGCATGCTCCTTGTCAGCAAGGTGGCTTTACCAAATTTCCATGTTTCTTGTGTGAATGGGACAGTAGGGCTAGGGATCAACACTGGTGTAGAAAGAACTGGCCTGTGAGGGAGTCTTTGAAACCTCGTGAGAAGAACATTCTACACGAAAACATTTTAGATCCAAAAACCGTACTCCTACCACCTCTGCATGTAATGTTAGGCCTAATGAAACAGTTTGTAAAGGCTATGCTTAAAGATGGAACACGTTTTTAAGTATCTCTGCCAAAGGTTTCCATACCGTTCAGAAGCTAATCTAAAAGAAGGCGTCTTTGTCCGACCTGACATTAGAAAATTGATGTTTGATGTTAACTCTGAATCTACAATGACCTTAAATGAGAAAGGAGCATGTGTATCATTCAAGCTAGTCGTTACAAAGTTCTTAGGACATGAAGAAGACCCAGAATATGTTTCCATTATAGCTACAATGTTAAAGAAGTTTAAAACCTTAGGACGTTTACTGAGCCTGAAAGGTAACTTTTTGAACAGTCACCTTGATTACTTACCGGACAATATAGGAGATGTTAGTGAGGAGCAAGGAGAGCGTTTTCACCAGGACATTAAAGTGATGGAAAACTGCTACCAAGGCCGCTGGAACACCAACATAATGGGGGACTACTGTTGGTCACTTCACCAAGAACAACAGCAAGCGACTCATGGTAGAAAACGCTACACAAGAAGCTTCAAAGAAAAATGAGAAAGAAAATACAAGCCAATTCCAAGTGACAAGTGAAACCTCTATTAAGTTATATCATTGTTTTAAGTAGCTTACCGTAAATGCAAACCATGCTTATGTTGTAACAAAGCGTTTCGTTAATTTCCCCGTTTACTGTATAGCATAGGGTTTTTATACTATATGATAAATGTTGTAACCGCGACCAGGACGGTCGCGGGGTAGCAATGACGGAAAGCGCGGCGGGACCTGCGGAGAGGCCCGCGAACAACAACACAATGGGAGAAGACGAACACGACCAAAGAAGGACAGAACGAATACAACAGGATCGAACATCGGAGTCACATCCTACCTCACCCTTTATGGTCGTCCCATCCAGCTCACCCCCACCCTGAAATACCTTGGCCTCACCCTCAACCGACACTTCACCTGGACCCCTCATCTCCAGACCATCCAGCAGAAAGCCCATTCCCACCTCCGCCTTCTGAAACTCCTGTCTGGCTGGACATGGGGATTGAATCCTTCTACCATCCTCCACACCTACAAATCCCTCATCTGTCCTATCCTCTGTTATGCCAACGTTGCCTGGATCTCCACACCCACCTGCTTTTCCAAGGCCCTCCAAATCCTTGAACGCCATGTGCTCCACCTTGCCTTCCATATCCGCCTTCCTTCCCCCACATGGCTCCTGTATGAACTGATCCCCTTCCTCCACCTCCTCCTGTTCCTCCAACATCTCCACATCCTTTACATTGTCTGCAGGCTTGATCCCCCCCACCCTCTGGTTTCCTCCTTCCTCTCCACCCCCCGCCCGTTGCCGCACCTCTATCGCTGTATCCCTCCCTCTCTCCACCTCCACACCCTCCATCTCCTTCATCAGGGCAATTTCCAATGCTTCCCCCTCCCAGATGACGAACTTCGCTGTCACATCTACCCTTCCTTCCAACTATAACCTGGCCTTGCCCCCCCCCCCCTCCGCAGGGCTCCCTTTTTCCTCTTCCCTCCTTCTCCCAGAGTGGATTTTCCTCCTTCCCCTCTACCTCCCCTGAGACCCTGCACCCCATACTTGCCTCTTTCCTTCCCACATCCCTCCCTACCTGCCCCTCTTCAGTGCGCCCCCAGCTCATCTCCCCCATATCTTCCCCTCCCCCTTTTCTTCCAGTCTCCCTCATCTCCTTGCGCCTGGCCGATCCTCCATTTCGATCATCGTCAGTGTGCCACATCAGTGTTGAGTTCAGTGCTGTTTCTCCTGTGCGTCAAGAGGTGTGATTTTAATTGTGTACTGGCTTGAGGTTCGCCATCAGTGTTTGTTATGTGCTACGCCATCCGTCGATACCTTTTATGCTCCAGTCATACTGTGCCTTGTGTTCTCTTAATTGTCGCTGTGTGTGGCTTTTGTGTGTGCTAGTTTTAAACAGTTTCTTATCTCTATTTTACAGTCACTCCGTTTTTTGTCTATTGTCTTCCATGATGTTCCCCCTTTTTTATATCTACGTTCACCATATTCTCTCCTTTGTTATTTTTAAATGTCTTCTAGTGTTTGTTCTATGTCTTTCGGCTGAAGAGTGTAACATATGCTGCTGCCAGCCCACCCCGATGGATGGGGAATTGAAATACAATAAAGGTAAAAAAAATCGGCGTCACAAGGAAACAAACACGTCCACTCGTACTCAGAACAAGGAAGTAAGCTGTCTAGCGTGAAGCGTGGTGTAAACCGACGTACGCGACATTAGACTGGCTGTATGAGCTTCTTTTTCTTCCTTTATTGTATTTCGATTCCCCCCAAAGGGGGCGGGCTGGCAGCAGCTTAATACGCTGCTCTGCAGCCTACAGACTTTTTTAAAACGTAAGGAGAAGTTAAGAAACAATAAAAGCAAGCGATAAAACGAGGACTTAAATTGTAAAACGGCGGAAAATTGAGGAAAGTTAAACATAAAGCAAAAGGTTGGCAAAGCAGATAAAATACACAGGATGCAGACGGGTAACATAGTAGACAGACAATTAAAAAACATGGCGACAGTCTGGTTTCTGTTCGCAAGAGATATAAAATCACACCCAGCGACATTATGATGGCCGTTCGCAACACTTCAGAAAAGACACACAACACTGAACACTCACTGTGAACACTGCACTAAAATGTCAGCACAAAGAGGACACACCATAGCCTAGGGCAGATGAGGGGGTGGGGGGGGGGGACCTGGACAGATGAGGGGAAACAAGGAGGGAGGGGAGGATAAACGAACGGGGGGGGGGGGGGGAAACCAAAGGTGGAAGAGGACTCACAAGGGGGGGGAGGGGCAGGGCAGACGCGAGAGGGAATGGGAAAAGGCAGAGGAGGGACATGCAAAGCACGTGGGAGAGAGAAGGGGGGCAGAGAGAGGGTAGGTGGAGAAAAAAGAGGAAGGAAGGGGGGTGAGGATCAGAGTTGATGGGAGGGATAAATGGGGGGAGAGAGGGCATCATCCGGGAGGGGGGTTGATGGAAGCCACCTTGGGAAAGGAGATGAAGGGTGTATAGATGGAGGGTAGGGGGGACACAACAGTGATGACGTGGCAGGGGGCGAGGATGGGAGTGGCGAGGAGCAACTAGGGGGTGAGGGAGATCAAGGCGGCGGGAGGTGTAGAGTATCTTGCTGAGCGAGAGGCAGGCGCTTAAGTTCGCTATCGGGGGTGCCGCTTTTGGCCGCTGGGACCACGTGTTCCACTGTGGCGCCCCCACATCAAAAGCGGGCCAGGAGGCGCGCGCCGCCTCAGCTTACGGCGCGATGGTGCAGAGACCTCTATGGGTCTTCGACGTCCATGACGTCTGGCGCGGATTCAAATTCCGCGGCGCGCGGTACCAGAATAAAAAGTGTATTGCTCGAGAACTATGGGTGATACAAAAAACTAAGGCTAGATTTGGATTCAGCTCATTAATATCTATAAAGATCAGCTATGAAAGTAAAGTTTTTCAAAAAAAAAAAAATTCGATGGCCTGTGTTATTAATGTACCAGCATTTCAAATTTGCAGTGACTCATCTCGCGCTTACATTAACTTTTGATATTGCAATATGTTACTTAGATAAAAGTATTCCCTAAATTTCATTACTCCATTTATATTTGGTGTTGTGATTTTGTTTCCGTCAGACACCAACAGCTGCGTTAGTGACGGATATATGAAACTGTCTGATTTCAACCCTTAAAGAATTAGACATGACCAGACCCAATCAACAACTTGACATCAGTTCTTCAGTCCCTAGGTTCCTTGTACATTTCGTTACATTTTTGCTTAATTTCTCAAGACAGATATTTGAGGACAATAGAGATTGGCCAGTAATAGTTTCGAATCAGGAAAGATTGCAAGAACTTTAACTTCTATTCCTGTGCGCAGATATTGACATTAATTGGCCAGTTATGACGTCTGTGAGGAAGTGTTGACAGTTAGCGTAAGTATAAGCGACTTCACGGTGGCACCATCCCCTTGTGTAATCTGATCTTCTGTCGTAGTTTTTAAAGTTGATTGTAGAGAGACTTAGAAGAAACTGGTTTCTTAATCGTTTGCAACATCGTCAAGCAAATAATTAGCGGTGGAAGTTATAGATCACGCTGACGGATTGATCAAAGCCCATTAAGGTGAGAATAAACCATACTTTATCAAAAATGGTTCAAATGGCTCTGAGCACTATGGGACTTAACATCTGAGGTCAACAGTCCCCTAAAACTTAGAACTACTGAAACCTCACTAACCTAAGGGCATCACACATATCCATGCCCGAGGCAGGATTCGAACCTGCGACCGTAGCGGTCGCGCGGTTCCAGACTGTAGCGTCTAGAACCGCTCGGCCACCCCGGCCGGCTCATACTTTATCCCTGGGAACTGACGTGCTTCATTATCTGTGAGTGTTGGAGCACTGTTTTCTTGAACTGCAATCCTCAGAATTATTCTTTGTTGAAATTTCCGACGACGTGTTAGGGTACTAGTCGGGATTTAAGTGGACAATGGTAGCGATGAACATTTCCAGTCCACTTGGGAAATGACCTGAATACAATCAGATTGTGACAAAGTAGGTTGCGCTACAGAAGTGGTGTCTTTCTTTATCATCGTTTTGCGGGTAAAGGTGAAGCTGGGACTCCTATCTAAGCTATGTTGCCAGTACTACAGTGCTGAGAGATGTTATAGATCCGTTGATAAATCTTACCTTCCTCAATGGTGACATAATGACGCCGCGTAGTTATGTAGCGTGCCACATCTTATCGGAACTGCATTGACGACAGTAGACAAGTCGCCGCAGCCTCGATCTCCCAAAGACGACGAATTGAGACATTTCAAACACACGAAGTAAAGCCTCTAAAGATCTAGAAGAAACTATCAATGACACAGCTTTAGGGTTTGTTCGTCATTTAGGGACAGATCAACACAGAAAAATAAACAGAAACAATGAACTTGATTTGATCAGCACGTTCTGCTTCCCTCTGAATCATAAGATCCTTGTTCTACCTTCGATGAGTGACAGTCGTCGCATCCTTAAATTCGTTAGTTCCACAGGTTCCTGTACTTTAAAAAAAAAAAAGTCCAGACAATTTTGATGTATCTATAGCTTGATTGGCATACTGGCGAACCGATGCACCTTTGCAGTAGCCCCTGTCCCTTCTGCACTGCTCTGTAATATGCTACGTTCTGGCCGAAAGTCTAGTACTATAGCAATAGCCGTAACGATAAGAAAAAATCCCTCTCGCCATAGGAACGGCTCACCTCAGCTCAAGAGGTTGTCGACTAAAACTGGAGCTGTACAAATAAAGGCATTCTAGCATTCGAACAACCAACTGCTCCTAGCTCCTAAGATTCGTCTACTTCTTAAGAGAAACCGCATCACAATTACGATAGCAACCAGCTGCGCTTGCAGACTATAAAGTTCTTCCTCGAATTAATAACTGATAGGGACAAATAACACCTACACCAACTCGTTCCTATAAGCTTCTAATGGTACGTCACAAAGGAGCTCGGTATTCACAAAGCAAACAATAATGAATAATTCCTCAAGGCACCACATCGAGGAGATTGGAAAACCTACGAATTATATCACACATACATCAAAAAAAGTTTTGCATCGCCTCGGTTCCGAGAGTTCCGGAACCTGTACAGAAAACTGGAATAGAGATCAACATAAACATCATTTCCTCCCTTTTCATTGCTCATGAAAACCACACATTGCATGTTGCACCACCGTACAGCGAGATCTTCAGAGGTGGTGGTCCAGACTGCTGTACACACCGGTATCTCTAATACCCAATAGCACGTTCTATTGCATTGATGCGTGCTGTATTCGTCGTGGCATACTAACAACAAGTTCATCACTGTTGGTCCAAATTGTCCCACTCCTCAACGGCGATTTGGCGTAGATCCCTCAGAGTGGCTGGTCGGTCACGTCGTCCATAAACAGCCCTTTTCAATCTATCCCAGGCATGTGCGATAGGATTCATGTCTGGAGAAGATGCTGGCCACTCTAGTCGAGCGATGTCGTTGTCCTGAAGGAAGTCATCCACAAAATGTGCACGATGGGGGTGCGAATTATCGTCCATGAAGACAAATGCCTCGTCAGCATGCTGCCGATACTGTTGCACTGTCGGTCAGAGAATGGCATTCACGTATCGTAAAGCCGTTACGGCGCCTTCTATGACCACCAGTGACTCACAACGGTCCGATTATGCCACACCAAAACAGCAGGGAATCTCTACCTTGCTGCACTCGCTGGACAGTGTGTCTAAGGCGTATAGCCTGACCGGGTTACTTCCAAACATGTCCCCGACGATTGTATGGTGCCGGCCGCGGTGGTCTCGCGGTTCTAGGCGCGCAGTCCGGAACCGCGCCACTGCTACGGACGCAGGTTCGAATCCTGCCTCGGGCATGGATGTGTGTGATGTCCTTAGGTTAGTTAGGTTTAAGTGGTTCTAAGTTCTAGGGGACTGATGACCACAGATGTTAAGTCCCATAGTGCTCAGAGCCATTTGAACCATTTTTGATTGTATGGTTGAAGGCATATACGACACTGCGCGGTCCATTCGACATGTTGTTGGGCCCATCTGTACCGCGCTGAATGGTGTCGTGGTTGCAAAGATGGACCTCGCCATGGGCGTCGGGAATGAAGTTGCGCATCATGCAGCCTATTGCGCACAGGCTGAGTCGTAACACGACATCCTGTGTCTGCACGAAAAGCATTATTCAACATGCATTGCTGTCAAGGTTCCTCCGAGCCATAATCCGTAGGTAGCAGTCATTCACTGCAGTAATAGCCCTTGGGCGGCCAGAGCGAGGCATATCATCGACTGTTCCTGTCTCTCTGTATCTCCTCCGAACAACATCGCTTTGGTTCACTCCGAGACGCCTGGATACTTCCCTTGTTGAGAGCTCTTCCTGGCACAAAGTAACAATGCGGACGCGATCGAACAGCGGTATTGACCGTCTAAGCGTGGTTTAACTGCAGACAACACCAGCCATGTACCTCCTTCATGGTGGAATGACTGGAACTGATCCGCTGTCGGAGCACCTCCGTCTAATAGGTGAAGCTCATGCATGGTTGTTTACATCTTTGGGCGGGTTTAGTGACATCTCTGAACAGTCATAGGGACTGTGTCTGTGATACAATATCCACACTCAACGTCTCTCTTCAGGAGTTCGGGAACCGGGGTGATGCAAAACTTTTTTTGAAGTGCATATGTTAAAAAAGTATTTTACAATCTAAAACTCTGGGATTTTGACGTCAGTGTAAAGGTTTACCCAGAAACAAGAAATATCCTATATTTTTTTCATTTTCAGGCATCGTAAAAAAGACATCAGAATAGCAGATATAGAAATGCTGTTTTTCACTTTTAATTAATTCGTTGGACTAACCTGTCATTTCAGGCTGCTCCAAACTATGCACAGTATTTGGGGCTTCCCGGTAACTGTAGTGGCTCACGTATTACTCATGAATTAGCTGGAAAACATGCCGCGACATTAATTTCACTGTCGTAACAGGGACAATTACCAGAAAATATCGGAGATTTACATCTTCCTTATCAGATTCGCATTATTATCTTTCCTTACTGGGTAGTCTCCTATTGCTCTGAAGATAAGAATAATGACTGAGGTAAATGTGGATATCCTGTGTAGTAAACACCAAATGCTTCCATTCTTCTTTCTCTACCATTCAAGTAGGTAGTGAAAATGAGAGCCAGAAAAGTGCCTATATACGAATCTTAGTTAACCCGGCATTGCTTCGCAATTACTAAATATGCATGGGAATTTGATATACATCCTAGACTCCTTACCCCCCTTCTTTCTGGACATCACCCCCTCCTCCTCTCTTTGTCCGTTCTCTCTTCCTCCATTCTCTCTTTGTGCATCACTTCTTTTCCTTCTCTCTGTTTATCTTCTCCTCCCCCCTCTCTAAATCCATTTCCTACATCCCCCCTCTCAGTCCTCTCATCCCTCTCTCACATCTTTAGCCTTGTTTACTGTTATTGCAAACCAAAGCTTGACTGGCAGCAGACGTCCTTAAAATGAATGGGCAAATCGTTTGGGATGATTGATATACGAAGTGTGAGAGCTGCCTCTCTAACTGCCGGATCTATGAAGATAGTAGCTCCAAATGAGTAGCATTATAAAGTATCGGACGGCTCAGATACCGTAGTAGTATTCTAATCATATGGCGATAACCCATAAGTAAAACTCTCTTGTTTTCTGTAAAACCGACAGTGATGAAGACAGAACAGCACATTGTTATGTATACAATTTTTGTTCGAAATTACAGTGAGTCCATATAAACGTAAACTACTTTAATGAGTCACAACGTTTCAACTCTTAATGCCTTTGGCAGGTCGCACGTTCGAATCCTGCCTCGGGCGTGGATGTGTGTGATGTCCTTAGGTTTCATTAGTTCTAAGTTCTAGCCGACTGATGACCTCAGAAGTTAAGTCGCATAGTGGTCAGAGTCATTTGCACCAAGCCTTTGGCAGTGACACAGTGCGGACCGTGTTGCCCGCAGGCCGCGCTGTGGTGCGCGCGCCTGTTTGTTTACGACGGAGCAGCTTCGCGTTTGCGGTGTTGTGAGTCTAGAACGAGATGGCACTGTCGTACAGAAAAACGACTTTGAAGTTGTTTTGCGAACGGCTATACACGACCGAAGGCACACGGGATTGAACGTTTTTTTAAGAGAAGAGGTAAAAATCGATCCACAGGAAATCGTGGGAATCCATTTATCGATCGTTTCAAGCGTTGTCTATGTCAAGCTTATTGACGAGGTTGCTTCCGAAAGACTTCTACAACGATCACCGAACGGGTATCGTTTCTGTCATGCCGACGGGAATGTTGGTGCGGTTACGGTCGATCACGCGGGAATGGGGATACTCACTATACTGGTCTTCGAACATCCGGTTAAGGTCCCGTCTGAACTTGTGACCGACGCCTTTCGACCTTACGGTACAGTTCTGTCTCATGTGAACGAAAAATGGACCAGTTTTACAACATACCCCGTCCTAAGTGGGGTGAGACAAATACGGATAGAACTGCGAAAGCACGTCCCCTCTTATTTGTACATAGGAGGTTGTCGAGCGATTATAATCTATGATGGACAACCTCGCACTTGCTCGTGGTGCGGGAAAGAAGGTCACGTCCGCTCGGAATGCCTCCAGCGACGTTTAGTGCAAACCCCACGGGATGACGTTCAGGCGCCACAACAGATGACTGTATTACCGTTGACCTTTGTGGAAGCCCTGAGAGGAGACATGAGGGAGATTTCCGATGGGCACCAGCAGTTACGCCCTAGAGAGAACATGGGCACCAACGGACTGGAACTCCGACCACCGGTTCCACCACAGCAGACACAGGACACCACACAAGAGATGCAGCTGACGGCCGCCCCAGGCTCAACCGTGGCGGCTGCCAGTGCTTCCACCGCGAGCGTGATAGGCCAGGCCCAAGACGGATGATACGGAACCCAAGCAGCCGATGCGGAAGCAAGGCAACGGAAACAGCGTTCGCCGAAGAGAAGAAAGAAGCGTCGACTGACTTCTGCTGACGATAGCCATAGTCCCGAGGGGACAGTGGACGACAACGACAGTATCGACCTGAGAGCAGTGGATTCAACTGATACCGAGATGACGGTGCAGGAATTGCACAGCGAAGATAACTTGAATTCTCCTTCTGGTGACCGGAAGGCAGAAGTGGAGATGACAATTGTCCAACATCAGAGCGGTGACAACATTGCCTACCATCCTTCGGCCAGTTCCGGAAATATGCTGGGGGACTGGGCACAAGAAATGGGCCAACGGGAACAGAATGAAGATACGAACGCGACGGTTGAGGATAGTCCTGGCCAGACGTCGAGAGCGGCCGGGGAATGTTGAACAACTTAGTGTGGTGAGGAGCGCCGGGGGTGCCGATAGCCGACAGCACCCCGGTTTTCAACACCATCGCTTGATGATACCCCCCTACAACTGATGAACACACGTCAGGCGTACCAAAATGTTCAAATGTGTGTGAAATCTTATGGGACTTAACTGCTAAGGTCATCAGTCCCTAAGCTTACACACTACTTCACCTAAATTAGCCTAAGGACATACACACACACCCATGCCCGTGGGAGGACTCGAACCTCCGCCGGGATCAGCCGCACAGTCCACGACTGCACCGCCCTAGACCTCTCGGCTAATCCAACGCAGCCACGCGTACCACATTACAACGATAAACATTAATGGCTTCCGGACACGGATTAAAATTCAAATGCTGAAAGATATGTTACACGCTGCAGACGTGGATATTGTACTCCTACAAGAAGTGCGTTTCACATCGCAGCCGCAGTTCTACGGCTACGAAGCACATTATTCAGTGCACGATGGGAGTGGATGCGGTGTGGCCATCCTCACCAGAGAAGGAATAGAATTGGAGGAAGTCATGTCTCTCCCTTCGGCACGTGGAATAGCGATCACTGTCGACGGCGTTCGTTTCCTCAATTTATACGCGCCATCTGGCTCCACAAAATGAAGAGAAAGGGCGACCTTTTACACCGAGGAGATAGCACCGTTGTTCGCTGGACGCTATGATAACTATGTAGTGGGTGGCGACTTTAATTGTGTCTTCAACCAAAAGGACCAAGTACGTCATTATGTGTCATGCATGGAATTGCGTGCTTTGATTACCGAATTGGCGCTTCTGGATACCTGGGAACTGCAGCATGGCGACAGAACGGGTTATACGTATGTAACGGGACACTCGGCGAGTAGACTTGATAGAGTGTATGTGACACGAGCTCTACGGACGGCGATACTGGATGCCGAAATTTGGCCAGCGGCCTTTACGAATCATATGTCGTACGTCTGTTCGATTTCACTAACGCGTCAGAAGATATGGCGGAGTAAGGGTCCCCGGAAAATGAATAGTGCCCTTTTACGTGACACTGCATGTCGCCGGTCGATAGAGGTGGTCTGGGAGACCTGCGTTCGCCGCCAACGGGCATACACCTCGGTTCTCCAGTGGTGGATCAAATGCGCAAAACCAACGTTACAGAGAACGTTGATACGATACGGGCAGGATAAATCGCAGTGGAACCGCACGACGGCGGATTTTTATTTTACAGCCCTCGAGGGAGCTGATGACCCAACAACCATCGCCGGAAAGGCACACGGCCATGCGCAGGATAAAAGCCAAGTTATTACAGCTGACGAGACTAAGAATGGAAGGGATAATGGTCCGGGCGAGATTGGCGGACACAGTTGCTGCCGAAGCCCCCTCCATGCACCACGTAGTACGTGAACGCCAACGACGACGAAGGACATTGATCAGGGAAGCCAAGTTGTGAACCAGCATGATATTGCGCATGTGTTTACTGACTGTTTCCGCCAGTTATATGGACCTACACAAGTGAACCACGAGACACTACATGATTTCATCACCGAAATACCAGATAAAGGACCACCACTGGATGCAGAGACTTTCATCACAGCGATAACGGAGGACGAGCAGACAGACGCAATTGCCAGGGGGGCTCCGAACAAGTCCTCAGGACAGGACGGCTTCCCAATTGAATTTTACCGCGCCTTTGCATACCTCATGGGACGGACGTGGATTCAGATGTACAACGAATTCCTGTTACCGCAGACTGAGATACCTGTCGAATTCACGGAGGGTATCATCATCCCAATTCCCAAACCACGCGGTGGCAGAAGGCCAGGAGATTATAGACCACTCACTCTCTTGAACTGCGACTATAAGATCTTCGCGCGCATCCTTGGGGCTCGCCAGCGGTCTTCAGTTTCTGATAGACACCTCATAGATCAAACATGCCTCGGCGGTAAGAGTAACGTACATACGGCGCTCGGTGACTACCGAGATATCATCGCATTAGCAGCGGCATGCCGAGTGCGTGGGGGCACTAGTCGCTATTGACTTCGATCAAGCGTTCGACAGAGTGGATCATATCTTTTTGTACGCGGTGATGGGCAGATTGGGAATCCCGCAGGCCTTCATTCTAGTGATCATGCGACTGTTACACGCCGTGCGATCAAAGGTCTCGGTGAATGGGCGGGGCACTGACTACATTGTTATTTCAACGTCAGTTCGTCAAGGTTGCCCCTTTTCGATATTTTTGTATGCAATGGCTTTGGAATCCTGTCTATATGGTCTCCGAAGACGGCTGGAGGGAGTGCCGTTGCCACAACTGACCTTTCATTGCCGCGCTTATGCTGACGATGTGATGCTTATGGCAAGGACAGGCGACGAAGTACGTACGCGTTGGCATGGATACAGCGATACGGGATGGCGGCGGGAAGCGTGCTTAATCTACAGAAGTCACGCTGCATGAATGTCGGTCGAGGATTACAACCGGGGGAGGAAGGCCCGCTCATGTTAGTTAACACCATAAAATGTCTAGGTTTTACGTTCCACACGGATGTGCAGCGGACAGCAGCGGATAACTACCGACGGATATTGAAGCTGATGCGGACAATGGTGCTGTTACAGAAATGAAGAGCGTTGGATATGATTCAGAGGGTGTCCTATGTTAACGTATACCGAGACTCACTCACGTAGCGCATGTCCTGCCTTTAACGGGCCAATGGCAACGCGGATACAAGCAACTTTCGAAACTTACGTGAGTGTGGGACACCTGTTTAAGATCAAATACACAACGCTTACCCTACCACCTGGAGAGGGTGGACTTGGTCTGGTGAACGTATATGAAAAGGCACGGGCGTTATTTCTCAGGACGATTTTTCGACAGTGGCGCGGTCAATTTCGCAGTATTTCGGGTGCGTTGGCCGATGTACTAGCGCCCACTTCCATGCTGCCCCCAGTCAATGTGGGCCATATTTCACCGGAGATGTCACATTTCAAGTCTTTTTTTTTTTTTTTTTTTGAGCTTAGCTATGTCAGAGAATCCTTGCCAACAACACGACTACCGACGACGCGAGATGTATACCAACTCGTATTGCGCCGGTGCCCCAGGAATACCCTGGAAAAGAAGTACCCAGACAAGAACTGGCGACAGATATGGCGCGTTATACGGAACGTTTACCTCCCAACGTCGGTACGCTCAAAATGGTATGTGGTGGTAAACAGGAAGTTCGCAACGAGTCAACGGCGGCACGCGATTCATTTGGCAGACACTCCACTATGTTTAGGCTGCGCAACAGTGGACACTGATGAACATCGTTTAGCATGTAGTGAGTCGGCTCCGGTGTGGCACTTGGCACGACAGATATTGGCGTTCCTGTTACGCTCCGCCCCTCACACAATTTCATCAGACACACTTTTTTTCCCCCAAGAATCTTATTTTCCGGTCCAAAAAACCAATGCAGAGACATGGGTACGGGGAATGGTTGTGGGCTACGTCTATAACGAATCGGAAAAGGACAAAATGGATTTTTGGCATTTTCTCCTGGATGGACACACGAGGCTGCAACAGCGTAAGAAATATAGGCAAGACTTCGCTAATTACCTGGGACTTACATTTACCGACCCGCCGGCCAGATGGGGTTTGACAGGTGAGAGATGAGATAGACGAAGAAGCCGAGATAGACATCGATCACACTTACGGACCCTTAGTTAATTTCGAGAAGACGACCCAGTCGTACACCAACGTCTGGAGAACGGGTCGATAGATGGCTCTATTGCTCTATCGATCGACGGGTCGTGAGCAGGTGTCGCATCCGACACGAATTTCATTTCATTGATAGAGGAGCATGTTTCTTTTGTATTTGCACTATCCGCGATGTCTTCATGTCCTTTTCATTTGGACATTTTCAGTTTTATTCATTTCCTTACTTAATTAATTTTCTAATTAGCCACTGTTTGTCAACATTTGGACATTGTAGACACTATTTCTGCTGTAGTATAACAAAATGTATGTTCAGCAAAGGTTGTAAGTCTGACATTGGATAAAAAAATAAAAATAAAAAATGAGTAGCCTTGACGTCTCATTCTGAGCTTCAAACCACCTTTACCCCATTTAAAAAAAAAAAAAGAAAGATAGCTGAGTGGTCAGCGTGACGGATTGTCGTCCTATGGGCCCGGGTTCGGTTCCCGACTGGGTCGGAGATTTTCTCCACTCAAGGACTGGGTGTTGTGTTGTCTTCATCATCATTTCATCCCCATCCGGCGCGTAGGTCGCCCAAGGGGGCGTCGAATATAATAAGACCTGCACCAAGGTGACCGGACCTGCCCCGCAAGGGGCCTCCCGGCCAATGACGCCAAACGTTCATTTCCATTTCAACTAATAATGGAAAAAATTTACTGTTTTGGGAAATGATAATACACGCTTGGGAGATTATCTATATACACACACAAAGTCCTCAGAGTAAATACTGGATGCGCCCTCGACTGAAAAAATATATATACTACACAAAGAATCGTGTTTTCATCTGTGTTTGACCCAACGAAAGCAGAAAGCTGAATTTGGAGTCACCTGCTGCGCTGCTGCAAAGCTTTCTTTATGTAAACGAAACTAAATTGCATCCTATGCCGAAACAGGTTTTCGGAAAACATTTTACTTCACGTATACACAATTGAAAACCACAGGTTTTGGATGCGCATGGTTTTTCGCCATGCATTTAGATGACTATCATATCCCTCACCAGTTATCCGACCACGGGAAAGGTAGTGCAGCACGGAAGGTTTCGTTTAGGGCGAGTCTCCACGTCGTTAAGAGGTAAATACCATGCTAAAAGGCAGAGTTCAAAAAAGTAATCCAGCCGGGATTCGATCCTACAACCTCTCAGTTTCCAGTCACTTGTCTATCACTTTTCTTCCTTTTCTCCAGCCGCGTGACGCCACATCCAAACGACTCGCTGTTTACAGATTTTTTAACAAGACGAACAGAGCCACAGAAATTAAATAAACTGCGAAACAATATACCCGAAAAGGGCCACAGAGACCAACTAACTCAGCCGATACGTTGACTACGAAATGAAAGGTTCAGCATATTTGGAAATAAGTCGCGATGCCGTTGCAGGCGCAAACATTTCCAATATGCAGTGGCGGTGGAAGGCGAGTAGGTCCGCATCGCCCTCTCTGTCTAAAATGCAGTGAATATACTGGCCCAAAATCCATGCAATTTTATTTTACCTTGTCCCGAAAAGGAGGAGGAGTTTGGATATCAGCCGAGAAGACAGTCTCACTCGATCGAGTCAGAAACGCTAATTGTCTTAAGCCAGTGCCAGTTCGTTTCGTGACCATCACACGTAAATATATGTTGTAGCGCGTCTATTGCGGGACAATGACTGCATTGATCCGTGACAGTAAGTCCAATACAAAATAGGTGCTCATTGGTGGATAGCAGGTTGTGAACCACTTGATGTAACGAGGATGCCACCGCTATCGGTATAACGAGGAGGCTAAGATGAAACCATATCGTCTGCCAATAAGTTTGTAGCGATGCTCATTCAGCAGGTGGTGTAAAGTCAATCCCTCTCCCGTGCATTAACAAAAATTATGTAGTGTGATGCGGCCTCTGGAATATTAGCGCCAGGTAACTGACAGCAATATGAAATTCAAGGACATGTTTTAACAGTAAATTCAATAGACCGTTATTGACAGACAGGTTAAGACTGGTCGGCCGCAGAAAGTAAAACAACTGAGACTTGGATGTGTAATGTGTCTGAGAGATAGTCAGCACGGTGCGCCGAACAAGTAAGACAGACGCTTTCTTTTGGATACCGGGAAGTCCCAAACCCCCAAGAGGACGCACACGCGCATCTACTTCGTATCGTAATGGAAAAATGTAAAGCTTCCATAAAAACGACTAGGCAGCAATTCCTGTTTCCTAGCCATCATCGTGGGGAGGGTAAAGAAGACCTGAGTGATGCAACATGATTTGCACAAGACGTAGGTATCCAGAATCCGAATTTTCTGAAGCAGGTTAAGGAAATGCCGTTCATACTTCAGAATAGCACCTTGTATGTTCCCCGCAACCGACTTACAATTAAGAGTAACTGCTTTAACTTAAAAACGATCGACTATGACTAACGTCGATCGGTCACCGTTTCCCACGAAATGACAGCATTATCAAAACCCCGTAAATGAGTCGATCGACATTTTCCTTCGTTCAAGTGGGTACCACGTGCAAGTCGAAAGGCATCCACGGTAGCCATGAGCAAAGTAATCTCAGCAGAAGAACGGAGTAACACCCTGACATCGTCCGTGTAGCCGGCCGCGGTGGTCTCGCAGTTCTAGGCGCGCAGTCCGGAACCGCGCGACTGCTACGGTCGCAGGTTCGAATCCTGCCTCGGGCATGGATGTGTGTGATGTCCATAGGTTTATTAGGTTTAAGTAGTTCTAAGTTCTAGGG
This sequence comes from Schistocerca piceifrons, assembly GCF_021461385.2. NCBI lineage: Eukaryota > Metazoa > Arthropoda > Insecta > Orthoptera > Acrididae > Schistocerca > Schistocerca piceifrons. The sequence goes on from NC_060149.1 coordinate 583,941,243, forward strand.
GACTGATGACCACAGCAGTTGAGTCCCATAGTGCTCAGAGCCATTTGAACCATTTTTCGTCCGTGTATACTCACACCGTGATCGTCTCGCCCAAGAGTGGCCACCATTGTAAATGAGTGGCGATCCTTCGAAGAAGGGGCTCAACTGATAGAAAGAACGACGACACTGAAAGTGGACTTTCCTGAAGAAAATGTTAATTAGGAGTGTGAGCTGGCAATCGAAAGTAACTAAAGTTTTGATACCCGTAAATAAATTAGACAAGACCCTCCGCAGATTAACAGTGACTCCAACGGCTTCCAGTGCATGCAATAGGAAACCATGGATGAAACGGTAGCACGTTTGACAAAAACCAAAAAATCTACAGCACATGGAATAGAAGCAACAGTGGCCACCGATTTAACATCACGACATTCAGCTACCGGGGTCAGAATAGTACAGCCAGGAATACAAGTTTGATGGTCAGCAACAACTTTCTCCAGCAACGCCGACTGCCGGCTATTCACCGCCCTCGACACCATCTTACTATCAGAATTTAATAACGTAGCTGGGCGAAATTTATCAGTTGCTGCCTGACCAGAAATTTTAAGAATTAACACAATTTTGTCAACCTTAAAAGAATTGGGCCCCAACCCCCGTTTCAACAGTCCGCTCAAAAGCAACGTAAATGTAGTACCTAACAAAGGCCAAAACCACACATAACACTCTTTTGGCAGATCATCCGACCCCGGCGATGTACGAGAAGATGATCTGACAGTAAGGTCATAAGCATCGCCTCATTTAGAAACATCTAAAAACGCAGCGTTATGTGATGGTGCAAGTCTACGATCCAGCGTCCGAAAAAGCAAATAGTACGATTTATCGATAGGAACGAGTACCTCCTGCTGTCCTACATAGAACTGAGGGAAGTCAGGCAATATGTCCTTTGTCCCGTCAGAACATTTCCATTCTCCGTCTTGAGAGACGTAAAACACGCACGTCTACGACGAGTCTGATGTCGAGTCAGATGATATAGAGAAGTCAGTTCATCCGCTGCCAAGGAACGTTGTTTGCATCGCTTCCTTAAACCCTGCGTTTCATGCTGCTTCGACTGTAACAGTTGCTCCTTTACGCGCCTGACGTCCACAATTCGTAGCGGAGCGTGATGAGCACTATCATAAAGGCCACGTAAGAGAGAGTAGTAAAATTCTTGCGTCCGGAATCCTATCAACGTTTGTCGGAGCCTCGCTTTTGCCAGTTAAATCCACATTTCTAAAATGCAGGCGTAACGCGCAGTTGTACGGAGACTACTGTCCAACACTTTCCAGATCACTTCATCTACTGAGGGTCCTCCAAGTGCACCACATTAAGCATCCAAGGCTATCTAAACAGTTTCACCGACTGTCAAGCGCGCGGTTTAAAGTAACAGTCACTGCGGAGTGGCCCGTGAAGTTGGCGGGGATGATGTCAACAGCCAATATTCTATCATGCAGCTAATCAGCTAAATAAGATCTGCCAATTCTGCTGCTAGAAGTAGCAGTAAAACAGGTAAATTTGACACAGTCGCATATTTATGGACGCAAACGTCCTACAGTTTCAAGCAATGAACTAAATTTTGCAGTTTGAGAGACTGATCCGCAGGACACAACACACAGTTAAAATCACCACCTATCAAAATACTCTGCGAACTCTTCCTTAACAAATAAATTACCTCGTCCTCAAAAAATCGGGAAGGCTGAAGAAAAGTACTTCCTGTTCCTCTACCATTATCAAGAACTTCATCGCCTTCAGTGGGAATTCCCTCCCCCAAAAAACAAGGCAGTCCCCGCAAAACATTGGAGAACCACATTAAACATGGTGCTAAAAACAGGGAGAGGAAAAAGAGTGAATTGAACTCCTTGTAAAAATACGACATCAGCATAGAAATTATAGATAAACTGACACAACGAAGTGAGGCATAGTTGCGATTTTACCAGATTAACACTCAAAGAAAGAAACTATAAACCTGCATACTTTAACAGCAAGAAACAAAATTCGAGCTGATAATACACTTAATTACGTCACCAATGAGTGTCAAGTCCATCGCCGGGGCCATTGAAGAAGCCGAGGGTGGCGGGGTTTGCACCCCCGTCTCTGAAATCTATATTTTTTTTCTTTTTACGAGCCACCGAACGCTCGGATTTGGACACGTTAACAGTGACTAAAACATCTGCAGGCGGGGACATAGGTGGTTCTGGAACATTATCCAAAGTAGACGACAAACAAGGAGCCGCAGAGACACACCCAACAGAATGGGATCCTTGCAATACTTATCCACGCACAAGGGAGTAGTCAGGCAACACATCTGGGTCGACCCTCCGCTCCATCTCACCTGAATAGGTGATATCAACGGGAACAGGTAGGGCTAGGTTAGCCTCAGATTGCGCTGTTGAATCATTGATACAGAAGGAGGTCCATCGACTTCCCCACCCCTAAGTAATTCCTGAGGAGTCACCTCAACCTTGCGTGACGCTGCGGTGAGGCAGAAAACAAGCAACCTTCCGGCTCGGTGCACAAGGCGGAACTGACTGCTAGACCAGCAAACCAGATGTGAATTCCGCCATGCGTGCTGCATCCTCGAGTCATCGCTGCTCTCTCGAATTATAGTGGCTATTCGCTAGGTGGCTATGGAATCGTTTTCAAAACACAAATTTAAATCATCGTAACTCGGACAACTTACAAGAAATATTTCCAATTTATATACAGAAATCTCCCTGGTGAATCGGTGTTTCTATTATTGATGTCAATCCCTAAAGCAGTTCTTGATATTAGCCTACACACACAGAAGGAAAGGGCGACTTCAGTTTTTATACAAAGAGATACACAGGGTGAAGAAAAATTCGCGCACTCGGACTTCGCAGTGCGATTCCTCACATACTAGCAATACAAAAATGTCTATCACAAAGTTTCGTCCCATGTATATTTTGGGCAGTAAATGGATATTAAAGATTGGCAATCTGGCAACACTGTTATCACATGTAAGGTCAGAAAGTAGCAGTAGTGCTGCGCAGTTGGTGCATTGGCTATCAGTCGGCGCTCAGCCGCGGTAACGTGCGGAACTGCCCCGCGCGCCTGCCAGAGCTGCGCACTCGATGATTTTTACTTCCACGTCGAGGTATTGTGTTCATAAAGTCCACTACCACCGTACCTCATGCCGCACTCTTACCGCCGTGCGACGATCAAAGTAATGTTTCAGGCTGAACACGACCAAGATCCTTTGAAGCTGAACAATTCTTACGAGAGTATCTGCGTTTGAACTCCCTGGACGTGATCGGAAAGTATTTTTCCATCACAGGAAGTGTTGTATACATCAAGATGTCGACAGAGACGCTATGCGCTGAAGTTGTCCAACGACATGATGCCGGACTAAAATTTAAACACTCTGATTTACACGTAGGTGCAGTGACAGTGGATCATGCGGGATTAGATCTCCGAACTTTTCGGGTGTTTGTGCTCCTGTTCGAGGTGCCTCTAGAAGTGGTCATTGCGGCTATACAGCCATAGGGAAACGTCTTGTGTCACGTCGCGGAGAAGTGGCAAACATTTACGACCTACTCGGTGTTGCATGGCGTCCAGCAGAACAAAACTGAGCCGACAAAACACGTTCCATAGTACCCGATGATTGGCGGAGTGCGGGTCATCGTCCTGTACGATAGCCAACCGCGAACTTGCTCCGGATGTAGTCAGGAAGCACACGTCCGGTCCGAATGTTTACGCCGACGTTTGATACAGATACTGCTGGCTGAAGTGATCCCGGCATCGACTTTAACGTCCCAACCCGTCACCTACGCGACGGTAGCACAGAGCAGACCAGCATGGCGTCACCCCCAGGCTCGCAATGGGAACATTAAATCTCAGGACCGTGACGGACAACCCTGCTCGCCTTTATCCAGACAGGTATAGCGGCGGATGATGGGCGACAACATCCTGATTCAGTACAACACATTAGGAAACAGCGGTCGCCCAGGAAAAGCAAGATTCACTCGAACTGTCCAGAAAGTTCTTCAAACCGATCGCGAACATTTGTGGCCAGGTGATATGATGCATTATATTAAAAAAAATGATTCAAATGGCTCTGAGCACTATAGGACTTGACATCTATGGTCATCAGTCCCCTAGAACTTAGAACTACTTAAACCTAACTAACCTAAGGACATCACACAACACCCAGTCATCACGAGGCAGAGAAAATCCCTGACCCCGCCGGGAATCAAATCCGGGAACCCGGGCGCGGGAAGCGAGAACGCTACCGCACGGCCACGAGCTGCGGACATTGTATTCCATAAAAATTCCATCGTTGTTTGTGATCCTGTAGCTCACGAATGGCTGAAAATGGTCTGCAAATAGCAGAACATAACCATTTCCTGTCATTGATCAGTTAAGTTGGACCAGAGATCCCTGTCTATTCCATGTGAACACGCGTCACCAGCTTGCGCAGTGTCATGTTGTCAACCAGGGTCCATGACTTCGAGGAATCTGCGCCACACTCGAACCTTACTATGAGCTCTTACCAACTGAAATGGGGTCTCATCTGACAAGACCACGGTTATCCAGTCGTCTAGAGTGCAACCAATATGGTCACGAGCCCAGAACAGGCGCTGCATGCGATGTCTAGCTGTTACAAAAGACACTCGCGTCGGTCGTCCGCTGCCATAGCCCATTAACGCCAAATTTCGCCACACTGTCCTAACGGACACATTCGTCTTACTTCCCACATTGATTTGTGAGGTTATTTGAAGCAGTGTTGCTTGTCTGTTGCCACTGACAACTTTAAACAAACGGCGCTGCTCTCAGTCGTTAAGTGATGGACGTCGACCACTGCGTTGTCCGTGGTGAGACGTAATGCTTGATATTTGGTATTCTCGGCACACTCTTCACACTGTGGATCTCGGAATACTGAATCCCATAACGATTTCCGAAATGGAATGTTCTCTGTGGCTAGCTCCAAGTACCATTCTGCGTTAAAAGTTTGTTAATTTCCGTTGTGAGGCCATAATCGCGTCGGAAAAATTTTCACATGAATCACCGCAGTACAAATGACAGCTCAGCTAATGCACTGTCCTTTTATATTTTGTGTACGCGATACTAAAGTCATCTGTACATGTACATATCACTATCCGATGATTTTTGTCACCTCAGTGTACATTGGCGGCAGCAGAATTGTTCTGCAGTCAGCTTCAAATGATATTTTTTCTAATCTTATGGGACTTAACTGCTAAGGTCATCAGTCCCTAAGCTTACACACTACTTAACCTAAATTATCCTAAGGACAAACACACACACGCATGCCCGAGGGAGGACTCGAACCTCCGCCGGGACCAGCCGCACAGTCTATGACTACAGCGCCCCAGACCGCTCGGCTAATCCCGCGCGGCAACTTCAAATGCTGGTTCCCTGAATCTTCTCAGTAGTGTGCGGCGGAAAGAGTGTTGTCTTGACTCCTGGGACTCCCATTTTAGTTCACGTATCATTTCCGCAATACTCTCGTATTGATCGCACCTCGAACATTGTAATCTTACCCTCTCACACATCACTATTAAAATTCTGTCTTTGCACAAATTTTGAAAGCTTCGAGAGGCGTAAGATATACAAAAGAATAATATTTTACTTATCTTCATTATCTCGTTTTTGTTGTCGATGGCTCAAAGTCTTGACTAGGAGTACATTCTTGCAGGATTTGCCTGTATTATTCTTGAATTCTGTTCTTTGTCACATCTTTTAACATCACACCGTTTTTACATTTTTCACATTAAGAAAAAGCCAATAATTACATTGTTGGTGACAGACTTAGATAACCTCTACTTCCATCAGAGGCAAGTCCACAACTACTTAGATTCTGCGCTATTCACATTATTCCAGAGAAGTTACAAAGCAAAAGAGTTTACAATCTTTCTTTACTAAAGAAAAATCTTCACCAAATTATATTAGTATTTTATAAATAAATACAGGAATAAATTTAATAATTATAGTTAGATTGCACAATTAATAATACGAATTTTAAGTATAACAGAAATTTTGTAATTTCAAATATTTTTCAAAGAAGACTAATTTTAACTGTTATTACATATCGATTGTAGCACAACTATTTCTTTTTTATATATTTTAGCCTGAAATATAATACATCGTATACAAAATCATATGAATTCTTTTAATGAAACAGCTGAGAATTTTAACCTATGCAAGAATCGATAGTATACATGGTATCGGTCATCTCCATTTAAAAAAAGTTTGTGTTAGAGGAGCGCGATTCATTATAACATCCACGCACTGCAGCGGTTGATCAGTGGCTAGAAGATGTAACTACTCTTCGTGTATACGAAGTAGGTCTTCGATATAGCTTTCTCGTGAATGAAATTTCCGTTACGCTAATTAGCGGCGAAGTATACTACCGCTCATTAATTTCAACAAACGCTATAATAGATCTCTAATTCCATGTGGGTACGATGTAATAGCACTGCTGTGGTTGAGTAAGCAAAGGAGTAACACAACACTGGTAAGCACGTCAGGTTTCTGTGTTTGTTTTCGTCTACACACAACATTATCAAATGGTTCAAATGGCTCTGAGCACTATGGGACTTAACTTATGAGGTCATCAGTCCCCTAGAACTTAGAACTACTTAAACCTAACTAACCTAAGGACATCACAGACACCCATGCCCGAGGCAGGATTCGAACCTGCGACCGCAGCGGTCGCGCGGTTCCAGACTGTAGCGCCTAGAACCGCTCGGCCACCTCGGCCGGCAACAACATTATCCAGAAGCGAGTTGTGTACATACAAAATACCTGTGCAAAGCGAAGTGCTAATCTCTCCGCGCTGGCAGCACAGTCGTGTTTATGCCCGAGAAGCAGGAAGGGAGAATTAATACCGGCGTACACTTCTGTGGTCTTGGAAGTGGAACGCCGTCACACGCCGACCGTCCATCATTATGTTTACTTACGACACAATATCATGAAGACGAAAATCAAATTTCGAAATCTGAATGCGAAGTTTGCTGTCATGTTAACATGTTGGGCCTGCATCTATATTCCTATCCCTATCAAATATCGGTTTCGGGTCACTTGTCTGACACGAATGGCTTTTGTAAATCTGCTGTTCCGATTTAGTCAACTCTTAAGCGAGATTATCAGCGCCCTCGCACTTTTGGAAACAGAGAGAGGTTGTTCAAGAAGAGATGTTTGAAAATCTTATCCATACGAAACAGTTGTGTTACACCCGTCAGATCATTATGTAAAGCAACTGCGAAATGATCACTGGTTGAACATTACTGTTGTCACTTTTTTGATACTTACAGTAACTAAAAGTATTGAGAACGGGTAAAACATTGAGAGGAATAGACAAAAAAATTACTTTCGTGTGCTGTACTGCAGCATAAAATTTGATAGTTTTCATCAGAGCAGTAGCATACCTCAGCCGTGACAAGCAAAGGGTGTTTAACAGTTTTATTTTTAAATATTTATCAAAATGACTTAATTAACTATTTTCATTCAATTAATTGTATTTATTTTGTTTCTAATCCTTAGCCGCGCCGTTGTAATCACCGTACCAACGTTTTTTTTATTTACCGACCACCTTATATACGTGTTATTGTAAATTCAGTTACAGACCACAAATGTTTATTAATCAAGTTATTAATTTCAGACCTAAAAATTATCGAACAGAGGTAGCATGACCTACAGTTCTTCCAAACTTCACAAAATACATAATCAGAGATCTCTTTAAGACATGTAAATACACTTATGTACCTGGGTAAATTTGTATTTTGTGTAATTTGGAAACATTGTACCTCAAGCTACCTGTGTATATTTGTTTTTAGGTCTGAAAATGGTTATGGCTGACCGAAATTAATAATCTCGTTAATAAACATTTATAGTCAGTGACTGGATTTACAACAGAATAAATAGTTCCGGGTCGCTGGAAAAATTACTGCGACTACGACACAACTCGTGAACCTCATAGATGATTTCAAAAAGTCGATCTCACACTCTTTGTGTGAGTTAAGGAATGTTTTGTCACCATCAAATGACTGTAAACGAGAGTATTTTCCACTAGGAGAAAGTGTGTATAATAATCTACAAATTAGCTGCTAGGAAGGACAATACGGTTGTGGCCAGTTAGTTTTTCTTCCTTCTTCCGTTAAAACCTAATTTATTATCCCCTTTTTGTAACTATGTCCTCTTGTTTTCACATAACAACACGTTTATGTTGGCACGTTTTAAAACTAAATTCCATAGACCGAAACATTTTGCGAAGAGTTTCCTTGCTAGCCTTGAAATTCAGCTCTGTGCGTCAAAAGCTGATTTTGCAAACCGTCCTGTGACTCCACTTTAACACTCTACCTGCTCCGCCGGCACGTTAAATCTCTTCTTTTTCTCATCGTCAACAAATTTAATAACGTTAACCGCTAGCCGTTGTGCCTGCCCGAGAAGACATTTCCCACGCTCATCTTGCACGCTATCACTGCAATGTAAGAACGTGCAGTACTTTCACCGGAGCGTGGATGTACCTAATTAGCTGACTAAGGTAGTTTCTGCTATGGCCGCATTACCACTTCGCATTTCCGGGTAATACCTGCGTGGCACGTTTGTTTACCTGTGTAACCAATGAATGCCCATTCCATGACCGCTGACAGTCAGACAAACAGCCTTATATATGCCCCAAATTGTGAAATAATATGGCTTGTCTATATGGGGAGTGTAATACACCACCAGAAGAAAACAGGTAGCAATAAGGACCTACCTCGACAACTAAAAGTGATGAATTTGTCATCATAATTATTAGTAAGAGAAATAGGTTCAAAACAGCAGCATAGATTCGTGCAGAACTGGTAAAATTGAACAAGAAAACCATATCTGTTGCAACAGTAAAAAGGGAGACTGGTTGTTACCTGCTTCGAAGGACGTCTGGCAGCGAGGAAACCTTTTCTGAATCCGGTAAATAAAGTAACTCTGAGGACTAGGGAAGATAGTAAGTAGACACATGAAAGTGTTGTTGACAGACGAGTCGAAATGCGAGATTATTGGTTCCAGGAGACACTTCTTCGTCGATCTGAAGGAGAAATGATGGTCCAGCACGACAATCTATCTTCACTTTTATGCGTTGGGGGTTCTTTTATGATTTATGGGTAATTTGCAAGAGAGAGAGTTGACGAAATTGTGAAAATACGTAGAAGGTCGTACGGGCCAGAAGCACTACCACCGCATACTTGATTATTATACGTTACAGTGTGGATTGCGGTTAATAGGGAAGGGCTCATATTAAAACGGCATAATGACTCAAAACATCGGTCAGCTTTCTATAATGCGTACATTGCATCAAAGGAAAAATAGAAGGTACTGAAAAATTCGGTGCGGCTGTCACAAAACCCTGGTTGTTCAAAATGGTTCATATGGCTCTGAGCAGTATGGGACTTAACTTCTGAGGTCATCAGTCCCCTAGAACTTAGAACTACTTAAACCTAACTAACCTAAGGACATCACACACACACCCATACCAGAGGCAGGATTCGAACCTGCGACCGTAGCGGTCGCGCGGTTCCAGACTGTAGTGCCTAGAACCGCTCGGCCACCCCGGCCGGTGCCCAGGTTGTAATCCTATTGAAATCGTCTAGGATGAATTGAACAGACGTATCTGGCAAGTTTACATAACTAGCAAGGAACATCTCTGGAATGTCTTTCAGGATGTCGGGAATAATATTGACTCACAGTACCCACAAAACCTTAGTGACCGCATGCCTCCAGATCGTGAGGCCGTCATTGTATTTAATGGAGGATACTACGATGAAAGTAAAATTTAATTTTTCTCTTTGTATTATATATGTCTAAGCGTATATATTTATATTTTTTGAAGGAATGAATTTCTGTTTCTGTTCATATTTGCCAGATAACTTATTGTTTATTTAAATTAATGAGAGGCGCTGTACGTACTCGCGATTTGACGTTTACATTGAATCATTGATTATACCACATCCATTTGTGATGGTTAAATCTCAAACCATATTGGAATTCCAACGAATACGAGTATAGAATGTGTCCTTCGAGGCGCCGAGCGTTCTCATACAAGAATCACTGTCTGTAAATGGTTCTGTTCTTCAGATAAATCCTGAAGAGTAACACCCAAACGCTAACTTCAATGTAATTGATGCCGTTCATATTTCACCTATAGGCATGAAGACACGTATGCCATCTTACGTCAACATCGTCAGCAATAAAACAGTTTTTCGCAGTCGTCGCCAACAGTGTACGTGCGCGAAGTGAACAAATCAGAGCCTCTTCCTAGCATTGATCACCGCCCGTCACAACATTTTGTACCAAGGAGTCATCCAATGTCATTCCAAAACTCGACTGTATGCGTGAATCACCCAAAGCTAACGGCCGTAAGGGACCTCCCTGATCGTATCTATCATTGCATATGGAAACAACAGCGAGTCTCATCCGCGCCAACAGCAGCCAAGCAGATGATCCAGCATACCGCAATTTATCCCTTCCCAATGCCACCTTCCATCTGGTCTCAGCCGCTGAAACTTTCGCGCTCTATGGACGACAGGCCCACACGTGAAGGCAATTGGTCTAAGAGGACATCAAAATCAGTCAAGGGTGTGGCCATCTTAGTATTGGAATGCAAACTGCTTTTGATGCGACGATCCACTTTTTCACCGCAGCCATACACTCGTCCACCAGGTGGTACACCTCACATGGTTAATCCCATTGGAGGTACGGTCCTGTTGCTTTCCGACCTACACATTTTTTGAACAAAGGTAACCTGACACCTATTAGTCGACTTTAAAATTGAGTCGGTCCACTCTTCACTTTTATGAAGGCTATAATTCTGCTGGAGACACTTGTGATGCGGTGTCAGAATGTCTATGGAGGAATGGCAGCCAGTTCTTCCTCAAGAGCCGAAAACAGAGCAGGTAGTAATGTCAGACGCTGGTGTCTGGAGCAAAGTGGACATTGTAACTCATTTCGAATGTGTTCCATTGGCTTCAGGCCGCGGTTGTGGGCGGGCTAGTCCATTTCGGGAGTGGTATTGTCCACATACCGTTGTCTCGCATATACTGTTTTATGACAGGACGCATTGTCGTGCTGATGCAGTCATCGAATCCGAACTATTTCTCTACTGTACCCACTAAACAATGCTGTGAAGTGTGTTCATATCCCTCCGTATTTCCGTATATAGCGTTTTCTTAAGGGCAGTAATGGAGCACACCCTAACCACGAGGAACATTCCCTTCACGTAACACCACCTTCACGTGATGACAGGCAAAGTTCTCCAGGCATTCGCCACACACAAACCCTCCCACACAACTGCCACAGGGTACAGAGCGACTCATCACTCCAAATCACTCGTTTCCAGGCGTCCACTGTCCACTGTCCAGTGGCGTCGCCCTATACTCCACATCAAGCTACGGAAATTTGTGACTTATGAGGAGCTGCTCAACCATCCTAGCCCTTTCTTTTTAACTCCGTAAGCACAACCATTGTGCTACCTGGGCTGCTGGTACCAAACTGAAACACATGAGTGATTCCTTCCACTGATTTCATGCTTTACGGTCCCTGTACCTCAGAATATGCTGTCTGCCTGCTCTTGGTTTAGCTGTGATTGATCCTTCGCGTTTCCACTTGACAATTGCATCACCAGCAGTCGACGTGGGCGGCTTTCGAAGGGTTAAATGTCCGTGACAGATTTGTTACTCAGGTGACGTCCAATGGCTAGGCCACGTTCGGAATCACAGGGCACTCCTGACTGACCCATTCTGCTGTTCCTGCTTCTCTACTGACAATACGGCATTCCCCGCCACCTTTTATACTGGGGGCCAGCCTCTCGTAACAGCTATCGATCACTTCCGCTCTGCATAGGGGTGTCCGAATTCTTTCGTTCAGGTAGCGTGGGCGGATGAGGAGGAGCACAAACCTTCAGGTTACGCCATATAGTATCACTGCTACTTTCTCCCTCAGTTGAATACCTTCCGGGACCAGGTGGTTTTGACAGTATCTGTTTGCAACCGATGTCGATACTGTTTTTCTTTAATAACTAGTCTATGCACAGTGTTACAACATTAATAAGATATGATGAAATTATCAGTATTGGACACTAAATAGGCACAGGAATTAAGTTTAAACATGAAATTCCTGGCTGACACATGCGAGCCTCCCACTGGTGTGAGATTCCTCTACACAATCTGACAATCTTCTGCTTGTTAATATTTACTCCCCAATCGTCTCTTTCCACCTCGTGGAGCTGAGGGAGCTTTATCAGGGCAGCATCACAGATTTATTCGGTGCATTTTGTACTCCGGTAATTTTTTTGCTGGGATTTTAATTGCACCCTCTTTGAAAGTGCGACAAGCACCTGGATTCAGTTTGTTTGATCTCCTGCTGACACTCGTCCAAGAATTACAGTTCGTGAATGTATCCATACGGTATTACAAAAGTGAACGTATGTATGTTCCATATGTCCTCTTAAGCCACTGGAACGATTTCAACCACACCTGTTAAACGTATCATTTCCCGTCAGAGAAGAATGGGGCTAAGAACCACCTACTTCGCAATGGGGTGGGGTGGAAATGGAAAAGAAGCATAGCGAGCCACATTATATTCATCCAGCATTTGAGAATGAGAGCATTTAGTTACCTGCAACAAACTTTACACATAATTTCAAACCCTTACGAGACTTTTTTCGCTGACACCTGCCACAAAATGAGGAAAGAAAAAAGTTTATTCAATACTACACTTTAGCTGTTCATGCATTAAAACTGCTTCGTCAGATATAATCCCTCAAATTATTACTTCTTTTCTACTGGATCTATTTGTAAGACATTTTGCAGACAATATTCTCATATATCACTGAATGAACTTGAAAAATGTAACATCGTGCTAGACCCAGTTCACGACATGTGACGTCGTCAACATTGAGCTGCGTGAAAACAAAATCTATGAGTAGAGAGCTCCTCCTAAACCTCTGGATCAATTCCAGCCAAACTTGGTACACATATTACGTACGGTCTGGAAGATATTATATGGGGTAAGAATTAGATCCTCCTCCTGTGGTGGGGTTGATAAGGGGGAGATAGAAGGGGGAGGAGGAGATGAATAGATAGAAAAGGAGGGGAAAATGGACCACTAGGGAATAGAAGGAGAACGACAGAGAGAGAGGGGGGAAGAAGAGAAGGACAGAGACAGGGGGAATGGAAAATAGATCTCTAGGGAAGACGAGGAGGTGGGCAGAGAGAGGGGAAGGAAGAAATGGCCGGAGGAAGGAAAGAGGAATAGAAGAACAGGGAAAGAGGTAGGAAGAGATGGACAGAGAGAAGAAGGAAGGAAGAGATAGACAGAGAGAGGGGAGGAGGAAATAGGGGAGGGAGGAGGAGATAGTGTTTGGTCGTCTCATGATGTCATGGTGGACGCAGAAGAGCTGGTGGCTAATATGACACAGAGCTTACCTAACTTAGTCTACAACGACAATTTCAAAACAGTAAACATTAAAAGTCCGTGGGACAAGCCAAGTCCGAACATACACAGTAGTAGGTCTAGCAGAGGCTGAGTGTCGAGGCACCACGATTAGACAGCGAGCTAGACTGGGCAGGGGCGACTAACGTTGGCTCAGGCCGCGGGGCTGGCTGCACAGGCTAATGAGTGCGTGTCTCGGACAAGGCCGCAGATCGGCAGTGCAATCACATGCTTGCTGACGACTTCGAAACTTGAATTGGCTTAGCATGGTACCGATGGCGAACGATACCACATTTCTCAACCCCTCCCCTCCTCCACCTCCTCACCGTTCTCACGTACTGGCGTTGTCGGAAACGACAGAGCGGGGGGGGGGGGGGGGGGGGGAAGAGGAGTCAGGAGTCTCGGCCCTCATACCATCATACCACTGAGGAATCAGGAGCCATAATTTCGGCCGATCGGCCGATGAAAGGTTCGTCTTGCGAATTGCTGGGAACACAGGCTGATAAACGAGCAATATGGGGCCCATCCACGCTCAGGGACGGAGCATCTTTCCCTCATTAGCTTGTCACAGAAGAGCGATTTTAGCGACGGGCCATGGATATTTCCGACGGATTCTTGAAGACATGTAATCTCTATTTCTGAGTTAGTGGAGGCACAGCCTTGAGACAGATACCCGTAGTTGTGCAAACAGCCGATGCGGCGCCTCAGCAGGTGCACACAACGGGCGGTTTTCAGCGACGGGCCACGTTTGGCCAAGTCTGTGTTTCTTCGGCGAGCCGGTGACTGATGCGCTACCCTGGAAGGGTGGCGCACTCACGTGTCAGTTTTCCTGCAATCTTTCTCACGCGATATTAAAGGAACTATTCGGTAAAAAAGGGGTTTACGTCAGTTTTTAGCTTACATGTCAGCTTCATGATGAAGTTCCTCTCATTTCGCTAATAGTCATAGGTATAATGATATTTTTCATATAAGTGACACGCTGTCTCAAATCCGAAACGTTTGCGATGAAAAATAGGGTCACAATGAATTTGCATTTGGTACATACAGACTATATGTCACCGCGTATGACATTTGGATATCGAAACGAGATTTTGGTAAATAATAGCACGAAAAGAGGAGAGTATTTTGCCATGTGGTAGGCAATCGGAACTTTCTTATCTACGATGTGAGAGTAACTGCGTACTTTTACAATGGAATAATGTAACTTTTTAAGAGTCATGCATAGTTCGTGGAATGTGAATTAGTATGGCTTTGCAACAAGGTAAGTCAAGAAATAACACTTTCATATTTATACGAACAGTGTGCTTTTTCATATGCTTTTGACCTGATTCGTCCGAACTGTATTGGGAAGTTAGCGAGGTAACATTGTGTAAACTACGCCTTGTTTTGCCAAAAGCCGGCCGTTGTGGCCGAGCGGTTCTAGGCGCTTCAGTCTGAAACCGCGCGACCACTACGGTCGCAGGTTCGAATCCTGCCTCGGGCATGGATGTGCGTGATGTCCTTAGGTTAGTTAGGTTTAAGTAGTTCTAAGTTCTAGGGCACTGGTGACCTCAAATGTTAAGTCCTATAGTGCTCAGAGCCATTTGAACAATTTTTTTTTGACAAAAGAAGTGAATTTCAACAAGGCAACCAGAGAAATATTAGTGATACACGAAAATCGCCGCTTTTGAATGAATGGTCTTCAATCGACAGCAAGTTTTAGTTGCTAAAGATACTCGTATAGTAAAATGGGTGGACGAATGGCAAAATCGAAATACTTATACAAATGTACCGTGAAATACCTTGTTTATGAATACTGAATCATGAACATTATACAAACAAAAATGTAAAAAATAGGATGTACGAAGAGATGGTTGAAACATTTCTAAACAGTATTCCTACTTTGTATCAAAGTGTTAGAAGAAATTTAGCAGTGTCAGGATGTACGAAGAGATGGTTGAAACATTTCCAAACAGTATTCCTACTTTGTATCAAAGTGTTAGAAAAAATTTAGCAGTGTCAGACGAAGGAGTGTTTCAAAAAGGAGCAAGTTCCCTAAGGTGAGCGAAAACAGCATATACTACAGTGTGATTGATAACTAACTGCACACACTTCTTGGGAGTAATGTATGTATGAAAATAAGAGTAATACATTGAATAAAGTTTTGTCCGAAATTGCTTTTATTTCAGCGTCATGCAGTAGAATAAGGATCACAACTGCAACACAAAATTAACTTCTTCTCAGAAAGCAGCTACACGATGGGTCTGTAATTCAACTCAACTATGTACCGTACGTTGACCCCAGGATGTTTTCAAAATGATGTCCATGTAGAGGAAAACAGTGACGCGCTCGACGTCTATCACAGTCATCTCATTCTGTACAGTTGCACAGCTGTTTTCAATTCTCCGCAGTCGTTGTGTTACATTGTCGATTGCAACCCAATACGTGAGCTCCTTGAGACGGCCGCAAAGGTAGAAGTCCAGAGGTTAAGATGTGGAGGTCTGGCGGGCCAAGCAACTGTCCCTGTCCACATATTGGGATAAGCAACTTTGACATACTCTCTCGCTTCCCGAGTGAAATGTGGAGGGGTATCGTCGATAAAGCATGTACTGGCCCATAATGTAATGCCTATCACAAATGACGTTATGCGTCAAAACTCGGGAATAAAGCAGTTTCAGACGAAACTTTATATAATATTTTATTCTTATTTTTAACCATACATTATACCCACGAAGTGTGTACAGTTACTTTTGAACCACCCTGTATATCGTAATTAACATCACCTTTAATGACGAACAATTTTTAGATACAAAAAGCGAGCTTGAATATAAACATGTTTCAAAAATGGTTCAAATGGCTCTGAGCACTATGGGACTCAACTTCTGAGGTCATCAGTCCCCTAGAACTTAAACCTACTTAAACTACTTAAACCTAACTAACCGGCGCCGGCGGCGAAGGACCGACGGAGACGAAGGGTGCTGAGGCTGCGGAGTCCTCATGGGCACCAACTCCGAAAACGAAAAACCTGCGGCAGGACCACGTAGGCGCCAAAAACGAAGTTAATTTTGACAGCGCTTTTGCAGCCCGGTGGATCCTGTGTGACAGAGTGACGGACCAAGACTCCGGCGGTACGCCCTTTCCCAGTGCATATGTTTTTGCCAAAAGCTCTGAATAATACCAAATCATGCACTTTAAACTTAGAAGGCAGCGAAGGAAGGGCCGACCTCAGCGGGGGATGCAGCCGCTGAACCGGTATCGTAGATCGGCATCCATGCAAGAACTCCTCTGGCGATTTGCCTATATGTGACTGGGAACGGTAAGACGAGAGAAAGTACACTACCGCTTGTTCCCACGTATACGAGGATCGTAACTTATTCACCTGTTGCAAGAAAGTTCAGACGTAAGTGTTCGTTTCACCATTTGGGTGTGGGTGGAACGGTGCGGTCGTGACATGCTTGATGGAGCTGGCGTCACAAAACTGCTCAAATATCAACAATGTGAACTGTAGTCGACTATCCGAAAGATCACTTATGGTAAGCATTTGATGCAAATTACTATCGTTAGAATCTCGATAGTGTCAGCTGTTGTGGTGGAGAGCATGGGCACCAAGAACGGAAAATTGATAAAACCGTCTTCAACAAGAAGCCAACGGGAGTTCCAGTAGGGACCTGACAAGTCGTTAAGCCCAGCTAGACATCGAGTCACATGAGCGTGGATGACAAGTACAGGAACGTCATTCCACGCCTCTTCAGCTGTAGGCTCCATAAATCCTAATAACTAAGGAGTGGTTGCGTGCCAGTCTCTCGTCATTCCAATTTCACATGTTTCGAAAGGGTGAGAGATCTGAAGAACATACTAGTCGGCACAAGAGTCGACTACTCTTCCTATGGAAGTAGGTTAGGACAGTATGGGCACCGTACTGTCTTTTGTGATCTTGTTGGACGATAAAGTCACGAAAATCTTGAAGTTAAGATACAGCCACCAGCCGTGTCACGTCAGATGTGTGACACAAGCCGTCCAAATGCTGGCGTCATATACACTCATGCTCATAAATTAGGGATAATTGCAGAATGTGGCTCTACACAGCGTGGCACTACACAAAACGGGCGCTAATAGCATAGGCACATAGGGAACACACACGACGCAGATCTGAAAGTCGACGGAATTGGTGATAAGTTGAGAAAACCGTCCCGAACACATGTGCTAAGAAACGCCACTGTTTCCTGCGCATGTACCCCGACATTAATATGGGATATGATTACCGTACACTCGTCCACAGGCCGCACAACGGGTTGGTATACTTTGGATCAGGTGCTATAGCAGCTGTTGGGGTATAGCCTCCCATTCTTGCACCAGTGCCTGTCGGACTTTGGAAGTGTCCTAGGGGCTTCAAAACGTGCAGCGATACGTCGACCGAGAGCATCCCAGACGTGCTCGATGGGGTTTAGGTCTGGAGGAGAGGCAGGCCACTCCATTCGCCTGATATCTTCTGTTTCAAGGTACCCCTCCACGACGGCAGCTCGGTGGGGCCGTGCGTTATCATCCATCAGGAGGAAGGTGGGACCCACTGCACCCCTGAAAAGGCGGACATACTGGTGCGAAATGACGTCCCGATACACCCGACCTGTTACAGTTCCTCTGTCAAAGACATGCAGAGGTGTACGTGCACCAATCATAATCCCACCCCACACCATCAAACCACGACCTCCATACAGGTCCATTTCAAGGACAGTAAGGGGTTGGTATCTTCACCCCAGATGAAAACCCGGCGGAATCACTGTTCACACTATACCTAGACCCGTCCATGAACATAACCTGGGACCACTGTTCCAATGATCGTATACTGTGTTCTTGACACCAGGCTTTACGTATTCTCCTGTGACCAGGTGTCAGTGGAATGCACCTTGCGAATCTCCGGGCGAATAAACCGTGTCTGTTTAGTCGCCTGTAGACTGTGTGTCTGGAGACAACTGTTCCAGTGGCTGGGCTACGGTCCCGAGCAAGGCTACCTGCAGTATTCCGTGGCCGTGTGCGGCCACTGATGCTGAGATATCGGCCTTCTAGTGGTGTTGCACACGCACCAACACACCTCTGCATATGTGGACTGCTGCTAACGCCACCGTGCGACGACCACCTGTCAAATGCACCGCGTGGTCATGCCCCGAGGTGATTTAAGCCAGCAAACCGCCCACCAGAGCGTTTTTTCACCATGTATCAGCATTATCCTTAATTTATGAACATGAGTGTACATTGAGGTGACAAGTCATGGGATAGCGGTATGTACATGCATGGCAGCATTATCGCACAGACAATGTATAAAAGGCAGTGCACTGGCAGAGTTGTCATTTGGACTCAGGTGTATCATAGGAATATGTTTCCGGCGTGATTGTGGCCACACGAGGGGAATTAACAAATTGTGATTGCTGATAGTAATTGGAGTTACATACATAGGGCACTCCAGTTCGGAAATCAATATGGAATCCAGTATTCCGAAATCCACAGTGTCAAAGTGTGCCGAGAATACCAAATTTCAAGCATTACCTCTCACCACGGACAATGCAGTGGCCGACGGCCTTCACTTAAAGTTCCAAAGCAGCGGCGTTTGCGTAGAGTTGTCAGTGCTAACAGACAAGCAACACTGTGTGATATAACCTCAGAAACTAATATGGGAAGTACAACGAACGTATCCGTTAGGACAGTGTGGCGAAATTTGGTGTCAGTGGGCTATGTCAGCAGACGACCGATGCCAGTGCCGTTGCTAACAGCAAGACATCGCCTGCGGCGCCTCTCTTGGGCTCGTGACCCTATCGGTTGGACCCTAGACGACTGGAAAAAACGTGAGTCCCCATTTCAGTTGGTAAGAGCTGATGGTAGGGTTCGAATGTGACGCAGACTCCACGAAGCCGTGGCCCCATGTTGTCAACAAGGCACAGTGCAAGCTGGTGGTGGATCTATAATGGTGTGGGCTATGTTTACATGAAATGTACTGGATCCTGTGGTCCAACTGAACCGATCATTGACTGTAAATATTATTCTCGGCTGCTTGAAAAGCGTTTTCAGTCATTCATGGACTTCATGTTCCCAACAACGATGACCGAGCGAGGCAGCGCAGTGGTTAGACACTGGACTCGCATTCGGGAGGACGACGGTTCAATCCCGCGTCCGGCCATCCTGATTTAGGTTTTCCGTGATTTCCCTAAATCGCTCCAGGCAAATGCTGGGATGGTTCCTTTCAAAGGGCACGGCCGACTTCCTTCCCCCTCCTTCCCTAATCTGATGAGACCGATGACCTCGCTGTCTCGTCTCCTTCCCCAAAACAACCCAACCCCCAACCCCAACAACGATGAAATATTTATGGATGATAATGCGTCACGTCACTGGGCTACAATTGTTTGCCATCGGTTTGAAGAACATTCTGGACAGAGAGAATGCATTTGCCACCCAGATCACCCTATATAAACCCATCGAACATTTATAGGACATAGTCTAGAGGTCAGTTCGTGCAGCAAATCCTGCACTGGCAACACTTTTGCAGCTATGGACGGCTATAGAGGCCGCATGGCTCAATATTTTTGCAGGGGTCTTCCAACGACTTGTTGAGTCCATGACACGTCGAGTTGCTGCATTACGCCGGGAAAAAGGAAGTCCAGCACGATATTAGGAGGAATCCCATGACTTTTTTCACCTCCGTGATTACGAAACAATCTTCCGACGTTCGTTCTCCTCAGAACCTTAACACATGGATACGTTCGTCGTTGTGCTGAAGGCAGAACTATTTCTCGTCTGAAACGTTTCCACTCTCTCCTATGTCGAGTATTGCCGTTAGGTACACCATTGTAGACTCACTTCTCACTGTTACTGCATCAAGGGAAACGACAACGATGGTCGCCGTGCTGACAGTATGCTGTGCTGCACATGTCAGTGTGGATAATTGTCTGGCTATAAACAAGTCCATTTGTGGCTCAAGGTACGTGATGTGGCTGTACGATCCTACACGGTCAATCGAATAATAACGTGTCCTCTCTGGCGCTAGCCTCGTGGAGTCGCTGAGATGCTGCATGCCGTTGGGTGTTTTGCATTTGAACCCCATAATTCGATATTATCATGCCAGTCGTGTGATGCTGACTAACATGAGCAGCAATTTCGCATTACCGATAGGATACAGTATTCTCACAACCACACACGATTTTAAAGTGAGAAACCTGCTGCATAATCTTACCATGTGTACATAGTGTAGATGGCATTGCTATACCTACTTTGTGAGGTTGCTATAATAAACTAATCATTTGCATTTCCAAGACTGTAATGCATTTTATGCCAATTTGACGTTCGTTCCATGCCACCTTCATAGTGCCGAAATTTTAGTGGTCATCAGTGTAAATATCCATGAGTGGAGTCCTCTGTGTCAACGGGGGTGCACAAACATGATCCTTTGACTCATAATTAGAACCCAAACTACCTTCATCACTGAGCCTGTGAATCACATGATTCATCTCACTGACTGCTTCATATCGCCCCACTCCACTCACCCATAATAAATTATATCGAAAATGTTTGCAGAACACCAGACAAAAGCCACCTGCCTATTCTTGATGATACCCACGTAGCAAGCACCCTATTTAAATCTATAGCTACGTACCCAGATCTAGGGTACAATGCACGGTAAAGGTATGTAAGGGTACGATTCGTTGACCACATAGCGTACCTGCGTTAGCCTGTTGATAATTTGTAGCTGATCTGTCTTTATAACTTTTCGTGTTGTTTGGAAGTTATATTTATGTGAGGTCTTACTCCTATTATATCCGAAGTAATTGTGTATATTATCGGATCTGAATGTGAAAAACGAATTCAGTCTCAGTACCGGGTAACTCTTGTATGTTAAAAGTTGTCGCAATCCAGACTTCTTCGTTCTCCGTTGCTATCTATGTCAGTCATCAGCAATCTCTTCTCAACTAACATTTAATGTGGTACTGATCGACGTCTAATTGGTATATTATATCTTTTTACATAATCTATTTCGTTCATTGCTTTATCGAAATTAAGTGATTTGTGTCCATTAAATTCACGTGAAAACTAACTGGCTTACTCACACGCATAATTTCGCGTCACCGGAGATGCTATAGCCTGCCTCTTCGTTGATAATCTCTGAGAGGTAATATTATTCCTTTGGTATAATTTATAAAATCATTAAGTTGTCCTTTTCTGTTATACGCTCACTTTAACTTTTCATCATATGATAACTTTAAACGTGTCTGATTGTGTCGATTACTAAACAAACAATAGCATATTTATATCAGTTAAATTCTTCAGAAAAAACTGTCGTAAATCCTGTACACCAGAGATAATCGTCACTTCATAGCTGTCAAATCCTATCACCTCTGACCTACGTAACCAAAATTAGTAAAAAGTCAATTTTAAAATTAAGTCCACTTCCCAAGAAACTGATTAACGTTTACTGCACTTCAATGTCCCCTTTTTAAATTTAAATTTTGCCTGCCACAAACTTAGTTACGGTTCCGTAAAATAATGCTTCAATATTTGGTCACTAGACAGCGGAGTATCCTACCGCCAAAGATCTTCTTCCACATTTTCAATCACTCAAAATTAACCTTGAAATGCATTTCCATTTGGCGAAAAATTCTTCCGATGTGATCTTTTCAAAATTCTTTATAAATGACAATTCTGACACAGGCAGATTTCAAATAACGACTTTTTCATAATAGTTCTGTAGACATGAAACGCAAACCTTGTACGTATACTATACATTTCATGTACATATGTTCACACGTCGAAAGTATGTGCAGAACAGTAGTTTACAAAATTACACATTTGTAACTCTGCTATTTTTATTGTTGAAGTATAAAGGTCTCGGAAGGAACTCAGTGCTCCAGGCATCTCCTTTCAACAGGTAGCCGCCGACTAGGAGGCGGAACTACCCAGCCGGTTTCTGTTTTGAGTTTCTGCGGCTCCGAAGACGCCCTTCGCTGCCAAGTTGCTGCCGTTACGTTAATGGAGCAAAGAATTAAAGAGCTGTGTAGATACAATTTTGAGCACTTTACATATTATTTATAATAAAAGTTCAAATCTTATTAACACCTTATTCCATAAACTAACTCGACGTATCGTTAAATCTGGTAGAACCAATAGTGACGTTCATAGTGTATTCTATGTCACTACGAAGGGCATTTCGCACCAACATGAATTACTTTTGCGCGAGTGGAGCGAGTGAAAAATTACTATCTGTATGTATCGGTTCGCACCCTAATGTCTCTTGTTATAATCTCATGAGATATATTCTGAGTGTAGAACTTAACGACGAAAGTTACGTTCGCGTGATGTGTCACTGCCAAGAAAGATAGATGGACGAAGCTTAGGCAATACATAGAAACAACTGTTACAAGAGGTAACTGAAAGAAATACGCAGTGAGGTGGTCAAAAATAACACTTTTATTCTACAATTTCGCTGAGGTCACTGCGATTCCTGATGAGCCCCTGTGCATTAGAAAAGGCAGAGCATGGTTCTTGATAGGATTCGTGATCACCATGGACAGCTATGAATGTTCTGCAAAGGGCTCCCATTCTGGCCGCGAGGTTGGTAAGGAGTCCTTGAGGCGGAGCATTCCATTCCTCCACCAGCGAAATCGAGTTTTGTGGATGGTCGTTGGTGCATGTGGACGAGCTGCAATACATCCCTCGACGCATCCCACATGTGCTCGGTGGGATTTAGGTGGGGGGACTGGACAGACCTATCCATTCGACAAATATCCCATCGCTGCAAGAGCTGCTCCACATGCGCTGTTCGATGCCGTCGCACATTGTCACCCACAAAAACGAAGGCAGGGCCGAATGCACCCTTGAAAAGACGCACTTGGGGAAGGGGCACACCTCATAAGAAGAGTTGACTGGTAAGAGTACCGTGTTCGAGGATTTGGAGGTCAGTATGCCCTTGCAACATTATGCTACCCCGTATAATAACTCTTGGACCACCGACACTATCATATTCGACCATGTTCCTGGGAGCATTACGTGTTTCCACCTTTCGCTGTTTGAGGGTACGTCAAGAATCGCTACTCAGACTGAAATTACGAAGGGCACGTGACCCACTTCCTCGCTGGTCCAGTCCCCATACTCTTCGCACCATCGGAAACGGTGTCACCGATGTGCGGATTTTAATGGAACACAGCTACTTGTCATTGGGCAAAGAGACCACCCTCATGCAGTCACGATCCTACTGTGGAACGTGACATCGTGTGCCTTGCGGTCATGTTAAATGTGGTTGTAGTTGCACATGCTCTCTACGTGCATCCCTTCTTGCCCGTTTCTCAACGTAGCGGTCACCTGCTGCTGTAGTTGATTGTGGAAGAAGACCACCTCTCCTTCGGACAGAAGTGCTTGTGGTTTTGAAGGCTCCCCACGCACGCGAAACAGTGATGTGAGCAATACCAAACGCCTGGGCTACACTCGTCACACTTTGTCCTTCTTCTAATTTCCCAATGACTCTTCCCCATCTGAAGACATCCATATGTTTTTGGGTTGGGGTTGTTTGGGGGAGGAGACCAAACAGCGAGGTCATCGGTCTCATCGGATTCGGGAAGGAGTGGGAAGTAAATCAGCCGTGACCTTTCAATGGAACCATCCCGGCTTTTGCCTGAAGCGATTTAGGGAAATCACGGAAAACCTAAATCAGGCTGGCCGGACGCGGGATTGAACCGTCGTCCTGCCGACTACTCCGTATGTTGTCTCCGGACCATGTTGTAACAAAAAACACCTCTACTGCGCTCCGTAATTGCTCCCTGATTGACACACACTGTCTTTTCCCGTTTTTTTTCACTGCCTCGTGTTGTGGGGCCAGTCCCATTTTGAGCTCCCAACTTTTTGTGCACGACTGGGAAATCTCTGGCAGCACTCTCTCTCACCATCTTATTTATAACGAATAGTTAATATGTTATTTTTTTATCTAACTCGTTCTTAAGTTTTGCAGGGCAGTGTGTAATGGGGGAAAGCAAATCGTATCACAATCTTCCTCGAATACTAGTTCTCTAAATTTACCCATCAGCGTTTCGTGAAAACGTCGAATTTTTTCACAGAACTGTCGCCTGAGTTCCCTGGAATCTATGCAACATTTCCACATAGGCTGTACTGACCGATTACGATCGCAGCAGTACGTCTCTGATTCGTTAGTCATCCGCTATCATGCAGCACTCCAAACGTTACAACTGGTCGCACTAGCGTCTTGTATGAGATATTCCTTAGAGACGCACCTCAGTTTTCCGGGATCCTCCCAACAAATCTGTTTTCTATTTTGCAGCCCCTCCCATTTTATAGTTAAAATCCGAGTAATATTTCAGAAAAATTATGAACAGTAGAAGCATTACAATCGCCTCTATGTTTTTGTGGAATGATCCAGCAGGAGAAAAGGTAGAATTCAGGCCCTCCACATTCGTCAAGTCGCTGGCGGCTTATGGTGACTCGCAAACCACCGACATTACGTATAAATAATGAGACAACGTGAACGACTGACTGAAGACTTACTACGCAATACTCCGATATCAGTTTTACGTGCTTGTTGTTTTATTAGGTCAAATTATCAAGTTAGTGCGTGTCTGAAGGAAAAAAGGCTGTTGTGAGGATGCACATACGTAACACTTCAAGAGACGAGAGTACTGAACAACTTTCTACTAACCGTGCTATTCGGGACGTAAATTGCTTATGATTTTGATAAGTTATACCTTATTTAATGAATTCACCCTGACACATTAAAGCCGGCCGGTGTGGCCGTGTGGTTCTAAGCGCGTCAGTTTGGAACCGCGTGACCGCTACGGTCGCAGGTTCGAATCCTGCGCCGGCCGAAGTGGCCGTGCGGTTAAAGGCGCTGCAGTCTGGAACCGCAAGACCGCTACGGTCGCAGGTTGGAATCCTGCCTCGGGCATGGATGTTTGTGATGTCCTTAGGTTAGTTAGGTTTAACTAGTTCTAAGTTCTAGGGGACTAATGACCTCAGCAGTTGAGTCCCATAGTGCTCAGAGCCATTTGAACCATTTTTTTTTCGAATCCTGCCTCGGGCATGGATGTGTGTGATGTCCTTAGGCTAGTTAGGTTTAAGTAGTTCTAAGTTCTAGGGGACTGATGACCTCAGTAGTTAAGTCCCATAGTGCTGAGAGCCATTTTTTCTGACACATTAAAACTTTGTAACGGACCACCAAATCGCTAACCCGCGCCCTTGAAAATGTTAAACATTTCTCTGTAACACCCTTCCTTCGTAGGATCCTGTTGCTGTAAGCTATTCAGATGTCTCTCTATGTAATTAATGCAATGGAAGAGAAGGCACTATAAGATCCCAACTGTGACGCAGGTCGCGATTCGTGCGCCGGCAGCTCATTGCGTAAAAGCATTGTCCGCGATAGGCAAAGCCCGGTCCGAACACACAGCTTTACTCGGTGAGGAGGTTTAGTAGAAACAAAGCAGAAAGGGTTTTCCTGATTAAACATTTTAATTTACAAACGTTTCTGTAAACGTTTATTAGTGCCTGCTCCACACACTATCGTACTTTTCTGTCCTTATATATCTCCACAACTCATACGAGTAACTGTCTTCTAGAAACATAGAGAGGTTGGATAAAACTGTGGCAGCACCAAACATATAGCACATTACCACTCCTAATACGGTGTGGAAAAACCGTTGGCATTCAGAATAGCTTCCGTTCGTCACGTAATGGATAAATATAGATCCTGTGCGGTTTTCCAAGGAATCGTATGCCATTCTTCCTGCAAACTACTGGAAAGACCAGTTAACGATAATGGAGTTGGATAGCGATCACGCAAACTTCTCTCCAAAGTAGACCACAAAGGCTCGATAACACTGAAATCTTGTGATGGCCAGGACAGATGCGAAAATTCATCCTCATGCTCACAGAACGATACCTGGGCGATATGAGCTGTGTGAACAGGCGCTCCGTCGTCGTCGAAGACAGTATCGCCATTGGGGAATAACTGTTGTATCGTGGCATGAAGCTGATCATACAGAATTGTAACATAGTCCTTGAAAGAAATGCGACCACGCAGATTACCCATAGTTCCACGGATATAGCTGCCCAATTCGTCACAGAACTTTCGGGATGTTTTACATTTGGCAGCAAGCAGTCTGCATCGTAGGCTCGGAGTCGACATACACCAGACGTACACTCGGCCAGAAGTTGGAAACAGTGTGGAACAAGACTCATGTGACAAAATTATTTTTTCATTGCTTCATAGGCCAGGTGTTACTGCTGTGGCACCACGCTTTCCCATTACGGGCGTCTGCACCGCTGGTGCGTGATTTTGGAATTCCAGCTCGCCGTGCAATTCCCAGGATTTGGAGCTCACTTCGTGTTTTCTTGGTGCTAACTGGTTTCTTGGGTGCGACATTCAGTTCTGCAATTACTATTGAAGCTGTCGTCCTCTTATTTTTCGTCACAATCCTCTTCAATGACCGTCTGTCACGATCATTCAACATCCACTTTCGTTCGCGTTGTGTCTTAGCTGATGGTGTTCTTCTCCGATTTCCTTGTGTGATGTATGTGTCTTCGGTGCAGCGCCTCTTGAAACGACAAACACTTAGGTTATAGAAGCACCACCATATGAACACTAACAATTTGCCCACGTTCGAATTCACTTAGCTCCGACATAATGCACTCACCTGCACACAACCCTGTTCTGATCGCTACTCACACTTGCAACGTATTGGCAGCGTTGCACAGGTGCCGTCGAGGTCAAAGACATCAGCGCCACCTGCATGCTTGCCTAGCATCTGCATTTTTATTCCAGCACGAATTTCTCGCGCTGTTTCCATATTTTGTCCAACCCTCGTATATGACAATTCTTGTAACTCATGTGGGCTCCAGGTTGGTCGTAACTACCTAAACAGTCTCCTAACCCGTAGCTGTCCACATCTGAATACCGTTCTAAAAAAAGGATTTTCTGTCTGCCACCATCTTGTCGACCACCCTGCATTCAGCATCGAAAGGACAGGAAAGAGGTAAGGATATAATGTGACGTCGCTCTCGAAGTCCTTAAATATGGAGCGCAAACTCGACCTGGTCAAGGATGAGGAAAGGTCGGCGGTGACGTTTTGGAAGGGACAAATTCAGAACCCGCTTTCAGGAATATAAGAGAACCTCAGAAAACCTAAAGCTCAATGCCTGAACAGAGATCTGTATTTTACTCCTTCCGAAGACACGTCAATTCCTTTAGACACTACGCTAACTCTCAAGAATGGTAATGGTAAACGTTCTAAGTCCCTTGTTTTCATAAAACATGCTTTCAGTGTTATTGTGTTCTATTGTGTTCTCGATACTCTGTTGTATGTTCCTAGAAGTGTCCCAACTGTCAAATCATGGAAAACATGTTTCAAACATCAATTACTAGATGGCGTATGGTCTTTGTACTTACCAGTCGTTAAGGTCTCCTTCATCCAACCTGGGATCATTTGAAGAAATAACGCACAAGTGTTTTTTTTTTTTACGTAGGAACAGCATTTTGAGCTGCGATAGAGATTTTGTAATTATAGAGAAACGAAGAAGGGTAAGGAAGGCCTTTGCCCCGCAAAATTTACGCAAGATTGTTGAGCCAGCTGAAGCTATGAACCAGTTCAGTGTAATTATAATGCACACAACCGACTTCTTTGATTTTAAAAATGGTACTAAAAGACTGGCAAAGCACGCTTGTAAGATCTCCAAATGGAGTATGATCAAACTGTCTCATCCTCATCCATCTCAAATCGATATACACGGTCCAGTCACGTTAATACGACCACCGCCTATGTTCGAAATCAACGCGCAATAACACCCACAGGCGTTTGGTGTCAGCACTAGCAGTGGAGGGTAAATAGGGTCCAGGGGACGCAGAAAAACTGCAGTCATTGTTGTAATGTGGTAACGAAGCGATTTATCTGACCTCCAAAAGAGCATGTTTATTGGTTTGCGGGTCAAGGATAGAAGCAATACCGAAACGGCTAACTTCGTAAACCATTCGCGTGCCGCCGTGGTTAAAATATACTATGGACGGAAAAATGTTGCTATCCAAAGTTGGCGCCGAGCCAACAGTGGTGCACAGTGGGTCATAGATGGCACGGGTGAACGACGGCTGCGCATGTGTACAGGCGAATAGACGTTAAACTGTTGAGCAACTGACGGCCCAGGTGAACCGAGGGGCTACCAGCACTGTCACCTCAACGACCGTTCAGCGAACGTTGCTGCGTATGGGCCTCTGCAGCAGGCGCCTGGTTCACGCTCCCGTGCTGTCTGCTGTCCATCTGAGACGGAATTTGCACACCATCACGCAACTGGACATCCCCCGAGTGGCAACAGGTGCCCTTTTGCTCCATCGGACAGAAGGCCATTGGCGTGTACGAGGAAATACGTCTGAAAGCAAACATGGAGGGTGCGTTATGGTCTGGGGAATTTTTCATGGCATTCCCTGAGTGATTTTGTCATTCTGAAAGGAGGAGTAGATGAACACAAATATGCGTCTATTCTGCTTCTCTACGTGCAGTTTGTGTTTCCTCAGTACGATGGCAGCTGCCGGCAGGACTATGCAAAGTGTCACACAGCTGACAGTACACGCGCATGGCACGAAGAACACCAGAATTAATTTTCCGTACTCCGCTGGCCACCAAACTCTCCTGATTTAAACCGAATAGAGATTGTGTGGGATCACTTCGATCATGCTTTTGAGGCCTCGGATCCTCAACCGAGAAATCTAGCCCATCTGGCCACGGCACTGGAGGTAGCGTATGTCCACATCCCTGTTGGTATCTAACAACCTCACTGACTTTTTTCCTGGACGTCTCACAGCGTTCCGCGCTGAGAAAGGTGGTTAGACAGGCTGCTGACAGGTGGCACATTAATGTCACTGGACAGTGTGTAAAAATACTTACTCTGAAAGAAAGAATGGAAAAAGTGATTGGATTCAAAAGATTAAAGACAATACCATATGCTTTCCGTGTCGTACTTCATCTGAAAGGCCAATCATGTCTCTCAGTTAGAAAACAGAAAAATCTGGTGACAATTTTTCCATTTCTTTCTCAACAGCATAGAGATTTTCCCAGCGAACTTAATAACACGTAATGCCAAAAATGGGGTTGTGTTAGAAACAGACGGATCTTATCTCTTGGATTTTATTTTCTTGTTTCGCTGTAAAAAAATTTAAAGGCAATGAGAAATGGTTTTTGTCGACTACAGTAGTAATAGCTAAAACGGTATTACTCTTGATCTATCACACACAAAACGTACTACCTCTTTATTAAGGGCACCGGAAACAAAAACTTTCTTGTTATCACTTAGTTCCTGGTACGGCACTTAGAACGTTCTTAATATTTTTTTTTTATTTTCTAATTTGTCTAGTTACTCTTCTTAGTGATGAGGTATGCAGCACACTTCTGTGATATCAGAATATCTTCTGAGGCTTTTCAACGGAACTAAGTTATATACAAAAAGAGAGACACTGTCTTTTGAGTCTCCTGACAAATGAAATTTAGCACTTCGAACCCTTTCCACTCTTCATGACAGCAGCATACATAAGCTCGATGCATGTCTTGCTCGTTCAAGTAGTGCATTTTATGATGATTTACAATGAATTACGTGAGCTCATCAGCACATTGTGGCACGTTCTGTGAATACGGAGCATCCATATGCCACAGAGACTGCAATGGGGGCTCGAGTATGCTGCCCAACTCTGCAGAGCCTTCTTCAGTCCTCATATGAGAAAGCTCACGTGCTCATGTATTAGCTTCCGTACGAGATTTATCCAACACGTAATGATCCTCTACGGCCTACTTGTGCAAATACGATGATTTTGCTACTTCGATTCGACCAGTTAAGTATGAGTATCGCTAGTTGGATAATATGATATTTGAGGATAGAGAGAGTTGTGTTCCGCATGATCGACGTTTCTAACGTACACTGATCTTGATGAAGAAGACCAAGATTGTTGTTTTTATCCTTTTACTCGAATTAGCTGGTCAACGTATGGCGGATTAAACAAAAGGCCAGTGTGCAAGAATGTTTCACTTCTTGTCGCATTTTAAGACTAAGCTTATTTACAACAGGGAATCTTCACTCATCTACAGTGTTGCACAGTACGTACTTACACAGCATACGCTTTATTTCCTCAGAAACCGAAGCCACTGCTACACTCGCGTTCATTCACGCGCCCGTGATACCGATTGATGAGCCACCTACCGGTGGCATCGCTAACTTCATGCTGGAGCCTGCGCCAGCGTCCACAGGTTGCGCCGTTAGAGAACACACGGCAACGTTGCTCGCACACCACGATAACCTCTACTGGACTTAGACAAGGCGGGGTAATCAAAGTTAAATATAATTCAAAGAAACATATGTAGCGAGTTGTAGAAAGATATATGAAATTAGTGAAAACATCTTTTCCCATTCTAACCAGTCTACAGAAATATTTCAAGCACATTTTGATATTAAAATGATTTATTTTCTGACGTTATTTTTACTGTGTAATAAATAATTATAACAGTACAAAAAAAGATTATCAGTTTGAACTGTGAAAATGCAACACCTTCTCTTACATACTTGCTTCTTATCAAATTACATTTTCAACAAAAACTAGCAGCGAGGTAATGTGAAACAGCATCGAGAAGCAGTCGCCAAATCTTCCGAGTGTTGACACAGGTGCATAAGCGTGCGGGCAGGAATTACTACAATGGATCTCATGACTCATATACACGGGATTTATGCTTACGGATTAAGATTTTTCATCTTTGTCTGTCGATTCTATGCATGGAAGTAGCGGAATGTCAATGTTGTGACCAGTTACATTCTTACAAACTACGTAAGATGGCACTTACAGTAATATCCCTGAGCTGGCATTGATGTGGGAGTAAGTCAACAAGCCACCGAGTTACCAGCTTTTACTCCGTGACCAGCCGTTCATTACTGTGTTACCGATTCAGTAGTAACGTTACTTGGAGTTGTTAGTACGACAAAATGTCTCTGAAACCTGTTCCATACAAAGTGGTAAGTCGTATTTTCCGTCTTAAATGAAATTTGCTAAATTACATTCAGTGGTAACGCCTAATTTTGTGTTTTATTATAACCTAACCGATTTGTATACTTCCTTTGTGCAGGCTACTTTTAAATGTAAATATAACTCCCGTAATTTGGAAGTGAATGATGTACGGAAGTTGCACTCACAGTTTTGGAACCAAAATGGATAAGTCAGGGTAATTTTCTTTTTTATTTAATCAGCTTAGTGCAGGTAAAACAAAGTAGGCTGCGTAATATCGACGAACCTGCTTTGAGCAGAAGACAAATATCTGTCACGTACTGTTTGCCTTCGAAAGGTGGGTACGCTGAAGTACATGTGAAGACATTCAAAGATATCTTAGAAGTATAACAAAAGGGTGTTAACACTTTCACTAAAGAAAAAGAAAAAAAGAAATAAAAAGAAAGGGAAGCATTGTTTTTCAGATCAGAGAGATAAGAATTCGCGATCTCACGCCCATAAAGTGAAAATGCGGTGAACATGACAGAGAGCTCGTAAGGACTCACATCTCGTCATTTCCTACAGATAAAAACCACTATTCACGATAAAAATCTTCAAAACAATATTTAAGTCTTGATCTTAATATCCAAATTACACATCGCGCCTTTATGTCGGCATACCGCGAATCAGACACCATCCAGCGATTTCATCGAAGAGTTTTTACGACATCGTTTCTCAACTTCTCCTTCCTTCGCTCTCGAACTGACGCATGTTCGACATGTGACCCTCTGAAAACAAAAACAAAATGTACAATGAGATCAGAAAAACTGTATCTTATTTGTACAAAAGTGTTACATCACAGGAACGCTGAAAAAGCTATAAAACTTTTGAGTGATGATAATGCTGCTTTATGGATGCTCTGAAGTAACATATGCACTGTCAGTATGGACATGCAATAGGCGTTATTAACACCCACGCTCACACACCAACATGTTTCACAGTCGTCAGCTGTGGAACTTAAACCTTTCCATTCACGTTGGAGATCTAGCAAGAGTTTCATGTGTTGTGGCATGAGGGCATTGCTCGCCGCGGAGGAAATGAGGTAGCCTCTTGTCTTCTAGAGGTGCTCACTTACGATACAAAGAACTCTGACCGTACGGTGTGACGCCTGCGCTGGCAAAATCAAGGTCAGATGTCGAGGCGTTCGTCTATACCATGTGACCGAGATTTCGGAATAATAGAGAACAGAAAGAAGG
The DNA here is from genome assembly GCF_021461385.2 of Schistocerca piceifrons. Classification (NCBI taxonomy): domain Eukaryota; kingdom Metazoa; phylum Arthropoda; class Insecta; order Orthoptera; family Acrididae; genus Schistocerca; species Schistocerca piceifrons. The sequence goes on from NC_060149.1 coordinate 583,973,925, forward strand.
TTTCACAACCAATGACTCTTGATGAAATAGCTGATATGGTTAGAGAAGTAAATAATGTACAACCACTCAGTGTTGCGAAGATAAAGGAGGAATATTTCTATGATTTCGCCTCTGTATGCGATACGTTATTCCATACAGCACCAGTGAAGTTCAGTTCTGTTCCTCGCATTAGAACAGTGAGGGATAAGCTGACCATCATAGAAATAAAAGATTTTTTCAATGAAATGGAACCGTGGAAGTAGCATAACATTTTTAAAAAGGGTAAATCTGTCAAGGACATCTCTGCAGTTCGTTCTCAAACACCAGTTGGACGATGACCTATCATTAGAGATGTCAAAAAAGAGATAAATAAATATAGAGAAAACTAGGCAGAGCAAAATCAGAATCACCATGGTGCTACGAACTGCGACACTTAAAGTCATTCTTACTTGACGCCTCCTCTCTACATGTTATAGCATTTGTTTAACAGTAATCCGCCCTTCTTGAGCTACCATCATTTGGCTTAAGTGGTGCTCCAGACTTGGCTCCCAACTATCATTCAGAAAGGTACGATTATTTTTGAATAAGATCTCTAGTGGTTTGTTTGGTCAGTACAGCTGTGCACTGTGTAACACCTAAATACTGCGTGTTTCCCGCCTACTGGTATTTTTACCGATACGTATGATCGAGCACTATCTCTTACACCCACTGCTGCACTATGGTAGTAAAATGGTAAGTCAATCAGTACTCAGTTCCACTACAAGTTGTAATTCCCATGCCAACTCTCCTTGCGCCTTCTTCAACGCCTTCAGAAATTTCTCAGGTGACAGCAAGACAGGACTTATTTGACCACGTAGCGCCCAATGGACTCCCTCCTGCAAATTCATTAGCTCGACCCTGACGAGGGGCGTTTGAAAAGTCCACGCAAAAATAAAAACTACTTACGTGTTTGGGATAAACCAGTCTTCTTTTAGACTGATACACTTCGTCCAACGCTGTTCTAATTTGTTGATCCCTTCCGAATAATAGGAATCGTCCAAGTCTGCAAAATAGCTCTTAGTTGTGTCAGTACGTGTGTGGGTGTTACGTGGACGAGTTGCGCAATGGATTGATCTGACAAGTATCCTTGGGCTCCCGCAAGAAGCAATTTCCACCCCACACTACTACAGAAGTCAGACGGACGATCCTAACGTACAAAAATGCCTGAAAATCTTTCAGAAATAGATATCTTCTTGAGTCGTCCGCTGTAAGGAAAATACACAAAAATATTCTATTTTCTTACGTAACTAGTGTGATAATTGGGTACTGGAGTATTACTAGTAAGTGTGAGAAAAAACATTAGGCGAACGCAAAATAATATCTGTTGCAAAATCTGAGAAAGTCAAGTGAAACTTTTATTTATAAACTGATACACACATTTCCGGGCTCTTTTCGAAATAGGTTACTTCTTGTGGATAGGAACCCTGTTAATGAAATTTATATACAAAGTGTGGGAAAGCTCTTTTATACCTTTTCTTTAAGAATGTTATTTACTCGGCAGAATGGCTGAGAGACGCGCCTACTCAACTTGAATAATTATCCGATTGAACTTTTCTAAGTACGGTCGAGGCTGTCGCCTGATAAATGTAGTGGAGTGACGTGAATGAAGTATGTTATTTGTAATGGAGGAAAGATGGGGCTCGCCTACGCTGTAGCGCACAATACCGTGAGCTGCGACGACTGCTGCCTGCGTCGTGCGCTGCTGAAAAATAGCGAAACTACATCGTTCTATCTGGATTGACCTTCTCCAATCGAGATCTCACTACGCCTTGATCAAGTCAAGGACTCCTATCTGCCCCTAGTCTAACTATTAGCGTGGTACACCGGTCAGATAACCAGTCCACCATGATACCACTCAATGTTCGCTCACAGGCACTAATACTCTGTGTTCACACCGCACATTCAGCGTCGCGGCCAACACAGTAAACAGATGTTTAATCGCGAGCGACTCAGTATAGAGTATCACTCCGATTCGCTGGTGCTCTCTCAGTGCACTACTGAGTTCATGTACGAGCACACTTGCTCCCGCTACGTGTTCCCGCATCACCAGAACCACCCCTCTCCACGCAAAAAGCGAAAGGGTATATCATCCGCAGTCTTTCCCTCACTCCTCCGGCTCATTGCGTCAGAAATAGTTCGCCAATCAGCGTTACTCTTACAAACGGGAGAATGGCGCTCCGTTTAAGCCGACCAATCCGGAAATATATAGCATCTGCGTTAGGTGTTTACTGTCCACCTGTGAGAACTCTGAAACTGCGCACTAGGTCCGTCAAAAAATGCGTATGCTGAGGCTCTCCCAAACAATACAAAGGCGTTTTGCCTTTCATACGGTAGTCACCACACGAAATTTTTGTTCGTCCATTTTTTGACAACCACTCGACTTCCTTGATTCACAAGAATGCCAAACACAAAGAAATATACCAACATGGCTGAAACTTGGTGTGCGTTCTTTACAAAGATGCTACTAACTGAACATGACCACGATACGCGCCGGTGGTACCATCTCTCGGACTTTGCACCGACATTTCAAACGCCCCTCGTACGTCCCAGATGCTATCATCTAGCGACTGAAATAATCTTGTCAAGGTTAACCTTGCATTAATACCTGCATAAATTCTTGCACTGCCTCTTAATGTTAGTTACGCCAATCTCCCAGTTCATAAATCGTGTGGAGTGCCACTCCACAGTAACATATTCGCTTCTGCTAACACTCTTGCGGCTTCTGCCGTGTCATTCAATTTGCTCACGTGCGACCAATGTCCCGAAGACGGTCTTCAATATTCTACCTCCAGCATCCGTCCTACGCTCGGGGCAGAACTGCTTCAATCACCTCTTGCACCTGATCCTTTAATCATACATATATCCCGAGCAAGATCCTGTGTTCCTTTGAGACTTCTCTTTGCTTCCCACTGCTAATCGTCAATTCTTGCACCCCTGAAAATAATTCTTCCATACCATTTATGGATAGAAAATACCACATCTGATTATCTGGAAAACAACACTCCACCGTCCAATTGATGCATTACTACACTCACAGCGAAGAAGTATAGTGTTGCCAAAACTAACACTAAGGCGCTGCAGTAATGGACAGTGCGGCTGGTCCCGGCTAAGTTTCGAGTCCTCCCTCGGGCATGGGTGTGTGTGTCTGTCCTTAGGATAATTTAGGTTAAGTAGTGTGTAAGCTTAGGGACTGATAACCTTAGCAGTTAAGTCTCATAAGATTTCACACACATCTGAACACATCATCAAAACTAACATTCTTCTACTCATTCGCCTGAGAACCTAAGGACAGGGATCCATATTACCTCCACTCCCACAAGAAGCTTACTGTTTCTGAACAGTGATCATATTATTGTTCTACTGATAAGACTAGCACATATAAATATATATGTCTATCCCTACTACTATCAACACTACGTCATACACAACAAATACAAATAAACTGCACAAAATCGATACAAGTAACTACTCTTGACCTTAATGTAACACCAATCTGAGATATCTGGACTTCCCTCTTCCGTTGCTCATCGTTTCCATTTTTCCTTTTAATATCTTTCCTTGCCTTTACTTTCACTTAGCATGGAATCGCCTCTGGCGCACACTTGAATGGTCTCAGAAGCCCCACATGCACAATCGTCGCCCTTGTTGGCGTATATGGACTCGACAAGATGACCGATTGGTCCACCGTAGACTGCGCTAACGACCCCCCCACGCCTCACTGCATCTTTCTGTTTCTCTGAAGCCTTCGTATTTTCTCTTTGTTCCATGTTCCACACCTCCTTTACTTTTCTTGCAAAATCGTGGACTGATTCTCCTTTTCTGCCACTCTTCTGGTCAATCATGTCAAAAGGTGACAGCATGTTTTTGCTTTTTGGCATACGCTACCTCGAATAGCGATAACCCAGTTCTACTATTTACTTTAGAGTTATATGCGTTTACGGCAAAAGCTAGGTATACATCTCAGTTTGAATGATTTGAATCCACCCCTAGTAACTAAACATCTTCCCAGTTGTTTTATGTACTCTCTCTCTCCTTCCATTAGTTTACGCATGTAGTGGGCTAGTCCTTAACTTCTTCACTCTCAGCAACCGAAACAATTCCCTCATCAGGTCTGACATGAAGTTCGTCCCCTGATCCGTCATCATCCCCTGTGGCAATCTAGACTTCAATATCCACCTATTAACTAACGTCTGTGCGACTGCGGTTGCCTGTTGCTCCGTAAGTGTCACCATCTCGACGTAACGAGAAAACTGATCTATTACGGTTCAGGACAAAACGATTACCCGCTGGTTTTCGATTGAGTGGTCCACCCCAATGAAACTATATGGTTCTATTGGTTCTGGTAATCTTTATAACAGTACTTGCTTCCGACTCGAATTGGCCCTCTGTGCGCAATCCACATAATTCTTGACCTGTCGAACCACATCATGCTTTCTTCCTCTCCACCTATCTTCTCTCGCACCGTGCTATTCGTCGCCCTGCATCCGACGCAGCCTGACAAAATGTGAACATGCATCCCACGTAATGCTTCCAGTTTTAACTTCGCCGGCACCACCACTCGTGGCCCTAATTTTGTCTCTCTGCACAAAAATCCGTCACACATGTCAAGCTACTTTTGCTCCTTGTACTGCCTACATTCCTCGTCAGTGTTCTGTGCTATTCGCGATTCCGCAAGATCGTGGCCCCATGCTTGTATTACAGCTATCTTTCTGCTTAGCCCGTCTGCATTTGCGTGTTTCCTTCCTGGCTTGTGGATCACTTCGTACTGAGTTTCAATGCCTATCCCGTTAATCTACTAGATGTGTCCTTCAAACCTAGTAACCACTTTAAAGCTGCATAGTACGTTATCACCTTAAACTCCCTCCCGTACAAACAACGTCGAAATTACGTTATTCCATATCCAGACTACCCATCTCTCTCTCCGTTGGAGAGCAATTTCTTTCAGCGGTGTTCAACTGTCTTCATGCAAAGGCAACAGGATGTTCTTGACCATCGACCTTCTGGATCAAAACGCAGCTAAGGGCATGGTTTGACGCATCACAGGACAATATAAATTCTTTCTGAACGTCTGGAAACACCAAAACTGGACTGGATGTCAACAACTTCTTTAACTCGTCAGACGTTCCCTGACATTTCTCCGACCACACAAACTTAACCCCTTTTTTCAACAGTTGTGTAAACGGTCTTGCAATATTTGCAAATTCCTTCACGAACCTATACTAATTCACGAGACCAAAGTAAGATTGTAACTCCCTAGTAGTTTGTGGTACTGGAAAATCTTTCACTACTTGCACCAACCTCTGATCAGTCGTTACACCATCCTTACTTATTACGTACCCGAAACAGTTAACTTCCTCCAGCGCAAACTGACATTTTTCGGCGTTAAGTGAGAGATGTGCTGCCCTTAATCTGCTGAATACTTCTTTTAGGCATTGTCTAAGTTCCTGCGTATCCCATAAACTGACGATTATGTTATCAAGATATACTAAATGGTTTCAGCCCTATCGGTACGTCGTCCAGCAACCGTTGGAATGTCGCCGGTGCATATTTCAACCCAAAAAGTTCCTATATAGGTAGTGTCCACTATATGCTGAAAAAACTGTTTTTATTCCGTCTTCAGGAGCCAGTTATAACTTATAGTATCCGCTCTTTATGTTCAACATCGAGCAATACTAGTTTTTGCGTAGGTTATCTGTGGTCTCAGTGAATAAAGTATGCATCTGTTGTACTCGTGGTGTTCAAATGGCGATAACTGCAGCAAAACTGATACTTCTGCGAACCGTCCATAGACTTCTTAGGTACGATTACAATTCCTGCCCCTACCCCCACCCCATGCACTATTACTTTCTCCTGTGGTTTCGTCAACTAATTGTTGATATATGAACTCTACTAAAACTGGTTGCAAAGTCATCGCTATTCTATATGGTCTTCGGCATATCGATGCTTCTTTTCCTGTTGGAATCCTGTGTTGTATAACGTGGCAGGCAACGGCCCTGTCGGAAGAAACAGATCCTGGAATTCTAGCAACAGCTCCTCCAACTGAGCTCTTTCTGCTCCTTTGACATGTTTCAGCTTCTCACGAAATGCAGTTCTAGCAGGGTCCTGTGCTCCCTTATAGCTCACACCTCCTATGTGGCAGTCTTACTCATCTGGAACCTCTAGTGTAGCTAATAACATTCCCTTTAACTTGACATCTTCAGTGCCAAAATTATACACATAGACGGGTACCACTTTTTCTCCATCCCTTTCCTGTACGCGTACAATACTGCGTTTCACCAAACAACACGCGGAATCTCTAGTGTAGCTAATAACATTCCCTTTAACTTGACATCTTCAGTGCCAAAATTATACACATAGACGGGTACCACTTTCTCAATCCCTTTCCTGTACGCGTACAATACTACGTTTCACCAAACAACACACTGTGCCTAATACTTCACTACTCTCCAATGGTTCTGTAACACATCTACCGGAAAGTTCGGTTCCACATTCACCCACAGTGATTTTGCGGTGCCTTTCGACACACAATCATGCGAATCAAACCATAATGCTATCGCTGGTGGTTCAACTGACCCATCTTGTATACTAGACACTCTTCGCGGCAGATTAACATTGGCAACTGTTTCCCGTAGTCGGAATGTCTTCCCACTCAGTTCCACTATACGTCATCGAAGGTCAATTATGGCATAATGTTGATGCAAAAAATCTAACCCTAGAATCATGATGTACCTCTCGCTTACATGAGAAACCACTTCAACACAGTACCTAAACTTGGTTGTCCCAACCGAAAAATTCACCACCACTGACCCCAATAGTCGCATATCATTATCCCCTACACCACGTAAATCATATCATGGTGGGTTCCACTGCCCCCTACACACTAATTCTCTAGAGGCTATTGATGAATATGCTTCTGTGCGCAACAATATTTTATATTCTCTTCCATTCACAACACACATTATGGCACACTCCGCTTCTGCATTCGTTCAAACTGAACTTATTCATACCGGAACTCCTGTCGGCCGCGCTGGGGCTCCCTGCTAAGTTAAACGGACCCTTCCTGTTCCCTGGACTACCTCTACCATTATCCCTATAACCTCGCCGTTGACCTAAACCTCCTCTACTGTCATATCCACGAATTTGTTGCCGATCCCTGTTACTCCAGTTGCACTGTCAGTTCCGTAATTGGTAACATACTCTTTGTAGATGTTCCGTTCCGGTCGCAGGTTCGAAGCCTGCCTCGGGCATGGATGTGTGTGGTGTCCTTAGGTTAGTTAGGTTTAATTAGTTCTAAGTTTTAGGCGACTGATGACCTCAGAAGTTAAGTCGCATAGTGCTCAGAGCCATTTTAACAATTTGTTCCGTTCGACCGAAATTAAACCACCTAATATTCTATGTAAATACTTGTGTCCACTCTCTTACCCCTGTCGACCAATCGATTCTTTCTTATTAGAAAGCTAACCTAACCCCTTGATTAAGATCTTAAGGCGCCTCCGTGCGCACTCTCCTAGACATTTCTGGTGTCAAACCCCTTAAAACAGCATCGACAGCTCTTTGCTCGGCCTCTTACAGCACCACTTCATTTACCTCCTCGCTTAATGAGACCGAACTGCTGAGGTCATCATCGTCCATAGGCTTACTCACTACTTAAAATAACTTAAATTTACCCCAAGGACAACACACACACACACACACACAATGTATTAATCTCTGTCTCTCTCTCTTTTAATACAAAAGTAACGTTTCCAAGAACGGGTACGTGACACAGCTAAATTCATAAAGCACTTGGAAAGTAAAATGATATTTCAATACAATCGAGGATAGAAGACTAGTCTCATTTGCAAACAGAATATATATTTTTCTTTTCATTAATAGGAAACATTAAATAAGTGCTGTCCCTGTAATCTAGAAGACAACCATCTTCATAAAGAAAGCGTACAAAGAACATTAAACATTTACAGACGTAACTTGTCATACTTTTCACTAGTTTGCAAAAGAAACAAAATTATAGTTATTGTTGATCAGCAGTAAATCACTAACGCATTCCGGATTTAATTGGTTGCGGCGATTTGTTAGTAACATGCCGGCTTTACTAAAGCATCTTTCACTTGGTGCGCTTGTTGCTGGGATACATAAAATACATCTTACAACTGCAGCCAGGACTGGCAGATCTGTTTCACGTCTGCTCCACCACTTTAAAATGTAATCATCATCTCCGGGGTGCGTTAAAATGTAGAGATCTACTTCATCTGCTGCGCTGATCTGTTGTTCCTCCATTCCTTGAAACGATGTCTCTTTCTGGGTGGTGATGACACAGTACTCGAAGGATCTATGATAATAAACAAAAGAGATAAGTAACACAGAACTGATGAGGAAATCATCGAAACGTTCCCGTAAAAACGAGGTGTTTTACGTTAATGCAATATTATACGAATTATAACATTCCCGTTTCTCTATAATACACTAGTCACTAACTATGTAAAAACGATTATGTTAATGATTGCATGTTGTACGCGCGTAAGTAGCACACATTTGTGGCACATTGCTAAGAATTTCCTGCTTTTCATTTATTTCAAGCATATTAAGATCACGGAAAGAGAAGAAACGCAGCAATTTTATGTCTGAAAATGATCACTATCTACTCACAAACGAAAGTCAATGCTCGACATTTAATCCTTTGTACCTCCTGTTAAAAAATACACATCTGTTAGTACACATTAATTACGCTAGTTAATTATAAATCTATCGCGTATCATAATGAAAGAATGCTTTTAACTACAGTAATTACTTACTTGACATTCAGTGTCATTGACACTGCAAATTTGTTGCAGTTTGTGAAACCAAAGAAGAACTAACTGGATTGTCGGTTCTTCTTCGCCTTCTAATTCATCCGTGGCCGCTTTAAATGGTCTCAGGAAATGCGCAATTTTTTCTGCAAGCTCATCATATCCTTGCAATCTGTAAGCGGAGTCCTTTTCCGTCAGCAAAACAGCAACTTCGTTATACTGAGTGGGTAAGGATTCCAACATAGTGCACAAGCTGTTCCAGCGTGTGCAGACCTCTTGTTTCAATGATGATTTCAAAGAAGAGCACAGGCCACTTTTCTTACTGTACCTTACAATGCATTTTGCAGTATTTATTCTTGATGCGATGTTCGGTGTATGATTTAACAAGAAGTTATCTTCATCGAAAGTATGGCTAAGTGATGTGTTTATACAACGAGCAGCACAAGGAATCCTTTCGTGATTTTCCAAAGTCTTTATTACACTGGCACCCTGGTCGGAGACAAAAACAAAACTGTGCAACATGTCCGGCGAAATGTCCCAATCAGCCATCCTCTCTTCAAGTTCCTTCATAATATTTACACCCGTCTTCTTAACTTCCGGGAACTTTGTTGTAAACAAAAAATTGTTTACAAGAGACCAATCTGCGTTAATGTAATGTGTTGTAAGCGTCAGATAGTGCACCTGATTATGCGAATCAGTCCACATATCAACTGTCGCAGCACCTGTTTTATTAATAACTTCCGCAATAACAGAAGGCATTATGCTGTTTCGTATTGCATCAGCTTGGTCTTTGACATGTCTGCTTATAGTAGAGGGATGTGGCATGACGTCTGCCACATTAACTTCTCCGTAATGCGCACCAATATGTACACTCCTGGAAATGGAAAAAAGAACACATTGACACCGGTGTGTCAGACCCACCATACTTGCTCCGGACACTGCGAGAGGGCTGTACAAGCAATGATCACACGCACGGCACAGCGGACACACCAGGAACCGCGGTGTTGGCCGTCGAATGGCGCTAGCTGCGCAGCATTTGTGCACCGCCGCCGTCAGTGTCAGCCAGTTTGCCGTGGCATACGGAGCTCCATCGCAGTCTTTAACACTGGTAGCATGCCGCGACAGCGTGGACGTGAACCGTATGTGCAGTTGACGGACTTTGAGCGAGGGCGTATAGTGGGCATGCGGGAGGCCGGGTGGACGTACCGCCGAATTGCTCAACACGTGGGGCGTGAGGTCTCCACAGTACATCGATGTTGTCGCCAGTGGTCGGCGGAAGGTGCACGTGCCCGTCGACCTGGGACCGGACCGCAGCGACGCACGGATGCACGCCAAGACCGTAGGATCCTACGCAGTGCCGTAGGGGACCGCACCGCCACTTCCCAGCAAATTAGGGACACTGTTGCTCCTGGGGTATCGGCGAGGACCATTCGCAACCGTCTCCATGAAGCTGGGCTACGGTCCCGCACACCGTTAGGCCGTCTTCCGCTCACGCCCCAACATCGTGCAGCCCGCCTCCAGTGGTGTCGCGACAGGCGTGAATGGAAGGACGAATGGAGACGTGTCGTCTTCAGCGATGAGAGTCGCTTCTGCCTTGGTGCCAATGATGGTCGTATGCGTGTTTGGCGCCGTGCAGGTGAGCGCCACAATCAGGACTGCATGCGACCGAGGCACACAGGGCCAACACCCGGCATCATGGTGTGGGGAGCGATCTCCTACACTGGCCGTACACCACTGGTGATCGTCGAGGGGACACTGAATAGTGCACGGTACATCCAAACCGTCATCGAACCCATCGTTCTACCATTCCTAGACAGGCAAGGTAACTTGCTGTTCCAACAGGACAATGCACGTCCGCATGTATCCCGTGCCATCCAACGTGCTCTAGAAGGTGTACGTCAACTACCCTGGCCAGCAAGATCTCCGGATCTGTCCCCCATTGAGCATGTTTGGGACTGGATGAAGCGTCGTCTCACGCGGTCTGCACGTCCAGCACGAACGCTGGTCCAACTGAGGCGCCAGGTGGAAATGGCATGGCAAGCCGTTCCACAGGACTACATCCAGCATCTCTACGATCGTCTCCATGGGAGAATAGCAGCCTGCATTGCTGCGAAAGGTGGATATACACCGTACTAGTGCCGACATTGTGCATGCTCTGTTGCCTGTGTCTATGTGCCTGTGGTTTTGTCAGTGTGATCATGTGATGTATCTGACCCCAGGAATGTGTCAATAAAGTTTCCCCTTCCTGGGACAATGAATTCACGGTGTTCTTATTTCAATTTCCAGGAGTGTATTAATTCTTGGCCTAGTTCTCTGAAACCTTCACCGGAAACAGCATTAAAAGGTCTTATATATCTTTAGCACACATTGCAACACACTGTGCTGTAATATTTTTTATTACTGCCGTTATCCCTGAACCAGCTGTATCTTTGTGAGGCTTCTTGCAACTGTCTTGAAAGTCTTTTCGGGTTTGCTGCCGGATCCTAAAATCAACTTGACTCGATATTTCGGCGATCCAACTGTTCGCCATCTTTAGGAAATGCTGCTTCTGCTGATGAGTCCCGCTGAGAACTGACGCAAGATTGCAATTCAACGTCCTATATGGGCCACCGTTCAGTACACGGCGCATGCGCCGCCCATCACGGTTTCTGACTTCCAAAACAGGGAGGTGGCACCGCCCTTAGTGAAACACTGCTGGCAACGATATATCGCAATCAAGGCCGCACCGATGAACGTTCAGTTTTGATGCGAGATAATACAGGATTCCACGTTTTGCTAAGAGGAAACCCATTGTCCCTGTTGATTAAATTATCAGCCAACCTAATTTCGATCGCCTCTTTATACACACTATTCCAAAAACCGGAAATGTTGGCAATTACAACAGTTTCCTCAAATTTCATTTTGTGTCTCTCATTAAGGCAGTGTTCTGCTACGGCCGATTTTTCTGGCTGTTGTAGCCTCGTGTGACGGCGATGTTGCACACACCTGTAATTCATTGTGCGAATAGAACGGCCAACGTAAGTTTTCCCACATTGACACGGGATTTTGTACACCCCGGGTTTCCTAAGTCCCAAATCATCCTTCACAGAGCCGAGCAGAGCCCTAATCTTAGAGGGTGGACGGAACACACTCTTAATGTTAAAACTCCTTAAAATTCGTCCAATCTTAAACGATAAGCCTCCAGCATAAGGAAGAAAGGCCACAGATCTATGTTCCTCTTCGGACACCTCCGGAGACGGTCCAAATTCCATAGCCCGACGAATCTGTTTCTCGGTGTATCCATTTTCCTTAAAAACAGTCATCAAATGCTCAAGTTCTTGGGTTAAGCTGTCTGCGTCGGAAATGGCATATGCTCTCCGTACCAAAGTCCTAAGGACGCCACTTTGTTGGTGTGGTGGATGACAACTCTTAGGGTGCAGATACAAATCAATGTGTGTCGGCTTTCGGTGAACGCTGTGTCCCAAAGTTCCATCTGGTTTTTTATAAACCATTACGTCTAAAAATGGAAGCATCCCATCATTTTCAACCTCCATAGTAAATTTGATACGGGGATGAAGACAGTTGAAGTGGTCCAAAAACCTGTTAAGAGCATCACGTCCATGCGGCCATGCGAAGAAGGTATCGTCCACGTATCTCCAGAAGCACGTTCGTTGCAAAGCTGAAGTCCTCAGTGCCATAGCCTCGAAGTCCTCCATAAATTGGCGACTATGGGTGACAAAGGACTACCCATAGCCACTCCGTCATTTTGTTCAAAAATGTTACCGTTAAATAAAAAATACGTGGAGGTCAGCACATGACGACAAAGCTTCACCCGCTCTTCATCCAGTTTTTCACTGATCAAACTAAGGGACTCTTCCAGAGGAACTCTTGTAAATAGGGATACCACATCGGAACTCACTAACAGATCTGAAGGACTCAACTTCAAAGATCCCAATCGTCGAATAATGAAATTTGAGGAAACTGTTGTAATTGCCAACATTTCCGGTTTTTGGAATAGTGTGTATAAAGAGGCGATCGAAATTAGGTTGGCTGATAATTTAATCAACAGGGACAATGGGTTTCCTCTTAGCAAAACGTGGAATCCTGTATTATCTCGCATCAACACTGAACGTTCTTCGGTGCGGCCTTGATTGCGATATATCGTTGCCAGCAGTGTTTCACTAAGGGCGGCGCCACCTCCCTGTTTTGGAAGTCAGAAACCGTGATGGGCGGCGCATGCGCCGTGTACTGAACGGTGGCCTATATAGGACGTTGAATTGCTATCTTGCGTCAGTTCTCAGCGGGACTCATCAGCAGAAGCAGCATTTCCTGAAGATAGCGAACAGTTGGATCGCCGAAATATCGAGTCAAGTTGATTTTAGGATCCGGCAGCAAACCCGAAAAGACTTTCAAGACTTATTACGCCGGGAAAGCCTACGTAGTCACTTCTTGCAACTGTGTTTCTTTAAATGAATGGTTCCCCACTGGAAACAATAATGTGGAGTAGTTTATGCACTGTTTTTGTCTACAACCAACAGAAATGTACTCCATACTTGCCTCTTTAGACCTTCCCGTTTCTTCAATGTGTAAACATTGGTTTCAATCATACTGCACTGGCTTCCTCGCGCTGCGCGATTACAGAGAGAGACACACACCACAAATGAGAAGCCCGTACTGGCTGCAGTCTCACACGGATAATGACACCTGTAACGTGTTTGATGTTACGTACTACGTATTCGGTCACGGCTTCTATGCTCGGTCACAAGAAGTAGTGCGGGCAGCCTATCCAGTTGGGGTGTGCTCGCCACATTTGGTACTGTGTGTTCGCTTACTCGGTCATGCAGGACTCTACTGCTTAATGACAGCTCGTAAGTGTTAACGTGAATTTCCTAATTCTATCCGCAAAGGCTTTTACTGCCTCTTTATGTATTCTGGATACCATCCTTAACTGTTTGCGAAAACACTGCACACTCCTATGCTTCCTGCTTTGTTGTTGCGACCCTTGTCTGAAATGGTCAAAAAATTTTGCATTTTGCAATGCTTCTTTGCACTTTACGAACAATTTTGCTTCTCCTAACAAACGTAACCTTGCGATCTGCAACAGCTCTTTATCAGACCACCCCTCTATATCAGCTGTTGACTTAAGATCCTCTATAAACGATGACATCTTCAGACGTACTATCAGAGAAAGCAGAAACAAGATTCGCCACTCTCGTATCCACTTCTACAGTTTGCGACTTCAACACGTCTAGCTCGCAATTCTTTCCTGCTAGTTCATTAAAATTAACCACATTATCCGCTCTCAAATGTGTCACCTGATCCACTAATGACTGCACTGCATCTTCACTACTGACACCTCGTGTCTCTGATTTTGTCTCTGCGTCCATTATCCACGATAAAAATTACGCTACAATAAAACAGTTCGCACAGAACTGCCAGCCCAGAAGTGTTCTAACAAGTTATTTCATCTCTCTAATCCTGAGTCACCTGGACTCTCTACATTGCCCAGCCGTGTGCCCAAAACAATTGCAAGTGAAGCAGTTCCGCTACTGATTCAACGCAAGGCGCAGAATGCCAGAGTAAATTACACTGAGTGCTACGTACGATGACCAAGTCTCTGAATCAGCTGATGTCCTGTCCTCAAATTCAGCATTATTTATACTCCGGTACTGACCATTTGTCTGATGAAAACTTCAGTTCTGGGCAGATGGAACTCTCATACGGAATTCTACCCAGGGAGTTTGAAATAGTCGGTTCTGCGGTAGAAAATGAACTGGATGAATATTGGTAACTTCAAGAATAGAAAGTATAATTTGAATGCGGGATGATTTGATAATTCTTTCTATCCACAGCTTTTGTTGCTTGCTCTGTCAAGTACCCCGTTACTCTCGAAAGGCACCTCTTAGATTAGGTCATTTGTCTACAAGTGATTAGTCTGTCAATAAGACGAAACCAGCGCCGGATGCATGTTCTCCTGTAAGGCGGATGTTGGGGCAATTTAGTGCGGCGACGGCTGCGGCTAGGCCAGACGACCGCCTGCGGTTCCATCGGCGCCACTGCGGCAGCGAGTTACCGGCATCTGGAGTCGGCTGCTGGGGTGCTGTCGTTGGCGCAACTCGCAGACCGTCTCACGTGCAACAAGATTACACAACCGGTCCAAATGTGTGGCGTGAAACTGAATGAAATCTTGGCAGCACAAAGGGAACATATGAATTAATTTGAATTATACTGCTGCCAAGTTATTCACTGCTTTCTGGTCCTACTCATAAAAATCAAAATGCGCACCCGCACACCAAAAGTAGTTACCTCCTGTCAGCTTCGGCGAGTTAGAGTTTGCATATCTGTCGACGTATATGAAAGGCAATGACCTGGCCGGCCGCGGTGGCCGTGCGGTTCTAGGCGCTCCAGTCCGGAACCGCGCTGCTGCTACGGTCGCAGGTTCGAATCCTGCCTCGGGCATGGGTGTGTGTGATGTCCTTAGGTTAGTTATGTTTAAGTAGTTCTAAGTTCTATGGGACTGATGACCACAGCAGTTGAGTCCCATAGTGCTCAGAGCCATTTGAACCATTTGAGCAATGACCTGACTGACTGATTCATCGTCACCCAGCCCAAACCGCCAAGGACAGAAACTTGTACCTTATGCTTTAGGCGTCGTTTAAAAAGCGAGTTTTTGAAATTCCACCCCTAAGAGATTGAAAAAGGGAATTTGTATTTGGTTTCTCAGTCAGCAATGAAGAAAAACGCAGTTAAGCATTTTTGGAAATTGAACCAGTAAGAGGGTAAAATAGTCGGTGAAATTTTCTTGAAGATAAATAATTGTTGAAGAACTAATAAAACCTTTTTAAAGCTACATCTATGGCAACTGGTACATATTTGACTTCTTGGTTGGAAATAAAAAAATATATGTTTTAGTGTTTTTGGAAATTCGGCCCCCTAAGGCAGTGAAATAAGGGGATAAAAGATTCATGGAAATATTTCGTTATATTAAAACAAATTTAAATCCAAATCTATGAAAATTAGTATTTCACTTCTCGTTTAGATATAAAGAAATATGTGTTAGGGGATGAAAAT
Source organism: Schistocerca piceifrons (assembly GCF_021461385.2). Taxonomy (NCBI): domain Eukaryota; kingdom Metazoa; phylum Arthropoda; class Insecta; order Orthoptera; family Acrididae; genus Schistocerca; species Schistocerca piceifrons. The sequence continues at coordinate 583,989,779 of NC_060149.1, forward strand.
TTCTATGAAAATATCATCACAAAAACGCAAAAGGTTTGATTAACAAAAACTTTGGAATCCACTACCACAACTGTTTTTTACTCAGAAGTACATTTGGAAAATACCATGCTTCTTTGGCCGTAATTGGAGTGGAAAATTCTGAATTTGCGAACAACGCAATAATTCTGTTAAAGAAAAAAAGGTGCGTATTCCATACAGTATAGATGAGCGAAGCAGCGGGTGCTAAGCTAGTACTATTGTTACAAAGACAAGTCGTGGATCAACGTAGTTACCAAACTTCTTGACCGACTTACTACACATATTTACACGACAATTTAATGAACATTCAGACTTAAAAAGACCGTACATTTTCTTAAACAACAGTGTACAGGTTTTCTCTTAAAACAGACTACGAAAAGAAAATTCTGTGCTATGCTGTGCTTTAAAATGTTTGGTCTCGTTTCCTTTCTCGCAGTCAGTTTTAACTAAGGAAGAAGGGCATTTAAACCATCATTATCCCATATACAAAGGTTGGAACTTTAATATTGGCAACTATTTATTTACAGCTCGTACAAAATAGATACGTTTTTCAAAGTTTTACTGACCTTCAGAGTAGTCACCAGCACTGTGTGTAAGCCGTTGTCAGCGATGTTGAAGTCGTAGGATACTCTTAGCAGTGCCAGTTGTGTTGACAGTTCGAGCGGCGCAGTCTCTTGCCTGACGAATTTGTAGCAGTTCTGAAGCGAATGCCATGAAGTGTTTCCTTCAGTTTAGAAATCAAGTTGAACTCACAAGGGCTTAAGCGAAGTTTGAATCACAATAGCAACATGCGTTACATCACTATACGCGTCTTTTCCAGAACGTTCGAATGATGGTAGAAGAAGTACAGCGTCCCATTTAAAAAACATGTACTTGCCTCATTATCTCGGTAAATATAAACGTTGTGATTATTGTGCATGTACCAAAGTATGTGCCCCATAGTCGGCTATGAATCGCCGAACACCGCTTGTCGATACGTGCAATCGCCAACGCAATAATGGGGTAACACGTCTTTCGCGACTAACCCTGTATATAATTTTAACACAATAATTGTATACACAGCTATGTGCTGTTTTATTTTTTCCCTCGCAGTCTGTTATAATAGGAAATAGGAAAGATGTATTTGTGGCTTACCGGCTTATCATTTGAATACTATTACGGAGTTCGAATCGTCCGAAACTTTGTAGTCCCACCCGCTTACAGATTAAATCTATGTGAAATATCCAGCAACAGGAGAGAGAGATCCAGCAACAGGAGGGATCTCTCATACCGTGTATAATAGAGATTAAAACTGTCATACTATCATAAGTAAGTACAAGCCACTTCAGTTTCGCTAGTGGCTCGCAGAGAGTTACGATTGTACCCACGTTACCTACATATTAAGTGTGTTGCATATCTATCGGGCGTTGCCTCATAGCCATTGCTTTCCTTACGCGTGCGATCAGTGTCTTAATAAATTCCTCTACAACCAGGAAGCGGTGAACGTCTAGAAACTGTGTGAGGATATATCATGGGCTGGGTAACTTCTGGAACATTTTTGTCTTAAGTAATTATCCCTCCGTCTGTTACTTAAAAATAAAGAGTATCTATAGAAAAACTGAAATTGTCGATGTTTGATTCGGCTTTTATTCAAATACTGTTGATTTGTGACGTAAAACAGAGGGATGTTGAGGTAAAAGTAAGAAAGCAATACAGAGTTACCATATAGCGCTATAAACAACAATTTCCTCGACAAAAAGGCAAAATTAAATAACGGTAAACAAAAATATGCCAAAAATGGCCTTGCTGCTTCGTCGAACTTACGTAAAAAAGTTTCTGTTATTCAAAACAACTTTCGCATTTGTCATCAATAACAGGAATCTCTTGCTTTTAATCAAGATGATGAAGGTTTTGTTTGAGTACAAAATAACAACAATAATTATATAAATATTTTTTGTTTTATATTTATGTACTTGCATCAAAAGTAATTTCTTTGGTTACATAAGAGCGCAGAAGTGACACCATTAACTAATTTTTATTTCTTATAAAATACAAATTATGTTCCACAAGGATATAAAATACACAATGGACTAACAATGAACGATTTGCGGTTCTCATTATGTGCAAAACAAGCAACCAAAAAAGCAAACAAAGAAATAAACGGAAGCTGTCGCTTCCCAATTTCTCTCTTACACATTCATTTATGTTTCTTTCCCTACCAATGCTACGATTACTACAGGTAATCCTATTATTTACTATGTCATTTATGCGGTGTACCAGAACTACCGACCCGTAGTTTTGGTAGAGCACAACTCTAATTTATACCAATGATTCAATCAATTATTTTAAGCGACTTCAATTCCCAATCAAGGTATCGTTGGCAATAACAATAAACAAGGCTCAATGTGAGCAAGAGAGAAGAGAAGATGGACAGAGAATAAAACCGGGACTGATTCCTGACTGGAAATGGAGGAAAAAATGTCCTATGAACATGTCCGGAAATACATCGTTACTACGGTAGATGGCGCTGACTAATGAATCTTCCTCTGACCACGTACCCTGTGTTGCAGGCTGTGTTCTTTGCACTCGTTAATACACAATCTATGATTATTTCGGTTTATACAAGGTGTAACAGAATTACGTTTTAAAATTTGGGAGTTTGTAGAGGATGGAATCCGGAAAGTTTTGGTGTATGGAATCTATAGCTGGAGATGTGAAATACAGTTTCTAAAGCACTATGCACTTTGTACGTACTGGGTAGACTAAATGAAACACCAGAAAACTGTAATTTGGTAAACGAATACTGACATAACAATGGATTGTAATTAAATGCCTTTAAATGAATCAGTGGCTTCAATACTTTAGAGTAATGTTCGATATGACGACCACGAACTTCGTTATGTATGGTTGGTTCAAATGGCTCTGAGCACTATGGGACTTAACATCTGTGGTCATCAGTCCCCTAGAACTTAGAACTACTTAAACCTAACTAACCTAAGGACACCACACACATCCATGCCCGAGGCAGGATTCGAACCTGCGACCGTAGCGGTCCCGCGGTTCCAGACTCTAGCGCCTAGAACCGCACGGCCACACCGGCTGGCCTCGTTATGTATATACAGTGACGAATCATATTCTCTGTAAGTTTCCACGCCCCTTTCTGATGGTATCAAGTGCTGTGAAGGTTTGCTCAGTAAGCTCAGGTTCTGTTGCTAGTGGTGTTGAGTACACAAGGGACTTTACATAATCCAAGAGGAAAAGCCAAGAGGAGTGAGGTCAGGGGAGCGCGCTGTCCAAGAGACTGGGCATCACCTTCCAGTATTATCTTGTGCCTGAAGTAGTGTGTGAGATATGTCCTCGCCCAACAACCAAAGTGCGTAGGAGCAACATCATTCTAGAACCACAGATTAGTGCACAGTTGCAACGAAACGTCCTCCAGAAGCTCAGGTTTTTAATTGTCCAGGAAGTTCAAATACTTTCACCATTCAAACGATCTGGTAAGATGTGTGATCCATTACGGTGATCTCCAAAATTCCAGCCCAAATGTTCGCCGAATAACTGACGTGATAACTTCTAGTACAGGTAGTGCGTGGATTTTTAACAACCCACATTCAACAACTTCACATTTACGTCTGTAGGTTCCTTATATCAAAACGTTCACGTTTTCTTCCTCTACAGTCTTCCAAAGTTTTAAATAGTTATTCTGTTACAACCTTATAAAGTTAATTTTATGCAACAAAAACTAATGCTTTTGCAGTATTTGATCACTGAGAGGTATTTATTATTATATTACTATTTACCTAGTCAAAAGAGGCATTGGCATAACTTTGAGCAACTTTTTGTCCTCTGATGACAAATTCTTATGCACAGATCACTGACGCGTTGTAAATTTAAGTAACCCCAACTGATAATGGGTGTTATAGCCTCTGAAACGCTCCGTGGGAAGTTGCAGGGAAGTCAGTGGTTACATTTACTTCGTGTATTCGTTGATATGACGTACTACCTGGCATTAACTTTACACTGGTGTGTAGTCAGTCGCCATCAGATTGGCTCTGGGAAGCCAAAAGTACTTTATAATTGGTTCACCCGGAGGGGGCCGGGAATAGGGTTATTGCTTGTGCCCAGTTAATCCTAAATAGAAATCTAATGCGTTAAGCATTGCGCAACCTCCTTCAAAGATCTATTTGTGAAGAGAACAAAACTTGCATTCCACACTTGGTCAGCCACTCTGATAGTCATTTCTGCTTTTAAAGCACATTTTAAAGGTTTAGGGAGCTCCAACAAATTTCAACTCTGGTATATACTCCTTGACTTCAGTATGACATTCGATACAGATCCACACAGCTTTTTAGTGAACAAACTACGAGCTTACCGACTATTAGAACAGATCTGTGAATAGATTCAACACTTCCTTAGAGATACAGGGTGAAAAGTATTTAAACTGAGAAACTCTGGGAGGTTGTAGGGGACATTTTTCCCTAATGCCTTTTTTTTCCTATAAGGATTATTTAAACCGGTGGAGGCCGTATTACGATCTTCAGTTGTTAGAGGGCGTATTACGCTCTTCAGTTGTAGGCAACTGGTGTCCACCGGTGTAGTAGTGCATTGTCTCTGTTTACTAATGGAGTGATACACCTGGAGTGAGTACACTGATGTGGTTGGTGCGTACTACGTAGCTCACCACAACGGACGAGCTACACAGTGGATATTTTTTTTTTTTTGTCATCAGTCTACTGACTGGTTTGATGCGGCCCGCCACGAATTCCTTTCCTGTGCTAACCTCTTCATCTCACAGTAGCACTTGCAACCTACGTCCTCAATTATTTGCTTGACGTATTCCAATCTCTGTCTTCCTCTACAGTTTTTGCCCTCTACAGCTCCCTCTAGTACCATGGAAGTCATTCCCCCATGTCTTAGCAGATGTCCCATCATCCTGTCCCTTCTCCATATCAGTGTTTTCCACATATTCCTTTCCTCTCCGATTCTGCGTAGAGCCTCCTCATTCCTTACCTTATCAGTCCACCTAATTTTCAACATTCGTCTATAGCACCACATCTCAAATGCTTCGATTCTCTTCTGTTCCGGTTTTCCCCACAGTCCATGTTTCACTACCATACAATGCTGTACTCCAGACGTACATCCTCCGAAATTTTTTCCTCAAATTAAGGCCAGTATTTGATATTAGTAGACTTCTCTTCGCCAGAAATGCCTTTTTTGCCATAGCGAGTCTGCTTTTGATGTCCTCCTTGCTCCGTCCGTCATTGGTTATTTTACTGCCTAGGTAGCAGAATTCCTTAATTTCATTGACTTCGTGACCATCAATCCTGATGTTAAGTTTCTCTCTGTTCTCATTTCTACTACTTCTCATTACCTTCGTCTTTCTCCGATTTACTCTCAAACCATACCGTGTACTCATTAGACTGTTCATTCCGTTCAGCAGATCATTTAATTCTTCTTCACTTTCACTCAGGATAGCAATGTCATCAGCGAATCGTATCATTGATATCCTTTCACCTTGTATTTTAATTCCACTCCTGAACCTTTCTTTTATTTCTATCATTGCTTCCTCGATGTACTGATTGAAGAGTAGGGGCGAAAGGCTACAGTCTTGTCTTACACCCTTCTTAATACGAGCACTTCGTTCTTGATCGTCCACTCTTATTATTCCGTCTTGGTTGTTGTACATATTGTATATGACCCGTCTCTCCCTATAGCTTACCCCTAGTTTTTTCAGAAACTCGAACAGCTTGCACCATTTTATATTGTCGAACGCTTTCTCCAGGTCGACAAATCCTATGAAAGTTCAAAATGGTTCAAATGGCTCTGAGCACTATGGGACTTAACATCTATGGTCATCAGTCCCACAGAACTTAGAACTACTTAAACCTAACTAACCTAAGGATATCACACAACACCCAGCCATCACGAGGCAGAGAAAATCCCTGACCCCGCCAGGAATCGAACCCGGGAAACCGGGCGTGGGAAGCGAGAACGCTACCGCACGACCACGAGATGCGGGCTCCTATGAAAGTGTCTGGATATTTCTTTAGCCTTGCTTCCATTATTAGCCGTAATGTCAGAATTTCCTCTCTCGTCCCTTTACTTTTCCTAAAGCCAAACTGATCGTCACCTAGCGCATTCGCAATTTTCTTTTCCATTCTCTGTATATTATTCTTGTAAGCAGCTTCGATGCATGAGCTGTTAAGCTGATTGTGCGATAATTCTCGACTTGTCAGCTCTTGCCGTCTTCCGAATTGGGTGGATGATGCTTTTCCGAAAGTCAGATGGTATATAGCCAGACTCATATATTCTACACACCAACGTGAATAGTCGTTTTGTTGCCACTTCCCCGAATGATTTTAGAAATTCTGATGGAAAGTTATCTATCCCTTCTGCCTTATTTGACCGTAAGTCCTCCAAAGCTCTTTTAAATTCCGATTCTAATACTGGATCCCCTATCTCTTCTAAATCGACTCCTGTTTCTACTTCTATCACATCAGACAAATCTTCACCCTCATAGAGGCTTTCAATGTATTCTTTCCACCTATCTGCTCTCTCCTCTGCATTTAACAATGGAATTCCCGTTGCACTCTTAATGTTACCACCGTTGCTTTTAATGTCACCAAAGATTGTTTTGACTTTCCTGTATGCTGAGTCTGTCCTTCCGACAATCATATCTTTTTCGATGTCTTTACATTTTTCCTGCAGCCATTTCGTCTTAGCTTCCCTGCACTTCCTTTTTATTTCATTCCTCAGCGACTTGTATTTCTGTGTTCCTGATTTTCCCGGAACATGTTTGTACTTCCTCCTTTCATCAATCAACTGAAGTATTTCTTCTGTTACCCATGGTTTCTTCGCAGCTACCTTCATTGTACCTATGTTTTCCTTCCCAACTTCTGTGATGGCCCTTTTTAGAGATGTCCATTCCTCTTCAACTGTACTGCCTACTGCGCTATTCCTTATTGCTGTATCTATAGCGTTAGATAACTTCAAACGTATCTCGTCATTCCTTAGTACTTCCGTATCCCACTTCTTTGCGTATTGATTCTTCCTGACTAATGTCTTTAACTTTAGCCTACTCTTCATCACTACTATATTGTGATCTGAGTCTATATCTGCTCCTGGGTACGCCTTACAATCCAGTATCTGATTTCGGAATCTCTGTCTGACCATGATGTAATCTAATTGAAATCTTCCCGTATCTCCCGGCCTTTTCCAAGTATACCTCCTCCTCTTGTGATTCTTGAACAGGGTATTAGCTATTACTAGCTGAAACTTGTTACAGAACTCAATTAGTCTTCCTCCTCTTTCATTCCTTGTCCCAAGCCCATATTCTCCTGTAACCTTTTCTTCTACTCCTTCCCATACAACTGCATTCCAGTCGCCCATGACTATCAGATTTTCGTCCCCCTTTACATACTGCATTACCCTTTCAATATCCTCATACACTTTCTCTATCTATTCATCTTCAGCTTGCGACGTCGGAATGTATACCTGAACTATCGTTGTCGGCGTTGGTCTGCTGTCGATTCTGATTAGAACAACCCGGTCACTGAACTGTTCACAGTAACACACCCTCTGCCCTACCTTCCTATTCATAACGAATTCTACACCTGTTATACCATTTTCTGCTGCTGTTGATATTACCCGATACTCATCTGACCAGAAATCCTTGTCTTCCTTCCACTTCACTTCACTGACCCCTACTATATCTAGATTGAGCCTTTGCATTTCCCTTTTCAGATTTTCTAGTTTCCCTACCACGTTCAAGCTTCTGACATTCCACGCCCCGACTCGTAGAACGTTATCCTTTCGTTGATTATTCAATCTTTCTCTCATGGTAACCTCCCCCTTGGCAGTCCCCTCCCGGAGATCCGAATGGGGGACTATTCCGGAATCTTTTGCCAATGGGGAGATCATCATGACACTTCTTCAATTACAGGCCACATTTCCTGTGGATACACGTTACGTGTCTTTAATGCAGTGGTTTCCATTGCCTTCTGCATCGTCATGTCGTTGATCATTGCTGATTCTTCCGCCTTTAGGGGCAATTTCCCACCACTAGGACAAGAGAGTGCCCTGAACCTCTATCCGCTCCTCCGCCCTCTTTGACAAGGCCGTTGGCAGAATGAGGCTGACTTCTTATGCCGTATCCCGCAGCACACGACCTTTGCTGCTTTGTACCAACGTCTGCTTGAGACCGGGTCATTTAACAGATTACCTGGACAGCGACGCCGTCGCACGGTAAGAACGCTGCAATTTGAGGAAGCTGTCTTGCAGCATGTGGAGCGGGATCCTTCAATCAGCACTCGTGCAATTGGACGTGACATGGGGACGAATCAGACGAATCTAAGAACAGTCCTTCGAGAGCAGTTGTCATGTCCATTTCACATACAGTGTGCCCACAACCTGGAACCAGTTGATTATCCACCCAGAGCACAGTTTTCGCAGTGTCACCTGGAACAATATGAAATGCATCCTACATTTCCATCCTCTGTGTTGTTTACCGATGAAGTAACGTTCGGGAGTGATGGAGTCTTCAACATGCACAATACGCACGTTTGGAGTGAGGATAACACACATGCCACAGTTACTAGCGCTCATGAAGTGCGGCTCTTCGTTAATGTGTGACACGATGTTGTTGGGGACTGTTTAATTGGGCCATTAAATGGCAGGCACTATTACAATTTTCTCGCCAGAGCATTTCCAGAATTGCTGGAAGACGTCCTGCTCCCTACAAGACAACGCATGTGGTTCCATCATGACGGGGCGCCGGCACATTTCAGTCGTCGTGTGCGTCGATTCCTGGACCGACGGTTCCCAGAAACGTGGATTGGTAGAGGTGGACCTGTACCATGGCCTGCTCGATCCCCAGATATGTCCCCTCTGGACTGTTTTGTGTAGTGAGAGATGCGCAACCTTGTTTACGCAACTCCTGTTGCATCAGAAGAGGATCTGGTTGCCCGGATAGTAGCAGCAGCAAGAACAATTCAGAATACTACTGAGGTTTTTGCTCGTGTCAGACAGAACATGATCCGACGGTGTAACCTTTGTTTACGTGTCAATGGAGGCATTTTTGAAAATATACTGTAACTGAAATTGTGTTGTGTTAATGTGTTGTCTCTTGGTCATAAAAAAATGGAAAAGTGTCTGTTGGTTTAATTAATTTGCTGCCAGAGAAATCTTCCTCTACTGGTTTAAATACTCCTCATAGGAAAAAATGATATTAGGAAAAAATGTTTGTTTTGATGTCCCCTACAACCTCCCAGAGTTTGTCGGTTTAAATACTTTTCACCCAGTATAACACAAGAAGTTGTTCCTAATGGAACGTAATCGACAGACAAAAGTGTAGTACCAAGAGAACACCAAAGAAAATTGAGAGGACTTTTCACAATATACACACTGTACAGTCACATTAACGTGACCACCTCTCAAAAGCCTGTACAAGCACATTTTGCAACGCGGACCGCAGGCAGAGTTTCACTGAGTTTTTGGAAGCTACCGGTAAGGATGTGGAACCACACCCACTCCATTGCCGTGGCCAGCTGCTCTAGGTTTCTCGACTAAGTATCCGTGGCACGAATAGCTCGATTGAGATGGTACCACAGATTGTCGATTGGGTTTAAATATGAAAGCCAGTGATCACACACTTTTGGACGTGAGATGAAACGCTCTTTCTTCTGCATTACAACAACACTGCGCTGTTCTCTGCATCCCCCTGACACACTTTATATACTCTCCTCTGGCAGTACTACCACCTACCGCCTGCGAGTGATTATTGCACGTTGACGTCCAACATAGGTGGTGGCAACATTAATGTGACTGTGCCGTGTATAATGAGCTATTGTGTAACGTCGGATGGTTCTTTAGTCTGTTCACAGACAATACAGCTGTCTATGGACGACAGCAATGTCAGAAGGCAGTAGTGAATTACAGGAATGCTAACCTAGGGTCGATGACTGGTTTAGGGACTTACATTTGAAGGGCTTATTTCAATAGTGGTACAAGACCATTTTTGTTCATTTTGAGATACAGAGTCCTAAAGTTAAATGAGCGCTGAAAAATCTGCAGTTGGGATATCAGAAATATTCGAGCATATGGCTTCTTGCTAGAGATGAATCTTTCTTTCTGTTTGTTTGGATCATTAATGTCAGAAGTATTATAGGCAGAAAATTGGAGGTAATGGACTAGTACCACTATTGAAATAAGTCCTTTATTTGAACCTGAACTTAAATAAATGCGACGTACTGCGTTTAAATAGGAGGTATTGTATCGTCAGGCTGCCCCTTGCATCACGTCACCAACCATACAAGTGCGTATTGCGGGTTGCCGCAGCTGAAATCTGCTACCTGTGCCGTCCTCTGGAGACGGATGGAAACAGTCTAGCATCGTCACAAGCATGCCGTGTTGTTTGCAGTTTAACTTCCAGCAGCCACCACTCCACCATGTGGCGCCAGCCTCGCCGATAGCAGCATGCTAATCGCAGTAAGGAGTACCGCAATTGCGGGCACCAATAAAATTCCGCGATATCGCGTGCTTGCTGAACACCGCGCTGTATTGTTCCTCCGGGCACGTATTAGGGTGCACCTCGGGCGCTCTACAGCCAGTGCACAGTCTGGGGTTCTGCTTACAGCAACTAGCAGCCCATCAACCGGAGTTCCCACTCTGCTCACTTTTGGCTTAACACTGGCCACGCTAAACAGACCATCAATTGGAGCTCTTGCTCGAGCCCTCGCCTCGCTGAATTTCGTCTCAACAGTTCTCCAATTTCATCTCGCCGAACCTCGTCTCTGCCGTCCTCGAGCTCACGTCTCGCTGGACCTAATCTTAAACCTTCCACAAGCTCACCGTCTTGCTGGACTTCTAACGTTAGTGATAGACTTTCAGTCAAAAACATTCCAGTGCAGTGTCAGTGTGTACTTTCAGTCACATCAAGTAATCCAGACTCGTGACCCAAGAAACTGTGTTTTATTTTGTGCATTAGACTTAACCTACATATCACTTGATACCATGTTACATACACTGTAGCATGTTGCTCCCATCGGTCGCAAATACAAAAGGCGCAAAGTTCCACTACTATTAGATTACACCACTGTAGATACATCACTGAAAACACACAGTCATTAAATAACTAGAAATAACCATTCTGAACTACCTACAGTGGAATGGTCACATAAAAGTAATTATGGGAAATTTAAATACTACGTATTTCATTCACGAAAGTACTGGCCTGCAAAAACACCGACATTAAGCACCGTCGGGTGTGTCCAGTGCTTGAATGTGTGACTGTCCGGGTACACGCAGCGTTAACAATTTTCCCTTTGCCTTTACGGCGGATGGGAGTTAGTGTCATAAGGTCCCTGATCACCATTCTTTGCGCCAATGCCCTGAATTAAATTCCAAACCCCACCACAGTGTCTCATGAAGTGAAGGCATGTGACACCTTTGATGATGATCTGTCCGTCGGTTGGGGACATGAAGCTCTGTGGCATTCCCGGTGCTCTTCGAGAGGAGTTGGCTGTGTACTGGGACTGTTTCACCCTCTCCTTTCCCCATCATTTCCAACTCAGACATGACACTACAGTGCACAAGTGCGCGCGCGCGCGCCCACACACACACACACACACACACACACACACACACACACTACAATAACCTACACTTACCAGATACCCTTAAGCACACAGCTCCCATACTTCCTAGAGGAAATTTTTGCACCTAGGTGGCTGAACCTGCCATTCGGTGACTCCCAGTCATTCATGCAATACGACTTTACTTCATCTCATGGGAATTATCCACGCTTACTATAGACTCTTCAGTTATAATTAAGGTCCAGATTAAAAGTCTGCTTGAGGTCTACAAGTCCACAGTGATTCACAAAATGTGATTACATAAATATACGCTGTGATCTGCGGGAACGATAAACCAAAATAAAACACGTAGGGTAGAGGTCGTACAAAAGGGCACCATTATCCACCACTTTTTTAAATTTTCGAAAATACATAAGAATACAAAATGGTTCAAATGGCTCTGAGCACTATGGGACTTAACTACTGAGGTCGTCAGTCCCCTAGAACTTAGAACTACTTAAACCTAACTAACCTAAGGACATCACACACATCCATGCCCGAGGCAGGATTCGAACCTGCGACCGTAGCGGTCACGCGGTTCCAAACTGACGCGCTTAGAACCGCACGGCCACACCGGCCGGCTAAGAATACATGACATATAAAAATCATACAGGAGAGACCGGAGTAGGTGAACGATTTTAGCAGTTGATCATTTTTCTTAAATTCATCAGTAGTGATATACTTCTTTCTTCCTGTGTATTAATAGAAAGACGTTATATTGTATTGTACCTAACTGTATGAGTTTTTATTTAAATATGATCAAAAATATTTTGTCTTATTTAAAAAGTAGCGCCCAAGTGTATGTTCTGGGAAAAGATGGTTCTGACAACATAACAAGATGACACATCTGATTCAAACTGAATACATTTTTATTCTGAGAAAACTCAAGACAATACATCAGTTAATAAAGCATTGATAATTATTTACAATTTAAGACAAAAAAAGGTGGCATCTCGAACAAATTATCGGAATAAGACGGAAATCGGTAGATGTGATGTACATGCACAAACAAAAGATTACTATCTCATAATAACTGGATGATTTATTCCATAGAAAGAGCTTCACAAAATGAGCGACTCAGTAACACGTTGGTCTACCTCTGGCCCTTATGCTAGCAGTTATTCGGATGGGCATTCATTGAAAGAATTGTTGGATATCCTCCAGAAGGATGTCGTGCCAAATTCTGTCCAACTGGGGCGTGAGATCGTCAAAATCCCAGAATTCTGCAAACGTTCTCAACTGGGAAGAGATCCGGTGGCCTTGCTGGCCAAGGTAGGGTTTGGCAAGCACGGAGACAAGCAGTAGAAACTCTCGACGTATGCGGACGGGCGTTATCTTGCTGAAATGTAAACCCAGGACTGCTTGCCATCAAAGGCAACAAAACGGGACGTAGAAAAAAAGTAGACCTCCTATGAAACGAAATGGCACCCCACATAATCACTCCTGGATGTCGGGCCGTATGGTGGGTGGCAGTCAGGCTGGTATCCTCTTCTGTGTGGTGCGTCTCCAGAAACGTCTTCGCTGGTCGTTGGGGCTCAGTTCTAAGCGGGACTCATCACTGAAGTCAGTTCTACTCCAGTCAGTGAAATTCCAGGCCGAAGACGTGTCTGGAGACACACCGAAAAGCGGTGGGGTACCAACCTGATTGTCATCCGTCATACAGCACGATAACCAGGGGTGATTGTCTGGGATGACAATTCTCTTCATAGCAGAATCCCTTTGAATGCCAACGGTCTCACCCTTACGGGACAGCAGGGCAGCAGTATATCGGCAATATTCTACGTCCCGTTTTGTTGCCCTTCGTGGCAAGACATCCTTGGCTTACATTTCAGTAAGATAATACCCACCCGCACACGGCTAGACATTCTACTGCCTGGCGTCGTGATTGCCAAACAGTACCTTGGCAGGCATGTCTGCCGGATCTCTCCCCAATTGACAACGTTTGCAGCATTCTCGGCAGGGCCCTCCAACCTGCTCAGGATTTTGACGATCTGATGCTCCAGTTGGACAGAATTTGACTCCGTATCCCTCAGGAGAACATCCAACGACCCTATCAATCAGCGCCAAGCCGAGTAACAGGTTTCATAAGAGGCAGAGGCGGATCAGTGAACGAAAGCGTTATTTATTTGCTTAATTTCTGAAGTTCTTTCTCTTGAATAAGTCAATTTTTCTGAAATTGTAATTATTTGTTTGTCTGTACATGTGCATGACCTTACCTATTTCCGTCCCATTTGGGTAATTCCTTCGTGGTGCGTCTTTTTTATATATACTATTGAACGGTATGTAATAAAATAATTATAGCATTGAAAATTAATATCTCAAAATCAAAGTTTGTATTAAGAAAAGACACAGATTTTGATTGTAATTTTGAGCAGTCCTCATGCCAACATGAGTAGCATTTGCAACATTCTATCCAGTCTTCTGAGGGACGATCAGTGTATATATCATCGTATGCAGAACAGTGCACTATACTTTATATGGAAGTCTGAAATGATATCGTGGGTGATCGAACGTCAGACAGCGTATGGTAATCATACTTCAATTGCTTGGTAACAACACCTTTCTTTGCGTCCCGAGCATCTTTTCTTTGTTGCTTCAAAGATTCTTGTTCCTCTGTATGTGATTCTTTATCAACCAACATCTGTTTGCTTGGTGAGCTTATTAACGCACTTGCGCTATGCGTGCAGTGAGTTTTTGTTTTGTCTCACTTTATCTCTCTGTAGGCAATGGTTTAAAACCAAAAGTACTTCTACACTGTTTTAGCTTAATAATTAGGAATTTTTTCGATTTGGCCTTCAGGTGCTGCAGCCTGAGCAGCAGTATTTTTCAGTTTCGGCATTGTCTGTAAGAAGAACTCGATCTGTGATTTTCGCCGCAGTAAAACCGTTCTCGTCATACAAAAGGGGATCATGAGGTTCGATACCACATTCTTGGAACACATTAACTACATTACCAACTGTAGTTGCTTCGAAATAAGTTGTGCTCAATAGCTTACAACCCGTTCTGCAGTAATGATTTGCCCTGGATGAGTGATCAAGAAGTTGTCACAGGCTTGACTGTAATATGTCTTTAAGGGATCCAAAAACAAAACATCCAACGGCTCTGTACTGTCCAACGCTTCCTTCTGGTACTCTTTCACACGTTTATGTCACATCTGCGTCCGTGCAAAAACAAGAAAAGATGCCAGGCACAATCCAGCTGCGTTTATGCAACAATGATGGTCACATATCTCTGTTTCTCTGATGATACGGTTTTTGAAACTACCTTAATTCTAGTGCGTGAAGTGACCTCTAGTAACTTATTAGATACAGTGGACAATCTGGATTCACCCTCAAAATATGCAATTTTAAATTAAAACAAAAATTTTAGGAGATTCATAACTATGGTGGAAGATTCTGTGAACTTTCTGAACAAAATGATTTTTCTATTATGAAACAGCAGCGCAGAAAACTTATGTTTGAATATGCAAACAATGTGAGATTTTTCATCCGTTCAACAGGGTGACTAGGATGGCAGGAGAGGATTCACTGACAGATTTTGTGAAAAACTTTAAACTGAATGTACTAAAACAAGAGGCAACATCCATTGCCAGATCAGTGGGTTTTAACAAGTGCACACTCCGCTGCAGAGTGAAAATCTCATTCTGGAAAGTGTGAATAAGTTTTTAATTTTAAAAGACGCCTGAAAAATATATAAATATCCAGAATCTACTAATTACAATGTGGGTGAATCCAGATTGTCTATTGTATCTAATAAGTTACTAGAGGTCACTTCACGCAGTAGAATTAAGGTAGTTTCAAAAACCATATTATCAGAGAAACGGAGATATGTTACCATCATTGTTGCATAAACGCAGCTGGATTGTGCCTGGCTTCTTTTCTCGTTTTTGCACGGACACAGATGTGACATAAACGTGCGAAAGAGTATCAGAAGGAAGCGTTGGACAGTCCAGAGCCGTTGGATGTTTTGTTTTTGGATCCCTTAAAGACATATTACAGTCAAGCCTGTGACAACTTCTTGATCACACATCCAGGGCAAATCATTACTGCAGTCTACAAAAATAAGAATGTACGACAAATACACACACACACACACACACACAGAACTGACAACCACACATATGTAAAGGGGGTCCAGTTCTTACGTCACCACTTTTCTTCAGAGGTCGTCGAAGTGTTGATTCGGGAATACAGCAACCATTCGCTGCACCTGAGCAACTCATTCCTCCTGTTTTGACTTCTAACATAGTAGTAGCCATGTTATTTTTATCCCATTCCTCTCTAGGGTACTTTTTTTTATAATTCCTCACCACATTTGAAATTTCACGTCCCACAAACAAATAAATCATGTTAAAGGACTGTTTGTGGCCTATAAACCTCAGAACATCACAAACTTCAGATATGAGGTGTATATTATAACCAAAGGTAAACAGTGAAAGCAAGTGAGGCAGGATGACGAAATCGTCAGATTACCTTAGTCATCCTGCCCCAGTCAGCTATGTTGAAAGCTGTTGAACTTTGCGTATGATTAACAAGACTAAGACATGAATAAATGGTGACTGCAAAACACATACTGTCTGAGACAGTCATGAATAGCAAAGAGCTTATGTTGAACGTTTTGAAAATTATAAAAAATCAGGTAATGTACACGATTTGGTCCCATAATACAAAAACAGTACACGACAAATATGTGGCGCACACTGGACTGGCGACAGGGGCTCAATTGTAGAGTACTGCCGTGAGGAGCGCCAGTAGTATTCGTAATACGGTTTAAGTCGCCCCTCGTTTTTATAAAGCCAACTTGCGTATTTTTGGCTGTCTGAATTTTAGTAGGCAATCGTACTCGATGGCTACGACAGCACAGAAGGCGAACTTACACCCAAGCTACACATCCTCGTTTGAGTAAGTTCTTAGCTGTATGCCTGCTGACACGTGCGCTATCTGCAACTCCAGTTTCTCTGATCACAATTCCCACCAAAATACACTCATTTTCAGAAAAAAATAGAGCCCCTTGAACGATCAGAGCTATGACGTTCACATTTACAGAACATGTACATCACTATCTTCTGCAGAAATGATTAGCATTCAGTCATCTCGGTTCAGCATGTGTCCCGTTGCGAAGTACGAACTGGGTCCGCCATGGGCCCCGATAACATGTTCCATGCGTGATGGCATCGGCGTGTATAAGGCGCGAATGGCGTCCTGTAGTATAGCCATCCGCCTAGCCATTCACCTAGTTCCAAAGTTCATTTGTGGTGGTTGGCATTGGGTCACAGCACTGCACCCGTCATCTCACCGTATCCCACACATTTTAGATTGGCGTCAAGCCTGGTGGTTTGGCGGGCCAAGGCAAAATCCTGTGACATCAAGAAGGCACGAGTTCGTGCAGCAACATGTGGTCGTGCATTGTCTTGTTGGAAAACGGCGTCTGAGGTGTCGCGCAGAGAGGATATGGGTACTGGTCGCTGGATGTCATCTACGTAGATCACACCGATCATAGCGCCCTGGTCACGCACCAACTGTGATTGTGGTTGTACCCTATAGCACCCCACACCATAAGACTTTGAGTTGGCGTTGTATGACTTGCGAATCCAGTCACTGTGATGCCGCTCCCGCTGCCTGCAGCGAACCAAAATGTGGTCATCATTTTCAAATAAACAGAACACGGATTCGTCCGACTACATTATCAGTTGCCATTCCTGTCCCCAGTGAACGTCGCTCCATACACCATTGTCGTCTAGCATGTTTCTGCACATTCGTCGAATGTAGGCAGAGAAATGGACGACGCGCACGTAATCAATGAAGTAATAAACAGAAACGGACTCTAACTCCTGATAGTGTACGATGTGTTACACTTTCCACTATTGCGCCAGAGCCGAGGAGGACGCAGACCTGTCCTGAAATGCCATTCGGATGAAGTGTAGATCTTCTCGCGGAGTGGTCTGGGTGGTGCGACCTGACCCATCTCGTCGTGTTCTACGGCTTTCCGTGAACCATTCTGCACACACCCGTAGCACTGCCGAAACACTTCATCCCATACGAGCAGCAACTTCCCAGATGGATGCATCACATTGTCTCACGCCAGTAATGCGCCCTCTTTTCAAACGCACTGATTTCACGGAACTGTTCGAGCACAGGTCTGGGAGGCATCTTGCACGACTACTCAAGTTACACTGGTGCATTACCCTCGGTTAATAGCGACAACAAGAGCCGCAGGCACATTTTACCAGCAGGTTCTGTTGTGCCGCGATATCGACGTTGACTTTGAACCCACGGACCGACATGATTCAAATGCTAATCATTTCTGCAGAACATACTAATATACGTGTTCTGTGAATATGAACCCCCTATCTCTAGTCGTTTAAGGTGTTCTGTTTTTTTCTGAACATGAGTGTACTATCGTTAATATGAAGAGGTTAAATGAAGTTGAAACTGATTTGACAGCACTCGATTCATTATGATTATCTTTACGAGCCTAACCGCAGTGGTTCTGCAACAGCATGCATTGATTTAACATCGTTTGCCTCGATTTTGCCATTGTAGGTAAGTTCGTTTCTGTCATCTTTAACATACGGGCAGTTTCTTGGCTTTTAAATAACCTGTGTTCTATAAATTAATAACTTTAATACCCGATCGCACACAGTTCACACATTCACGACCCTGTATGATAGCTTTGGCGGGACTGACAGTCTTGCGCGCCAAAGCAAACGGCGGGAGTACTCCCTCTTACCATCCGTTGAGACGCCCATCCATTAAGATCGTATTCACGATAAACGTTATGACCTTAAAGGTGTCAACAGAACGAACAACTGTACACACTTCTGAAAGATATATTTGTGTTGCTATATGCTGGACATTTACAGGTTATTTTTAATCCAATTATTCCTCCACAGAATATAAAAAGTCGGTGAGGCGAAAGAACTAATATCTGTCTTGGGAAATAATTCTTCTTTTTCTTAAACACAGAGTTTTCTGCCTAATTCACTCTCCTTCCGGTATCAAAGTAAAATTCACTGGAGGACAGCGCAGGTAACTATTTTCTTCTGGAATTATATTTGAGAATATGTGTACAAGTCCCAAACTTATTTGGTTTCCTTACGATGAACTTCGTCAGTGAAGAAACATACTGCGACGCTGTGGTTAACATCAATCATTTGGGGTTAAAATTCTCAGCTCCTTAAACGCATGCCTGCCAGGTGTGTGTGTGTGTGTGTGTGTGTGTGTGTGTGTGTGTGTGTGTGTGTACATTGACCACAATTTAGAATTATTTTCTGTATCTCAATAATTATTTTTTATTAGCAAAGATGTGACCTCAAATATAAATCAAATACCATCTTATATGACTCGAATGAAAGAAAGTGTTAAGAATATGTTAACGTATAGATTTTATTCCCCTGAAGTGGAGGATTATTCTTACAGCTAAATTACCTGGGCCTGATGTCGGCTATATGGATTTTCCAGGTTATGTTTTTACCTATGTGCACGTCCAGTAAATTTATTTATTGTGTTTTGTTGCTACAGTTTTTTAAAGGCGTGTTGCGTATTATTGGTGGTTCAAAACTGGATGAGCTGTGTTCTTTCTTGTTTATACCTACACTATTTGAGAAAAGTCAGTTAAAAACTTCCATAAAAACATCTTTTCCTGATTTCTCTGTTGATTAATTATTTGGTTTGATAACAGTTAAGTTTCACCTGTAAAAAGGTATAATTCTGCCACTTGTTTCTAAATTACGACCCAAGACAGACTTAGACTATCTGAACAAAAGTACCTGGACAGCTACTAGTGGACATTAATGTGAGGTGTGTCCACAATTCGCCACTACGACGGCTTTAACTCGGCTGAGGAATCTTCCAATGATCTGTCTGAATTTTTGTGGACTAACTGTAGCCTTTTCTTTATCAAAAGCTGAAACCAGAAAATTAGTTATGTTGGACGCTGCGGTCAGGAGCGATGTCGACGTTCTGACTTATCGCAAAGGTGTTCCAATGCGACTCTCGGCAGACCTGTCTGTCTGAGGAATGTTGTCAACAAATCATTGCTTCACAGACGCTGCTTTACACACGGTGCACTGCCATGCTGATACATTCATCAGACTGTCTCTCCACTGTACACAGTATCATAATATGTGTTCATATCATTCCGCATTTAGCATTTTCTACAGCGCAATACTGGAACCACAACCTAAGCAAGAAGATACCCATATGCCGCTACACCATATCCCCCGCACTTCATTGTAGTCACTAAAGATGATCAGTTTTCCTGTGTCCAGTGGCGTCACTCTTTACGCTGTGGCGAGCGGCGCTTAGCACTGACTACATAAATGCGTGTCACCATCTCCGCAATACTCAATGATCCCTGACCATCAGAATATAAACTCTGCCTGGTCCTGGATTAGCTGTATTTGTTTCTTTCCTTTCCCACTTCACAATCACATCATTAACAGTCGACTCAGGCAGCTTCAGGTGGGTTGAAATGTCGGTGATGGCTTTGATACGCAGGTGACATCCACTCATCCACTGACTAGTCTACGTCAGAAGTCGCTGAGCTCTCCTGATACACTTCCACGAGGATTAAGGAGATCCTCAAATTCTAAGAGTAACTTCCTTGTTAAAACTCTTTGTATTCCTTCTGAATGCTTTGTGTTGTCATGTAATGCGCTCAACCTCATTGTAGAGACAATAAATGGTGACACATTTAAATATCTCTGGGAAAGTACTCAAAAGTCATCGTGTGTCACATCTGTGACTGAGGTTGTTACATTCCGTTGGCCCAAAAATTTTTGTGTGTCTTAGTCGACATACACTATCTGATAAAAAGTATCCGTACACCCCCAAAAACATACGTTTCTCGTATTAGATGCATTGTGCTGCCACTTAGTGGCAGATACTCCATAACAGCGGCCTCAGTAGTTATTAGACATCGTGAGAGAGCAGAATGGGGCGCTCCGCGGAACTCGGGGACTTCGAACCTGGTCAGGTGATTGGATGCCACTTGTGACATACGTCTGAAGTGGAAACGGGAAGGGACACGTACACCACAAAAGCGTACAGGCCGACCTCGTTTGTTGACTGACAGAGACCGTTGACAGTTGAAAGCGTCTATCCAGACCATCACACAGGAATTCCAAACTGCATCAGGATCCCCTGCAAGTACTATGACAGTTAGGCGAGAGGTGAGAAAACTTGGATTTCATGGTCGAGCGGGTGCTCATAATCCACACATAAAACCGGTAAATGCCAAACGATGCCTCACTTGGTGTAAGGAGCGTAAACATTGGACGATAGAACAGTGGAAAAACGTTGTGTGGTGTGACGAGTCACGGTACACAACGTGGTGACACGATGGCAGGGTCTGGGTGTGGCGAATGCCTGGTGAGCGTGTGTAGTGCCAGCAGTAAAATTCGGAGGCGGTGGTGTTATGATGTGGTCGTCTTTTTCATGGAGGTGACTTGCACCCCTTGCTGTTTTGTGTGGCACTATCACAGCACAAGCCTGCATTTATGTTTTAAGCACCTTCTTGCTTGCTATTGTTGGAAAGCAATTCGTGGGTGGCGATTGCATCTTTCAGCGCGATCGAGCACCTGTTCATAATACGCGGTCCGTGTCGGAGTGGTTACTTGACAATAACATCCCTGTAATGTACTGGCCTGCACAGAGTCCTGACCTACATCCTATAGAACACCTTTTGGATTATCTGGAACGCCGACTTCGTACCAGGCCTCACCGACCAACATCGATACCTCTCCTCAGTTCAGCACTCCTTGAAGAATGCCATTCCCCAAGAAACTTTGCAGCACCTGATTGAACGTATGCCTGCGAATTGGAAGTCGTCACCAAGGCTAAGGGTAGGCCAACACCATATTGAATCCAGCGTTACCGATGGAGGGCGCCGCGATTTTGTAAGTCATTTTCAGCCAGGTGTCCGGATATTTTTGATTACATAGTGTACATCAATCCCCCACTGAACTTTTATTTTTCCAAGTCTAGACCATGTTTTTTTTATTTTCTGCAGAGACGTGAGGGATTTTATTTTTAATTAATTTACTCGTTTCGTCACTCTCTAGTTTAGTTTCTCGCGTGAACTTTATGCAGAAATTTTACCACATGTTTTTAAAAGGTAACATTATCTAAACATATGTTGGACCTGAACCGTCTTGTACAGTGATGCATTTTATTTAATAGAAATAGGGTCATATTCTATTAATTATTTCCACTTTTCTTTTATAACAGTATTCAATACTGACTAGATTTTCTTGCTTCAAAACTTAATTTCTGATTGGTTGTGCACACTTCCGGACCTCTTTTTCAGCTTTTGGTAACATGTTACAGCACCGTTTATTCTATGCAGAGAATTTCGTATAATTCCTCGTTCAGCCTATTTTATTGGTTTTTATTCCTTGTTCTGAAAACACTCTGCTACTTTTAACGGTCAGCAGTTTTTTCGATAACTTCCTTGCGTTGCACCTTCAGGGTGAACAACTGTTTTCAAAAACTTATTACTAAATAGGTTAGAGCTGTGATTATGCGCCGGCCAGTGTGGCCGTGCGGTTCTAGGCGCTTCAGTCTGGAACCGCGTGACCGCTACGGTCGCAGGTTCGAATCCTGCCTCGGGCATGGATGTGTGTGATGTCCTTAGGTTAGTTAGGTTTAAGTAGTTCTAAGTTCTAGGGGACTGATGACCACAGATGTCAAGTCCCGTAGTGCTCAGTGCCATTTGAACCATTTTTTTGTGATTATGCCCTTTTCATATTTCGTCCACGAAGTGTTTTAAGATTCCTTTCAGATCTTCCACTTTTTTCATTAATCGTCTGCATTGCTTCTGAATTGCATTTGTGAGTTAATAACGTGACTTACAGTACGTCGGTATCTGATAATAAGCGTTGTTGTCAACTAACGTGGTTGTATAGCTTGATATGAAAATATTACCCGCCAGGGGGCTTCAGTCAGAATGTACTCGAGTAGCAAACTGAAGACTGACTAAGTCTTAGGTGGTTAATAGCTTATCTAACTTTTTTCTGTTACATGTCATTAAGAAAGGTACACTCAATTATCCACAGAGTAATAATTCTTTTATTCTGTCTCTCAGATAGAAATATTGAGGCGAAAATATTTTCATGGACATTTCTCAGCTACTCATTAAGAATTTACATTTCATATTATAACCATAATGTGTACTCATTTCTCCAATATCCCCTTATAAGCACATCGTTCTCCCTTTTGACTATACAGAACCTATTCATTTCTATTTTATTTATTCTACTCATATTCTATTAGTGAGAGAGATCCTTCATACACACCACGTGATAAAAGAAGTGAGACAAGCTGAAGGGCAGAAGAACAGTAAATAAACTTCACGGGTTGAGAGGGTTTGAAAAGTTATTTCAGTGATTACAAAATTGAGCCACAATCATAAAGAATGGGCAATACGAGCCCAGTTAACAGTATGCATTGCACCGCCTCTGGCCTGGATGCATGCAACAGGCTGAATAACTGACTAACCGGCCTTGTAACATCAGACAACGTGGTGTTCTGTTGGTGAGGCGGTACTGCGAACTAAGGCAAGGGTAAACTACAGCCGTTACTTTTCCAGAGGACATGCAGCTCTATTATACGTTTGAATGATGGTAGTATCCTCTTGGGTAAAATATTCCGGAGATAAAATAGTCCCCCACTCAGACCTACGGACGGGGAGTTGTATGGAGGATGTCGCCACAAAAAAAATGGCGTTCTATGAAGCGCAGAGCAGAAAGTTTCAAAAAAAGGGAAATGGATAGACTGAAGTCAGATATAGTGGGGATTACTGAAGGTATTGGCAGGATAAACCGTACTTCTAGTCAAATGGGTACAGAGTTATAAATACAAAATGAAACAGAGGTAAGGGGAGCCGGAACGACGAAAATGACAAAATTAACGTTTTTCGGTTTTTTCTTTATAAAATTATTTGGAATTTTCTGAATAAAACAAATCAAGTTTCACACTTCTAAGTGAATTCTAAGTGTTTTTTATCGCTGCAAAGTTGACGCGCCGCGAAATGGTTGTAGCGACTTGGTGTGTCATCTCTGACGGCACCGCTCGCTAGCTGCAAGCAGGGTATCTTTGCGGAATTATACAGTGTTTTGTTTTCCAACGTTGTATGGTTTTATCTCTGTTCATATCGGTAAACATAAACGCTATTCCGTGTGTATTGACTTGGGGAGTTTGCTTTGTGTTGTTTAACTGTTCAATTTTACATATTTGACGAATTTGGCTCGTACCTGTTTTACGTATTTGCTTTGTGGATATCAATATGCCCCGCTTCAGCAATCGAGTGTTTAAGAAAAGGCACAATGAGTGGAAGAAGAAATCATTCGTTGTTTCGAAGGGAGATGCTGCTGAGACTGCTTCACCGACTACTCCAAATGAATGCGGTAGAATTTCTTCCAGCAGGAAACTCTGTGACAGCAAAGAAAAATTTGAAAACTATGAAAGTGACAGTAATGATGTGAATTAAATAATTAACATTTCCTTGCTCTCTAATATTTTGAAACATAACGTATTATGCCAAGTTTGCAAAGAAAGAGGACTGGAACTGAAAATAACTTCACACATTGGTTTGGCATGTAAAATGTTATTGAAGTGTAACAAATGTGCCACAGACGTTTCGTTTTCTAATTCTATCAGTATTCCTCGTAGTGGTAATAGTGGAAAGAAGGTGTATCATATAAATGTTAGGCTAGTGTATGGCTTGCGTTGCATTGGCAAGAGCAGTGCTGCAGGGACAAAGTTATGTGGAATTATGAACTTGCCAAAACCACCAACCAAGTCTGGATTTTATAATGAATTGGTGAGATCTTCTACTGAAGATATTGCTCAAGCAACAATAAAGAAAGCAGTTGAAGAAGCTGTGCCAGATAATGGGAATTGTAGAGATTTAACTGTTGCTTTAGATGGATCATGGCAACTTAGAGGTCATAAATCTCTAAATGAAGTTGTGACAGCTACCAGTGAAGACAGTTGCAAAGTAGTTGATGTTACTATTCTCTCAAAACATTGTAGATCTAAGTGTAATACCAAGGACGAACATTGTGAACGTTGTGAAGCAAATTTTCATGTCACGAATGGAGCGATGGAACTAGAGGGAGTGAAAGCAATTTTTTTCAGATCACAGGAGTGGTATAATGTGTTGTGGGTTGGCAGGAGAACCAACACCGTGATTATTAGAGGAAGCCGAAATGCACGCGTTTTAGCTCACGCAGGCAGGCGTGAGGTCTGGAACAGGTCAAGGAAACTAGAATTTAGAAAAACGGACGTAGCTGGTGGAATACTTAACTTTAATCCATAAATGGTGAACGTCGCTCTTGACTGTACATTATTTACAATATCAATAGTAACTGAACATGGCGTCTTGCTAGATCGTAGCAAATGACGTAGCTGAAGGCTATGCTAACTATCGTCTCGGCAAATGAGAGCGTATTTTGTCAGTGAACCATCGCTAGCAAAGTCGGTTGTACAACTGGGGCGAGTGCTAGGAAGTCTCTCTAGACCTGCCGTGTGGCGGCACTCGGTCTGCAATCATTGATAGTGGCGACACGCGGGTCCGACGTATACTAACGGACCGCGGCCGATTTAAAGGCTACCACCTAGCAAGTGTGGTGTCTGGCGGTGACACCACATAATGTACGATACACTAACTATCTAGGAGATGGTGATTCTAAGGGATATAAAGCTGTAGAGGAACTCAAACCTTATGGCAATGAAATTCACATTAAAAAACATGAGTGCATTGGACATGTGCAGAAGCGCATGGGGGCTCGCTTGCGCAAACTAAAGCAGACATTAGGATCCCAGAAGCTTAGTGATGGTAAGACCCTTGGAGGAAGAGGAAGATTGACAGATGAAGCAATTGACAGATTGCAGAGGTATTATGGATGTGCAATTAGGCAAAATACAAGAAGCATTGAGCATATGAGGAGAGCAGTATGGGCATTATTTTTTAATACTGCATCAACAAATGAGCACCCACAACATGCACTGTGCCCCACAGGTGATGACTGATGGTGTAAGTACCAATCAGGAAAGGAATATGCCCATAAAAACCATTTGCCAAATGCTGTAATTGATGTAATGAATCCCATATGCAGAGATTTATCACAGCCAAGTTTATTAGAAAAGTGTTTACATGGGAAAACAAAAAATCCAAATGAAAGTGTAAATAATTTAATTTGGAGTAGGATCCCCAAAAGAATATTCGTACAGATAAAAACATTGCATTTTGGAGTGTATGATGCAGTGGCAACATACAATGAAGGAAACATTATCAAATGTGATGTGCTGAAACGTTTATGTTTCCAACCAGGACACAACACCATTTCCACAATGCACCTAACTGATGAAGAAAGACTAAGAGGTGCAGCAAGAAGAGACAAAAGCCTACAGCATGCACCAAAAGGGAAGAAAAGTCCAGTGAAAAGGAAACTAACACTGAAAAAAGAAGAGGATGCTGATAATCCATCATATGCGGCAGTAACGTATTAAAAAACTTTGGAAGTCATTTCCCGTAACTTTAAAATTTTCATCTTTGAGTAACATTTTCTCAAAAACTGCGAACAGTATATCAATGAAATTTATACACAATATTGTTTACTTCTTTTCCTTCATTTTTACAACAAGTTTTTAAAAAAATATTGTATAATTCAAGAGTAAAAGAATAAAAAGTGCAAAAATTTAAGAAAAAAATAAGCATCTGTATAAAAAAATTGTAAACGAAAAACCGACAAATATTTCTTAACATGACACTGTAACTTTGTAGAGAAATATTCACTGAACGTGTAGTCGAAATTTCAGAGCAATGTTTAATGGTCTTTGAAAAAATGTTCCTTCTATTTTCTAAAATTAACTTGGAGGAGATGGATCGTTCCGGCTCCCCTCAGACAACGTGGCGTTCCGTTGGTGAACTGGTACTATGAACTAAAGCAACACTAAACTACATCCGTTACTTTTTCCGAGGACATACAGCTCTGTTATACGTTTCAACGATGATAGCATCCTCTTGGGTAAAATATTGAGGAGATAAAATAGTCCCCCATTCAGATCTACGAGCTGGGAGTTGTAAGGAGTATGTCGTCATCAGAAAAAACAAAACTGGCGTTCTATGAAGCGCAGTGTCGAATGTTAGATTCGAGTAGGCAACTTCGAGAAAAAGGGAAATGGATAAACTGAAGTCAGATATTGTGGGGATTACTGAAGGTCTTGGCAGGATAAACCGTACTTCTAGTCAAATAGGTACAGAGTAATAAATACAAAATGAAACAGAAGTAATGCAGTAGTAGGTCTAATAATGAATAAGAAAATCGGAATGCGGGGAGACTACTATGAGCAACATAGTGAACGCTTTTTCGTAGCCAAGATAGACACAAATCCAACACTCACCACAGTAGTACCATAACAGCTCAGATAACTCTGCAAATAATGAAGTGATTGAAAGAATGTATGCTGAGGTAAAAGAAATTATTCAGGTTGTTAAGGGATAGGAAAATTCATTTGTGATGGGTGCATGAAATTCGGCTGTAGAAAAAAGGAGGGAAGGAAATATAATAGGGGAATACAGACTGGTGGAAAGGAATGAAACAAGAAACAGCCAGGTAAACTTATCCATAGAGCATAATTTAGTCATCATTAATACGTGGCTTACGAATACCGAACAATGTTGTGTACGTGAAAGAGACCTGAAGACATTGGAAGGTTTCAGACTGATTGTATATGGTAATCCAGAGACTTCTGAATCAGATTTTGAACTGCAAGATGTGGTCTCTGACCATAATTTATTGGTTATGAACTGCAGACAGAAACTGAAGAATTTGCTAGAAGTAGGAAATTAAGGAGATCTCATCTGGATTAGTTGAATCAAATTGAGATTTTTGAGAGTTCCAAAGGGAACATTAAGCGACGATAGACTGAAAAATGGGAAAGGAACACAACAGAAGACGAATGAGTAGCTTTGAAAGCTGAAACGATGAAGGGAGCACAGGATCACATAGGTGAAAATACAGGGCCTAGTAGGAATCCTCATATCACAGGAAATACTGGATTTAATTGATTAAAGGAGAAAATACTAAAATGCAGTAAATGAAGCAGATGAAGTGGAATACAAGCGAGTAGAAGTTGAATTTGGTAGACTGTAAAAAATGGCTGAGCAAAATTGGCTAGAGGATAAACGTAAGCCCACAGAAACATGTAGAGCTAGTGGAAAATTAAAGAGGACTTTGGAAGAAAGAGAAGCGGTTGCGTGAATCTCAAGATCTCAGATGGAAAACCAACATCAAGCAAAGAAGAATATGCTGAAAACTGAAAGGAATGTAAAGAGGGGCCATACAAGGGAAGCGAACTTGAAGGCAATATTATAGAACGGGAGTACGAAGTAGATGATGAGGTGAAAGACCTAAATCGAAGCAAGGTCTCTGGAGAAGAAGTAGTTCTCTCAGAATTATTGTAACCCTTCGGAGAGCCAGCCATGACAAAAATATTCCACCTAGTGTGTAAGATATATGAGATACACGAAATTACTTCAAACTTCGGAAAGAATGTACTAATTACAATTCCAAAGAAAGCTAGGGCTGACTGTTGTGACTGTTACTGAACTATCAGTTTAATACGCTATGGTTGCAATATAACGAAAAGAATTATTTACAGAAGTGTGGAAAAGCTAGTAGAATCCGACCATGGGGACCATCAGTTTGAGTTTCGGAGTAATGTAGGAATACGTGAGGAAAATCCCTCGCATTTTGTCTTAGAATATAGGTTAAAAAAGGCAAGCCTTCGTTCATAGCCCTTTTAGACTTAACGAAAGCTTTCAACAGTGTTGACTGAAATACACTCTTTGAAATTCTGAAGGTAGCAGGGGTAAAATACAGGGAGCGAAAGGCTATTTACAACTTGTACAGAAACCAGACAGTAGTTGTAAGAGTCGAGGGGCATGAAAGTGAGGCAGTGGATGAGTAGGGAGAGAGAGAGGGTTGAAGCCTATCCCCGATGTATTCAGTCTCTACATTGAGCAAGCAGTAAAGGAAACCCAAGAAATTATGGCGTCGGAATTGAAGTTCAGGGAGAAGAAATAAAAACTTTGAGCATTAGCTGAATTTTCCGTCGGTACTTGGCAGAACACGATAATAATATTAAAAAGGAAAACAGTTCATAATGTTCTGCAAAATTACATTTATTTGGTCAGGAACCGGCTTTCCGCTTCTCAGACTATCTGCAGGTGACAACTGAATGTTGCCAACACACATAAACAAGAGGTTCGCGATACAAAAATATTATGTATACAGAACACACAAAAATGACAAAGTGTTTACACAGGAAAACATTACAATCATTACAGTAACTAAAAAAGGCTAAACAAAGTTTCTATGTGGAGATACATTCAACAAATGATGAGAATTAAATGACTTAACAGTTTGAATCTAGTATCCGTAACGAAAAGTTAATTTAACAAATGGGGAAAACGGAATTTGAGTCTGATTATTTAATACTAGACTGGCATTCTGCGTCGCGTGTTTGTTGATTTCCAGTATTTGCAGAAGGGTCATCTTTCTGCTTTTCTTGACAGAATATAAAACTTGTCATTCAACGCTTGTCTGAGTCAGGTCTCAGCAATACTCCAGTCATATACTCATTAGCTATCCCTTTGGGTAATATTACGAGCATCTTAATGGTCAGTACACTTGTAATTATACTACCTGAATTTGTGTTATCTGGATTTATGGGCAGTTAAATGTATAATAACTCAAATACGAGCATAATTTTTCTTTTACAGATACTTAAGGAGGTATGTTTTGAAACACTGGGAATATTCAGTGTGTTGGTGGATTGGAGCTGATGTCCCCTCCAGTGTCATTGTTTATGTAACGATGTTTTTCGGTCTCTTGAGCCTAAATTTCCTTATTCAAATGGTTCAAATGGCTCTGAGCACTATGGGACTCAACATCTTAGGTCATAAGTCCCCGAGAACTTAGAACTACTTAAACCTAACTAACCTAAGGACATCACACACACCCATGCCCGAGGCAGGATTCGAACCTGCGACCGTAGCAGCCTCGCGGTTCCGGACTGCAGCGCCAGAACCGCACGGCCACCGCGGCCGGCTTTCCTTATTCCTTATCCTTCTATGGAAAAGATAATTTCCTGCTGTAATTTTATCTGGGTGAGAGAGGTATGTATGATTTGCGGTGTTTTTTGCAATTGTTTCATTGATTCAAGAATCCATTAACTTAACTAGGAATCATATTAATTTCTGCCGTTTCTTAATTTTATGGGTAATACCGATGTCAAGAGCAACTGTCAGTATAACCTGTTTTTTGTTTTACTTTTAAGTGCCTTTTCCAATCTTCATATCTACCCCGTCCGTGTCCACTGCAATGAATTAAAACATAAGTTGAGTTGGCTGTTGCGAGATATTTTTGCTGTGTCTTGGTGGTGGAGGAAAGGGAATATCCGTTAGCTTTCGTGGCACAATTGCAGGAAGGGCGCGCTAGAAAAAAAATGAGTGAACTAGGAATGGCACATTCCTATGTGGCCTACACGACTCGTAGTGCACGCGCAGATCGAGAAACGGTCTTTCCTTCACAATTTTTAGGTGAGTTGTTTCAAAGGCTCTTCCGATTTCTCAGGAGAAGCTTCTCAAAGCACTGCCAGTCTTCTCTCTGAGCAAGGTTCAAATGGTTCTGAGCACTATGGGACTGAACTGCTGTGGTCATAAGTCCCCTAGAACTTAGAACTACTTAAACCTAACTAACCTAAGGACATCGCACACATCCATGCCCGAGGCAGGATTCGAACCAGCGACCGTAGCGGTCGTGCGGTTCCAGACTGTAGCGCCTTTAACCGCTCGGCCACTCCGGCCGGCTCTCTGAGCAAGGGTACCAAATGAATATATTTTAGGTTGCTCTATTCGAGGTATTCACGCAGAAAAAAGTGACAGGAGATAGTAGGTTATGACTGCGAAAATCGCAGATCTTTTACGGATACAGCAGATCAGGAAAGGTCGAATCTTTATTCCTTAACTACCAGCTTCTCTCATGTTCACGTAGTCTAATTACCACAGCTCTCTCTGACCAACTATTATAAACTTTTTCACACTGCTTCCAAGTGATTTTCTATACACTACTCTGTGCCAAGGGTTGCAGTCTATCTTTACTATTGAATAAACATTTTGGTGCGTTATTGGTATTATAAAATGCAAGTCTCTAACTGGGAGACTTCAACATTTTTGCAAACTTTAAGGTTTGCTGATGACATTGAAATTCTGTAAGAGGCAGCAAAGGACTTGGAAGAGCAGTTGAGCGGCATTAACAGTGTCTTGAAACGAGGTTATAAGACGAACATCGGCATAAGCAAAATAAGGATAATGGAATATAGGCAAATTAAATCAGGTTATTTTGAAGGAATTAGATAAGGACGGCGGAACCACCAGTAGGCACCAATGTGGTGGGTTTCCTCGTCTTACCACAGAACCTGAAGGTCCGAGGATTTCCCATTCGATAAAGCAGTACAGGTAGCGATCTGCAACAGATCTGACAACAGCGTACAATGCTGGTAAATGCAGGCATAAATGTTGCGGAGGGCACCAATCAGAGCATATTGTTGACCATCGGGATCCGCAGCAGACGACCCATACGTGTTTCTATGTTGAATTAACGGCATCGTTAATTACGATTGCAGTGGGCATCGGATCAACGAGACTGGACAGTGGATCAATGGAAATGTATCCCGTTGTTGGATGAAACACAGTTATTGTTTCACCAGAACTATGGTCGTGTCTGGAGACAACGTCATCCACGCGAACAAGTGCTCGAAAGATGCACAGGACCAGGGATGCAGGCCGGTGGGGACAGTATAACGCTATAAGGATCATTCACATGAGCTTCCATGCGACTTGTGATGGTAATAGAAAATACCATAACAGCTGTGGACTACGTGAACATTATTGTGGACCATCTGCATCCCTTCACACCTGATACCTTCCCCTACAGCGTTGTTATGTTCCAACTGGACACCTGTCTGCGTTACAAGGCCAGAATCATGCTACAGTCGTTTCATAAGCGTAATAATGAACTCACGTTGATGTCATGAATGCCAAATTCGCCTGATCTGAACTCCATGGAACACATCGGGGACGTTATTGGGCGGAAGCTCCACGCCCTCAAATTACCGGCCCATAATTTATGGGAATTGCGGAATCTGTGGGCAGACGTCTGGCGCTACGTACTTCCGGAAACGTACCAAGGACATGTCGAACCCATGCCACGTAAAATCTCCACTGTATTGCGTTCCAAATATCGACCAACGAAGTGTTATAGAGGTTGTCATAATATTTTGGTTCCCTCCCCCCCCCCCTCTGCAGTATCTCTCTCTCTCTCTCTCTCTCTCTCTCTCTCTCTCTCTCTCTCTCTCACACACACACACACACACACACACACACAGCGAGAGAGAGAGAGAGTGTGAATGTGAGTGTGTGTGTTTCCTCGCCTCCCCTCTCTCATTTGGGCACTTGTATGTGACGTGAAGCGACTGGTGTTGGGGTGGGTGGGGTGGACAGTGAGAGGGAGGGGGGACAAGGAACGCAGAGGCATAGTGAGGTAATTGTCTGTCCAGTAACCGGGGAGACGCTGAGCAAAGATTCCAAATGGACGACAGGAATAGCGGTAATTTTATGGCTCTACGTGACCAGCGCTTACTCTACTCTCGCCATCGACTGTTCCAGTCGTATATCTTTTTCTTTATAGCCACTATTGTCGCAGGGACTTGTTCTGATAGCTACCTGTTCCAGACTGAAGCAGAAATACTTTTGTACCATTACACATGAACAAGTCCTAGGTATCTTAATCAACGACTGGATACTCTGATGATATTTAACATTAAAACTGCCATTATTATAGATGTCGGTCGAAAAGAAACGCACAATTGCCACGCAATCTGTCTGATTCAGAACAATGTGGGCATCTTTATTCCATGACAGGAATGAAAGTTTGTGAAACTCTTGAGGTCATTCATCGCACCGCATTTCGACATGGATTATGCCATTGTTGGTGTTGCAAAATACTTCTTCCCCTTCCCGTACGCGATTTTCCAAGTTTATAACAGCTCTATAAGTCTGATGAACGTTTTAGGCAGTCGGTGGTTTAGCTCGAGAATTATTCCTTTCTTTTTCATCCCCTCTACAACTAAAGTCAACATTCTGTCAGGCGCCGCTAACAACGAAACAGCTCCTAATTGTTTATGTAAAGCAATGATCAGGCGCTTCCTCTGGCATGTCGTGAAACACCTATGTTCACAAGTCGGGCCAAGGGCTGCCCTAAAGATATAGCACAGTGTTCACCGCTCGTTGAAAGATTCCCTCGTTGCCACACTACATTCGAAGTTGTTGTAAATACTGCCTATCTGTCCAAGACTCCCAACAAAGGGACTATACCAGCTCTATAGAAGTTAGAAATGTCTCCTGAAAAACCCAGCTCAAGCTTTCGCTTGTCTCATTGACTACGTTGGACTTGGCTCACGTAAAAGGACTACCAGGACTGAAATCAGTTCCGAATAATTACACATCTGACAATCCGACACTATGGGCCTAGAAAAAAATACGTTTTACTCCGCAGAAGAGACTTCAACTGCCAAAACAGAAAAAAATAATCATGCTACGTTGATATGCAAGTCGATAGTGTCACCACTGTCCACTTTTTCCTGAGTTGTCGAGTATACAACATATCCTCAGGGGGAAAGGAGATTATGGTTTAATGTTCCGTGGACGTCAGTGGAAAACAAGCGACGGTTGGGGACGGATACGAAAGGTTACCGGCCGTGCTGTAAACGATTTGGGGCAACCATGGACAAAATAATTTGGATTGCCGAACAGGGATTTGAACCTCTGTCTTCCGGAATAGGAGTCCTGTGTCTTTCATCTGTACCCCTTCGTTAGATCACAGAGTCTTAAATTAGTGTGTCCGATGAGTTATATCCGGACTACTAGTACGTAAGATACACTGAAGCTCATTCACATACGAGCTACAGAATTCATTGCTTGTGGTACATTCACATTCATCAATAACACATGCGTTTTCAAACACTTCAATGATTTGCGACAGCAACTAATGTGGCTGGTCTTGAACGCTACAATCGTCATTCCAGAACCTCTGAATACATCCTAATCTGTTACATATGCTCCAAGAAGTTTCCTCATTAAACAGTAACAGATTATAATTGATCTACACTCCTGGAAATTGAAATAAGAACACCGTGAATTCATTGTCCCAGGAAGGGGAAACTTTATTGACACATTCCTGGGGTCAGATACATCACATGATCACACTGACAGAACCACAGGCACATAGACACAGGCAACAGAGCATGCACAATGTCGGCACTAGTACAGTGTATATCCACCTTTCGCAGCAATGCAGGCTGCTATTCTCCCATGGAGACGATCGTAGAGATGCTGGATGTAGTCCTGTGGAACGGCTTGCCATGCCATTTCCACCTGGCGCCTCAGTTGGACCAGCGTTCGTGCTGGACGTGCAGACCGCGTGAGACGACGCTTCATCCAGTCCCAAACATGCTCAATGGGGGACAGATCCGGAGATCTTGCTGGCCAGGGTAGTTGACTTACACCTTCTAGAGCACGTTGGGTGGCACGGGATACATGCGGACGTGCATTGTCCTGTTGGAACAGCAAGTTCCCTTGCCGGTCTAGGAATGGTAGAACGATGGGTTCGATGACGGTTTGGATGTACCGTGCACTATTCAGTGTCCCCTCGACGATCACCAGTGGTGTACGGCCAGTGTAGGTGATCGCTCCCCACACCATGATGCCAGGTGTTGGCCCTGTGTGCCTCGGTCGTATGCAGTCCTGATTGTGGCGCTCACCTGCACGGCGCCAAACACGCATACGACCATCATTGGCACCAAGGCAGAAGCGACTCTCATCGCTGAAGACGACACGTCTCCATTCGTCCCTCCATTCACGCCTGTCGCGACACCACTGGAGGCGGGCTGCACGATGTTGGGGCGTGAGCGGAAGACGGCCTAACGGTGTGCGGGACCGTAGTCCAGCTTCATGGAGACGGTTACGAATGGTCCTCGCCGATACCCCAGGAACAACAGTGTCCCTAATTTGCTGGGAAGTGGCGGTGCGGTCCCCTACGGCACTGCGTAGGATTCTACGGTCTTGGCGTGCATCCGTGCGTCGCTGCGGTCCGGTCGCAGGTCGACGGGCACGTGCACCTTCCGCCGACCACTGGCGACAACGTCGATGTACTGTGGAGACCTCACGCCCCACGTGTTCAGCAATTCGGCGGTACGTCCACCCGGCCTCCCGCATGCCCACTATACGCCCTCGCTCAAAGTCCGTCAACTACACATACGGTTCACGTCCACGCTGTCGCGGCATGCTACCAGTGTTAAAGACTGCGATGGAGCTCCGTATGCCACGGCAAACTGGCTGACACTGACGGCGGCGGTGCACAAATGCTGCGCAGCTAGCGCCATTCGACGGCCAACACCGCGGTTCCTGGTGTGTCCGCTGTGCCGTGCGTGTGATCATTGCTTGTACAGCCCTCTCGCAGTGTCCGGAGCAAGTATGGTGGGTCTGACACACCGGTGTCAATGTGTTCTTTTTTCCATTTCCAGGAGTGTATATTGGAGTTTGATCGGATGCGAGAAAGAATAACAGCGCTCCACATTACCTTGGTTGCGCGTCACGTTGGTCATCATTGTGACTTACCAGAAACAAGGAGAAAGTAAAATTAGATTTAGGTTAGGTAATGAGACCACTGCTATCAAAATGCATTTCTTTAGTACGAGTATTTCACACTATCGAATTATATACTGTTGAAAGACACTATTGATGGAATTTTTCTGTATCATTATTCGAGTTGGACCGAAAAAATCTCTTAATTAATGGACGGAATGGAAAGAACTCGATATCTGTCAATCTTAGCACACCTACGATAAATCTAACCATTTTTTATTAATTGTCCCCTTCTCGAGTATCTTGTGGCGGTAAACGCTTGCTTGCAGGATTTGGAGGCAAGCCAGTATCGTAACAAATCCCATGCTGGATTAGATACGGCCAAGGGAACGAACATCTAAGCCTATGTTTGCCTTTAGGTCCATTTCATCGACTATCTAGACGAACTACTTGTAGGGTTTCCATTCCTGCCTCACGTATGCAAAATTAAAATATAAATACCTGATAACAAAATAGTCATGCTGCAGTGTTGATCCAATAATAACGTGAGAATGACCGCACGATCTTCACAGATACTTCTTTGACGCGAGAACAGGAACAGGACGCGCTTGGTTTTGTGAGGAGAGCTAAGAAGATCCTTGCACGGACTGCAGCGTTGAAGTTCCAGTGTTAGTGATTGCGCTACGACACAAAGTAATATATTTAGAATTTTTGTTCATATTTGGAATAAATATATATTTTCACAATGATTTTAAGTTATGAGACGCTGTGTAGATTGCCACTAAATACACAGTACGTGAATGTTGTGGTTAAGCTGGTAGTTTTCGCTTTTGAACTGTAAAACTGCAGTTTGGAACCTTCTCTCTCACGCGTGTTTTGTTTGCTTGTCACAGTATGGGCATTTGAAATTGCTTAAGGACACTTTATGTGTTGCAACATCTCTATATTACCAGTCTGTTAGAGGCATAAATGAAGATCTCTTTAAAAGTGATTCAATTCCACCCTTACGGAAATTTCAATAGCAGAGCTCAGATAAGAAATCCGCAGTTAAAACAAACCGGAGATACTTCATTACCTACGTTATGAATTATTTTTTATTGTTCTGCTTCTTACGATTATCCATTATAATTTTTAGCTAATTTTTTTGGAGATTGGAAATTTGTGGTAAATTCCTATGGGACCAAACTGCTGAGGTCATCGGTCCCTAGGTTTACACACTACTTAATCTAACTCTTACCCTAAGGACAACACATACACCCACTCCCGAGGGAGGACTCTAAGCTCCGACGGGGCGGGGGAGGGTGCACTAACCGCGACAAGACACCCTTTAGATCGCGTTTGCTCTCCAGTTGTTTTACTCCTTATTATCATTGTGGTATGAGGGCGTGTTGAAAAGTAAAGCCTCAAATTTTATGTGAAACCTCTTAAGGGTTTTTAAATAAAACAAACTTTATTGGCATTCTTCGTGTCTACGTATTTGCAGTCCTCTGCCGCTAGAGGGCTCCGAATTGTAGCGTGCAATGTGGTCGTGTGTGGCGTAACTCTGTTGGTGCGTGAGAAACAGCGTGCTGTAACCGAAATTCGGATTAGAAAACTCCGTTCACATAGAGCACCCTCTCCTTCAGCAAGACAGCTCCAGACAACACACAAGCGCTGCGACATTTGCAACAACTCGATGCTTTCGGTTCACAGTCATCGATCATCCTCCATACAGTCCCGATTTGGCCCCATACGATTTTCATCTGTTTCCAGAACTTAAAAATTACCTTCGAGTACTTCTCTTTGATAGCGATGAGCAAGGAGAGGTGAGATTGTGGCTACGTCAACAATATGAAACATTCTTTAGTTGCGGTATAAGCGAATAGGAAGAAATATGTTCGTTGCCAGGGAGACAGTCTTAAGAAATAAATATGTAGACGGAACGAATAAAGATGTATAATGCTAATAACGTTTGTTTTATTTAAGAGTTTTCACAGAAAAGATCCGGAGTCATTACTCTTCAGCATGCCCTGGTGTCTGTAAGCGTAGGACAAAAAATATTGCCGGCCGGAGTGGCCGAGCGGTTCTAGGCGCTACAGTCTGGAACCGCGCGACTGCTACAGTCGCAGGTTCGAATCCTCCCTCGGGCATGGATGTGTGTAATGTCCTTAGGTTAGTTAGGTTTAAGTAGTTCTAAGTTCTAGGGGACTGATGACCTCAGAAGTTAAGTCCCATAGTGCTCAGAGCCATTTGAACCATTTTTGAACAAAAATTATTAATCAAAATTTTAAAGAGCCGGAGTGTATTCGCAGTAGCCGACTGCGTTCAATGGCTTTCGAAAACTGTTACTGTTCTGCTGGGAACCATAATTCTGCATAATGGCTGCGTTTGTCGTCACCGGAACGCCAAATCAGAAAGGGCTGTCTGTAAAATAGCTCAAGAAGAGAAGTACGACAGCAGAGGTGTCACGTTCCTTTACTTATATACTCCTGTAAGTTTATGCTTTTTAAATCTGAGCAACGTGAAAAATTATCGAAAAAAATTTCATTATTGCGCTCTGTGTATGAAAGCTGCTCGATATAACGGTACTTTGTTGACAGCAGCATTACCATGCTGATACAGAAAAATTCGAGTTCCTAACTTTTACGACAGTAGATCTTCTATGGTACTATCTAAAGAGTGATTAGAAACACCGGTGCTCATTTGTCGTCAAAGGAACTATTTCAATGATCCAAACAAATTAAAAGGGCACTGAACTATTACACTATCTGAACGACATTACACATTCACATTCTTCACACACCAACCGGTGTGCTGCAGAAATTAAGCGCATTCGAGAGGTCATCTAGATTCTTAGATTCCAAAGTCGGGGTGGATTCTTTCAAATAGCTACAGCCTATTTCATGCCTCATTGTTGTCCAGCCTTAGCTCGTGCTCTCTATTGACTTTCTCACTGCAAGGCCGTTGTATCTCAGTCATACACCTTTCCTTGTAAAAGCGGTTATAAGAACACGGCTACGATTTTTATCAGAGTGAGTGTCTGCTAACTGACCAGTACTCCTGCTATCATTTGACCTGGATACTTTTTAGTGTATTTTTAACCATAGAGACAGTAATGAATAGAGACATCAAGACAGAGGACGAAACAACAGATATTTACGTTGTAAACTGTTACTTAATCTATTTTGAACAACGCAAAGAACTCCAGTCGTCAAAATATGAAGTTGTCAGAAAAATACTGCTCATATTTGCAGACATGGCCTTTAGAAAGCTGCTGTCGATTCAGTCTGTTCTCTGCAATGTCCAGAGGCCACGTCAGATCTAGCATCAAGTCACGGAATCACAGACGATGCAGATTAAGTAGTGCCGAATAAATCAAGAAGCCGTCAGGCACGTACTGTAAAGCATCAACCAGATTAATGACGTATTTTCGGGTGTTCAATCGAGTTCTTGATTTCACTTTTAAGCATAATATTTAGACGACTGATTCGGTAGTCTTCTTCAGATACTTAGAAAGGTTCTGTTCTTCGCAACACGTTCAACTAGTTCTTTGTACTTGCATTTAAAACTCTGATTACTGATGGTGGTGACATTTCCTTTGCCAGCTGGTCTTGAAGACTTTTCTCTAATGGAGTAAACGTGTTGTCTTCCTCTGCTGGAGCAGCTACAGAGAGCTTGGAGGCAGCCGCAGTATAGGTCGCCCGCTAGAATCCACGTGTCTCGGGAACATTGGGTTTCCTTTCCTTCTTCGCTTTTAATTGAGTCTATTCAGTGCTGGAGGCTTCGTCAGTCTTCCGCCATTTTATAGCGGATTCCTTACCTTGTGTCTCATTGCGGCTTTTCACACGGCTTCCTAGCAGACTTCACTCTTTTGCCTCTCTTAAGTAACCGACAATGGATCCATGTTGTCACCGTTTTACGCAGTTATAGTGGTAGATAATACAACGAACCCGTGAACAAAATATAATTCACAGAAATTTACTTGCATACTGAATGCAGGCTGTACAGTTTTTCTCTTTTCAAGAGTGAGAGTGACTAGCTTGCAGTCAGCCTGGCTAGTAACCTGCGACTGTGTGGTAATCTAGCTGAAATATTGTCTTTGGCTTGCAGCGCGGTCGTGGGGTTTCGAGTCCGTACCTGTTGCTTGTTCAGCTGTCCCTGATACCCCAAATCAGAACAAAAAACTATTAGGTTTGTTCATAGGTGCAGCGTGCAAATAATATAGCTCAATAACGAGTTTCGAGTTCAATATCAAACACATTTTATTCATCAAATGTGTATATTAAATGACAGAATGATAAAATTCTACTCACTGTAACTAAGCACATAAAAAAAGATCGAGTCCCCATATAGTAATTAGAAACTCAATATAAATTTAAAATAAATCCGGTAACGCCTAAAAATTACTTAAAGTGTGTGAGTACACTGTTATAAAGCGTCATATGTATGTATTAGCACCAATCGCTATGAACACAAAATCACCCCATTCGACACTCGATGAAATTATCCTGAGTGTCAACAACTGTATAATATTCAGAGTCCTCAATGAACAGTCTGAATGTAGAGTCCAAATTGCAGCGAGATAACGTTAAGTGTAGACTTGCAGCTGGCCGCTGTGGCTGAGCGGTTCTGGGCGCTTCAGTCCGGAACCGCGCTACTGCTACGGTCGCAGGTTCGAATCCTGCCTCGCGCATGGATGTGCGTGATGTCCTTAGGTTAGTTAGGTTTAAGTAGTTCTAAGTCTAGGGGACTGATAACCTCAGATGTTAAGTCCCATAGTGCTTAGAGCCATTTTTTTGCTGACTTGCAAACGACGAACAGGAATCCGCCCGACACTCGACTAAAAACGAGGGCGTGGTGAAACGCAGTGCCTCAGAATTTTATATCCGAAAGCTCTTAATTTTTTTTAAATAAAACAGACGTTATTAACATTCTATATCTTTAACCTTCATGTCTACATACGAGGTGTGTTCAAGAAGTGTCGGAAATTTTTTAATTCCGCGGCTGTACACGTACGATTTTCAAAAAAAAAATGTTTTTATCTTCTTGGTACATACATTCCTGATGTATGTTCGCATTTTCAGCTTTTTTGAATATTTAGTTTATTGTTGACAGTTGAAAAACTTATGCGTGTTTTCGAGTGCTCGGCGAATTTTTAATGTGTGTGAAATCTTATGGCACTCAACTGCTATGGTTATCAGTCCCTAAACTTACACACTACTCAACCTAAATTATCCTAAGGACAAACACACACAACCATGCACGAGGGAGGACTCGAACCTCCGCCGGGACCAGCCGCACATTCCCTAACTGCAGCGCCTGAGACCGCTCGGCTAATCCCGCGCGGCGGCGAATTTTTACTTTCGGAAAAGGTGGATCAAAGAATTTGCAATAAATTTTGCTTGAAAAATGGAAAAAGGTGCAGCGCCACATTCTAAATGTTGACCGCGGCTTTTCGTGAGTCTACTATGAGTAAGACAAGAGTGGTATAAATGTTTCAAAGAGGGTCGAGAAGACGTTGAAGACAAAGACGACCCTGGACGCCCTAGTACGTCAATTACTGACTACAATGTGGAAGAAGCAAAGAAAACTGTTCTGTGAAACCGCCGAATCACCATCAGAGAGGTTGCTGATGATGTCGGCACATCCTCTGGCTCATGCCAAGCAGTTTTTCCTGATTTTTTGTGAATTATGCTGAATTTCCACCAAAAACGACGTTACACACACATCGCGCAGGAATGCTGAGTGAAGTCGATATCGATTCAGAAATTCTAAAGGAGATTATAACACGTGACGAAACGTGGGTATACGGGTATGGCGTCGAAACCGAGTCCCAATAGTCGCAATGGAAACTGCCTGAAGGGCCAAGACCGAAAAAAGTTTTACACGTTCGATCACATGTGAAGGTTCTTCTCACCTATTTCTTGGATTTCAATGGGATAGAACGTTACGAGTTCCTGCCTTGTGGCTTTACGGCCAATAGGGAATACTAATTGGAAATTAAGCATCGTTTACCTGAAGCAATCCGAAGAAAATGACCAGAATTGTGGCAAAACCACTCGTGGAAATTGCATCAGGATAATACTTCCGCTCACACCTCAATACTTTTGTTTTTCTGGCGAAAACCAAAGCCATTATGTTGCCTCCGCCATCGTCTTCACCGGCCATGGCCACCTGCGACTTCTTTCTATTCCAAAGGCTGAAGAGACTCATAAAAGGATGTCGTTTTGCCACCATTTCTGAAATAAACACAGAATCGCTGAAGGAGCTGAACACCGTAACGAAAAGTGAATTCCAGCAGTGCTTCCAAGATTGGAAAAAGGCGCTGACACAAGTGTATTATATCTGATGGGGAATACTTGTAAGGGAACAAATTTGATGTTGATGAATAAATAAAGATTCTTTCATTTCGATCACACCTCGTATTTGCAACCCTCTGCCGCTAGGAGGTTCCGAGCTGTAGCGTGTAATAAGAACAATGCGATGCCTTAGGATCACTGTCACCGATTATCCCCCATACAGTGCCCACTTGGCCCCATACGATTTTCATCTGTTTCCGAAACTTAAAGAACACCTTCGAGGACTTCACATCGATACTGATGAAGTGGTGCAGGCAGAGGAGATGTCGCAGCTCCGTCAACAAAGTCAAAGTTCTATATTGACGATATCAGTGAACTGGTCTCTTGTTGGGAGACTCTGTAGAAAAATAAACATGTAGACATGAAGACTAAAGGTGCAGAAAGTTAATAACATTTTCTTATTTATAAAGCCTGAAGACTTTCACATTACAAATTTGGAGGCATTGCCTTTCAGCGCGCACTCTTATTTCTAAGATCCGACTGAAGCAAAAATAAACAATTCAACTGACAGAGTTGTAACCCGTTCGGAATTATTGTAAATCAGGACTGCTTTACGTGTGAGAATCACAAGTTCCACAGAAGCGCCGACGAAATAATTCTGTTTTCG
Source organism: Schistocerca piceifrons (assembly GCF_021461385.2). Classification (NCBI taxonomy): domain Eukaryota; kingdom Metazoa; phylum Arthropoda; class Insecta; order Orthoptera; family Acrididae; genus Schistocerca; species Schistocerca piceifrons. The sequence goes on from NC_060149.1 coordinate 584,032,063, forward strand.
AGCTTGTTGGTCGAAAATTTCCAATTCCGCATAAACATGCGGACAAATAGCCACAAGGAGAATCACAGATACTACCTCTTCAACTGAGACCGGAAAACTTCTCAGAACTAAAGATGGTGTCCCCCTTTATAAGGTCGGTTCTCCCGTCCGTAGAATTTCCGAGAATCTTTGTCTTTCAGCAGATAGGGGGATCACCAGTCTGAGTTACAATTATTGATGCAGAAAAGGGATCTTAAAGCTGGATATATCAGCAGATGTTCAATGAAAATGTGATTAAAATGATACATTACAATAGTCAGCATCATTACATATCTCAACTGAAGACGTCATTATTCAGTTTTTATTGACGGTGCCTCAAATAATGACACATACGCAAATGTCACATCAGTTTTGTAGGAAATGATCTATCTTTTCACTGCTGGTATCCAAATTTATATATCTTTAATTGAATTTAAAATAGGGCGAATCGGCGAATTATTCTGATTGGTTAAAATCAGTAATTTAACATAAAACTTTGATATAAGTGTTATTTATGCCTATGGCTCTGAGCACTATGGGACTTACCATCTGAGGTCATCAGTCCCCTAGAAATTAAAACTACTTAAACCTAACTAACCCAAGGACATCACACACAGCCATGCCCGAGGCAGGATTCGAAGGTGTGACTGTAGCGGTCGTGCGGTTCCAGACTGAAGCGCCTAGAACCGCACGGCCACACTGGCCGGCTAAGTGTTATTTATGATTAATATACAATGAAAAATGGACATGAGAAATAAACGTGAGTGGTCATATCCTGAGCCATTACACTCAAAAGTGAAAATCAAAAACGTAAATACGTAAGAGGTAAATTATAAGCATGTATACAATGCCGTCCGGAGTGGCTGTGCGGCTCTAGGCGCTACAGTCTGGAACCGAGCGACCGCTACGGTCGTAGGCTCGAATCCTGCCTCGGGTATGGATGTGTGTGATGTCCTTAGGTTCGATAGTTCTAGGCGACTGATGGCCTCAGAAGTTAAGTCGCTTAGTACTCAGAGCCATTTGAACCATGTATACAATGTTATAATTGCTGCCTTAAAGCATTCGTCAGATGCGCCTAAATTACCCTGTAAACGAAAATGAAAAACAACATAAGAGACGGTATAAGAACCACCAAGAATAAACCTACAGATGAATACTTACAAAGAGTAACCGTCGATTCACCTCGTGCGATGTGGGCCATCAGTCATAGCAGCGCACAATAAGACCATGCTCATAAATTGTAAACATGGGCTCCGAACAAAGTGCCGGTGAACGAACCTCGCTCGCACAGTGTACACCCAGTACTGATAGAATGAGAGGCGTCTGATGACGCTAGTAAAGATAACCGGCACAAGGTGGCGCCAAATGCAGGTACAAAGCCATCAAATTACAGTAGAGACAAAGAAATTCTTGTTGGCGTGCTAAAAATACGTTACATACGAAATAAACGTTACATACGAAATAAACTGTATAAATATTATTACATAATCCTGTCAAATACCAGAGACATGGGGTACAGGTATGCGACAGTAGTACAGTTAAATAGAAATGATTCAGAAACAGGAAGAAGAAATGAGGCAGATGTGTGTAATACAATAAACAGAGTCGGGAAGCTGACAAGCAATTGCAAAAGGAAGCATAAATAATTATACAACACGAAATCCAATCAGAAATCCTCCTAATGAAAAATTTTTCCAAACTATGCACCGGGACAAGAGTTACAAGGTACATAAGCGGGAAACATTGACAGTAAAAAATTTAAAAACTTTTATATTGGGGCCGGCCGCTGTGGCCGAGCGGTTCTAGGCGCTTCAATCCGGAACCCCGTGACTGCTACGGTTGCAGGTTCGAATCCTGCATCGGGCATGGATGTGTGTGATGTCCTTAGGTTGGTTAGGTTTAAGTATGTCTAAGTCTAGGGGACTGATGGCCTTAGATGTTAAGGCCCATAGTGCCCAGAGCCATTTGAGCCATTTTTTATGCTGGATGACTAAAAGTGAAAGAGGCACAACAATTGTCAAGAGCGTATAACCCCGAACACAATTAGTTTATAATCCTAAGACTGGCATATACGTCTTCTGTCGTGAACGGGACTCTTCAGTATAAAAAAAGACAAAATATCCAATCTCAAATATTCCATAAAGTATAAAACAGTTACAAATCTATAATTTTTAAGGTAAAACATAATGGAAACCTACAAGAAGTCCTATAAATTAAAAACAGTGTCTTCATACTAAAATACACCGATGAAAAAATCGCAATACCAATAAGGAGTTGCACGACATAAACGAAAGTTGGTAGGCGTGTCCGTAAGTCTGAAAGATGGTCTATTCAAATTTCGCGCCATTCGCGTAAGAGGACGCAAATCAGGTTTGCTTTAAATGCACGCTGTAAAGGTCGTGAGCGTTAGTTATCTTTGAGATTGGACGCGGTGAGTTGATGTTGGTCAAGAATGCCTTTAAGGCGACAAAGACGCCATTATCAGTACCTAAAAAATGTGTGTGAAATCTTATGGGACTTAACTGCTAAGGTCATCAGTCCCTAAGCTTACACACTACGTAACCTAAATTATCCTAAGGACAAACACACACACACCCATGCGCAAGGGAAGACTCAAACCTCCGCCGGGATCAGTACCTCACACTGGGTCTGAACGAGGTCGAGTAATAAGGCTACGAAAAACTGAATTTTCCTTCTGTGGTACTTCAGAATGACTTGGCAGCAATGTAGCCATTGTAAATAATTAATTGCTGGCAGCGGTGGTCAGGAGAATGTACCTGTATGGTCACAAGCTCACCGGGCTCCGAACGGCCACGTGATACTACCGAGAGGGAGACCATCGTGTTCGGTTTATGGCTGTGGAGCATCGTACTGCTTCTGCAGCAGCTATTTTAGCAGCAGTTGGTACCACAGTGACACAATGAACTGTTACATATCGTTCACTTCAAGGTCAGCTCCGAGACGGATGTTCTGTAGCTTGAATTCTGCTGACCTGAAACCAGCCAACATTTGCGACTTCAGTGGTGTCAAGCGAGAGCTCGCTGGGGGCAGAGTGGATGTGTTTTGTGTTTTCTGATGAAAACTCATTCTATATCGGTGCCAGTGATGACGGTGTGTTGGTTAGGAGAAGGCCATTTGAAGACCCGCACTCAACCCTTCTGCGTACTAGACACACTGGACCTGCACCTGGAGGTGTGGTCTGGGGTGTGGTTTCGTTTGACAGCAGGAGCACTCTCGTGTTATCCACGCATCCTGACTGCAAAGTTGTACGTCAGCCTGTTGATTCGACCTGTTGTGCTGTCATTCACGAACAGCATTCCAGCACATGTTTTCCAACAGGATAACTCTAGCCCAAATACCGCTGTTGTTGCCCAACTTAACATGCTCGGCAAAGTGTCGAAAAGTTGCCTTGACCTGCTCGATCACCAGATCTGTCTTCAGTCGAGCACATACGGGACATCATCGGACGACAACTCCAGCGTCATCCACAACCAGCATTAACCGTCTCTCTATTGACCGACCAAGTGCAAATGGCATGGAAGTCCATCCCACAAACTGACATCTGGTACCTGTACAACACAATGCATGCACGTTTGCATGCTTGTATTCAACAGTCTGGAGATTACACAGGTTATTACTGTACCAGCATTTCACATTTACAATGGCGTATCTCGCGCTTACATCAGCCTGTGATGTTGCAATGTTAATCACTTGAATATGTTATCTAGAGAAATGTATTCCTAAAATTTCATTACTTTACATTCATAATTTTTTGATGCTGAGATTTTTTTCTGTCAGTGTATTACCCACAAGGGGACGATCTGGGAGGCACGCAATGGAGAGCGCATTGTTAATAAAATTAAGTTAAATAACTAAAGCAAAAACGGAACCTGTGGTTGTGAAGAATATAAAGACCTACATCATTAGTCTATAAGCTAAAATTACCATAAGACTCTGCTGTTAATACCAGGAACCTTCAAGCTAAAACAAGATAAACTACATAACCCCAACTATACAAATGAGAATTACCTAATTACGAAACCAGGATTTTTAAGGTAAAAATATGAAGAGATAGAAACATTAAAAAATGTTATTTAGGAAGAGTTTTCGCCACGCTAGGTAGCCGCGCGGTCTGGGCACCTTATCACGGATAGCACAGCTCCCTCCGTCGGGTTTTCGAGTCCTCCCTCCGGCATGGGTGTGTGTGTCGTCCTTAGCGTAAGTTAGTTTATGTTAGAAGTGTGTAAGCCTAAGGACCGATGACCCCAGCTGTTTGGTTCCATAGGAACTTCCCACAAAAAAAGAAAAAAAAGAAGCGTTTTCGTTCTCCACCACATGCTGCCATACTGTTCTTTTAATTGTCCGGGGTAATTAATTACCTTAACATTAATTAAACATCTTGTTCAGTCACCTCTAACTGACTAATTTAGTATGTAAATAAACATGTAGGTAGCTCACTCAGTGCGTCTAGATATGCACTTTTGTATGATAGGTCGATTTCATTTGTAGATAAATTATCACAAATATTATTAATGATATTCTGAAATTTCCTTACAGATAACTTCTTGGCTCAATAACTAATTACATATATAACGTGCATGGTTCATCTCTATATCAGATGAATCGTCTTATTCTGCTCTCGAAGTTGTGTATTGCACTCCACCGTAAGCTTGATGGTGTAAGTACCATGTGCACAAACATATACAAAGCTATGCAATCTTTGTGTTATGTGTAACAGCTTGCGTGTCCTCATTCGTGTGGACGGAGCGGTCGCTATCTGGTCCATGGCCCATACCTCCTCGACCCTTCGTTAACGACGAGGTAGAGCCGCTCTAGCCGAGCCACCGTGCTGAAGTGCGCACACGTGCTGTCGCACTCAAATCAAATGAAAGCACCTCTTCTCTTTTTACAAGCCGGAGACCTCGACGCAGTGGAGTGCCTTGCGGATTCTAGGTAACGCCATCTTATATTGACATTACCTTCCAACTAAATCAGAAAACATGCTCTGTAAATAGCGTCCGCACGTTGGTGGGGCCTCAAAACTAGAGGCGGCAAAGGCAAATGTCAGACCTGGACTAGAGGCCGGCTCATCCTGGTGTATTAAGTTTATTGAACGCCGCTATATAGAGAGTGGCTATAATTAAAGTGCAGCTGCTCACGGAGGCCCATTGTGGGCTGTAATTATCGTGTGACAGTGAATTTTAGTGCGGAACCATTATCACTGGAAAAAAATTATTTCGAATTTTGGACACCAAAGTGCAAATCTGGCGTTGTACTGGAATTTTATGACTGTATGATACCCACGGCGTCATTCGACAAGCTGTAACGTGAGTGAACAGTATGGCTATCGAGAAGAGAGATCCTGTGCTGTTAGTGAAACTGTTTTACGTAAACGATAGCAATTACAGTGCCGCATTGAGAGAGTATCGCCTACTGAGTGGCCTGAGGAGAAGCCCGATGTCATTAAATGGTTTAAAGGAGATGATAATGAAATTCGAAAACACTGGTGCACTTGGTGTGGCCCCTTGAAGAGGAAGGCGTCCTATACTGGTCGAAGTTATCTTTCACGATACACAGTGACGATAGATAGTAGCTGAACTGCTGTCTGTGTTTACATAATATGCGGTTGTCTGCATGTAGCCCTTGGAAACGGACAAATTAACACGAAAAACAAAGTTCTTCAGCCTCAGTTTTCACTCTTCAGCACTGACTATTCGCAATGCCCAGATAGTGGTATGATCGCCGATTATAATACGACTATTGAGCAGAGCTTTGAAAAATTAGAATCAATAGGAGAACACCGATTTTTTTAGTATTCAACCACTTATCACTTCTAGAGAATAGCAGAGAACGGTGGACGAACTACGTTTTCTTTTATTTGCCTACTTCACCTAATATTTTCATTCTGTGTATCTTAAAACTGACAGAACGGAAATTTTTCAATCTTCATTCGACTTTTACTTTCACTAAAGGAAATAATAGGAATAAAAAACCGAAAATTGGTTAATTCAGAAACCGGTTATTTTCAGTGGTTTCAACAGTCAAGTTAAACTAGTGTGGAAAAAAAAAACAAGATAGCCGAAAACCGTTTGTTTCCGCGATAACCGCCATTCCTACTACAAGATGCGGTGAATATACAGAACTGCCGAATTTGGGGTACTGTTAGACCGCTAGTTGTGCACGAGAAACCGTTGTATTCATCGTATGTGACTGAGTTGTGGATTGACAAGCACCTTTATTCTCGGTCCGTTCTTTTTTAAACAGAAGACACCCAGAGGGTGACGTATGCACGTTCTCGAGAGCTCCTTCTATAGCATGTGATTCCTGTTCTGGAGTAGAGCAACTATGTGAAAACCACTGCTTTCATGCACGATGGGGCAACGCCTCATGTCGCTCGCCCAGTGAAAGATCTGCTTAATGCAACCTTCCACGAATGCGTTATCTTCAAATGGTTTCAAGATAAATGACCTGCAAGATCACCTGTAGTGAATCGACGCGACTTTTGGCTCTGGTGATACGTAAAAGAATTTGTTTACCAGGGACGCCCTAGGTCCGTATCTGATTTGAACATGTTGACATTGCTCAGACTTCACCGGAACTTCTGCGAGCAACTGTTGATCACGTCATTTGACGGATGCAACATCTCGCCTTTTTCACTCGTTTGACCTTTTCTGCCCACGTCCCGGTCCTAGTCCATTACACATGGAAACATTTCTATACGTCTTTCTTGCCTCCAAAGCGCCAGACTTCTACCACGTAGCCAAAACTGGCACTAATTTGTTTTCCAACGGAAGTCGGTTCCGCATTAAGGCATTAAAATATCTACCAAGTTTCTCTGCCGTACGATAATCACAGCCCACACTGGACTGCTGTAGGTAGTTTCCCTTTAATTACAACCAACCGGTATTTACGTAATAATCCGTCGGTGTAATATTGTATAGACATATTAGCAAATAATTAATAATAAAATTAATATAACTCAGCTTTGCCTGTTCCAAGCACAGGATCTAATCGTGCAGGTGATGAAGATTGGCGTGGAGGAGTATGAACATCATTCAAATACCAGGGTTCACCTGATCTTGGTAATAGAAGCCCGTGAGGTCCCCTTGCTAGGGCGACAGCGAAGACCTCGACGAGAGTGAAGGCAGAGAGAATGGATCACGGTGTGGTTGAATTAGTGGAAGAGGCGAAGAATCTAACAAAATCCACTTTGCAAATGACTTGCATCAAATAGCAATGTATTCGGTACCTATACACCAGAGGTGCAGCCGGAATTTTAGAATTCTGGAGCTAACTACTCCACTCTCGACTATCGAGTTTTTTAAAAAGAAACACGACATTATAATTCCAAGTAAAGCAACTGGTTATTTTAGTAATCCATGGAAGTAATAAATCCTCAGCCATCAGTGTCACAACTAGTGTATGGGGTTCTGGGGTGACAAGGCTGACACTTTATAGTCTAAATCAGAGGAATTCGGAATCCGTTGACCATCTCAAACCCAAAATTAAAACTTTGTTTGACTTAATCAACATCAGTTCACTTCTAAAGCCAGAAGATCTCTCCAAATTAGGAGCAACACTTAAAAAAAAATTGCGGTGCAAGAAACAAGGCTGGCAGGACAGCAGGTACGATGAACCAGCTCCTTGCCCGTCGCGGAATCATATATGCAGTGAGAATAACAAGTTTATTTAACGGAATTCACGCAGCAGCCGAAAACGTCGTCTCAGTGGTGTGCAATGTCTTCGGGCAACCGCGCGTACACCAGCGCAGCACAAGCGGCATGCTGTCTGTACCTGGACGCCAACGGGCGGAGTCTCTTGCGTCAGTGGTTTCATGGCCGAAGCAGCTCAGGCAGAGCGCTTGCAGCCTAAATCCTTGTTTTCAATCAGTTTAAAAACATGTTTATGCTCGCAACATTGTTTCCAACTTGTTCCCCAACGTGTTGGTAACATCGTTCGCTGATCGCATCCCTGTCTACACTGCCAACAAACATTTCTACATATGTATTCACATCGCCTGCTACGCTGAACTGACAGCAAACATTTCACATTGTGTATTTGCATCAAGAGCTTTGCTGTGACAAGTGAAGAGGGCGAATTAATCATGTGTGATACTCATTAATAATACTCGACGAAATAAGCGGACGAAGACAACGACGTAGTAGTCCTTGTTGGACAAAACCATGTTATAGAAGACGTGGTGGGAATGACATGTTTTGTGAGTTGAATTTCGAAGACGGCTATTATTTTCGTAACTCAACTAGGACGTCGAGTACGATTTTTAAATTCGAATCAATCTTACCGGGAGGGTTACTTTTAAAACCAAAAAAATTCAGAAAAAAACTGGTACTGTGAAGCAAGGACTTACTGTTACTCTTTATTTTTCGCAACGAGAGATTACTATAAAAGGCTTGCATATTTATTTCACATTTCAAAGCCAGCTATACCTCATATAGTTCTTGCAGTTTGTGAAGGTGTCGTTGAAGGGTTGAAGCATTATGAAAACGTAATTAATTTACGTTAATAGCTCTGAAACATAAGTTGTGCAAACGGTATAAGCTGCCAAAATTATACAGTCGGTACATATCGGTTTACTTGATGAAAAAGTCTAATGAAATATCCTTTTATCAAAATCAAATGGCTCTAAGCACTATGGGACTTAACATTTGAGGTCATCAGTCCCCTAGAACTTAGAACTACTTAAACCTAACTAACCTAAGAACATCACACACATCCATGCCCGAGGCAGGATTCGAACCTGCGACCGTAGCAGTCGTGCGGTTCCGGACTGAAGCGCCTTGAACCGGTCTGCCACAGCGTCCGGCTGGTGTGTTGCCAGGTACGTTCCTGTACTAGTTTAACGGTCTGCCAAGTTGTCTATTGCTCACGTTACTTTTTCTTTTCTTGTGACAGTCTCTCGATACGTGATCCTGTATCCCACAATTGCAGCAAATTTGTTTCTCTGTACCGTCTTTATGTTGGTGACCGGGCTTCTTACATCTGTAACACTCTAAATTTGTGGTGAATGGGCGACGCTCTTCTCTTCGTATATTATTCCGCCGTATTAATGCTTCCACGAAACCAACAGCTGCCTCTACTGCTGCCTGAAAGTTTTTACATTGTGGCGATCTAATTGCTTTGCTTACTTCCTCTCCACACAACCCGTGGATTAATGTGTGCAGAGGTCTCTGATCGGCTTCGAACAGCTGAATGCAATTCTCATTTTAGTCTTCTACCTGCTCGTATGTTTGGGCATTAATGTTTCGAAATCTGTCAACAAACTGCTCCATAGATTCGTCCCGTCGCATTCGCAGACTATGAAGTTGCTCTCTGTAGCATCTTATCTCACTTTTACGTTTGAAACTTTGAACAACTATCGCTTTTAACTGATTGTAGTCTTCTGACTTCACAAAAAGAGGGCTCCACGGAAATGAAATCTTGTGCAGCTCCACGGATTCTTAATTTAGCAACTGCTAACTTATCAGAATCAGTCCATGAACCCAACAAGGCAGATCCATCGAGATTCCGAAAAAAGACTTTCACGTCACTCTCTGGTTTCCCGCTAAACACTGGTACCTGATGACAATAATGAGAAATTATTTATTGGACCACCACTGCATGAGCTATCATTTGACAGGTCGTTTGGAAGGCTGCGCTCACTCCTGTCTTGTTTTAGCTGCTGTATCCCTCTTCACAAATCATTTATAACGATTTGGAGATCTACCGTTTTACTAGGGTTGGATTCTGCCATTTTGATTAACCAATAAAATCACTCAAGTACAGAAAAGAGTCTTACAAATCTATTACTGCCTTTCGTAAGTAAGAGAAAAGGAGGATTGGATTTTACGTCACGTCAACATCGAGGTCTTTAGAGACGGAGCACAAGCTCGTAATGTGTCAAGGATAGAGAAGAAAATCGGCCGTGCCCTTTCAAAGGAACTATCCCAGCATTTTCATGGAGCGATTTAGGGAAATCACGGAACACCGAAATCTGGGTGGCCGGACGCGGTTTCGAATCGTCGTCCTCCCCAATGCGAGTCCAGTGTGCTAACCACTGTGCCACATCGCTCGGTTACTACTGCTCTTCGTATTGTGGCCAGATTTGAAGAGACCAACCTGAATTCCAGAGTTAGATGTCCCCGCTTGGTCGGATAATGTCCATACTGCTGCTGCTGGTGCTGCGCCATGGAGACGTAGCAGGAACTCAAAATTTTCGGAAGTCCACACAACGCTGCACCCCCTTAGGACTGCATGATTTCCAGAACTGATCCCTATGCTGACACCACTTATATAAGGGGATATGGTGAGGGGTTTGTATCCTCGGCTGAGGACCTCCCGTGCTATTTGTCAAAACATGTAGGAATTCGCTCGGTGAGGTATCTAAATATGCGATCACGGAGTAAATGGCTCAAATAGCTCTAACCACTATGGGACATAACATCTGAGGTCATCAGTCCCCTAGACTTAGAACTACTTAAACCTGACTAACCTAAGGACATCACACACATCCATGCCCGAGGCAGGATTCGAACCTGCAACCGTAGCAGCAGCGCGGTTCCAGACTGAAGCGCCTAGAACCGCTCGGCCACCCCGGCTGGCTAGTAAATGGCCCTCACTACTTTATTCCCTCAAGAAACTAATAATATTAACGGAATCGCCACGCTGACCTATCATAACTGTGTCTGTTGCCCTAGCACTGGATAATTACGGACTCACTGAGACTATGGTGAGCCGAGAAAGATAGTTATTTCACGTCCGAACATGCTAGTTAACACACCTCTGCTCCATCTAGGCGGCCAGCGACTCTGCAATGTGTGCGGAAGCGCTCTGGGGGAGGCGTTTACTGACACCAATAGCAGTCAGAATTCCGAGATAGCACCAGCTCGCGCTCGTATTCGTACGAGACGGCTGCATGTAAACCTCTAGCCCTCACGCAAGATTGTTTCGTCTACGATGCAGAAATTTCGCTGGGAAACACACAAACATATATTCCCGATCTCTCCCCATGCAGTTTCCATATTTTTGGAGCTCTGAAGAAAGATATTCATTGCCGGTGATTTGCTTCGGACAAAAATGTTCAAAAATGGATACAATCATGATTCTGCAGGCAACCGCAAACATTTTTCCGTGAAGACATGGACCATCTCGTTTCACAGTGGAATAAATGTATTAAAAGTTATCGCCACTGCTTTAGAAATAATGAAGAGATTACTTCCTTTTTCCCATGTGTATCGTTTTGATTTGTCTGCCCCTTATATAGTCCTCCTGACCTTTCCCCATTGATACTCAACATTATCAGTACTAGTGATGAAATTTTCATGCTGAAATCTATTCTTTGTTATTCTTTCTAAACCAAAATATTTTCCTACCATTCTTTGTATACCTGTTTACAGCCGTATACAGATGTTCTAAAGGCCTGACGATGAGAGATTCCCTGTTCTACGCTGAGTGAATCCTTTAGAGAATGCTTTTGGTGGATGGATTACGGTCCGTTGGCAGCCACCAGGCCTCCCCACATCTCTTGTCCAATAGTGGAATCCATCCCCATACGTAACTACAGTTGTAAAACTACCGAAGGCTATCAAAATAAAGCTAGACTGCGGTGGTTTTCCTAGCACCCTTAGTCAGGTAAGATCGTAACCGCGCTTCCTGTAAGTTAGATGTGATGCGTAGCTATCGGGCGTTATTTAATTTGATACGCTGTATTTGCGTTTGTAGATTCGCCTTGAAAACGAAAGCACTAAGCCGTCTAGAAACTGAGTGAGGATATAAAAAAGGCCGCGTAATCCACAGAACATTTTTGTTATACATAGTTGTCCCCCTGTCTGTTACTCAGAAGTAAAAACTATTTATTGCAAAATTGAATTTTCCAATGTTTGATTTAGATTTTATTCGAAAATTGTTAATCTGTAACGAAGAATAGAGGGATTCTGTAGTAAAATTAAAAAAAAAATACAGATTTATCATATAACACCAGAAAAACACAATTTCCTTTTAAAAAAGGTAAAATTTAAAGAAACGCAGAACAAAGCATATGAAACATCTTTAAATACTTCGTAAAGCATGTATTAAGCATGTTTCTGTTACTTATAAACAACCTTCGCACTTACCACTAATAACAAGAAAGTCTTACCTTCCTGCCCCCGGCGGAGGTTCTAATCCTCCCTCGGGCATGGGTGTGTGTGTTTGTCCTTAGGATAATTTAGGTTAAGTAGTGTGTAAGCTTAGAGACTGATGACCTTAGCAGTTACGTCACATAAGATTTCACACGCCTTTGAAACTTTTTCTTACCTTTCATCATGATGAATAACGTTCCATGGAATACAAAATAACAATAATAATAAATTGATTTTTTTGTTTGTGCATGTAAACTGTACTAGCGAGAGAAGTATCTGCTTGGGTTACATAAAAGCGCAGAAGTCATGTGATCAACTAATATATCTTACTTATAAAATGCGATTTATATTTTGTAAGGATATAAAATACACAATGGACTAACATTGAACGATGTGCAGCTCTAATTATGTGCAAAACAAATAAATAAACCAAAAACAAAGGGAAGTCATTGTCTCCCAGCGCCTCTCTCACAGATCCATTAATGTTTTTTTTTTCCCTATCAAAGCTGCCAGTACTATCCTGTAGTCTTACGATTTACTACTCTATTTATGTACTGCCGCAAAATTACCGAACCATAGCTTCGATAGAGCGCACCTCTATATACTCGTATATAACATCTGTTCCAGGCTGTGCCCGTCGGCTAATGCTGATCGCTATTGTGAACGACAGCGCCGGTTTTCCGATTTCCGTAGGACGAGGCTTCTCTTCAGCATGGAGATCAAGGCTCGGTTATGGCTTAATCCAGTTAAATGGTGGTGGTCTGGCCTGATCCGTCTGATTTAAATGGCGGATGGTTGGAGTTTCCTAATAGTTTTAGGCAACCAACCTTCTGAAAGTTTCGGCAGGCAGCACAACCACGAGTGTTAACAGGAGATGGACAATCAAAGTGACTACATGCTGCTCAAGAGGCGATTGGCCCAAAGACTTACATGTAAAATTAATTTTGTGGGGAAATTGAAAAGTTGGCTGGGAGGCCTTGTATGGTGTAGGAGGCAAGTTTTGTACCTCTGGGGTGTGGGTACTGTTGTGAGGTGTAGTGCAGTGTTCTTGGGTGCAGGTGTTTAAATTAACATAGTCAGTTAATTGTTTTCAAGGATTGGAACCACCGCACAGAATTTCATCCTGATCGGAATGCCACGCTTGTCATGCGAATGTGTTCGTCGGGGGGGGGGGGGGGGGGGTATCACGTGAATAGTGCCCGGAGGACAGATGTACTGTTCGCTCAATCGTGCAGGATCATACGAGGGCTATTCGTAAAGTAATCTCCGTTTATTTATCAAAAAACTAATGACTACCCAGCGTTGCCCAGGTATGTATTTATTCCAATATTCCTTAAGTTCATCTCTTCATTCACCCTCTCTCTGTCCATCTCTCTCCTTAATCCCATTTCTGTCCACACCTCCATCTCCTCTCCACTTCCTCCATCCCCACGCTCTGTCTGTCAACTCCTGCTCCTCTCTCTGTCCATCATCCCCTCCGTTCTTTCTATGTAAATTTGCTCCTTCCCTCTTTGTCCATCTCCTCCTCCCACTCTAATTCCTCCTACTCCTTCCCCTCTCTTTGTCCATCTTCTCCTCCCCCTCCCACTGATCATCAGCTCCTCTTTCCTTGTTTATCTCTGCCTTTTCCATTTCTCTGTCAGTTTCCTCCTCCCTCTCTCTGTGTTCATCTCCTCCTCTACCTCTCTCTGCCTATCTCTACCTCACCCTGACACTGTCCATCTCCTTCGCTCCCCTCTCTACGTCCATTTCACCCTCCCCTTCTCCAATGCATCTCTTCCTCACCCTAACCGTGCCCTTCTCTCCTTCGTGTCTATCTGTCTCCTCTTCCCCCTTCTCTCGTCAAGCAATCACGTTCGCCCCAATAGGAGGCTGGGGGTTCTCGCTGTCACGGAATTTCTTTCCGGAACTAAAATATGTACCAAATTTGGTTGAAATCGTTTGACACGTATTTGTACACATATATCACCTGTATCTGTAAGTCAGTTTCATGTTCACGTAGCTCAATGTTAATTACGTCGTATCTCGTGAATTATGTGCAGTAGAGTGATATAATTTTCCATGTATCCAGTGGTATATTTGGCTACTGTCTACTAAATGTGTTTTGAATAGAGTTAGTAGCAAATAAGTAATGTATTAAAACGTCGTAATGCTGCGGCAGTTTTTCACGCATCTTAGTGTTTATGACGTTATACACTACGTGATCAAAAGTATTCGGACACCTGGCTGAAGATGACTTACAAGTTCTCGCTTCCCACGCCCGGGTTCCCGGGTTCGATTCCCGGCGGGCTCAGGGATTTTCTCTGCCTCGTGATGGCTGGGTGTTGTGTGCTGTCCTTAGGTTAGTTAGGTTTAAGTAGTTCTAAGTTCTAGGGGACTGATGACCATAGATGTTAAGTCCAATAGTGCTCAGAGCCATTTGACTTACAAGTTCTTGGCGCCCTCCATCGATAATGCTGGAATTCAGTATGGTGTTGGCCCACCCTTAGCCTTGATGACAGCTTCCATTCTCGCAGGCATACGTTCAGTCAGGTGATGGAAAGTTTCTTGGGGAATGGCAGCACATTCTTCACGGAGTGCTACACTGAGGAGAGGTATCGATGACGGTGAGGTCTGGCACGAAATCGGCGTTCCAAAACATCCCAAAGGTGTTCTATGGGAGTCAGGTCAGGACTCTGTGCAGGCCAGTCCATTACAGGGATGTTATTGTCATGTAACCACTCCGCCACAAGCCGTGCAATATGAACAAGTGCTCGATCTTCATCCCCGAATTCCTCTTGAACAGTGGGAAGCAAGAAGGTGCCTAAAACATCAATGTAGGCCTGTGCTGTGATAGTGCCATGCAAAACAACAAGGGGTGCAAGCCCCGTCCATGAAAAACACGACCACACCGTAACACCACCGCCTCCGAATTTTACTGTTGGCACTACACACGCTGGCAGATCACTTTCACCGGGAATTCTCCATACTCACACCCTGCCATCAGGTCGACACATTATGTACCGTGATTCGTCACTCCACACAACGTTTTTCCACTGTTCAATCGTCCAATGTTTACGCTCCTTACACCAAGTAAGGCGTCGTTTGGCATTTACCGGCGCGAAGGTTGGCTCAAGAGCAGCCGCTCGACCATGAAATCCAGGTTTTCTCACCTCCCACCTAACTGTTATAGTACCTGCAGTGGATCCTGACGCAGTCTGGAATTCTTACGTGATAGTCTGGATAGATGTCTGCCTATTGCACATTACGACCATCTTCAACTGTCGGCGGTCTCTGTCTATCAACAGACGAGGCCAGCCTGTACGCTTTTGTTCTGTACGTCTCCCTTCACGTTTCCACTTCACTACCACATGGCAAACCGTGGACGTAGGGATGTTTGGAGTGTGGAAATCTCGCGTGCAGACGTACGACACAAGTAACACCGGATTACCAGACGACGGTCGAAGTCCGGGAGTTCCGCGGAGCGCCACATTCTGTTTTCTCACAATGTCTAATGACTGCTGAGGTCGCTGATATGGAGTCCCTGGCAGTAGGTGGCAGCACAATGCACTTAATACGCAAGATGTAGGTTTTTGGGGGTGTCCGGATACCTTTGATCACATAATGTATCTCCTGAACTATGCATCGTATTATGATATATTTTTGTAGGTACATTTAGCAACGTATAAGGATACTGTCTGCGAAATGTGTTACAAATAGAGTTAGTAGAAAAGGAATAATGAGCTAAAATGTCGTGTATAGTGCAGCAGTTTCCCACGCATCTCAGTATTTATGACGTCACATCTGAAGTTTGTGTTGTACAGTAATATAATTTTGTTGGTACGTTCTGCGATATACGTGAATAATGTCTGAAAAAGTGCCTCTATTGCAGTTATTAGTAAAGAAGTAATAAATGAAAAAGTTATGTTTCATGCGGCAGTATTACTGCAAGAATAGAGAAAATGTAGTAAGCGATACACCTTTTTCTTTTCATCATTTCGTGGAGGTCGTCAGCGAGAGAAAGTATCATAAAGGTTTGAAATTATTTGTGTAATTTTTATTGCAAATCTCTTAGTGATCTCACTCTCAGTCACTGGATAATTAAAGAATGGGTATTCTCGTGTCGTGGACGACATTGATCAGGAACCCCATCTCAACGCCTGAGATAGGTAGGTGGTTCTCACCCACATAGTGACGATTTCCATATAATAAGTGACATATGTGCCAAGTTCGGTTGAAATCTGTTCAGTGGTTATCCATTTTTATAATACGTATGGATGTGAATGAAGTTACTGAATTTATTTTACAGTCCTGTGAAAGCATACACTCTAATATATTTTCCCACATAGTTTCAGCTACGTTGAGACAATTTTCGTAGCGTTTGACAAGATTAGAAATTCGCAAACGTAGGATTCTGCCGCCTGCAATTGAAATCACCGAGCGACATTGGTTTTGTACAGAAAGGTTTGTGCGAAGAAACTGTGAAGCTAGTGAATTCCATCCCTAAATTTGTTAAATTTATGGGAAAAGGGTGGTTTTAGATAATGGGGCCGTATGTATATAAACAGGCGAATCGGTGTCCACGATGAAAAGTACTCCACCGAGTATCGTGAATGCAAAAAAAGTTCAAATGTGTGTGAGATCTTATGGGACTTAACTGCTAAGGTCATCAGTCCCTAAGCTTGCACACTACTTAACCTAAATTATCCTAACGACAAACACGCACACACCCCTGCCCGAGGGAGGACTCGAACCTCCGCCGGGACCAGCCACACAGTCCATGTTTGCAGCGCCCGAGACCGCTCGGCTAATCCCGCGCGGCTATCGTGAATGCACGTCTGATTCGTTTAATTGAAGAAAGGGTGAAAGAACACTGTTGATTCGCCTTCGCGGGCCTTTGTTGTTTATTTTCCACAGATTAGCCGTACTCTTCTGTAGAAAAGCAGCCTCGCAGGTAGGCTTCAGCCGCAGGTGCGAGCTGCGGATTTTATATGCTCGTCAAACAATATGAAATATGTCTCAGTGTGGCTGGAACATTCGTGGAAAAATAAAATAGAGTTGTACTTTCACAATATCGTAAAACCAATTCTGTAACTTCATTCACATTTTATGAATGGAGATTACTTTATGAATAGTCCTCGTATAGCCACGTCATGTACCGTGGGTCAGAGAGTTGGATTGTTTGCAGCAAGAGAAGTCTACACACCGATAAGGCGATGACGTCTGAGGCCCCGCAGACTATCAGCACGGTGACCATTGTAGCGGTTTCCTTGCTGCAGCAGAAGACACAGGCACGCCGACAACAGTGCCGGCGGTGATAGCACTGGGCAGAGGAATGCCACCACGTATTCTTTTCGGGCGAGGCCTGGTTCTACGTTGAGCATCACGGTGAGCGTATCCGTGAGAAGATGCTCCGACGAGTACGAATGCTACCATATTGCATTCGTCATTGCCATATGGGTCCACGATCTAGCGTGCTGGTATGGGGTGCCACTGGGTACTCAACACGATCACCTAAGGTCCGCATAGCCGATAATTTGGTCAGCAACTATTACATTTTCGACATGTTAAAGGATGTGGCTGTACTCTACCATCGTGAATTTGGTAGTATTAAATTTCAACAAAATATCGCAATGTCTAATTTACCCACGTTATCCAAGCTATCACGATAAAGAGTGTTTTTGACTGACGGCCTGTCCACATCTCCAAACTATTTGAAACACCTGACAATGTTGCCGAGGTACTAACACGCCACCATTGTCCAGCAAATGCAACTGATGAATTCTGGCATAGAGCTTGGCATTGTGGAATGACATACGCATACACGCACCCATGTGAGTCATCCTAGCTCAGTTCGACGCAATGTCTAGCAAAGTTAGAGCCGTTGTTGTTAGCAGAGGTAGTAGCCCTTTGTACTAAATGCACACGTCAAAAAAAGTTTTGCATCATCTCGGTTCCGAGAGTTCCGGAACCTCTACAGAAAATTGAAATATAGATCAAAATAAATATCATTTCCGCCCTTTTTATTGTTAATGGAAATCACACATTGCATACAGTGAGACCTTCAGAGGTCGTGGTCCAGACTGGTGTACACACCAGTACCTCTAATATCCAATAGCACGTCCTCTTGCATTGATGCATGCCTGTATTCGTCGTGGCATGTTAACCATAAATTCATCAAGGCACTGTTGGTCCAGATTGTCGCACTCCTCAACGGCGATTCGGTGTAGATCCCTCAGAGTGGTTGGTGGGTCAAATCGTCCGTAAACATTCCTTTTCAATCTATCCCAGGCACGTTGGATAGGGTTCATGTGTAGAGAACATGCTGGCCACTCTAGTCGAACGATGACGTTATCCCAGAGGAAGTTATTCACACGATGTGCACGATGGAGGCGCGAATTGTCGTCCATGAAGACAAATGCCTCACAAATATGCTGCCGATATGGTTGCACTATCGGTCGGAGGATGGCATTCACGTATCGTACTGGCGTTACGGCGCCTTCAGTTACCACCAGCAGCGTACGTCGACCCCACATCATGCCACCCCAAAACAGCAGGAAACCTCCACCTTGCTGCACTCGCTGGACAGTGTGTCTAAGGCTTTCAGCCTGACCAGGTTGCCTCCAAACACGTCTCCGATTGTCTGGCTGAAGGCATGTGCGACACTCATCGGTGAAGAGAAAGTGATGCCAATCCTGAACGGTCCATTCGACATGTTGTTGGGCCCATCTGTACCGCGCTGAATGGTGTCGTGGTTGTAAAGATGGACCTCGCCATGGACGTCGGCAGTGAAGTTGTGCATCATGCAGTCTATTGCGCACAGTTTGAGTCGTAACACGACGTCCTGTGTCTGCACGAAAAACATTATTTAACATGGTGGCGTTGCTGTCAGTGTGCCTCCGAGCCATAATCCGTAGGTAGCGGTCATCCACTGCAGTAGTAGTCCTTGGGCGGCCTGAGCGATTCATGTCATCGACAGTTCCTGTCTCTTTTTGTATCTCCATGTCTGAACAACATCGTTTTGGTTCACTCCGAGACCCCTTGACACTTCCCTTGTTGAGAGTCCTTCGTGGCACAAAGTAATAATGCGGACGCGATGGAACCGCGGTATTGACCGTCTAGGCATGGTTGAACTAAAGACAACACGAGCTGTGTACCTCCTTACTGGTGGAATGACTGGAACTGATGGGCTGTCAGACCCCCTCCGTGTAATAGGCGCTGCTGATGCATGGTTGTTTAAATCTTTGGGCGGGTTTAGTGACATCTCTGAACAGTCAAAGGGACTGTGTCTGTGATACAATAACCACAGTCAACGTCTATCTTCAGAAGTTATGGCAACCGGGGTGTTGGAAAACTTTTTTTGATGTGTGTATCATAGCGCGTATATTCCCAAATCACTTACAAATTTGATCATATATTCGATACTGCAGTGTCTGTGTTGTTAATGAGAAGGATGCAATGTTCCTTCGGACATACGTGCACGTACATACTTCCTCTATTTCCCTTGCAGGGAAGGACATTTTAAATGAAAGACTCTGCCTGCTATCGGCGTATAAACACGATATTGCAGTGCCCGTTGTTAAGGAGAACGGTGCAATGCTCCTTCCCTGTACGAGACTTACATAATGGGTGTACGTGTACAGGTTGTAAATCAGGAACGACGACGTGTGGAAGTTTGGGACTGCCCGTGCGTCACGCACGGATAGCCAAAGCGCGCTGGCGCCGTAGCTCAGCACGCTCGGCCAGATGACTGTCTTCTGTAATAATAATAATAATAATAATAATAATAATAAACGACCCCGTGGAGGCCCGGGAAAAGAATAGGCCTCCGGTATGTTCTGTCAGTCGTAAAAGGCGACGAAAAGAACAAACCACTAATAGGGCTAACCCCCCTTTTAGTGTGATTAGTTGGTTAGGACAGAACTAATGAAGCCTCGGACAAGCGTCGTCATAGTCGGGGACGACGCTTGAACCCTATGCCCGTCCACAATGGTAACGACACTGCTAGCCACACGGAAAATGATTTAAATCCAAATACAGGTGTTTTGCAGGATATGCTTCCTGCAACCACCCTAGAAGGAAAACAAAGACAGAGGATGAGATGGTCAGATGAAGTTAACCGACACCTCATGTTCTTTTATTACGAAGCAACAAACTTAGGAACCAACACAACTGGATACAGATCACAAGTATACATAACATTTATTACCAGATACCCAGAATTAAAATTTTTAACAGAACGACTAGCTGATCAGATTCGTGTAATAATCAAAAATAACAGGATACCCCAGTCAGAATTAGAAAACATCAAACAACAAGTACAACAAATACTGGAACAAAATAATGTGCAATCAGAAGAAGAAGAAAATACAGTAATGGACTCAAACATCCCAGAGCAAACAAACAAAGAACAACACGCGCCAATTAAACAATCAGAGGAAAACGAAATCTTAAGACAGCCACCAGAACAAGCACAAATACAACACGAAGTGACACACATGTTAGATATAGAAGAAAAATTTCAGTTGACATATATAGAATACAAAGACACAAATACAGACATTAGACCATTCTTGCACAGACCACCAAATAATCCACAAGTTGAAACAACAATAACAACTATCAACACAATCATACACAGCAAAATAAATGAAAATACAACTATGGAAGAGTTACAACTACTGGTTTATGTAGGAGCACTCACTACACTAAATATACGCACTGGCAGAGATCAGAACCAACCAACACACAGAAGAAACCCACAAAAACAGCGTGGCAACACAGGCTACAGATCAGAATAGAAAAACTGAGAAAAGACATCGGACAGCTAACACAATTTATAAGAAATGAAATATCAGACAAAAAACGAAAAAGGTTAGGTAAAATCTCACAACAAGAAGCAATAGAGCAATTAGATGAAAAGAAGCAGAAATTACAAGCATTGGCAAAACGACTTAGAAGATAGAAAAAAAGTGAAAATAGAAGGAAACAAAACCAAACATTCAACACAAACCAAAAGAAATTTTACCAAACAATAGATAACACACACATTAAAATAGACAATCCACCAAACATAACAGACATGGAACACTTCTGGAGCACCATATGGTCAAACCTGGTACAACATAACACACATGCACGGTGCATACAAGCAGAAACAGACTCATACAAGATGATACCACAAATGCCTGAAGTGATAATTTTGCAACATGAAGACACCCGAGCAATTAATTCTACGCACAATTCGAAAGCCCTTGGAAAAGATAAAATAGCAAATTTCTGGCTAATGAAGTTCACCTCAACACATTCACATCTAACTAAACTATTTAACAATTACATTGCAGACCCATACACAGCCCCTGATACACTTACACAAGGAATAACTTATCTGAAACCTAAAGATCAAGCAGACACAGCAAACCCAGCAAAATATCGCCCCATAACATACCTACCAACAATCTACAAAATATTAACTTCATTCATTACACAGAAATTAATGACACATACAACACAGAACAAAATTATAAATGAAGAACAAAAAGGCTGCTGCAAAGGAGCACGAGGATGTAAAGAGCAACTGATAATAGATACAGATGTGACATATCAAGCTAAAACTAAACAAAGGTCGCTGCACTATGCATACATTGACTACCAAAAAGCTTTTGATAGTGTACCCCACTCATGGTTACTACAGATATTGGAAATATACAAAGTAGATCCTAAATTGATACAGTTCCTAAACATAGTAATGAATAACTAGAAAACCACACTTAATTTCCAAACAAATTCAGATAATATCACATCACAGCCAATACAGATGAAGCGTAGAATATACCAAGGAGACTCATTAAGTCCATTCTGGTTCTGTCTTGCTCTGAACCCACTATCCAACATGCTAAATAATACAAATTATGGCTATAATATTACTGGAACATACCCACACAAAATCACACATTTGCTATACATGGATGATCTAAAACTACTGGCAGCAACCAATCAACAACTCAACCAATTACTAAGGATAACAGAAGTATTCAGCAATGATATAAATATGGCTTTTGGAACAGACAAATGTAAGAGAAATAGCATAGTCAAGGGAAAACACACTAAACAAGAATATTACATATTGGATAACCACAGCGACTGCATAGAAGCGATGGAAAAAACAGATGCCTATAAATATCTAGGATACAGACAAAAAATAGGAATAGATAATACAAATATTAAAGAAGAACTAAAAGAAAAATATAGACAAAGACTAACAAAAATACTGAAAACAGAATTGACAGCAAGAAACAAGACAAAAGCTATAAATACCTATGCTATACCATTATTGACCTACTCATTTGGAGTAGTGAAATGGAGTAACACAGACCTAGAAGCACTCAATACACTTACACGATCACAGTGCCGCAAATATAGAATACATCATATACATTCAGCAACAGATTCACATTAAGCAGAAAGGAAGGAGGAAGGGGATTTATCGACATAAAAAACCTACATTATGGACGGGTAGACAATTTAAGATAATTCTTTATAGAACGAGCAGAAACTAGCAAAATACACAAAGCAATCACTCATATAAATACATCGGGTACACCATTGCAATTTCATAACCACTTCTACAACCCTTTAGATCACATAACATCAACAGATACGAAGAAAGTAAATTGGAAAAAGAAAACACTACATGGTAAGCACCCGTATCATCTAACACAGCCACACATCGATCAACACGCATCCAACGCATGGCTAAGAAAAGGCAATATATACATTGAGACGGAAGGATTCATGATTGCAATACAGGATCAAACAATAAACACCAGATATTACAGCAAGCATATTATTAAAGATCCCAATACCACAACAGATAAATGCAGGCTTTGCAAATAACAAATAGAAACAGTAGACCACATCACAAGCGGATGTACAATACTAGCAAATACAGAATACCCCAGAAGACATGACAATGTAGCAAAAATAATACATCAGCAGCTTGCCATACAGCATAAACTAAGAGAACAACACGTTCCCACATACAAGTAGGCACCACAAAATGTACTGGAGAATGATGAATACAAATTATACTGGAACACAACCATTATAACACATAAAACAACACCACATAACAAACCTGACATCATACTCACCAATAAAAAGAAGAAATTAACACAACTAATCGAAATATCCATACTCAATACAACAAATATACAGGAGAAAATATTGAAAAATACATCCAACTGGCTGAGGAAGTCAAGGACTTATGGCATCAGGATAAAGTTGACATTATACCAATTATACTATCAACTACAGGAGTCATACCACACAGTATCCACCAGTACATCAACGCAATACAGCTACATCCAAACACATAAATACAACTACAGAAATCTGTAATTATTGATACGTGTTCAATTACCCGAAAGTTCCTAAATGCAATGTAACATATACCGTACAGTTAAAAGGAAGTCACGCTTGATCAAGGTCCGCGTCACTTTCCATTTTTAACCAGACATAACGTCTGAGACAGGAAAGAGAAATAATAATAATAATAATAATAATAAACCTTAGTGGAGTATTCGACGATGAACATCACAGGGTGTCTTGTCATGTCCTCCCAGACTACATACCTAGTACGTACAGTTGCGAACGAAGAAAACGCCGGCACGATAGCTCAGTGTGTTAAGTTGGAGTCCTGGCTGTCTTCTATAACAAAAACACAGAGTGAAGTGTTTGACGATGAACTTGAAGAGGTGCCATGTTTCTTCCACCCGGACAAAATGCCGAGGACACAAAAAAATTGATTCAGGTGACCGCTCACGTACAGCGGGAAATCTAGGTTCGAGTCCCGGTGTGACAAAAATCTTCACTTATACATATGATGGTTGTTCGCATTCGCAACTGCGAATACATTTCATGTAATCATGTATTCTCCATATTATGCTGTACTATGTGCACAATAAGTAAATTTTCACTGGATGATGACATTATTTTAAAGAAGGTCCAGAATAGCTGCAATGCTACTGTCGGTCTTTATTTCACGACAGATCTGTTTCGGCTTTCATTGCCATTTTCAAGTAACCTGCGAATACAACGATGGTAAGATCATTTACGTACGTAATACGCCTTGCATAT
Organism: Schistocerca piceifrons; assembly: GCF_021461385.2. Classification (NCBI taxonomy): domain Eukaryota; kingdom Metazoa; phylum Arthropoda; class Insecta; order Orthoptera; family Acrididae; genus Schistocerca; species Schistocerca piceifrons. The sequence goes on from NC_060149.1 coordinate 584,056,314, forward strand.
TCGATTGATTAGATAATGGTACTTACGCCTAGCTGAACATGACGTCCATGTTACAGCCACAGTAAACTATCATTTAACTATCAGTGCTCAGTTGTTGGTAAAAACATGTATTTGTTATACGTTGAATATGTTTTGACAGTAATTTAACAGTTCTCTTAGTATTATGTTATATGTATACAAAGTATCTGCAAATAGACAGAGGTATTGTTATTTTTTATTGGTTGGATTTCGACGTAGTCTGTCTTTTGTTGTGTGTTATCTGCTTTAATTTTATCCCTTTTCGTATTATGGCATTTCAATAAAGCTTTTTCAGTAGAATTTCTGTTTTAACTCTGTATGTTCGTTTAATATTTCTTGTTAAAATATTCTCTTGTGTATATAATTTCTAATTCTTCAACAATGTTCATAGTGGGATCTCTTGGTATTCTATGCAGTATCTGCAGTGCATTTTCAATTTTATTGACTGTGTGGAGTTAATTCTTCAGTTCGAGAAAGAAACTGAATCAGCCATTGTCGCAGTTTCTGGTGCGATCTTTGAATCTAAAGTTAAAATTTCGTCCTGTTTCTTCGATTTGTAAGTTATCGCAATTGTTACAGTTGATTTGAAATACCTGGGGTAGCGTATACTGAGGATTGAGTATTGTGCGAACGTAGTTTCATTTTGAAGTTGTTGTTAATACGAAAGGCTAGCTGCATATTTGTGGTTTTGAACAATGTATTTATTTTGTTGGTATTTGATCTAGGTAAATCGTCAGCATATACTTCGTGTTATGTTTAACTGATATTTCCCTTGGTATGCGTGTTTCGTTGTGTATTATGTTTCGCATGGGTATCACGTGTTTGATGTAGTCTTGTGACTACGTCCGGACTGAAATTGCTTTTGTGAACTATGAAACGAAGTGTGTCTAGTTCTTTTTGTATTAATTTTTCTTCCAGCGGTAGGTTAATTAGCCTATTAATCATTGAGTGGAAATATATAAGTTTCTGCGATTTTGAATAACATCCAACAAAGTAAATGCATTGTTCAAAACCACAAATGTACTGCTAAACTTTCCTACTAACTATAACCTCAAAATGAAACCACGTTCGGACGATACTACGTCCTCAAATTATGCCAACTCAGGTATATATAAAATCATATATAACAACTGCAGTAACTTCTAAATCCGCCAAAAAAGACGAAAGTTTAACGTTAGGTTCAAAAAGCATATCAGAAACAGCTCCAATAACCAATCAAACTTCTTTCTCCACCTGAGAAATCGACACCATAAGTTGATAAAACTGAAAATGCATTGCAGCTGCTGCGTAGAGTACTCAAAGATGTGACTATGAACATTCTTTAATAATGAGAGATTTGCGTACACGTGAGAAACTTTCCACAAGATATGTTAAAGAAGCATACAGGTTTTAAACACAAATTCTACCTAAAAATTTTATTGTGATACTGGAACAAGACAGGGATACAATTAAAAACATATAACAAGACAACCAAAGATATCCCACGCAGAAATCCAACCAGTGGGATACAACATCGTCGCTGTCAATTTGGATATTATTTGTCAACATATAACATCATACAAAGAGAACTGTAAAACTACTGTCAAATCATAGTCAACGTAAAAAAAGTATTACAATTACTTAATTTTAACAACTGAACAGTGACAGTTACGTGAGCGTTAACTGTCCTTGCAATACGGACGTCATATTCATCTCGACGTAAGTACCATTATGTAATCAATCGAATATGTAAGGCGCATTATGTACGTAAATGATCTCACCAACATTGAATTCGAAGGTTTTTTGAAAATGACAATGAAAGCCTTTCTTTAAGACGAAATTATTTGACATATACTATGCGGCATGCACAAATGAACAAAAAAAATTCATTCTTTTCTATCCTTCCCCGTACTGAAATTTTAATGGCATAATTGTATATTACCCATTCACTGTTTTTTGTGGTTTCGAACCTCAATCCTGGTGTACAAACGGAATTCTTATAGAATCACTTTGTTTTCCTCCTGGCTGTCTCTTTGTCTTTCTGCCCGACTGTTAGGAACCCTTTTTCTCAGGAACGGTCAGACGTATCGATTTGAAATTTATGTCACTTACTGAGGTCTATGGTTCCTCGGAAGGGGCAAAATACTGAAGCTTCTAAGTCAATGCAATCAAAGATACGGTCATTTATGTCACATATTTTAATATTCACAAACTCATTAATCAATAACTATAGGGTACCTCCCACTGGCCTAGAATCATGACACTTGGCAAAAAGGTAGGTTTCATAGTACAACCAATGGAAAAATCCGAAAACTGTAAATTTGTAATTACATCACACGAAAAAAATTTTGTCATTTGTTAGCAGAATTTCTGCCTGTCTACCTGTCTGTGTCTCTAGTAAGAGCCCTTTCTCTCAGAAACAGGTAGAGGTATCAAGTTGAAATTTCTACATCTACATCTACATCTACATTGATACTCCGCAAGCCACCCAACGGTGTGTGGCGGAGGGCACTTTACGTGCCACTGTCATTACCTCCCTTTCCTGTTCCAGTCGCGTATGGTTCGCGGGAAGAACGACTGCCGGAAAGCCTCCGTGCGCGCTCTAATCTCTCTAATTTTACATTCGTGATCTCCTCGGGAAGTATAAGTAGGGGGAAGCAATATATTCGATACCTCATCCAGAAACGCACCCTCTCGAAACCTGGCGAGCAAGCTACACCGCGATGCAGAGCGCCTCTCTTGCAGAGTCTGCCACTTGAGTTTATTAAACATCTCCGTAACGCTATCACGGTTACCAAATAACCCAGTGACGAAACGCGCCGCTCTTCTTTGGATCTTCTCTATCTCCTCCGTCAACCTGACCTGGTACGGATCCCACACTGATGAGCAATACTCAAGTATAGGTCGAACGAGTGTTTTGTAAGCCACCTCCTTTGTTGATGGACTACATTTTCTAAGCACTCTCCCAATGAATCTCAACCTGGTACCCGCCTTACCAACAATTAGTTTTATATGATCATTCCACTTCAAATCGTTCCGTACGCATACTCCCAGATATTTTACAGAAGTAACTGCTACCAGTGTTTGTTCCGCTATCATATAATCATACAATAAAGGATCCTTCTTTCTATGTATTCGCAATACATTACATTTGTCTATGTTAAGGGTCAGTTGCCACTCCCTGCACCAAGTGCCTATCCGCTGCAGATCTTCCTGTATTTCGCTACAATTTTCTAATGCAGCAACTTCTCTGTATACTACAGCATCATCCGCGAAAAGCCGCATGGAACTTCCGACACTATCTACTAGGTCATTTATATATATTGTGAAAAGCAATGGTCCCATAACACTCCCCTGTGGCACGCCAGAGGTTACTTTAACGTCTGTAGACGTCTCTCCATTGATAACAACATGCTGTGTTCTGTTTGCTAAAAACTCTTCAATCCAGCCACACAGCTGGTCTGATATTCCGTAGGCTCTTACTTTGTTTATCAGGCGACAGTGCGGAACTGTATCGAACGCCTTCCGGAAGTCAAGAAAAATAGCATCTACCTGGGAGCCTGTATCTAATATTTTCTGGGTCTCATGAACAAATAAGGCGAGTTGGGTCTCACACGATCGCTGTTTCCGGAATCCATGTTGATTCCTACATAGTAGATTCTGGGTTTCCAGAAATGACATGATACGCGAGCAAAAAACATGTTCTAAAATTCTACAAGAGATCGACGTAAGAGATATAGGTCTATAGTTTTGCGCATCTGCTCGACGACCGTTATGGAGACTGGGACTATCTGTGCTCTTTTCCAATCATTTGGAACCCTCCGTTCCTCTAGAGACTTGCGGTACACGGCTGTTAGAAGGGGGGCAAGTTCTTTCGCGTACTCTGTGTAGAATCGAATTGGTATCCCGTCAGGTCCAGTGGACTTTCCTCTATTGAGTGATTCCAGTTGCTTTTCTATTCCTTGGACACTTATTTCGATGTCAGCCATTTTTTCGTTTGTGCGAGGATTTAGAGAAGGAACTGCAGTGCGGTCTTCCTCTGTGAAACAGCTTTGGAAAAAGGTGTTTAGTATTTCAGCTTTACGCGTGTCATCCTCTGTTTCAATGCCATCATCATCCCGTAGTGTCTGGATATGCTGTTTCGAGCCACTTACTGATTTAACGTAAGACCAGAACTTCCTAGGATTTTCTGTCAAGTCGGTACATAGAATTTTACTTTCGAATTCAATGAACGCTTCACGCATAGCCCTCCTTACGCTAACTTTGACATCGTTTAGCTTCTGTTTGTCTGAGAGGTTTTGGCTGCGTTTAAACTTGGAGTGGAGCTCCCTTTGCTTTCGCAGTAGTTTCCTAACTTTGTTGTTGTACCACGGTGGGTTTTTCCCGTCCCTCACAGTTTTACTCGGCACGTACCTGTCTAAAACGCATTTTACGATTGCCTTGAACTTTTTCCACAAACACTCAACATTGTCAGTGTCGGAATAGAAATTTTCGTTTTGATCTGTTAGGTCACATACTAAGGTGTATGATCCCTTGACAGTACAACACCCGTTAGCTTCTAAGTCAATGCAGTCAAAAGGTACGGCAGTTTATGTCGCGTATTTTGATGCTCGCTACCTCACTCTTCAGAACCTGTAGGGTGCTTGCCGTCGAACTACAATCTTGAAATTTGGCAAAAAGTATGGTTTCACAATGAAAGTAAAGCGAAATATCCCAAAATTGTTGATATGTAGTTATATCACAAGAAAAAACGTTTCCTTTGTCATTTGTTGTTCGGCGTCAAGCGTCAAATTGAAACAATCAGTGGTTATACATTCATGTTGAATGGGTCAAAATGGTAAAAGTACATCAGGCAAGGAATGACTTTATTGCTCATATGATGCATTTAAGACTTTATCCATCAGATATTATGGAGCGATTGCTGCCCGTAGGTATGAATTTTCAAGTTGTTTGTGAAACAAACATTCGCAGAATGGTCTGCAAATATTTGTTTCACATACAACTTGAAACACCGTATCTACGTGCAGTAATCAACCCATGATATCTGATGAGTAAAGTCCGAAACGCGTCATATGGGCAATAAAGTCATTCCCTTGCCCGATGTTTGATTTTTAACATTGCCATCCAGTCAACGTGAAAGGAGAACTACTGATTATTATAGTAATGGTCGCCTGCTCCTTCATGAATTTATGTGACAGTTATACACTGGACAGCCAAAACTTCATGACCACTGCTCACCGCGACCTATGGCGCCGCCTGATGGCTTTATGGGCACGTGACACGGTAAGGAAAGTATGTAAAAGTAGCAGAGACCGGTGGATCACTCTGGCGAAGCAATGGGCTGCAAATTGGGAAATACATTCAGAGAAGCTTATTTTTATTCAAAGGTGAACAAGTATCTCTAGAACGGCGAAGCTGGTCGAATGTTCACTTGCTACTGTCATGGGTATTTACGGAAAGTGGTAGAAGAACAGTGAAACTACCACTAGGCGCTAAGTGGTTAGAAGTCCAGGACTCTTTACAGAAAACGGGGTTCAGAGGCTTGCCTGCTCTGTAAAGTAGGATAGTGGTGATTTGTGGTATCTCTGCCGAAAGAACACAATGCTGGGGCACTCACATATGTTTCGGAGCACACTGTTCAAGGTACACTGTTGAATATGGAACTCTGCAGCAGACGACGATAATGCTTTCATATGTTGATCCAACGACATCGACAATTACGACTGCAGTGGGCACGGAGCTATCGGCATTCGACACGGATCATTGGAAACGCGTCGGCTCTTCGGATGAATCTTGTTTCTCGCTACACCAGCTCGATCGTCGTCCCCACAAACGCCGTCATCGAGGCGAATGGCGGCTGCAAACCCACCGTTCCACGGGTTCAGTTGCACAATTGTGCAGCAAGATAGTGAAACGAGGTCGATGTTTTGGCCACCAAATTCGAGTGATGTGAATCCGATGGAAGCCTTCTGGGTCGCTCTCGGGCGCTATCACAAATGGTTCAAATGGCTCTGAGCGCTATGGGACTCAACATCTTAGGTCATAAGTCCCATAGAACTTAGAACTACTTAAACCTAACTAACCTAAGGACATCACACACACCCATGCCCGAGGCAGGATTCGAACCTGCGACCGTAGCAGTCCCGCGGTTCCGGACTGTAGCGCCAGAACCGCACGGCCACCGCGGCCGGCGGCGCTATCACATGTACAAAAATCAACCCCCCAATATTTACGTGAATTACAAGACTCGTGTGTAGACATCTGATATCACGTACCTTCACAAACGTACCAACAAATTGTAGAATCGACGGTACGCAGAATCGGTGCTGTAATGCGTCTGAAAGATAGACCGAGAAGCTATTAAGCAGGTGGTCATAATGTTATGGCTCGACAGTGTATTATTGAACGTTCTCGCTTCCCGCGCCCGGGTTCCCGGGTTCGATTCCCGGCGGGGTCAGGGATTTTCTCTGCCTCGTGATGACTGGGTGTTGTGTGATGTCCTTAGGTTAGTTAGGTTTAAGTAGTTCTAAGTTCTAGGGGACTGATGACCATAGATGTTAAGTTCCATAGTGCTCAGAGCCATTTGAAACCATTTTTTTGTATTATTGAAATTTAATCATTCTCGAAAATCGTGGAATCTCTGAAACCGATATCTTGCTGGTATCGATGTCGATAAACAGGCAAAAATGGTCGAGAATCTCTATTCTTGGAATGGATGAACTGACTATGCACGTAATTAAATTTCTACTGCGTCCTCTGTGAGCGAGTCCTCTCCCACCTGGCAGTTATATATATATATATATATATATATATATATATATATATATATATATTTATATTTATATTTATTTATTTATTTATTTATTTATTTATTTGCGGTGGTGAAGCCTCTCCAGGTTTGTTAATTTCTTTATGTGCAATTCCGATTGCGAAGAGTTTTGTGAAGGGTGGTGAGCGAGTGGGTGTGTGGTGTGTTGCAGCATGCTGGGAGGCGTGGCCGGCCGGCACATGAGCACGCGGCGGCGCGGCTCGTCGCCGATGGTGCGCATCACGGAGCCCGAGTGGTCGCAGACGCAGGCGGCGCCCGCGGCCGAGCAGACGCAGGCGCCCGCCAGCCCGCGCTACCGCCGCCGACGGGCCGTCACCACCTCCGACTTCAAGTCGTGTGCGCTCGTGCAGACTCGCGTCAAGCTGGGAGACATCATGTGAGTACCGCATCTTCTTTAACAGCTTTCCACGTTTTGCGGTTTCTTAGAGGGTTCTGAAACCGGCACGATGGGGCGTCGGCCCTCGTCTACCGTATCGACACATTCCTCACCATCGGGTTTTCGACAAAGGAAATATTATTTTCTCCTCTTTTCGAATTATTTGCACAAGATACGATTACGAATATCTGAAACGGACCGCACGTACACAAATATCTCTTCTCTCTCTCTTTAAGTATACCGTGGTACCGTATTTACAGCACAGTTACTTGCGAGCACGCCCCCCTCCCCCCTTTCTCCACCCTCAAACAATCTCCCTCTGCTCTGTTGTCTCGTCTGTGAATAATATACTTCTCGAATGCGTAAGTAATTTATGCATCAGCGCAAAACAGCCGAAGTAGCCTCCATCACTATCACTACACTAACAAGACTAGGAGATAAAGTTTGTCTTGAGATTTTCTTTTAGTTAAAAGTAAGTAAATCATTTCCCAACGTTTTAGGCATTAATTCCTAACTTTCATCTTGTCATTCGAGACATAATCCCGGACCCAATAAGGTATAACATTTAACCAGAGAAAATGTTACTTGTAGTTCGTACAGAAGGAAAGTGACACATCGGGCATAAATTCTGATTATTTGCTCTGTTCTTGTTCGGTGTCTGCGTAATGCTATCGCATTTCATCTAGCCTTTGTAGATGTGACATTTAGGATTATCATAATATAATCAATTTTATTGTTAAATTTTACTTCGCATCAGAAATTCGTGAAATAGAGTTTTAAAAACCTCACCTTCTCACTGCCTGTGCAGTTCTTTGACTATAAATCGAACATCATCTGCCATACTTACGATATCAAAAGTAATAAGGTGAGACATCTATGATAATGAAAATAACCTTAAACCACTTCGAGGACACCTTAGAAATACAATTTTGAAAAACAACATCGATGTACTTTACGTGATAATATTAAAGAGAAATGATAAACTTTTTCTTCGTTACTGAAACCCGTCTCGATCATCGAGAAGCTTAGAAAGATCATCACGCAGTTTACATTAAACAGCCATGCCTCTAAAAAAAGAAGTTCGTATCCTGTTAATGTTATGGAGGATTAATAAAGCACAAATTTAATGAAAGCGTTCAGTTATCAGTTGTAGTGGCACGAACTATGACTTCAACCGTCGGCAATTTGCATAACGCCTAGGTCAGGCAAGCGGGAAAAATTCAGATGATCCAGGTATACTGTCGTCTATCTTCTACATTATTTGCTTGCTGAACAGCAATATTTCTATCCTCGCAGTGACTCTTTTCCCAAAACGGGAACGACGGAGCTCTGTTGTTACCACTGTGAATAACATACTTCGTGAACTCAATAATATATATTTCAGTGCAAAACCACCGAAGTAGGCTCCATTGCTGTCATTACACTAACAATAGTAGGAGATAAAGTTTGTTCTTGAAATTTTCTCTAGTTAAAATGAAAAAGTCTTTCCTCGATGTTTTAATCATTAATTCATAAACGTTTCATCTTATTCGTCAAGTCATCATCCGGGAGCCAATATGCAATAACATCTAACCAGAGAAAATGTGACTTGTGGTTCATATACAAGTAAGTTATACATTAGGAATGAATGCTGGTTGTTTTTTTTTTTTCGTTCTTGATCGGTTTCTACGTAATGATATCGCATTCAGCTAGTCTTTCTAAATGTTACATTTAGGATTATAAAAAAATAATAGTTTCATTGTTAGTTTTTACTTCGCATCAGAAATACGTAAGATCGAATTTTAAAACCCCTTATTCACACTGCCTGCGCATTTCATCACGCAGTTTACGTTAAACAGTCATGCTTCCAAAGAAAGTTCGTATCCTGTTAATGTTTTGGAGATTTAATAAAGCTTCAATTTAATGAAAGCATTCAATTATCAATTGTAGTGACACTAACTATGACTTCAGACGTCGACAATTTCCATGAGACCTAGGTCAGGCAAGCGGGAGAAGTTCATATGATGCAGGTATCCTGTAGTCTATATTCAGTGTTATTAGTTTACAGAACAGCACTATTTCTATCTTCGCAATGAGTCTTTTTCCCAAAAGTGGAATGACGGAGCAACGTAATTTTAAACTGATACCGCAACTTGTAGCTTGACCAACTCTCCTTATCTGCCTCGTTAAATTATCATCTTTATCGTTTGACTCATGGATGAACCATGTTAATACATAGAAAATTATTACAGCGCAGTTGCCGCATATTACAGAAAAGCATGAACCGGAGTATAACTAAAAGTCAATTAGGCATTAATTTGCTTGAAATTACTTTAAATTCGTAGTGTATTATATTCTGTCTACTGTAAATTATACTCCGTCTTAGTAATGTTATATCTAAAAATTGGCAGTTACTGTCATAGTGAGTATTTCAAGTAGAATGTGCGATGAATGAACGAAACCAGTCACAAATATTTAGTCAACGCTTGTTCTACACGTTTGAATATATTATTGTTCGTCATGTGTTAGTCATTATATGCGCTACCGTGATTATCTGCAGTATTTGTTCCGAAGCACTACCACCGTTATTGTTTATTCAATGTTGATGATTATATAAAAAATTGACACAAATATTTCGGACACTATATTTCTGATCTATGTACTGATATTAAGAAAGATTCCACAGATGATAATGTTTGGTGCATCGTGGTTTGAAGGGCATAGTATTGTCTACACATATTTTGATATGTCTTACAATGCATGCTCGCGCTATGATAGACCAGCTAAATGGCACAAACTCTATTGCTATAGTAGTATTTCTCTTAACAAATATTGGTTGACACTGGATGCAAATGGTAAAGAAGCGGAGGTGAAAAGTTGACAACATGGACACCTCTGCGAACAACAGCCATAATCCAGGATCGAATCGATTCATAAAATCTCCTTTGGGAAAAGCACACTACTGGAGTTCCAGATTTGTTGTAACATTTGAGTCGTTATAGGCATCGTAGTCTGTAGTCTCCATATTTGACATCACTAGAAAGGGAGAAATGGCCTGGCGCCTTAGTTGCAGAATTAGTCAGATAAAATCTCATGTAGATCCTCTTGAGAACTTCATGAGTATATTATGCACTTAGACGTCTGCTTGAAAGTTAAATAAGAAGATAGTATGAGTATTACATAATAATTCTAAAAATTTATTAATTGAAATTTCTGTTTCATACAGTATTGGCTTTTGCCTAGTTATTACAACAAGTAGTGTTCCATCTTTCATTACAATTTTTAACCGATTGGAAAGTATTCTCGTCCCAACAAAAAGGAAGTTCCAACCAGGTACGTTATGTTAATATGTTAGTATGCTGTAATTACGAATCTTACGATAATATGTTAGTATGTTAGAACTGTGCTAGACCTATGTTCTGTATTCTATTGTATAAGTTTATGACTTTGTTACAACTGTGCACTGTCTACTACTAGTGTATCAGATTATTATGAAACGTGTATAGACGCTTTTGCATCTAGCGCTTAGTTTCTGCTTCGACCCGGGTAATACATCCCCGTATCCGACTGCAGCATTGAAGCTTGGGGCGACGAGATGTGTACGTGCACTTCTGACAGAGAAGATGGCATTACCAGTCACACCGCCCCTCCTTTACCAATAGGCCCCAAGTTACCAGTCTCCACCTCCTTAGGCTGCAAATTATGCATCGACAAATCTCCACAACCACCGCGTTTCACTGTAGACTTTGTGGCTATGCTTACACAAGAGCGATTTTTGTGGCTCTACTTATACAAAACAACTTCTCAGCTGTCTCCAATGGTAAAATCACGCCGGTCACGTAGCATCCTTCAAACATCTAATTTCCTGCCGCTGTCGCACAATCGTTATTTTCACAATATAAAGCGAAATATCCTCTTTCTGTTTCTTTCTGTAAAGCAGAAATCTGTTCAGTAACAAATTTTTGTTTCCTTCAGGCAGTATTCCATAAGTAAATCATCAAATGACATGCACAAGATTGCCCTGAAAATGCCACAGATGACAGTTTTACACGTAGCCACAGAACTTTCTTAAAATAGTGCAAACACGTTGCGTATATGGATCGTGGAAATCCGTTGACACGACACAGATCTTTTGAATGAATTGAATAATCTCGACTGTTCTACTTTTTGTTTAACAAGGAGATTTAACTTTAGAATGACGATTTTCCTGATGAACGATAAAGTGGCAGGGTACTAACTTCAAACAGAAAAATATTAGGCTGTGGCAGAAAATGAATTCGGGCCAGTAAATTAAGTACCCCAAATATTCAGCAGTGAAGTCAGCTGATGCGCTTTCTCCATGTACAAGCAGTTCCTCTTCGTTGAGGATTTAGCATCAAAACGTGTCAATAAATGTGGCGATCTCTAGAGGGCAGAGAGACTACCGATAAAATGAGGCCATGAGCCGCATTAAAGCCGAACCTCTGACACATATGATCGACTGATTTTCTCGACTTCTATTGTATACGTGAGCTCATCTACTTCCACTGATGTTCACCATTATTGGGAAGTACGCCGATGACCCCAGACGCAGAGTGTCGCCACGAAAATAACGAGCGCAGCCACCTTATCCGCTAATCTGGCACTGATCACTAACACAGAGGAGGATATGAATTATCTACTGGCTTTTCTCATCAACAAGATGAATACTTTTAACTACTACATTCTGTTTAATGACTAAGCTTTAGAATGAACGCGAAATTCTATTCGCTGTGGAATGGAAGTAAATGACTGTTCATCCTAGATAACACTTTGATAGCGAAAGCTCTCAAAGCAGCATAGTTCAAAACAAAGCAACAGAGTGGAAAAGTTTTCGTTTGCGCTTTCGTTCTCATATTGTCCTTTTACGGGTGCAATATTTGTAGGACAGTAAGTGTAACAAAAGCTCTTATCTATGAATACAGACTCAGTATAGAAAGGAAGCGGTACTTAGCATAACCTGATCTAACCCAGTGTAATGTGTATATGTATGTGAGTATGTGTGTGTGTGTGTGTGTGTGTGTGTGTTCGTTTTAATAGTCTGTTTTACGAGTAAAGTAGCATATAATCGTTTTAAATAGACCTCCATTATATGAGAATCCTGTTTAGCAAAACGTAGGTCGAATTATGTCTTCAGTTTTCCCTGTCAACTGCTACAACTATTTCTTAATTACGTTTCTTAATCTGAGCACGGACTTGTTTCAAATACTGTCATCGTTGTCAAATCGTTAAGTTTCCACTGCCCGATATCCTATGCCACCTTTGAATTGGTGTTAATTTTTTTTTTTTTTTTTTTTGCATATTTGTTTCACTGTAGAGTGAAAAAGCATCATTGTGTCTGAAACTGCAACTAGTTTTCTAGTTTGATGGTATTTGAACTGTTCCGTATTTTCTATAATCTTTTGTGAAATGCATCGAGCACTTGCGTGATATTATACCACCAAGATTTTTAATATTTTGGAAGAAAGAAAGGAGGGATGGAGGAGAGTTTCACCTAACGTCGAAGTTAATGTTATTAGAGACTTGACAACAGCTCAGTTGGACAAGGACGGTACATAAAAACAGCAATGATGTCAGAAGGGAACAATGCCGGCATTTACTCTTACGATTTACAAACAGTACCGGGATTTTAACATCGTTCCCCTTTCCTCCTGGATGCGAGAGCTAGCCACATTAGTACCTCGTTTAGGCTTTAAAATTTAAAATCAACGTTTATAGCATTTGTAACTACTACAGACTTACAGCCACTTTCCCGAACTCTTTTTAAACTGCAGCCTTTGAAACGAACATTCGGTGAAAAAGTTTTGAACCTTACTATTATTTGATTTTAGACAATAAAGATGTCAACTGTTCACTATGAGAACTAGTAATCGAAACTCATTATACTAGCCAGAAAAACTATAACTGAAAACTATACAGGTTGCTGCCTAAAATATTATAAGTAATTTTATATAAGTAAAAACTTTTGAACGGCTGTTTTTAAATAACTGAACTGATGCGTTCCAGATTAAAGTATCTACGGGCGTCAAACTGACTACTACGCATGGATTATTCCACAGTGGTGAGTGGCACACGAATATCTTTCTGACTTACTAACTGATTCACGACACGATCAGTCACAACAGTTCAAAGCTATCAAACATTCCACTCTAAGTACACCGCTCTTACCATCTTTGTTAAGGACACATTGACATTCTTCAATCAGATGATTACTTTTAATTAAAGTAAAATGTACAGTCTTTCTGTCACAGGAAAGCGTAAAATTTCTCATTTAGTAGTAAATTCATGTACTCGAGAGGTGTAAAACTGTTCTGTTAGACTGCAGAACGAGCATGTGCTAGACCACGAAATCACATCAATAAATATTCCCAGATTTTTCAGCTGCATCCGACAAACCTGTTGAAATCAAAACACATTTATTCATACATTTTTCCTCCAATTTACACAGAACCCTACTGTTCCAATAATCACTGTTGCTACTATAGCGCTCTGTACCTAGGATTATTTGTCCTGAGCGATTTGAGGTGGAAGAGCCATATACGTCCAGGAAGCTGCCAAACTGTCTTTCATCGGAAGAATGCTTACGAAACATGGTGATCCGCAAAAGAGATCACTTACAGAACCCTCGTTTGTGTAATTCTTTCGTATATTTGGGAATTTTAGCACGTTCTGTTGAATGGAAAGACACAAACGTTGAAAGGCGATCTTCACAACTCGTCAATACTTTGTGTAGGCATAGTGACTGCTCTCAGAATTACGAGGATTCACGTTGCAATGCGCCTCAACAAACATATCGTTTTACACGACGTATTTGTAACGTAAGAATGGAAAATATTGGTAGAAGCCGACCTCGGGGAAGATCGGTTTGGATTTCAGGGAAACGTAGGAACACGTGAGGCAATATTTAACCTACGACTTATCTTAGAAGATAGGCTACGGAAACGCAAATCTATGTTTATAGCATTAGTAGACTTAGATAAAGATTTTATGAATGTTCACTGCAATACTCTCTTTGAAATTCTGAAGGTAACAGTGGTAAAATACAGGGAGCTAATGGCAATTTACAACTTCTGTAGAAACCGAACTGCAGTTACAAAGAGTCGAGGGGCATGAAAGGGAAGCAGTGGTTGAGAAAAGAGTGAAACAGGGTTGTGGCCTATCCCCGATGTTATTCAATCTGTTCATTGAGCAAGCAGTAAAGAAAACCAAACAAAAATTCGAAGTGGGAGTTAAAGTTCAGGAAAAAGAAATAAAAACTTTGAGGTATGCCGATACATTGTAGTTCTTTCAGAGACTGAAAAAGGCTTGGAAGAGCATTCAACGGAATGAACAGTGTCTTGAAAGGGGGATATAAGATGGACATCAGGAAAAGCAAGACAAGAATAATGAAATGCAGTGGAATTAAATCGAGTCAAGCTGAGTGCTTTAGGTTAGGAAACATGACACTTGAAGTAGTAGATTAGTTTTGCTGTTTGGGTAGCAAAATAAATGACTGATGACGACGGTAGCAGAGAGGACGTAACGGCAAGAATAGCTTTTCTGAAAAAGAGAAACCGTTTAACATCGAATATAGACTTAAGCGTTATGAAGTCTTTTCCTAAGATATTTGTGTGGAGTGTAGCCGTGTGCGGAAGTGAAACATGGGCAACAAAGAGTTTAAAGAAGAAGAGAACAGAAGCTTTAGAAATGTGGTGCTAAAGAAGAATCTTGAGGATTAGATGGGTACATCACGTAACTAATGAGGAGGCACTGAATACAACTGGGGAGAAAAGAAATTTGTGGCACAATTTGACTAAAAGAAGGGATCGGTTGATAGGACAAGTTCTGAGACATCGAGAGATCAACAATTTAGTATTGGAGGAAAGAGTGTGTGTGTGTGGGGGGGGGGGGGGGGGGAGGGGTAAAATTGTGGACGGAGACCAAGAGATGAATGCAGTAAGCCGATTCAGAAGGATTTAGTTTGTTGCACTACTTCTTCGGAGATGAAGAGGCTTGTACAGGATAGAGTAGCATGGAGAGTTGCATCAAACCAGTATTTGGACTGAAGACCACAACAACAACAATATTTAATTTAATGTTCAAATGAAAAATTTGAATATTTTGGTTTGTACAGTAGCGTAACGACTACTGTTTTCCCCGCATAGCACTCTAAACTAGTTCGTGATGATACACTGTATCATTTCCGCCACGCGCCGTACGGTGTATAACTAACCATTTCCTCGCGAGAGCCTATTTCGCTGTTCGTAAGCAGCGATTCAGAACTGGATGGTTGTGGGCACGCACGACGCAGGAGAGAAGGTACACAGAATAGCCGTGTCCATACAAAAGGAACCGGCCAGATAAGATCTTGAAGAGCGGACGCGAAACTGTACGTACGTGTGGGTGCGGACCGTTGATACGCACAGATGAGCGCGTCGGGCGTGTGGGTGGCGCCTTTGTGGCGCGACCGCCGCCGCCGCCGCCGCCACGTGCGATCCTGACGTCACAGCGCGCCACGCCTCTTTGCTTTCTTTGTTGGCGCTCCACAGGTGCCTCCCCTGCGCAGGGCGCCCGCCTGCAGGGAAGCGCTCTTCGCACCCTCTCGTGTCCACACACAAGCCCTTTTTGATAGTTTGGTGGCCAGTGTCCGATAAGGGGAACGCGCTCACCATTTTCGTAGCAACATTCTGTACCACATCGTCGTCTGGCGCAGTAATGGAAAAGCTCCAGTGCAAGTGAAGAATTCCACTCAAAAACAATATGAGGAGTGAACGAGAACGAGACGTCAAATCGCACATGTTGGAAGCTCGTGTGTAATCCAGCTCCTGGTCTCATTTTCTCTCGTGCCTGTTCTCTCCAATAAAACTAATATTTTCCCGCTATTTCTTTCTTATTTAGTGGCTAATCTTTTCAACGAACTCAAAATTGAATTCACTAAAACCTTTACTTTGGCAAATAAGTAGATATGGAAATCTGTCAAAGAAGCATAGTTCAAAACTAAGCTACATATTTAAAAGTTGTTTACGTACGAGTGTTTCTTGTTGCACTATCGTATTAAGGATGAGATATTCGTAGGACAACAATGTAACTAAAGTTATTTTTGAATAGAGACAGAGCACAGAATGGAAGCGTCACTACAAGTATTCTAGTTCTCTAAGAATATGGGCACTACAAATCATGTACTCCCCTCTCCATGACGTAAGATTTTGCGGTCATTCGCTGATGTCACAAGGACTGTTTTCATTTCCACATCTGAATTAACTGTTAAACTATCAAACAGCTGTTCTCACAAAATAACCGTTGTAACCGCGTATTCTGAAAATCTACCCAACCATGTTATTTTAACTATGGCTATTGACGTTTACTATTATGGTGTATGGCTCAAATGGCTCTGAGCACTATGGGACTTAACTTCTGAGGTCATCAGTCCCCTAGAACTCAGAACTACTTAAACCTAAATAACCTAAGGACATCACACACATCCATGCCCTTGGCAGGATTCGAACCTGCGACCGTAGCGTTCACGCGGTTCCTGACTGTAACGCCTAGAACCGCTCGGCCACACCGGCCGGCTATTATGGTGTATTCTGAAAGAGAAAGTAAAGAAGGGAGAAAGTTTGAGGTGAAATTCCTCACACCGACTTAACGATTAGAGACGGATAAAGGATAGTGAAAGAAATCGAATGAGGCCTTATCAAATGAATAATCGAAATCAGCTTAGGAGAATCGGAGTAGTCGGTTAGAATCCTTTCTCAGTATATCTTGGCACTGGTATTTCTTATATTTTCCTTTGAAATTTGTATTTTAGAGTAAATTTACAGCCAACAGAGCTTTAGGAAGGTAACGAATGCGTTTTCAAACTACCAACAGGAAACCGTAGGAAGAGTAGTAATTATGTTCGGAGAAAATTCGAGGTCTTTTCCCAAGCTCTCTACTCATTTACTCATTACACGAACAAATTAGAAAAAAAATAAATGACAGAAATTGAATTTACTTCTTGAATAATATTAATTTAAATCGACACTCACTAAAGCTGTAAATGTCAAACAAAATTCCTTTCTTTTCGAACGAGTCAAGTTTCCGTGAAACCCCACATTTTTTAAGGTTTTGAGAACTACCAGAAATTTATGCTCTTGTCTAAAGCTGAAATGCTGTGAGTGAACTGCTGAAGAGTTTTTCCTACCAATTCCTTACCAACTCCTAAGAGGAGTAATGGTAAACTCTCTACATCAAAATACAAATGTCCAGTTTCGAAAACGCTTGTGCGTAACTCAGAGTTAAAGGTTTGAGTTAAAACGAGTTAATAGGGTCTGTGCAAAGAAAGAAATTTTATCTCGACGTTACGTGTTGTGCTGCCAGTGCAGTCGCAGTGCTGGTCTGTGTTTCGTGACGTCACTTAGAATTGCAGATGGCTTGGCTGCGGATAATATGGCGCACTGCTTGGCCCACATCTGACTGCAGTAAAGGAGCGCTGCCAAGTGCGTAGACGCAATTCATTGACGAAACTCCGCTGCGGAACCCCGGCATAAGCAGCCCCACTGGCGCCTTGCGTTGCTTAGTCGTACCAGATGCGTGCCAGACCAGTTACCGCGTCCAGCCGAGGCAAGCAGAAAGCACCATGCAACATCGTTTTCCGAGGATTCAACAACTCATTCGGAATACTGGTCTTCTCTTAGCATAACCAAAAAAAAAGCCGCTAAAAAATTTCTCGTATTTGGGAAGAACGTTTTTGGCCCTATGACCAGTTTTGGAACTCAGAATAAAGAATAATAATGATGAATCAGGACTGCTGTAAAAATGATTTGAACATAAAAATTCAAGATCGGCCTTTAATATTGAATGCTAAATTATTTTATTTTATTGGATTATTCTCTCGCTGGTGTCGTGTACTTCAACAGAACAATGTTTCGTTGGTTATCGTCTAACTTGTCTGATTCTAATTTACGCAGCTGTCTT
Source organism: Schistocerca piceifrons (assembly GCF_021461385.2). NCBI lineage: Eukaryota > Metazoa > Arthropoda > Insecta > Orthoptera > Acrididae > Schistocerca > Schistocerca piceifrons. The sequence goes on from NC_060149.1 coordinate 584,074,448, forward strand.
TTGCGTTTGATATTCAATAGAATAGTTTATGTTATTTAGCTGTGTGGCATTACAAGGTGTAATTTGCAATATCTGAGCTTTCAGCACCATCCACTACTCTGCTACAAAGGCGTAATCTGGTTCCTAACAGTGAAATGTTGTTCAGAAACTACAAACTTTCAGCTGAAGAAGTATTAGAAACTCCCGGGCTGAGAGGCCTCGGTTGTTATACAGGGTGTTCGGAAGTTCCCATTACAAACCTCTAGGACTTTATTTTGTACAGAAACCCATGTCCGATAACGTTCCGTTTCTGTATTATAGCTGTGTGAAAATGTGATTGCTAGATAAGTAAAAAATGGCTCTGAGCACTATGGGACTTAACTTCTGAGGTCATCAGTCCCCTAGAACTTAGAACGACTTAAACCTAACTAACCTAAGGACATCAAACACATCCATGCCCGAGGCAGGATTCGAACCTGCGAGCGTAGCGGTCGCGCGGTTCCAGACTAGAGCGCCTAGAACCGCTCGGCCATTTCGGCCGGCTTGCTAGATAAGTATGGGACAGAGTATTCATGGGGGCGGGGGGTTGGGGGTTGCTGAAGTCGGATTAAGTGATGTCATTTGACTTTTTTCCTACCTCTTTGACCTAGTTCGAGCTTTATTTCCGTGTCTGTGAGTGTTAGATCAACATGGGTGAGTACACGTTTGCAGAATACACCGACATGATCTTTCTGTATGGCGAAGCTTACGGCAATGGAAGAGCTGCTCTTCGCCTTTATCAAGATCGTTACCCACAACGTCCGACTCCATCGCGTACCCTTTTCGCTATAATTGCGCAAGAGCTTCCGGGAAGTGTACCTTCAGCGTCAGCAGGCGCTGACTGTGGTGCTCCAAGGAGACGCCGCACTCCCGAATGGGAAGAGGCCGTACTGTAAACAACAGTGTTGGGATAAGTGATTGAGCTTATTTTTTATTTCTTTGGTTATTAATGAATGGAAATGGAAAACAAGAGACGCACTGGGTCACTCCCAATAAATGACTTGTAAAAGTGGTCGCGTTACCGAGATGTTTTCAGATGGCTGTAGCATGGAAACGATACGTTTCCGAACGTGGGTTCCTATTCAAAATAGTATCTACTCAGTCCCCTCTATAAGTCCTAGAAGTTTGTAACTGGTTTTCCAAAGACCCTGTTAAAAACTATTCCCTGACATCTCGTCTCCGAGTGTAGAAGACGTCTTCGGAGGTAAACCGGCAACTGCATCAAGGACTCAAGAGGTTTATAAAGCAGTGTAGAGAGCACGAACATTTGTCACGTGGTGGGGATTGCCTCTGGCTGGCGCAATCGTTCTCGGTTAAACGTAATCCATCATTATTCCTGCTCGCGCAAAGCGGAGGTCAAAATTTTCTTTAACATCACACTTTCTCATTTTCTTTTAAAATTATTATGGTGTTTGTGAATCTCTATGGTCTGTCTATAGATGAGCGCGTGATAATGCGTTGTCTTTGTTAAAACGCTTGCCGCTCTTTCGTTCTGCTACGGACGCCTTGTCTGCAGTTCCCAGAATGCAGTTCCTTTTGTTCTCGTCTAAGCAGATATTAACACTTCATCTTGTGTTCCATTGTGTATTTTCCCACAGCTACATGGAATTTTATTCATCCCAGGTGACGATAGAGCATGCAGTACATCTTCTGCCGTTCTTAAGACATCATTTGTTTTCTTAAGAGTGAGGTGCCGGCCGAAGTGGCCGTACGGTTAAAGGCGCTGCAGTCTGGAACCGCAAGACCGCTATGGTCGCAGGTTCGAATCCTGCCTCGGTCATGGATGTTTGTGATGTCCTTAGGTTAGTTGGGTTTAACTAGTTCTAAGTTCTAGGGGACTAATGACCTCAGCAGTTGAGTCCCATAGTGCTCAGAGCCATTTGAACCATTTGAAGAGTGAGGTGGGCAGAGAATCTAAAAATCGTTTCTGGACAATACTTCCCCGATACGATCCGTAATTTGGTTAATAAACGGAAGGAAAACTTTCCCGTTTGGCGCCCATTGTTCCTGGCTTTCTCTTAACTTGGACGAAGCGCTCACCTACTTCCTTTAATCTTTACACGTGACGGTAAGTGCTCCACCTCATCTTGTAAATAAACCAACTCGCAGATTTTTGGGTCTTTCCTCCAAGTTTTTAATGACATTTGTTTTTGTCTGTGGGGACGTCTGGATCCCTTATGGACGTATTAAACAGTGTATGCAGCTTTTCTGTACGTCTTGTGGCCTCAAATCCCGTACCTGTTTGATCACAGACGCATCCAGAAAACTGTGTTGCCCATTGCTGGCTTCCTCCATAGTATATTGAATTTTTGTGTTGCTACTATTAAGATGTACCAAGGAGACATCAAACTTCTCTTCACCATGTGTCCATCCTACAAGATGACATCCACATAGTGGGATGACTTAGCTGATCTTTTATTCGTCTGCAATGCCAGTTGTTCGGAAATTTCATAAACTAATTGGCAATCCGCCCCCAGGACAGAAGCAGTAACCCCAGTATGTCTGCGTATAGAGAAAATTCTGTGTGCAAGTGTGATAAAGTAGTCCACGTGTATACGTAATACGTATCAGAAGCGGAACACGGGAACCAACGTGGTATTAAGTTAGTGGGACATGACAAACCGTCTGAAAACCACATCCAGGCTGGCCGGCTCACCGACCCCTCGTCCTCAATCCGCCGGGCGGATTCGATCCGGGGCAGGCATACCCCGCTGCTCCGGAAACGGGCGGGTTAACACGCGTCGCTGCTCGGGCGTGTAACAGTCGGACTAAAAGAGCTGCCCGTACTTGTTCGTAATATTCATTGCTGCAGGAAATAGCACGTAGCGAGGCAGTGTCTAAATAACGCTGTTACATCGGTCGGGAAAATGTCCATTATATATGAAACAGCTTTGTTGATAAAAATCATCTACGTCTATACTACTATACGAGTTGGTCAGGAACAGTCTGAAAAGCTTGTAAGCGTGTTGCAGCGTAGGTTGTGCTGAGAAATAAACGTTAAGAAAAAATTCGACACACTGCACAGTTTCCGAGTTAATGACAGTTTTTCTCGTAGCGTAGACGACAGCGCACGAGACTGCTCACTCTTTGGCTCAGGTTCGATCCTTACTTTATGTGCCTTCGGTCTTGAGAAAGCAAACGAAGGACACGTTTGGCGACACCGTCCGAGGCGGGCCGCTTGAATTTGAGCACGCCACGGCCTGGTTGGCCACACTCTATGTAAGATACAGTCTAAAGATGAAATGTTGTATCCATTAATTTCGAAAAAGTTCTTGATCAATTTCCTTCAAATTCTTACATCATACTCTAATAAGCATTTGGTCAGGCATTTGAGCAGCCTGAATGAAAATGTACAGTTCACGCACGAAACTGGAAACAACGGTGCATTACCATCTTTCAACGTGAAGGTGCACAGAACCACCGATGGTAGACTGGGACACAAACTGTACAAGAAGCCAGTTCACACAATTTGATACCTGTATGCGGAGAGCCACAATCATCCAGATCGGAAGTATTCTGTTCTGCATACACTGACTATCCGTGCCTATCAGATAAGTGATGCTAAAGAAGAATTGAGGGAGTTATACTACACCTTTCTTGTCAACAGTATGATAACAACGTTATAACAAAGGCAGCCAAGCCCAATCGGAGTAAGACAAGAGAAGAAGGTAAGAAACAGAAGCTTCCGCTAGTACAAATACCTTATGTGAAGACATCAGTGAGTGGCAAGCCGGTGAGGTTTCAAACCAATTTTTCGCAGCAGCCATAGGCTCCACAACATGATAGGTGGAGCTGGTACATATGTGAGAGTGAGACAGGGAGACTAATCAGCAAATAAGTAGTAGAACATAAACGCTAAATGCGGTTAGCACGGCGCAATAAATCGGCGGTAGCGGAACTCCCCCATGACTGTGGACAACTTATCACGTTCGTTGTACTGGTGAAAGAGTTGTGGAACCGCCAACACAAAATAGAAGAGACGACTGAAACTATTAAGCAGCGTGACGACATTAATAGAGAGGATGGCAAAAAGTTTTCGGTGTCCTGGCTGCCAGCTATCCCAGTCCAATGGGCCGTGAACAGCTACGTGGCAGAATCCTAACCGGCATGGACGCGACAGCATCCCATAGTGCTCAGAGCCATTTTTTGGAACTTTCAATGTATTTCCACACGCACCAGGAAGAAAACATATATTATAGAAATATATATTATAGAAATATTCGATTTATTTTGATATCTTCCTCTATGCCTTTAATTTTCAAAGAATTTATGCGCGAAATTATAACTATTGATTTGGAATTTTATTAAATCTTAAAAGCATAAGTTTATAAATGATTAATTACAATCATAAATCTTTCTAGAAGCTTTTGGAACAAAGATATACTTCACAGTTTTGGCGTCAAGAACTTCATTTATTCACTTGCATTCTGACAATGCTGATGAGAATAACATAAGCTCTTTGCTAAGTGTCAATGAACAACTACGCATTACGTCTCGTAACAGTTTTGTGATTTTTTTTTTTTTTTTATTGTAAAGCGAGAAAGCGAGTTAGTGACTTCGTGCTTATTGAATAACAAGAAGTGGAAATAAATGGCAGATATGTCAAAATTAAACAACATAACTTGGGCTTATTCTTTTGAAAACACAGGACATAATGTTTTTTAACAAGGTTATGCAGACACCGCAACTCGTGAACTCTGACGCCAACTTCGCCGGCCGCGGTGGTCTAGCGGTTCTAGGCGTGCAGTCCGGAACCGCGCGACTGCTACGGTCGCAGGTTCGAATCCTGCCTCGGGCATGGATGTGTGTGATGTCCTTAGGTTAGTTAGGTTTAAGTAGTTCAAAGTTCTAGGGGACTGATGACCACAGATGTTAAGTCCCATAGTGCTCAGAGCCATTTGAACCATTTTTGAACGCCAACTTCAATTTAAGTGAAACCTTTCAAATCTTCACAGAGTTCTCTTCTTAAAACTTTGCTTTCAGTTATTGAATTAACAGTGGTATTCACTAATAGGCAATACATTCTGGAATTATTATCTGTAATGTTAATATGCAAGAATGCAGCTTTATGGGAGGCGTAATGTTGCACGAGCGTACCGACCTCCAAATGTTTGAACACGGCACAGTTACCGGTCAACGTTATTGTGACACTGTACTCCTTTCCCATGTACGTCTTTTCAGGGGTGCATTCGTCTTTAACTTCATTTTTATGGATGACAATGCGCGATCGCATCGAACAGCGCTTGTGGAGGGGCTCTTGCAACGAGAGGATATTCGGTGAATGGACAGGTCAGCCCGTTCCCTCGACTTAAATCCCATCGAGCACGTGTGGGATGATTGAGGAGATACACTGCAGCGTGTCCATCTAGCAGTTGGTCACGGCCCTGGTGGAGGAATAGAACGGCCTACAACAAGAGTGGTCTGTATGGGAGCACGTTCCAAAGCGTGCTTTGTTGTCCCTGTTGATCACACACCTTATTAAGAACTGTCTTCCAAGTTTTGTAATGTCCACATGGCCATAATGAATGGCAGCGACTTCATTGTCGTTTGTGTTCGCCTTATTGGGCATTCTTTCAGTAGCCTTCTGCACTATTCAGTAGCAGCTCTCTCTATGTGTAGTCCTCAATTCGTCACGCTACTTAATTTGACGGTGACACATCATGCGAAAGTTACTTTCGTCCCTGAGTTCTGGATATGAATGTAGTATTCTACGAGGGGCACTGAAATGAAAATCTACACTCGTTATAATGGGACCCTGGAGTGGCTCCATTCAAAAGTAATCATCATACGCGTTAATACATTTATTCCACTGGGAGATAAAATGATCAATTCCAGTATCATAGAGCGCACTCCGCCGCTGATGGATCCACAACCACACCCATTCTTGCACTTCCTCGTCCGAGTGAAACTGACTTCTTCTTCATATTGCCAAAGATGTGAAAATCACACGGTGAATGATTTGGCCTGTGCCGAGGATGTTCCAATGTTTCCAACTAAATAGCTGGAGCGTAACCTTCTTCCTATTGGCAGTGTGGGAGCGGTTGTTATCGTGCAATAATATATTCCGTCACGCAGCATTGTTGGGCATTTTGAGTTTATGGCGCATCACTGTGTCTGCGAAGTGTGTCTGTAGCGCTGAGCATTAATTGTGGTTCCACGCTTAAGAAACTCAATGATAGGAACTTGTGTGAACAGCTCTGGATGTCTTTTTCGGAAGAGATTTGGGATGCTTCCACTGTTGGTTTGCCATCTGTCCTCTGGCTGCCGGAATGCTTTCAGACGGAAACATTTTGTTGCACGACAACGTCCAACCCCACATTGTCAATCGGACGAATTGGTTGGGTAACACTGCAACATCCTTCGTACAATTCCGATCTTACACTGTTTGATTTTCACATGTTTGGCGTACTAAAGAAACACATGCGCGGACGTCAGTTTCAGTCGGACAAGGAAGTACAGGAGTGGATGCGGTTGTGGATCTGCCACCGGCCGACTGCGTTCTACGAAACAGGAATTCATCACATCGTCTCCCAGTGCATTAAACGTCTTAATATGTGTGGTGATTACTTTCGAATGGAATTATTCCATGGTCCTATTACGCCGATTATACGGTTTTCATTTGACTATCCCTTGTGACAGCAGAAACTGACAGTGTGCATGCCATAATCTGACAATGGGTGTCAGTCACTGGATCTCAAATAGTATTCTAACACCATAGGGTGATACCACATTTTTTGACTGGTCTGAGACCTTGCTAATTAAGATACATACAGACCTGAGCACAGTCCTCCTCGCATAATCACGATGTCACTTCTTGTTACACCCCCTAAATTGAGAACAAGGCACGACTCTGTGCGAGAGTCAGTCACACGCACCAGCCTCCGTTCCCCATCTCCTCTCATCCATTTTCACATTTTCATTCATGCAGTTCAGGTGGTTCAAATACTTTCGAAAATGGAGTCAATTTACACATTTCAGGTCGTATGGATACTTTGGAACACGGTGTCAATTTATGGCATTCTAGTTCTTCGGATACTTTTGATCATGGTGCCAATTTATGTAAGTCACTCGTTCTGATATTTTAGACAGTCGGCAAGATGGCGGATCTGGGGCTTCATACTGATTGAATTTTTAATGGCTAGGAAACACTACATTAAATTTGTGGGAGCTTGTACCTAACTACAATGAAATAACCTTAAATTTAACGATATAGTGGTAACTCGAACTTTGAGTTCGATTTTTGAGGTTTCTTACACTTCATGACATTTCAAAAAATAGTTAATGTTAACAAATTTCATATATTATAGGTACAAGCTCCCAAGAAATGTGTTTATAAAGTTTAGGGAAAACTTTGATGTGTATCATTAGTTGAATTTGTACAAAAACTGAATGTCATTATAATTTTTGTTGTCACTGTACACAAATCTGATGCTAGATTTTCAAAATTCAAGGTGGCTAATTCAATATGGAGGGCAAAAAATTTTTTGACCAATTTCGACCAAAATTTGACAAAAAAGTGTTTTCATTACTTATATTTAGTCTGCAATTCCAGGACCGTCTATCAGCCTTTCCTCTAAATCGAATTGTTCCTGAAGAGTAATTCCCACGTCCTTCTTCGCGAGAAAATTTGATCTGACTGAGCTGGATATGCTGCGTACGGCAGCCTGCACACGTTGTTCGTCAGCTTTTTCGGCGAATGTGTTTGCATGCGAACTGCAGTATCAATCATTTTATGAACGTGCGTCACGGTACGACAAGTTTTTTACCTGAACAGGGATTCTCCAGCTGATAGTTTCCTCGGCGGCCGCGACACTGCCTCGAACAATAGGCTGTAGAAACTTTATTAACGCGCAGATTAAAAAACCTTTTCGTCCCGATGTTCTAGACCCACATACGAGCGAGGTGGCGCAGTGGTTAACACAATGGACTCGCATTCGGGAGGACGACGGATCAATCCAGCGTCCGGCCATCCTGATTTAGGTTTTCCGTGATTTCCCAAAATCACTTCAGGCAAATGCCTGGATGGTTCCTTTGAAAGGACACGGCCCAGCTTGTGCTCCGTCTCTAATGACCTCGTTGTCGACAGGACGTTAAACACTAATCTACTGCTGGCCGCTGTGGCCGAGCGGTTCCAGGCGCTTCAGCCCGGAACCGCTCTGCTGCTACGGTCGCAAGTTCGAATCCTGCCTCGGACATGGATGTGTGTGATGTCCTTAGGTCAGTTAGGTTTAAGTAGTTCTACGTCTATTGGACTGATAACCTCAGAAATTATGTCCCATAGTGCTTTGAGCCATTTTAACCATTTTGAACAACATGCAATAAAAAATCAAATTTTCGACCGATTTGAATGAGAACCTGGCGTTAAAATGGAGCCACCCAACCTGCCCCTGCATATAGGCAACCATGCGTGTGAATTCATGTGTACGCACACAGCGTAGACAATGCGCCCATGACACGGGCTATGTTTCCAGCACTTGTAGTCGGGTTCTCTTCAACGTCAAGAAGAACCGATGTCAAGAATACGGTGCATCCCTGGAGCATCACAGCTCACCATACTAGTTGTGAACGTACTAGTTTCTTGCAGCCGTTTTTGTAGTCGGACGAAAACGGTACGTTATGTCATAATTACTACAGGAACTGACGACGACACCCTCTTCTCAGTTTCTGTCCATGGGAGATTTTAAAGTGATCCGATATTCAAAGTTAGTTTCAGTCCAAATGCTACAGTTTCAGATAGGTTACGTGTCAAAACGGTACCCACTAGGTCCCCTTTATAAACCCTAGAAGCCTATAATGGAATTGTGAAATACCCTGTATAACGGTAAGACAGAGATTTCGGAACTACGTTTTAAAGAGAAAAATATTTCCTGGGCTGATGTAGACTGTGACCATAATTCCCCTCTACAAGCCCTAGAAGCCTGTAATGGGAATTGTGAAACATCCTGTATAAGGGTAACAGAGAGATTTCGAAATCTGATTTTAAACTGTTAAATGGTTCCTGGACAAATGTAGACTATGAGCATAATTTATTTGTTATAAACTGCAAATTATAGCTGAAGAAAATTCAGAAAGGTAGGAAACTGAGAGATGGACAAACCGGAAGAACTGGAAGTTTTGATAGTTTCAAATCTAGCATAAGGCACAAAATGATTGAACTCGTGGAAAGGATTACAATACGTTACGAATGACCGCCTTTCAGAGATGAAATATTAAAGACAGTAGTGGATCATATAGACAAAAAGGCCCAGCAGACATTCTTCGATAACACAGAAGTATTACATTTAATTGATGAAAGATGAATATCTAAAAGTACAGCAGATGAATCGGGAGTAAAAGAATACAAACCTCTAGGAAACGGGATATCCAGAAAGACTAAAACTGGTAGAGAAGAAACGCAAAGCTGAAGAAGCACGCAAGACTATGGGAAACAAACATGCCGTCTATAGCAAAATTAAAGAAACATTTGAAATAAAAAGAGAAACAAGGTTATGAATTTGAGAGCTCACATTTCCATGTTAGGGCTCATTTTAGTTTCGTCAGTATGTACTGTACTTCCTCGATTCACCGCCAGTTGGCCCAATTGAAGGAAGGTAATGTTGACTTCGGTGCTTGTGTTGACATGCGACTCATTGCTCTACAGTACTAGCATCAAGCACATCAGTACGTAGCATCAACAGGTTAGTGTTCATCACGAACGCGGTTTTTCAGTCAGTGCAGTGTTTACAAATGGGGAGTTGGCAGATGCCCATTTGATGTATGGATTAGCACGGGGCAATAGCCGTGGCGCGGTACGTTTGTATCGAGACAGATTTTCAAAACGAATGTGTCCCGACAGGAAGACGTTCGAAGCAATTGATCGGCGTCTTAGGGAGCACGGAACATTCCAGCCTATGACTCGCGACTAGGGAAGACCTAGAACGACGAGGACACCTGCAATGGACGAGGCAATTCTTCGTGCAGTTGACGATAATCCTAATGTCAGCGTCAGAGAAGTTGCTGCTGTACAAGGTAACGTTGACCACGTCACTGTATGGAGTGCTACGGGAGACCCAGTTGTTTCCGTACCATGTACAGCGTGTGCAGGCACTATCAGCAGCTGATTGGCCTCCACGGCTGCACTTCTGCGAATGGTTCATCCAACAATGTGTCAATCCTCATTTCAGTGCAAATGTTCTCTTTACGGATGAGGCTTCATTCCAACGTGATCATATTGTAAATTTTCACAATCAACATGTGTGGGCTGACGAGAATCCGCACGAAATTGTGCAATCACGTCATCAACACAGATTTTCTGTGAACGTTTGGGCAGGCATTGTTGGTGATGTCTTGATTGGGCCCCATGTTCTTCCACCTACGCTCAATGGAGCACGTTATCATGATTTCATACGGGATACTCTACCTGTGCTGCTAGAACATGTGCCTTTACAAGTACGATACAACATGTGGTTCATGCACGATGGAGCTCCTGCACATTTCAAAGTGTTCGTACGCTTCTCAACAACAGATTCGGTGACCGATGGATTGGTAGAGGCGGACCAATTCCATGGCCTCCACGCTCTCCTGACCTCAACCCTCTTGACTTTCATTTATGGGGGCATTTGAAAGCTCTTGTCTACGCAACCCCGGTACCAAATGTAGAGACTCTTCGTGCTCGTATTGTGGACGGCTGTGATACAATACGCCATTTTACAGGGCTGCATAAGCGCATCAGGGATTCCATGCGACGGAGGGTGGATGCATGTATCCTCGCTAACGGAGGACATTTTGAACATTTCCTGTAACAAAGTGTTTGAAGTCACTCTGGTACGTTCTGTTGCTGTGTGTTTCCATTCCATGATTAATGTGATTTGAAGAGAAGTAATAAAATGAGCTCTAACATGGAAAGTAAGCGTTTCCGGACACATTGCCACATAACATATTTTCTTTCTTTGTGTGTGAGGAATGTTTCCTGAAAGTTTGGCCGTACCTTTTTGTAACACCCTGTAAATAAACTGAAAAACCCAAGAAACTGGTGGACCTGCCTAATATCGTGTAGGGCCCCCGCGGGCACGCAGAAGTACCGCAGTACGACGTGGCATGGACTCATCATCAATAAACGTTTTCGGAGCCGAAGGCCCGCTCGTGTACCCTTGATGACTGCACGACACAAAAGCTTTACGCCTCGTCTGGGCCCGTCAGCACCGTCAATAATGTCTCGTTGAACGATTCTCTTCAGTCGTCGTGCTTCCGTTCTTGCAGGATCTTTTTCCGGAAGCAGCGATGTAGGAGGTTTGACGTTCTACCGGATTCCTAATACTCACGGTAAACTCGTGAAGTGGTCGCACGGGAAAATCCCCAATTAATCGCTACGTCGGAGATGCTGTGTCCCATCATACGTGTGCCAACTATAGCACCACGGTTCAACCCACTAAAATCTTGATAACCTGCCATTGTAGCAGCAGTAACCGGTCTAACAACTGCACCAGACACGTGTTGTCTTATATAGGCGTTGCCGACCGCAGCGCCGTATTCTGCCTGTTTACATACCTCTGTATATGAATACACTTGCTTATACCAGTTTCTTTGGTGCTTCAGTGCAGAAGAACGGCAACTCTGATATAAGGCCAACTTGAGGTAAGTCAATTTGGATACCGGATAAATACAGAAACTTGAGCGGCCATACTGACCCCATGGCTTTTATTGTGACGCAGTGAACATAGTTGCAGAGAATTTGTATGTTTAGAAACAGCTTTTGACGAAGTTGACTAGAATAGGCCCTCTGAAATTGAGAAGGCAGCAGGGATAAAACACAGGGAGCGAGATGCTATCAAAAACCCGTACAGAAAGCAGATTCAAGACTCAAAGGGGACGAAAGAGAGGTAGTAGTTGTGAAGTGGATGAGAAACATGGTTAGAGGCTATGCGCTACTCAATTCAGTCAGCACGTTGAGCAGAAAAAAATTGAGACGGGGGTGATGTTCAGGTCAAGAAACGTAAACTCTGGGATTTGCCGATGACATTACATTTCTGTCGAAGATGACAAAGGATAATGTCTTGAACAGAGGTTATAAGATGAACATCAACAAAACTAAAGCAAGGACAATGGAATGAAGTCGTTTTAAATCCGACGATGATGAGGAAGTTAGATTAGGAAGTGAAGTACTAAGGGCAGTAAATTAGTTTTGCTATTTGGACAGCAGGGTAATTAATGATGATACAAGATGGAGATTAGATGCAGCAAAAGCAGATCTGAAAATGTTAGCAAATATTTTCTGAACGTTTTTCTGGGGTATACTACTGTTACGCAAGTGGAACATGCACGATAAACACTTCAGACAAGAATAGAAGCTTCTCAAATTCGGGCTAGAAGAGAATGTTGAAGATTGGACGGGTAGATCGAATAACTAGTAAAGAGGTGCTAAACCGCATTCGAGAGAAAAGAAATATATGCAGTAACATCACTGAAAGAAAGTATCCATTGATAGGACACGTCCTGAAGCATTAACAAATAGCCAGTTTGGCAATGGAGGAATTGTGGGATGGTTAAAAACTGCAGAAACCGAGCAAACCTTGACTACAGACAGTAGCTTCAAATGCGTGTAGGTTGCAGTAGTTACGAAGAGAACTGCATAGAACTGACTAACCAAACTAGTCTTCGGGATGAATACAACAACAACAACAACAACAACATATACAATCCGCTCTCCACTGAAGAGACAAAAGTCATGGGATACCTCCTGTCATCGTATCGGACCTCGTTTTGTCCTGCGTAGCACAGCAGCTCAACGTGGCATGGACTCAACAAATTGTTGGAAGTCCTCTGAAGAAATACTGAGCCACACTGCCTCTATAGCCCTCCATAATTGCGAAAGTGTTCCCGGAGCAGAATTTTGTACATGAACTGACGTCTCGATTATGTCTCATAAATGTCCGATGGGTGGCCAGATCATTCTGTCGAATTGTCCACAGTGTTCTACAAACCAATAGAGAACAATTGTGGCCCGGCGACATGTCGTCGTTGCTTGGAAACATGAAATCCATGAATCGCTCCAAATGGTCTCCAGGTAGCCGGACATAACCGTTTTCAGTCAATGATCGGCTCAGTTGGACCAGAGAATCCAGACCATTCCATATCAACGCAGCCCACACAATTATGGAGCCACCGCCAGTTTGCACAGTGCCTTGTTGACAGCTGGAATCCATGGTTTCGTGGTGTCTGCGTCACACTAGAACCCTATCATTAGCTCTTTCCAACTAAAATCGGGACTCATCTGACAAGGCCACGCTTGTTTAGTCGTCTAGGATCCAACCAATATGGTCACGAGCCCAGGGGAGGCTCTGCAGGCGATGGAGTGCTGTTAGCAGAGGCACTAACGTTGGTCGTCTGCTGCTGTAGCTCAGTAAAGCCAATTCGCAGCGCTTACCTAACGGATACGTTCGTTGTACGTCCCACTTTAATTCACGCAATGTTGCTTGTATGTTAACGCTGGAAACTCGACGCAAACGATCCCGGTCTTTAAGTGAAGGGCGTCAGCCACTGCGTTGTCTGTGGTGAGAGGTAATGCTTGAAATTCGGTATTCTTGGAATACAAATGGAACGTTGAATGCATCTAGCTCCAACTACCATTCCACCTTCAAAGTCTCTTAATTCATGTCGTGTGGTCATAATCACGTCGGTAACCTTTTACGATAAATCCAGACAACAGGTTTCCCTGCCTAAAGAGTATCTCCTGCAGTTTAAAAAAAACTGAAACAATCACTCACAAGACAGATTTTAACACTTCGAATATCACACATACCAGATGTCACAAAGAAAAACAAACCACTGGAAAGAGTAGCATGGGGCATTTCACAGACTTAACAATGCTCCATCAAAACATGCAATCAATGAAAAATAAAATGCAACTATTAGAAGTTGTGCTCCAATCTTTGAACTGCACAGTAGTTTGTGTTACTGAGCACTGGTCTAGAAACACAGAAATCCAACATGTAGTATTAAAATTGTATGAAAGGGCACACTCTTACTACAGAACTGCTTCAAGGGGTGGAGAATCACGCATGTATATCAGAAAAGGAACACAGTTCAAATCAAGACATGACCTCAGTACAGTAAGTGAAGACAAATAAATTGAATATCAGCTACCGAATTAATAGGGCTTGATGTCACCAAGAGATTAAACATTTTGTGTGTGTATAGATCTCCCAGTGGTAGTGTGGGCACTTTTCTCAGTAAATTAACAGAAGTTCTACATAAAGTCTCACATACGAAGGTCAACATAATTCTGTGTGGGGACATTAACATCAACACTAATATCATAAATGAATCCAGCAGCACCCTCATAAGTTTTAGCATGTCCCTATTGGTCAATAGTGCAACAAGGGTTACTGCAATGACTGCATCAGTAATTGACCATGTGGCCACAAATATGGACAGGGAAAAATGTGATGTGCCGGCCGGTGTGGCCGTGCGGTTCTAAGCGCGTCAGTTTGGAACCGCGTGACTGCTACGGTCGCAGGTTCGAATCCTGCCTCGGGCATGGATGTGTGTGATGTCCTTAGGTTAGTTAGGTTTAAGTAGTTCTAAGTTCTAGGGGACTGATGACCTCAGTAGTTAAGTCCCATAGAGCTCAGAGCCATTTGAACCATTTTTGAAAAATGTGATGTAGCTGTAAAAGATGTTGGACTATCAGACTATTTCTGTCAAATAACAACAGTAAAATCAGGCATTGAATCATTCCTTAAACTACAAGCCTACAAACGACATGTATCAGAAATCAAAATGAAAGATTTTTCAAAAGAACTAGCAAAACAAAACAAGGATTAAGTGTATAAGGAAACCAACGTGAATATGAAATTCTCTAAATTCTCCTCATTATTTAAACTGAACTTTGAAAAGGCATTTTCAAAAGTATGCATGACTGTATCAACTTCTCACAAAACAGATGGATAACATTAGGTATTAAGAAGTCGTCCCAAACACTCAACTACCTCAGTTCCATGAAAAGGAGTTGCAGTGATCCAGAATTCTTAAATTTCTGTCATAGATACAAAAAGATCTAAAGGAAGATGTTGATTGCTGCAGAAACGTCATTTCATGACAAAGTAATATATTATGCAGAGAATAAAAGCAAAGCAGTCTGGGATGTTATAAAAAAGGGAACAGGGAGAACCAAACCAACGCAGAATAACGTACTGCTAAGGGAGAGGGATAAGGTAATAAATGATCCACAACACTCAGCAAACTATATAAACGAGCTTTTTTCAAGTATTTCAGAGAAGTTACAGCAAAAATTCCCCAAAACAAATGTAACTCCTGCAAATAATGTTGCACTAAATACAATGATGTTACTTCCAACCACCGAGAATGAAGTCAATAAAATTGTTCAAAAACTAGAAAATAAAAAGTCAGTAGGTTTAGATGAAGTATCAGCGTGTGTACTGAAACAATGCATAGGGATTATACAAGGCCCCATAAAAAATATAATAACTTAATCCATCACATCAGGGACATTTCCAGAGCAGTTAAAAAAGGCAAGAATTGTACCTTTGCTTAAGAAAGGTTGTGCAGAAGACATATAAAATTATCAGACCATTTCCCTGCGGTCACCATTCTCAAAAATAATGGAAGCAGTTATGAAAGACAGGTTAATGAATTACCTGAATAAATACAGTCTTTTAAGTGAATCACAGCTTGGTTTCCCAAGTGGCTAAAATACGGAGTCAGCCATAGTACAATCCACAAACGTTGTACTTGATGCTCTTGATAAAGATGAGTGTGTCACAGGCATATTTTTGGATCTTTCTAAGGCCTTTGATACAGTCGACCACAAGATTCTATTAAATAAATTAGGAGCATTAGGAATATGAGGGGTAACCAATGACTGGTTTCGATCATACCTAGCAGATAGGGTACAAAGAGTAGAGATAACACAAACTTCTAATAGATCTAAACATTTACTAAAACACTTATCAGAAACAAAATACATTAATATAGGGATTCCGCAAGGTAGCATATTAGGATCAATACGATTCATGATATACATCAATGACTTTCCCAGTAGTGTTACTCATGGTGAAAAAATTATCTTCGCTGAGGGCAGCAGTATTATAGTCAGTGAGAAAACAAGATGACTCCTTGCAGAGAAAGCAAATGAAACTCAAGGAATTTTTCGATTGGTCAATAAGCAATAAATTGACATTGAACATGAAGAAAATTAATGCCATGAATTACTGTTTGAAGAGGAAAAATGACAATGTTAAATTAAATGTAGATGGCAACTGTATAGACTGTGTAACAAATGCAAAGTTTCTAGGAATGAATATTGATTCTCAGTTGAAGTAGTGTGAACACACAAAGGTACTTGCAAACAGAATGTCATCAGCATGTTATGCAGTTAGAATCCTATCACCAGTGTGTAGCATGCAGTGTCCTACTGCTATGTACACTCAATTCTTAACTATGGCATTCTTTTTTGGGGAACAAATGCAGAAAATATGAACACAATTTTCAAACTCCACAAAAGAGCCATAAGAATAATAACCAAAAATAGTAGTGGAGCTCATTGTAAAGATCTGTTCAAAACACTGGGCATTTTAACTGCTCCATGTGAATACATTTACCAGTCAGTTGTACACATCAAAATTAACATTGGTAATTACTGCACTAACAGCTTTTTTAATAACCATGGAACAAGAGTTATACTCAACTTATATTTACCAAAAAAATAAACATAAAAAACAGCATTTTCTACTAAGGAATAAAACTGTACAATAAATTACCAAAAGAGTTTAATGAAATCGCAAAAATACACTTATTTAAAAAGCCAGCTAAAAAGTACGTGTTATGTAATACATTTTGTACATGGAAGGATTACTTAGATAAAACAGAGTAGGGATTTGGTAAAAAAAGTATACAAATAAATTACAATAATGATTATTAAACATCCAACATTCCGCATAACACCTTCACTTTGTTTTTTCCCTTCTTTTTTCCTTTCTAGAAATACTTACCCCCAAGCTATGCATAGCAAATGGTTCAAATGGCTCTGAGCACTATGGGACTTAACATCTGAGGTCATCAGTCCCCTAGAACTTAGAAATACTAGGGGCGCTGATGACCTCGATGTTGAGTGCCCATAAACCCCAACACACACACTAGAACTACTTAAACCTAACTAATCTAAGGACATCACACAACACATCCATGCCCGAGGCAGGATTCGAACCTGCGACCGTAGCAGCAGCGCGCTTCCGGACTGCAGCGCCTAGAACCGCGTGGCCACCTCGGTCGGCTATGCATAGCACAATCGTAACATCTCTTCCTCTTTCTGAACTCAACATCTCACTCGTTATACAAGAATGCTGACTCAGTTTTTCAGGATTGCAAATGGGAAGTTGCAGTACAGAAAATGGCCCAGAGATTACCGCGCGCGCGCGCGCGCGCGCGCGCGCGCGTGTGTGTGTGTGTGTGTGTGTGTGTGTGTGTGTGTGTAGTGAGTGAAGTGTTATGAAACAATGTGTTTGTAGTGTGTGCAGTGACTGGTAGTTAGATATGAGTGAACAGTGTGGCATTACATTATTTAATGAGTTTTTTGAAGTATTGTATACCAGGAGTAAATCAAATGATTGTCTCTAACTAGAAGTTTGTAGATGTATGTATATACGAATTAGCTTAATTTAAATTGGTCTTAACTTGTTTATACTTCGACACGTCCTATATCCTTGTAAAAAGAGATCTACGGATGAATAAAGCTACTACTACTACTACTACTACTACTACTGGATAACATGAGTCCAAATTACAGCTCCGCCAATACACTGCCCTTTTATATCCTGTGTACGCGCTACTACTATTGCCATCTTTATATGTGCATATCGCTGCCCCATGACTTTTGTCACCTTAGTGTATACTGTACACAAAATTATTTATCCGCTGTAAGTGATGTACGCATTTTGGTCAGATACGTCATCAAAAATTTTAACAAATGCGAAGAAAAGCATATATGAGAGATAGACTGAAATATCTTTCTATACGACAAACCTATGTTCAAAAATACTTAGCAAAACTGAAAGTATAACTTCCAACTAGTACATCTAGATATCATCTGCAACAGCTGGTGCACACAAACATAATGCAGGGTGAAACGTTGAAGTGGCTGCTAGGTTGACCCCAGATATTATATTGATGGCAAATTATATTTTAGTTCAAAACGGGGAAACTAAGTTTATCTCGCAGTAATGCATTTTATATGAGGCCAACAGAGCGGTTAACAGTTTATGCAAGAATTCAGTTAGTGTTTAAAAGTATTAAAACTATTATGTACATTAAACTTCAAGAAGAATAAAATAAACAGCAAAGATCTGACCTGAAATAATGACAAAACTTAAATATCAGGTGAAATAAAACATTGCAAGTTGTAAGCAAATACTATGAAATATGTGTATGAAAACTTAAATTTTAAAACAAGCAAATATATACTCGTGTCATAGTTAGAAAAGTGCATAAATTTCGAAAAATAAAGTAAATTGTTAAATTAACGGAAACATCCGTCCTGTAATACTTGCAAAGCGTAATCGAAAGTAAAAACTACATCTGTGAAAACTGTGAGAAAATATTCTTATTAGGACTCGAACTTACAATTTCTATTGAAGAAACGGACGTGCTTGTTCGAAAATTAAATGGGTCAGGAGGATGAGAGGATAATAAATTGCGTTTTGGTCCTGCTATTTTTACTTGGGAAAATTATGCTAGTTCTTGCACAGACGTGTTTTTTTTCAGTTTCTGACATTTTAGGTAAAAGAATTTGTCTGGTTACGTTAACTCCGATTTCTCTCGCCATAATTCCGAGAACAGGCTGGTCTTCCATAATTCCCGCAGCAACTTAAGCTCCAGTCTGGCTCTCTGAGCACTATGGGACTTAACATCTATGGTCATCAGTCCCCTAGAACTTAGAACTACTTAAACCTAACTAACCTAAGGACAGCACACAACACCCAGCCATCACGAGGCAGAGAAGATCCCTGACCCCGCCGGGAATTGAACCCGGGAAACCGGGCGTGGGAAGCGAGAACGCGACCGCACGACCACGAGATGCAAGCTCCAGTCTGTCCTCATGTTTACGTTAGGAGCGTGTTCTACTAAAGTGCCTCAAGAAAGTGTTTGCAGCTACCTATCTGCGAACGTTATAACACTACAGCATCATTTACGTAGCTTATACAATCAAATACCAAGTTTGGCTTATTCTGTACTATGTCCCAACAGAACAAATAGTCCTGTCACGAAAAAGCAACGTATAACACTACCGTCTGCTACTGCTATACAATAACCCTAAAGCTGGGGGCAGGTTGTGAAACAAAGCCGGCCAGTGTGGCCACGCGGTTAAAAGCGCTTTAGTCTGGAACCGAGCGACCGCTACGGTCGCAGGTTCGAATCCTGCCTCGGGCATGGATGTGTGTGATGTCCTTAGGTTAGTTAGGTTTAAGTAGTTCTCAGTTCTAGGGGACTGATGACCTCAGATGTTAAGTCCCATAGTGCTCAGAGCCATTTGAACCATTTTTTTTTTTTGTGAAGTAAAACTATCTTGTTAAAGCAATTATGGTACAACCCAACAGAGCAGTGTTACCCTCTGAGAGGAATTTTGTTATATTGACCGCGTTGTACCTAACGGAAGTGGCTTATCGGAAGTGAAAGTCAGAATTACTTAAATATTCAAACAGTAACAAATAATATTTTACCTAGTTACACTGTTTAAAGAATAAAGGAAACGGTCGCCAGCCTAATTAGGCAAGAGAATTATTAACATTCTTGTTTAAAAAAAAACAGTTATTAGTAACTTTAACGTACAAACACAACCTATATTTTACCACACACGAGTGCAATGAACTCTGACACCTCATATGTTCACGGTTAGGATTGGAAGCTGACAGAGCAGGACAGACTATTTGCATAAATATAACAGATAATGGAACACACTATTACTTTCAAGGCTTATTCAAACCGAATAAGTTTTATAACGTTACTATTAACATTCACTGCAGAATCATAAATTGGACATAGGTTAAGTCTCTCTCAGTTACATACTTCATTATTTAAAATGAAAGTTAATTGGAATCCGCTAACAGGTTGCTTCTCACTATCTTTTGAATAAAGAAATTATTGTTTTCATAAATAGTGGTCTTCCCGTTACTTGTTACCTAGCATTAGCACAATAGACAAACTGTGGGTCCTGTTATACTATTAATATGCACTTCCAGTACACAAGAGATACAAACATTTAGCAAACATGAATATATAACTATCCACTATTGCAGTTTTCCACTTTTACTACAGTGAAACATAATGTTGACAAATTTGCAAGAAACTGACTCACCTTTTAAAATATACTACAGACAGCACTATGTTCATTAACTAAGCAACACTTTATAAGCC
This sequence comes from Schistocerca piceifrons, assembly GCF_021461385.2. NCBI lineage: Eukaryota > Metazoa > Arthropoda > Insecta > Orthoptera > Acrididae > Schistocerca > Schistocerca piceifrons. Next base: position 584,094,872 of record NC_060149.1, read on the forward strand.
TTAGTTTTAAGAGCTTTTAATCTTTAAAAGAAACTGCTTATTGTCCTTATTACCACAGTCTTCTACTTTCAAGTAAATGATTAAATAGGTGACTTAGAAACTCCTCAAAACTTTAAATTAGACTGTTTCCATCCCTGGGAGGCTTTCACAAGACTACATTTACTACCTCCCACAATTTCACTAAATCCACTCCCTTCTTACGAAAGATCAAACAACATTATTTAATGTTCTGAGGCTTTCATACTTTTCCCACAAACTAGGACACTCGGTAATCATAGTTTAAATGGAGAGGAACCTGAGAGGTGTTGTGATAGGGAAAAAATCAAGGTAGGTACATGAATTCAGTTATAAGTTACCTTATATTTGAGCACACTAAAACATCCAATAAGCTGATCCTTCACTGTACATCATTATAGTAATCCGTTACAGTGATTGCTCAATGTGGTGGCAACTGCATGTTGGTAGGTGGATTTGCAGGCAGAATTGCTGGACTCTGTCCCTTCTTGGTGGCGATGATGGATACCAATTCCAGAACCGTTCCAGCTATTTATCCATCCATCCGAGGCATTGGAAAGTGGCAGAAAAAGCCTCTCTCGGAACCAGCACAATATACAACTTTTACATGGCAGTGCACAGTTTGGTAGCTCGTCCCCGACTGACTCTTGGTTCCACGTTTTCTACCTAGGCCAACCACAATTTGCGCGCGCTACACAGTTCCGTTCCCGAGGGGAACCACTATACCTTTTACATACAAACTAACTGAGAACCCTAAGTGAAGGTCAGCAGTTTACATAACAGCAACTAAACATATTAAACAGAACATATTATTTGCACATATAGGTAGTTCTAAACAAAATTATTTAAACAAATTTCAAATATATACAGTAAGTTTTGTCTCCCTCCAATTGAGACAAAGAATTTAAATGACAGGTATACTACATTGCATAGAATCAAACCATGACATCCAAGTTTTTACAAAGAAAGGAGTATACAGTTTTGTGTTGTCGATTCAAACACATTTACAGAAGCTCATCGATGTAACATTAAATAAAACAAAAGGCAAAATAAATCAGTAGAGTATTCGAGCTATGGTGTTACAACGTCAATGACCTAAAATTCATACGGAGAAGAAAGTAAAAGAATAAGTCTTACGAAAGAAAAGTAACTTCTACGAAACAAAAACAGAACAAGAATAAAAATGAAGGCAGTCTCTGCGAAAATGCACGTCTGTGAAATGAAAATCTGCTGCTGGCTAGCATACAGTACTGTGTTTCTGCTCCACGTGTATTGTAATTGATGTGTCGGCAGCTGGGCCAACACCTTGTAGTTCGAGATGGCTGAAAATGCACGCTAGACTAACGCAGACGGGCGTGAAGTACTGGAACAGGCTACGTAATTAATGCTATGAAGAAAAGTACGTAGCTGGATTAATACTTATCTTTAATCAATCATTGTGGTACATCGCTCTTGACTATACACAGGAGACTTTAATTACAATCACTGTAAGGCTAATGGCGCCTTGCTAGTTCGTAGCCATTAACTTAGCTGAAGGCTATTCTGTCTCTCGGCTAATGAGAGAGAAAGGCTTCGTACATCTAGTCGCTAGCTAGGTCGTCCGTACAACTGGGACGAGTGCTTGTTCGTATCACGAGACCTGCCTTGTGGTGACGCTAGGTCTGCGATCACACAGTGGCGACACGCGGGTCCGACATGTACTAAATGGACCGCGGCCGATTTAATCTACCACCTAGCAAGTGTGGTGTCTGGCGGTGACACCACAGTAATGTGCTAGGACCATCCTTTGTCTACTGTGTACATGGCGATAGAATGATAAAAACTTTGCTTGTCAAGTTCGTCCCACTCCTCGGTGGCGGGCGTACTGAGGTTATCCAGTATTTGGCAAGTTTAACACTCAGGTTTACGTCAACATATACCACATGCCATTCGATTTGATTGAATACGATCTCGTGAAGGAAGGCGTTCAAGAGGTTTGTCCGACGTTCTCGTGCATTATCGTTATTTTATACGAACCCATCGCTGAATTGTTGACTGTAGGATTGGACAGCGGGTTGGTGGTACTGTCCCGAAACTGCACTGTCCTCAGTTTACCTTCTATAGCGTCGAGAGACGACTGACATTCCAAAACTTGACTGGTAACTTGTCCCTTCTGAAACCGTGGGACTGCATACCTAATATGTGCACTAGAAGCTGATCACCCCCACACGTTTTCACTAAGGTTGTCAGGCGTCAGACAAATCCTGCACTTTTCGCTAAAGGTAACCCGACACGATAGATCCATGATCCATTCCAGGTGTTCTTTTGACCATCTTTTATTCGCATCAGCTGGACGTGATGGAGGTATATACGTACTATCTGGGCCGACACATTTCACTTATTTGCCACCTAATACCAGGCTGCAGTTCTGTTGCATTCTCCTCGTGGTATCCACCCTCCATAATTAGTAGGTAGCGGTCATAAGCTGGTATTTTTGTTTGCAGGCGGCCACAGCGAGGCGGGCCTTAAATGTTACTTCCCACGTTAGCTGACTGAATGTTCAAACGACATCACTATGGAGTACGACAAATCAACGTGCGGTTTACCGTGTTGACAAACGTTCTTGCCGTAAAGTTATAATACACACAGATGATACAGACGCCTTGACAGACTGAACAGTGCCCATACGCCGACATGTCCCGTTCATATTTGGTGACATAGAGCGCACCTCTATGCTGCAGGTTTACTTTTACACTATCTGATTAAAAGCAGCCGGACACCTGTTACTCGACTTTAATGTGAGGTGTGCTCATCCTTCCCCAATTATGAAGGCTTGAACTCTGCTGAGGACTGATTCAATGACATGTCTGATTATCTGGTGGAATGAATGGCACCCCAGTGTTCCTCAAGAGCGATACCAGAGAAGGTAGCGATGTTGCTAGCTGGGGTCTGGAACAAAGGCGACGTTCTAACTCATCCCAAAGGTGTTTCACTGGGTTCACGTCGGGGCTGTAGGCAACTCTGTCCATTTAACCAATGTTATTGTCAACAAGCCATTGCCTCATATATGCCGCTTTATAACAGGGTGCATTCTCATGGTGATACAAACGATCATCGTCTCCAAAATGTTCCCCTACCATATGCAGTACACAGTTCCGTATAATGCGCTCATATCCTTCCGCATTAAGCGTTTTCTTAAGCACAATAAGTAGACCACAACCTGGCTACTGAAAACACAGTTATACTGTAACACCATCTCCCTTGTACTTCACTGTTGACACTACACAGTCTACGTTCTGTAGGCATTCACCAAACCCAAACACTTCCATCGAGCTGCCACAGGGTACAGTGTGATTCCAGGCATCCACAGTGCAATGACGTCGCTCCTTACACCTCTTCGAGCTTCGCTTAGCATTGTCAGCAGAAAGGTGTGACTTATGGGCCGCTGCTCGATCCTTATGCCCCATTAGTTTCAATTCCCTACACAGAGTCACTGTGCTAGCTGGACTGCTGGAACACTCTCGAACTCACGAGTAATTTCTTCTGCTGATTTCATGTCATGTTTCGCAACCACCCTCCCCAATGCTCGTCCGTCGGTACTTGAGGTCTGCATCATTTTGCCATTAAGTTCGCCAACAAGTGCGTTCACGTGCACATTATAGTCTGCGACACTTTGAGTTTCCGGACAATCGAGTGCGACGCACGTCTGCCAAACGTCCAGCCCGCAGCAGACACATACCCATTATACTGAGCTGGCGCCCCATTCAACACTGTCGATGAAGCTGTAAGGTCGTTTACTGCTAAGAGGGCAAGATAACCGTCACCACGTGTTGTATAACTACGTCGTCCGGTATCAGTGCGCTGTTAATCCATTCGTGCATCAGTGCCATAGCAACATGCCTTATTCAAGCCGGAAAGTTACTTTTACTTTATTTTACATGTAGCAATTGTAGCAAAGCCCTTTCCGACCGTAAGCCGGCTCTAGGAGCCTATTCGGTTTCATTCTGTCCAGTGCACTGTTTGCCCTTCCGGTGCTGATGTTCATAGTAGCTGTGCCCTCCCGAATGTTATCTCGCCACTTAATTCTGCGTCTTCCACCTCCGCTCGTTCCGTCTGTTTTCCTGCCCAATGTTATTTGAGGAAGTCTTTTTTTTCGTCATTCTCGCTACATGGCCTAATCATTTCAACCCTCTCTTCCTTAACGCTTCGTCAGTGTTACCGTGTTTGTAAAGCCCTCTTAATTCTTCATTTTTTTTATGCTCCATTCATGTCATTTTCATCATAACGTACTTAGTATTTTTATTTCGACTATTAACAGTTTCTTTCATCTTTATTTCTAAATATTAATGCTTCATATCCGTATAATGTTGCCGGCCGCAGTGGCGAGCGGTTCTAGGCGGTTCAGTCTGGAACCGCGCGACCGCTACGGTGGCAGGTTCGAATCCTGCCTCAGGCCTGAATGTGTGTGGTGTCCTTAGGTTAGTTAGGTTTAGGTACTTCTAAGTTATAGGGGACTGATGACCTCAGATGTTAAGTCCCATAGTGCTCACAGCCATTTCGTATAGTGTTACCAGTATAATAGTCGACTGATACAAGCGGATTTTAAAGTTAATACTAAGTGATATTTTTTCGACATTTCCATAAAACTAAAATGCGTTTTGTTTGCTGTTGCCAGATGAGCATCTATTTCTTTGTCCCTTCTATTATTGTTACTATAAAGATTATAAAAAGTGGCTCTGAGCACTATGGGACTTAACATGATCTTTAAGAGTGTAAAAGGAGTTGTGATAGGTGCAGCAGGATGTTTTGGTTTGTTGTTATTGCTGGAAAATGTAGACAACATTGTTACAAAATATTGGTAATATAACTTGCATCAAAGATGTTATGCTCTTTAGCAGGAGGAATTTAAAAATGCACATTATCATCCAAGTTCCGCTATTTCGTGTGCTACATGTCCATTGGATGGAGGGAGACAGCCCAGAACTTCATACCGCTCTTTATTTCACTTTCCCACCAAAAATAAATAAAGTTATGATGATGAGGCCCCTTACTCCAAGGAGCGTAGGGGACGATGCGGGACACCCACACCGCCCTACTAGGTCTTAGCGGAGGTGGTTTGCCATTGCCTTCTTCCGACCGTAATGGGGATAGATGATGATGTGATGATGATGACGAAGACGACACAACAACGGCCAGTCATCTCGAGTCAGGAAAAATCCCTGACCTCGCCGGGAATCAAACCCGGGTCCCCGTGCGTGGGAAGCCAAAACGCTACCCCAAAACCTCGAGTTGCGGACAAATAAATAAAGTACACTACCCTAAAGTTCCTCTCCTGCAACTGTACAGGTTCCCTGTGTTGAGGGGACACTTGGGCTTTCTGCCCAGAAGGACTCGGTTTCAGGTCCCAGAAAGGGCACTGCCTTTATGAATTTCCCGCCACTTTCCTTGTGGGGTTGGGGTGGGACGTAAGAGAAGCCTTGGAACGAGGAAATTCGCTCCATTTTTGAAATTCTTACCATATTTGAATTCATTGCCAAAATTCGGAATTCCCACCAATAGGGCAGGTAGAGGAGAGGAAGGGGAGGGTAGAGGAGGGGGATGGGATGGGGACCCATGTGCCGGCTTGGGAAAACCCATGACATCATCTGGGGGGTGGGGCGGGGGACTAAATAGTTAATCAATTTAATTAATTTGCATATTAATTTTATATCAAAATTGCAGTGGTACCGTCATTACCCCACTGCGCTGGTGCACTGTGCTATGTATTATCAAAGTTAGTATTTATTCTGACTGTTCGGTCTAGATGTTGCGATTTTCATAAACGTTATTGTACTGTGTGGTTTAAAAATATTCGCCCGATTACACAAGACTACATCTTCCACTTGAATGAAGACAGCTACGTTTGGTGACTTTTAACTTGCGAATAGCACTACAAAGTTTATATTTTCGTAAGAACTATGCAATTTTACAATGATAGATTTCATTGAGTATTAAAGTTTTCATTTGCATTTCACAAATGTTCAATGTGCCCTCCATTAGCACGACAAATATCCAGGCGATAGTCACACTGGTAACACTTCTGTGAAAATGTCTGGGATTTCTGAATTCACTACTACTGCTATGTGGAGTTGTACTAGACCCAGAGTTGTCACAATTGCAGGCATATAGACAGAGACTTTTACAAACCCGCACAAAAACGTAATCCCATACCGTGAGACTGGGCCGCTTTGAAGGTCAGTGCGGGATCCGTATGCCCATTATGGTCGATCCATCGTTGAGATAGTTAATTGTTAAGAAATGTTCTTGTATGTGAGTCCGGTGGTGTTCCGTCCATTTTCGACATATTCTCGCAATTTTATAAAAGCACATCTCCAACAGATCCCAGTACGTGCTTCCTGCTGATATGCTCTTTCCCATTTAGTTCGCTGGGCACATACGGCAAATTCTCTGAAAGACACTTACGCAGTCCAAACAAATCAGAAAATTCTTCACCGAATTACTTCTAGTTTCCCCTTTACCATTGAAGCTAAATCCAAGCGACACTTCTTACAAGGGAACCTCCCCATCGCACCCCCCTCAGATTTAGTTATAAATTGACACAGTGGATAGGCCTTGAAAAACTGAACACAGATCAATCGAGAAAACAGGAAGAAGTTGTGTGCAACTATGAAAAAATAAGCAAAAATATACAAACTGAGTACTCCATATGCAAGATAGGTAACATCAAGGACAATATGAGGTTACGAGCGCCGTGGTCCCGTGGGTAGATTGAGCAGCTGCGAAACGAGAGGTCCTTGGTTCGAGTCTTCCCTCGAGTGAAAATTTTACTTTCTTTATTTTCCCAAAGTTACGATCTGTCCGTTCATTCATTGACGTTTCTGTTCACTGTAATAAGTTTGGTGTCTGTGTTTTGGGACCGCACCGCAAAACCGTGCGATTAGTAGACGAAAGGGCGTGCCTCTCCAATGGGAACCGAAAACATTTGATCGCAAGGTCATAGCTCAAGCGATTCCTCCACAGGAAAACACGTCTGATATATTCAGTACGACACTGGTGACGGCATGTGCGTCACATGACAGGAATATGTTGTTGACCCACCTAACATGCACACTTGGCGAATGGGTAAAAAGATTCTTCTACCATGACCGATTTAGCTTTTCTTGTGGATGTGATAATCACTCCCAAAAAAGTGATGAAAACATAACAGTTTGTCACATAAACTGCAACAAATGAATGCAACAGTTTCACAGCCGCACAGTTTTCCCTGTGCTCTGACAAAACATATGTTTTTTACGTTTTCAAATGTTTCCGTGTGTAGACCGTCAAATCCTGCATATGTCCAAGCAAAACTGAACATGTCCTGGAATTTTGGAGAGCGAAGTTGATTATGTGTGAGTACCTGAACTTTGATAGTTGTCTGAAAATAAAAAATTAAACTTTTCACTCGAAGGAGGACTTGAACCAAGGACCTCTCGTTCCACAGCTGCTCACGCTAACCACGGGACCACGGCGCTCGTAAGCTCACGCTGTCCTTGATGTTGCTTACCTTGCACATGGACTACTCAGTTTGTATATTTTGCTTATATTTTTCATAGTTCCACACAACTTCTTCCTGTTTTCTCGATTGATCTGTGTTCAGTTCTTCAAGGCCTATCCCTGTGCCAACTTATAACTAAATCTGAGGGGGGTGCGATGGGGAGGTTCCCTTGTTAGCAGTTTAAGTAATTGTAATGTTTCCATGTGCGTCTAAACTTAATTACTTTATTTTACTGGAAGCTCTCAGGCTGAGAGGACCACGCGACCACATATTTAAAGCTCTCCATCTGCTTCTGTCTTCTGCTAACTTCCTCCAGTTATCTAACACTCCCTGCTGCAACAAATCTTGTGTTAACCCATCCGTCCGTCTCTTCCTAGGTCATATCACTGGTCTCCCACCTGATGGAATCCAGTCCGCCACAATTTTGGACCAGGTCGTTTCTCCCATTCTTACGACGCGTCCAGGCCAATGGAGTCTTTTTGGTTTCATCATTCCAACGATGTTAAGCTCCTTGTATATTTTTTCTAGTCTTGCACTGTGGCGCATAATCCACTCTCAACTATTTGTGTCCCAGACTGGTCCATATGTTTTCCTGAGGACCTTTCTGTCAACTGTGAGTTACGTAAAGTCAGTTAAGGTCTACGTTTCGTGTGCTCCACGTTTGGCAGCGATAAAGTGCCGTTGTTATTGTTGATGTTTTGTATAGTATTAGTTTCGTGACATGTTTCTACATTTTAATACCGGGTTTAACAACTAACAGCATCTGTTTGCCACCTGAAGTCTTACCTTACTCTCTGCTTCATTTGATGTTGCTTCAGTAAATGTCGATCCAAGATATTTGAATTCTTTCGCGTGTTAATACATAATGAAGTTTACTGTTAGATGTTGGGAGTTATGGAGTTTTCTTCCTATGGTCATGTAACAGTCTTTTCAGTATTAAATTGTTGCCCGAACATAGATGCCATTCATTCCAGGATCTCAATACTTCTTTTCAGTTCGTCTTGTGTGCATACTAGTAGGGCAATGTCATCTGGATAGGCTAGATAGGTAATATTTCCATTGTTGATTTTAATACTCTGACAGTTCTCACTATTGAACTCCTGCATTACCTTTTTAGTGCCAGATTGAGAAGGACAGTTCATAATCTTTATCCTTGGCCTAATCCTATATCCGATAGGAAACTACCTGTCATTATATTACCTATCTTAACCATAGCTTTTGTGGAACTTAGGCTCATCTCTACAGCTCCCACCAGTTTCTTTCATATGCAAAATTCTGTCATGGTATTATTAAGACAAGCCTAAGAAAAAAAATGTAATTCTCGGCCGTATTCGTAAATTTTCTCATATATATATTTTAAGACGAAAATCCTGTCAGTTGTTAATCGACCTTCTTGATACTATCCAATTATTTCTGTTGTCATGGGTTTGATTCACTGTAGTAGACAGTTGTAGATCTTTTAGGAGGTGCTGCGCAGCGCCATGTCTCTATAGCTGACACATGCTGATTCGTCTTTCTTTTCGTGTATGGGGCATATCTTAAGCACCTTTCGTCCCTCCGGTATTACTTGTTTTGTCCAGATTAAGTTAATTGTCTTGTGTGTTTTGGAGCAGAAAGCTTTGCCTCCAGCTTTCAGAAGTTCAATGGGAATTCCACCTTCTCCCGGACCATTGCCGTTCTTAAGGGTTTTAATCCCCTAGATAATTCACTGGAGCCACTGTTAATGGTCAATACGCTCAGTAGATTCTTCGCTATGTAGTAGGTTCCTAAAGTATTCCACCCATATTCTCCTAGTCGTTTGATCTTCTGTTAGCATCTTTCCACTGGCACCTTCTATAAATTTTTGTTGGTGGTCCTTTAAACCTGTTACCTTCCTACTTAATTCTTTACATCTATTTCCATGAATGTCGTACTGAGCTTCCTCCATATTGTTTCTTACGTGTCTTCCCATTGCTTTCTCTAGTGTGGCTTGCGTTCGCCGTCGTATTTCTTCAGACTTTGATTTTCCATCTTCCTGCATATTACTATGTACCCATAACAATTCGGCCAGCTTTCTCTTTCTCAGATACATTCCTCATCAAACTACCTTCGATTTCCCTTATTTCGCTTTGGTATCTAAACCTGCATAAAAATCTTACTTATAAATAAACCCAAATTCACAATATTTCTTGTATATGATTAGATTTAGAAACAGCCTGGCTGGGCCTCACTTCGAACGGAATGAGATATTTATGCCAAGTGATTGGTCAAAACATCTCTTCAAAATCAGAGAGCAACTTCTTTACTCGGACCCCAAACTATCCCACTGATGATGTTGGATTCAACATAATCGAAAAACGAGACTAAATATCAATGGTTAGAATTACAACTCGTAAATTACACGCAACATAGCCTTATTACTATAACTACAAATGACAATTCAATTAAGCTAACGCTGAGTTTATTGCGAATCTTAAGTCGATTACTTTTGAATAATGTAGTAACTATTGCTACCGATAATCGTTCAGCCTACCATTCACTCGAATCCGGTCATTGTGACTCATTGGTCTTCGTGGGTCGTACTAAAATTGATAACAAGCTCTTTCTTCAGTGTAATTTGTCAATTGTTTAAATCGTATGGATGATTTTAATGCAGATATTCGTGTAGCTCATAGTGATGCGTGCTACCCTGTGAGGCAGAGGAGAGTGTCAGATACGTATAGAACTAGCATTCAAGAGTAACGGATATTTCTCTGGTACCCTATACAGTATTGATATGGTTTTCAGAAAAGTTTCCACACTTCTTTAGTTAAATGATAAACGTGATCCCGAACTCTGTCGAAGGAACATATTTAAAACACAAACAGAAATAGAACAAGCTGACACAATAAACACATGTTCTCAGATAAAAAATAGCCACGACGTGTTCCGTTAGAGGACCCCGTGGAATCCGCAACGTCGGATGGAACACTAGTGAAAAAATAGAGCGTTCGCAATGAGTTCTTGTGCAACGTAATGCTGTGATCTTCGTGTGAACTACGACTATGGAAATGAATACTGAGAAGGTAAAATTCAGTTCCAGTACAGAAACCGAGCGAGGCAGGTAACTAGTAATATACTGGAAACATGTTCAAGGGAACACTGGTTCAAATCACCTTCCAGTCATCAACTACACTTACGTGGATAGCGACATATGCTGTGGACCCCTGTATTGGTAAATATGCTATAAAACGTGCTACACGTACTTTCGTTTTAGGCCTAGTAATCGTGTTCACGGTGATTAGATAAGATGGCTCTGAGCACTATGGGACTTAACTTCTGAGGTCATCAGTCCCCTAGAACTTAGAACTACTTAAACCTACCTAACCTAAGGACATCACACACATCCATGCCCGAGACAGGATTCGAACCTGCGACCGTAGCGGTCGCGCGGTTCCAGACTGTAGCACCTAGAACCGCTCGGCCACCCCGGCCGTCTCGTGCTGACGGGACAAATTTCATGTAATACGATACGTCGAGGAATGAAATATGACCTTAAAACCAGTTCGTCGTGTCCCTTCAAACATCTGAAGCAGTAAGTAAAGCTACGTCCGCGAATGATAAATGGTGTTCTGGGCGTTGTTGTAATGAAAAACTTGTTGCGCTCACTAGCGCTGTCCTGTGCAGACGAGCCGACGTGGAAGTGGGTCGGCGCGTTCGGATCGGCCGGCGAGGGCTTTACGAGAAGCTGATGAGTCGTAAACAGGCGCGCTCGGCTGAGCGCGTGACGCGCGGGCAGCCGCAGCCGCAGCCGCAGTAGCAGCGCGCCGCATATACAAATATCTGCTCTGCTCCGCTAAAATTATTTGCTCAGTGTCAGCAACAAAAGCAGTGCGAGGAGGAATGACGGAGACACACAAATGTCGAAAACAGAAAATGTTAGACCCGAACTCTTGAGAAACATCTTTTTTCCCGTAGCAATCTGAACTCTAGTGACTTCCTGTTGAATTCTTACTAATTAGGAACAGTTTCAGCAGCTATTTTATTTTATCAGGAATTCCGTAGCTTGTAATTCTTTGGTTACAATGTCTCACTAAACTATTCTGGCATCCTAATGATAGAGGCGGAAGGCGACTCTACAAATAGATATGGCAGGAAGATACTTCACACAACGCTCTTCTCGTTAAGCCCAAGTAAGGCAAGATACTTTATGTAACGGAGGACTTACGAAACATCCACTTTTAGGGAACTAATTTTAATTATGTCTCCATTGCTGTCGACGATGTTATCTTGGAGACACGCAGTCGCAATGTATTTTGGTGTGTAAAACATTGCAGACTTCCTCAGACTGCTTTTAATACCGATTATTCGTACAACGTACACATTTCGTCATAAGAAGTACCTTTATGTTTCACAAATAATAAACATTAGTAAAGTGGTCTATGAGAAAGTCTACGGTCTTTCACGTAATAAAATAATTCTGTTTAGTTACACTTCATAAAAAGAAGTAATGCATTTGCGTGCAACAGATTGAACAGTGGGCCTAATAAAAGTTAAGAAATTGAATTCGGTATCTGCAATCCACAAAACTAAAAGTAACAGGTGCGCAATAAGTTACGACTGCATAAGAGTATTTTAAACTACACCCCAACTGATGGTAGTTACCCTTTACAGTATTAATAAATATCCTACTGTGAAGTGTTTAAGACTAGGAAATTGACACCATCCCAAAAAAACGAGACTGAAAGCAAATAATTTCCATATTCTGAAAATTGTCATGTTAGGAACGCATTCCTGGGCGTCGTTATCAATGACGTTGAGAGAAACGGAGCAATGGCAAGTGGAGAGTCACCAGAGCGCTTTGTGCATTTTACGCATTTTACTATCAGGAAACATTTAGTGAGTGTTTCATTATCACATGGCATGGTTGGCTAGGATGCCCGACATGTAGTTTCAGCTGATCTTTCCTTTGCATGCAACGGCGCTTTTCCTTCACGATGTGTGCACCATGTTTCGTAACAATATCTGTTGAGGGTAGGTGTCTGTATCGGGTGAGTGTTGTGTCATTTTTGTGTTGCTCAATGATTAGAGAATGAAGAGGGTGATACCCGCGCCTATTGTTACATGAGCACGTTTCCAAACCCGTCCCATAACCAACATAAAACCAGAGTTATAAAGACTGATCATGTTCGAATAATTAATCCCCACTGACTAGTGAGATGTATACAAATACCCGTCATTGCCAGTTCCTGATGAAGATAATTTACCTTTTTATTTGGAATTGTCAGGTCCATCTAAGTGAGAGGCCACTCTGGAAGCACATTAAGTTGAGCTGCAAGCGAGAGAGCACGTGTCAGCTCACGTACGCTGACAAGGAGTGCCCTACCCCCATGGTTAAATTCCCTGAAAGCGCTAGCGGGCAGCCGCTCAGCTCAACGCCACTTGGGGATCTGTTCTTCCTTTGAGGAGATGCTGCTTTGATCCCGCTCGCTGAAGCCACAATACAGATAACATGTGCCACATTGTAGGGTCACAAGCAGAGTCTGTTTTACAACTTCAGGGTAGAATGAGGACCAACTCCATTTTTGCTGAGGTCTGGAAGGACGCTTTTTACTGGTCAGCACTCGGAATATGCAAAGGTCAGCAAATAAAAATGACGTAAATAACGAAAACCACAAAAACCCGAGTCTTCCTTTTAGGGAGCGGGCAGAGCTAAATCACCTCATTGCTTCCCCGCCTGAGTCCGTCTACGCTGGATGAACAAGAGGACTTCGAAGTATTTCAGGCTGAGTTGAAAATTGTCATGTTAGTTGTTGCGAAACCGTTGAGTGATTCTGCAGCCACTGCAGCCTCCACCTGCAGGTTACCATGGTGAGATCTAGGCGCGACAGCGAGACGAACCGTAGGAACAGTCAGCTCATTTCTAGTAATTTTCAAGCTTTATTCTGAAGACCTGCTAGCAGATTTTTTCGATAGATATGCTTTTAGCTCCAGTCACAGATACAAACACTTACTTTTCAATAGCGCTATCTGCCTCATAATACCACCATATCAGCAATCAGTGCGTCTTTGCAAATACACACATCAAAACTAGTTTCCGGAACATCTACAGAAAATTGAAATAAACATCGACATCATTTTCGCCCCTTTTGTTGCTCATGAAAACCACACATTGCATGTTGTACCACCATACAGCGAGACCTTCAGAGGTGGTGGTCCAGATTGCTGTACACACCGCTACCTCTAATACCCAGTAGCACGTTCTCTTGCATTAACGCATGCCAGTATTCGTCGTGGCATACTATCCACAAGTTCATCAAGGCACTGTTGGTCCAGATTGTTCTACACCTCACCGGCGATTCGGCGTAGATCCCTCAGAGTGGTTAGTGGGTCCCGTCGTCCATAAACAGTCCTTCTCAATTTATCCCAGGCATGTTCGATAGTGTTCGTGTCTGGATAACATGCTGGCCACTCTAGTCGAGCAATGTCGTTATCCTAAGGGAAGTCATTTAGAAGATGTGCACCATGGGAGCGCGAATTGTCGTCCATCAAGACAAATGCCTCGCCAAAATGCTGCCGATATGGTTGCACTATCGGTCGGACGATGGCATTCACGTATCGTACAGTCGTTACGGCGCCTTCCATGACCACCAGTGGCGTACATCGACCCCACATCATGCCACCCCAAAACAGCAGCGAACCTCCACCTTGCTGCACTCGCTGGACAGTGTGTCTATGACATTTAGCCTGACAGGGTTGCCTCCAAACACGTTTCCGACGATTGTGGGGTTGAAGGCATTTGCGACACTCATCGGTGAAGAGAACGTGACGCCAATCCTGAACGGTCCATTCGGCATGTTGTTGTGACCGTCTGTACCGCTCGTCAAAGTGTCGTGGTTGCAAATATGGACCTCGCCATGGGCGTCGGGAGTGAAGTTGCGCATCACGCAGCGTATTGCCCACAGTTTGAGTCGTAACACGACGTTCTGTGGCTGCACGAAAAGCATTATTCAACGTGGTGGCGTTGCTGTCAGGGTTCCTCTGAGCCATAATCAGTAAGTAGCGGTCATCCACTGCAGTAGTAGCCCTTGGGCGGCCCGAGCGAGGCATGTCACCGACAGTTCCGGTCTCTCTGTATCTCCTCCATGTCCGAAAAACATCGCTTTGGTTCACTTCGAGATGGCTGGACACTTGCCTTGTCGAGAGCACTTCCTGGCATAGAGGAAAAATGCGAACGCAATGGAACCGCGGAACTGACCGTCTAGGCGAAGTTGAGCTACGGACAACACGAGCCGTGTGTCTTCTGCCTGGGGGAATGACTGGAACTGATCGGCTGTCGGGCCCCGTCCGTCTAATAATCGCTGCTCATGCATAGTTGTTTACATCTTTGGGCGAGTTTAGTGACATCTCTGAACAGACAAAGGTACTGTGCCCCTGATACAATACTCACAGTCAACGTCTATCTTCATGCGTTCTGGGAACCGAGGAGATGCAAAACTTTTGTTGAAGTGTGTACTATTGTTTTATACTGAGACGCTATAATTAGTTTCAGACCCCAGACTCGGTACCAAGATTAGCCGGAGTAATAAAAACTAAACTCCGTCCGAACAGGCCTCGAAAGGCGCAACGGTACTGACCGACCACCGTGTCATCCTCATCCCACTGGCGTCACTGGATGCGGATATGGAGGGGCGTGTGTTCACCACACCGCTCTCCCGGCCGTTGCCAGTTTTCGTGCGCCACGTCTCAGTCAAGTCGCTCGTCAATTTGCCTCACAAGGTCTGAGTGCAGCCCGCTTGCCAATAGCCCTCGACAGACCTGACAGTGACCCATCTAAGTGACAGCCAAAGCCGAGAGCGCTTAACCTCGGTGATCTGACGGGAACACTGCGGTAAGGCCGTTGGTCTAGCCGAGGTAATAGTTTCATATTTTCAATGTTTGTCAGATGACTTAATGCACACTTTTATGCAATAAACTTAAGTAATTGTGATTCCTGCTTAATTTCGAAGCTAACGAATTCCCTATTCAGTTATTTTGGAGGAGCTACGATGTATTTATGTTAGATTAACAGAGTCAATTTACATAACTCAAAAGCTATAAAACGACGTCCACTACCACTGCTCCTCTCGAAGAAAATCAGGAACTTTACGGCATGACATCTCCTCTTCTTGCCAGTCAAATCTTGACGGATACCAAAATTCGAACCAGCTTACTTCCAAGTCGAAGGCTAACGCAAGATGAGAGTTAGTGAGCTACAAAGACGGGTGTCATTCACTGTCTTGGTTGGGAAGGGAGATCGGTATATGGCAGAGTGTGCAGACGTAGACAGTGTCTCTCAAGTGCGTGTTGGTTATGGATGGGCTCAGCCTTGGTGACCCAGGCGTCATTTCGCAATCACTCCACTGAATGTCATCAGCTGTTCTCACTATCAGAATGTTGAATTAGTATATAGCTGAAGCCAATGCGTCCCACATCTGTCTCCCTAGACATTCAGTGAAGAGACATGTCCCTACTTTTCATTTTCAACCCTGGTTTTATACCGTCAGTGACCTTATTGCTCAGCAACATTAGTTGGGCTTGAAAAAAACACATGCTTGGCAAACGGCTTCCCCCTAAAAGCAAGACTACAAGAGTTACAAACAAAATACGTGTATTGACCTTCAAAGTAATCACCATTAGCCATAATAGACTTCCGACATAGTTTGTAAAACTATTGTAAACTGTCAGAAAACGCTTCTTGCTGAATCGCTCGAAGCACGGTGGTCACGCGTTACTGGATATCCGCAATAGGTGTGAGTGTTCGTGAAAAAAGTGCTTACACTACCTCTGCTTATCTTCAGTTCTTCTGCTCTCATTCGCAAAAAACATCCATTACCCGCAAGCATCCGTCACACTCGTGTCATTGCAAAACGGAGCAACATGTTGACATGAAGTTTTGCCTCAAATTACGGATAACGGCCATGGGGACTCATAGAATGTTAGACCCGCCAGGGTAGCCGAGCGCGCTAACGCGCTGCTCCCTGGACTCGGGTAGGCGCGCCGGCCCCGGATCGACTCCACCCGGCGGATTAACGACGAGGGCCGGTGTGCTGGCCAGCCTGGTTATGGTTTTTAGGCGGTTTTTCACATCCCACTAGGTGAATACCGGGCTGGTCCCCACGTTCCGCCTCAGTTACACGACTCGCAGACATCTGAACACATTCGCACTATTCCATGACTTACACTAGATGCAGACAGCTGGGGTACACTAATTCCGTCCCGGGGGGGTACAGGGTGGCGGCAGGAAGGGCATCCGGCCACCCCCTTCCACTAACCTTGCCAAATCCGTTCCTAACAACGCCTACCCTGCGTCAGCGCGGGACATGGCACCAGTGGAAGAAAGAAAGACTCATAGAATGTTTGTGCAAGTGTACGGTGTTGATGTAGTGAGTAAAGAGTGTATCTGAGTGGTTTAAACTCTTTAGAGACGGAAAGGACGGTTTCGAGGACGAGGCTCGTTCGGGTAAACATGTACAATCCCAGTCAATATCGAACGAGTGCGACGGATGCTGCGGATGATCAGCAACTATCTTTGAGAATGAGGGCAGAAGAGTTGAGGATAAGCAAAGAAAATGTATGTACTATTGTTCACTAACATTCGCAGACGTTGCAGAGATCTAGCGACGAGTGAGCATAGTGCTTCGAGTGACTCCACAGGAAGCGTTTACTGACAGTTTCCAACACCTTTACAACCCATGTCAGAAGCATGTTGTACCTAATACTGATTACTTTGAAGGCCAGTGAAGGTATTTTATCTTTAACAGTTATATCCTTTATTCTCCGAGGCAATTAATCATAGAATCATCCTGTAGAAAGGTGAAACTTTCTCATATATATCCTATTTTATTTTAACGATTAAAAGCGTACTGTGACTAGCAGAATGTGTTCCGTTACTGGAAATTGAAGATTTTTTTAACAAATCTTTATTTCAGGAGGATTGGATACACGAGCCCTCTTTTTAGACTGGGAGTTGATACCCATTAGCGATCCACCCGTACCGCTGGTAGTTAAAAGTGATTTCGTCGGTTCCGTCTCAGTCACACAAGTAGCTAAGGGAACTCAAGATCCACCCAGAAAGAGCCTCGTTTGCCTGGGTAAGCCTTATACAACTGACAAGGAGACTGCGCCTATTCGTCATCAACGATTTTGTTCAAATTTACGGTGTATGCTGGTCTTGGCCAGAAGTGAAAGTGACAGATGTGAAAGTTCCAGATGGCCAAGCGTTTTTTTTATTTTCAGTTATTACGTTACTTATACTACAAAAAACCCTATGTGCAAAATTGTTGCCAACATCTAAGTATGCTTACCAGACAGTACCGGCTCTTTTGGACCAAGGATTCAAAAACCGGGACATGAGTACGCAGTAAAATACAGAAATGTCGTCATCAGAATCTGTGGAGCTTACAACTCCCCTATAAAAAACATTTTTGACTCATTTAATGAAGCCCTACTGGCCTGAGAACAAATTTCTTCTGTGAACTGACTCGTGTGGAAAGCAAACAAATCTACATTTATACTACAAGATTTTTCAAGATGAAGAAGCATTGCCATCGTGCAATATTAAAGTGATCTCCCCTCTCCCCCCCAAAAAAAAGAAATGCCATCACTATTATCGTCAGGTAAATAATTTGATAAAAATGTTCTTATCGAGAGGGGAAAAGAATTCGCATCCAGAGAAGACAACATCAGAATACATTCCGTTGTACATCAACAGCTATCCTCGACAATATTTGGCGAAATGATGCGTCACGCGAGGTTTGCTGTCAAACTGTGCGATGAGAGTGAACCTTTTATGGTGTGAACCAAGTTTGTTCTTCTATATAAACTTTGAGACAACAATATAATTTTTAAAATCCACCGTTTATAATGTATACAAGATGCCGAGAAAATGACTGCCTCCTTTGTTTTTATCATGAATATCATCCCAGCACATGTATATCATCAACTGTAAAATAATAAAAGCATGAAATTTTATATACGAAGTTCTCATATACGCCTTATAATCCGTTGTTGTAAATTTATTTCCAATACAAAATTTTTCTTTGTATTTTATGTAAATGTTAATGAATACGGTATATTGAAAATTATTTCGGTTTATTTGCCGTGTAAGTGACGTAGAAACTGAAAATAAAAACAAATTATCGTCATATGGACATTCGGATGACTGTTCTGTACGCTTTCCGCTGTCATCCGCTGCCTGAAACCTACGCTAACGTAAATGGCTAATGCATCGACAGGCCCGTTCCAAGAACGCTATTTTCTCTAAAAGCTTGGCCAAATGGCGTTCAGACTTCTCTCACATTCATTTATGGCCAATCCCTGTATACACTGATGAGCCAAAACGTTATGACCACCTGCTTAATAGCTAGCTTGTCCGTCTTTGGAACGAAATAAATCACTGATTCTGCGTATCAGGGATCCGACAGTTTGTAGGTAGGTTTGGCGAGGTACGTGGCGTTACATTTCGACGTACCGGTCTTGTAATTCGCGTAAATAATGGCCGCTGATTTACGTATGCGGTGATGGGGAAAATTATACTGCTGAAAGATGACATCACCGTCGGGGAAGTCATCAAGCATAAGGGGATGCAGGTGGTTCGCAGCTGTCAGCGTGTCTTCGATTAGTGCAAGTCCCATGCAAGCGCAGGGGAATGTATCCCATAGCATAATACTGCTCCCATAAGCCTGCATCCGTGGCGCGCTACACGTTTCGAGCCGCCGTCCATCTCGATGTCGCCGTTTGTGGAGACTACCATCGACCTAGTGTAGCAAAAATGTGATTCACCCAAAGAGCCGACACGTTTCCATTGATCGACGGTCGAATCTCGGTGGTCCCGTGCCCATTAAAACTGCAGTTCGCGATGTCGTTGGATAAACATGTGAACACTTAGTGGTGGTCTGTTGCGGAGCTTCATGTTCAACAATATACGATGAACGGTGTGCTTTGAAACACTTGTACGTGCAGGGATATTGATCTCTTTTGGCACAGATGCCACAGATCACCTTCTATCCTACCTCACAGAGCAGACAAGCCTCCTAACCCCACGTTCTTTAACGAGTCGTGGAGGATCAAACTTTTAGTGTCTGGTGGTAGTTTCGCTGTCCTATCTCTTTTTGTAGCTGTTCACGTCAGCAGCACTTGAACATTCTATCAGCTTCGCCGTTTTCGAGATATTCGTTCACAGGCTCTGCGTAATAATAATGTACTCTTTGTCAAAGTCGCTAATATCAAAGTATTTCCTCATTTGCAGCCCATATCTTAGCTAGTGTGATGCCCCGTACGTTTCTGCTCCACTTACGTACTTTTGTTAACGAATCACATTCCCGCAACGCCACCAGACAGCATCCAGTGTCGCGGTGGGCAGTGGTCATAATATTTTGGCTTATCAGCGTATACCGTAAGTCTGGACCCAGTCGGTAATGACGAGTAGGCAGCTGTTTTATCTCAACAGCTAGATGTGACATTGTTATGCAGCACCCCTTGAGGTCATCCCGATCCGGACGGGTAAGCCAAGATCCCAGTTCCATACGACGCGCAATATTACACATCAACGCCGTACGGTGGTAGCTGTAGTGTTACACAGGACAGTTTGGACTTACCGGTCCCCACTTCAGGGAACTACTCATAGTACCCAGCCAACGAAGGATGGGCGTTCTGAGGTGCTACTTGACACGGTCCAGGAGGCTTATTGAATACCTTGGAAGCGGTGAGTAACATCCCCCGTAACTCTTGGAGTACATCAATAGATGTATTATACAGTACTGGCCATTAAAATTGCTACACCACGAAGATGACGTGCTACAGACGCGAAATTTAACCGACAGGAAGAAGATGCTGTGATATGCAAATGATTAGCTTTTCAGAGCATTCACACAAGGTTGGCGCCGGTGGCGACACCTACAACTTGCTGACATGAGGAAAGTGTCCAACCGATTTCTCATACACAAACAGCAGTTGACCGTTGCCTGGTGAAACGTTGTGATGCCTCGTGTGAGGAGGAGAAATGCGTACCATCACGTTTCCGACTTTGATAAAGGTCGGATTGTAGCCTATCGCGATTGCGGTTTATCGTATCGCGACATTACTGCTCACGTTTGTCGAGGTCCAGTGACTGTTAGCAGAATATGGAGTCGGTGGGATCAGGAGGGTAATACGGAACGCCGTTCTGGATCCCAACGGCCCCGTATCACTAGCAGTCGAGATGACAGGCATCTTATCCACATGGCTGTAACGGATCGTGCAGCCACGTCTCGATCCCTGAGTCAACAGATGGGGACGTTTGCAAGACAACAACCATCTACAAGAACAGTTCGACGACGTTTGCTGCAGCATGGATTACCAGCTCGGAGACTATGGCTGCGGTTACCCTTGACGCTGCATCACAGACAGCAGCGCCTGCGATGGTGTACTCCACGACAAACCTGGGTGCACGAATGGCAAAACGTCATTTTTCCGGATGAATCCAGGTTCTGTTTACAGCATCATGATGGTCGCATCCGTGTTTGGCGAGATCGCGGTGAACGCACATTTGGAACGTGTATTCGTCATCGCCATACTGGCGTATCACCCTGCGTGATGGTATGGGGTGCCATTGGTTACACGTCTCGGTCACCTCATGTTCGCATTGACGGAACTTTGAACAGTGGACGTTACATCTCAGATGTGTTACGACTGTGGCTCCACCCTTCATTCGATCCCTGCGAAACCCAACATTTCAGCAGGATAATGCACGACCGCATGTTCCGGGTCCTGCACGGGCCTTTCTGGATACAGAAAATGTTCGACTGCTGCCCTGGCCAGCACATTCTCCAGATATCTCACCAATTGAAAACGTCTGGTCAGTGGTGGCGGAGCAACTGGCTCGTCACAATACGCCAGTCACTACTCCTGATGAACTGTGGCATGGAGTTGAAGCTGCATGGGCAGCTGTACCTGTACACGCCATCAAAACTCTGTTTGACTCAATGCCCAGGCGTATGAAGGCCGTTATTACGGCCAGAGGTGGTTGTTCTGGGTACTGATTTCTCAGGATCTGCGCACCCAAATTGCGTGAAAATGTAATCACATGTCAGTTCTAGTATAATATATTTGTCCAATGAATACCCATGTATCATCTGCATTTCTTCTTGGTGTAGCAATTTTAGTGGCCAGTAGCGTACATCATGCCTTGCCACCATGCAGCGTTTCCACGCTAAGCAAAAAATGTATAGAATGCAGTGCTTGTGAACAAATCTATTATAACGTAGATTTTCACAGACTCAACAGTTAGAATGACAGGTTTTTCACATATGACGTAATTACACGGTTCCGATGCGTGGGACATTGAGTGACGTGCGACTAATTTATTAACATTGCGCCCTTTATAAACAGAATATTCACGTACGACACAGTTTGACATGTTCAACGATAACGGGGAGACAAGATCCGACCGCCGAGTACGATCCGGCTCATTCCTCAGACTCGGGCTTATCACTTTTATCCGAACCAGACGAGATAGGAGTGGCCTCGGAGAGAACTTCGAGGCACAAATGTAGCACATCGCAGACGCAAAACTCGAAACCAGGAACTTGCAGAGACAAAACGCTATCGGGGGGCAGTGTTTGTCCACCATACCAACTGACCACCTGTTCTGTTATAAGCTGGCTGTTCTAAGTCGAAACGGAGGTGAACTAGTGAGGTTCTGGAGGCGGTGAAGGAAGCGAAGAGAGATAGAGTGTGCTACACACATAGGAGGTCGATGCATATTTAGAAAATAAGATCGCCTGCGAGCAAACTCTTGTGCACCTGCTGTATCCCTGTTGTATTAAGCTTGTCCAGAGAAGCAGTGCTCCATCTGAATTTAGGAATCTTTCCATAGATGCTCGTAGAGCGTCAATGAATCCCAGTAATTCTACAGAAAAATCTCTAGCAATGTATTGGCTGGACTATTGGTGAACACTCACACCTAATTCCGCAAAGTAGGCTCGAATAGGTAGGCCTCTAGAGGAAACTAAAAATGATTCTAAACATACAAAGAGTAACAGATCATATTTGCATCAAAAACTATGTTCATTAACAAATAAAGAGAAGGTACAATTGAGAATCAATGTAAGATGCCGGTAGTGAGAATCCTATCAACTTTTCGATTTAATGTCTTAGTGCTGGTTGCACTTTCTGACGATCAGACAGCTCCCCATTTATACAGATATGTAACATAAAGTTCGAACAATGTATAAAAGGAAATGTCCCACGTGCCGCCTTTGCAAAATCATTAAATAATAGGGCCAGCGATTGTTTAGCTATAGAATTACGAAGAAGGTCCAGGCAGTCACAGTTTATTTACTCTAATGGAAAACTGAATATAAAGGAAATTCACAGACTTTGAAGAGAAAACCACGCACCCCGAAGGAATTATTCGAATCGGACGGAAATCAGTAGACGTGATGTACATGTACAGACAAAGATTACAACTTAAGAAAAATTGGAGGATTTATTCAAGAGGAAAAGCTTCACAAATTGAACAAGTTATAACGCATTGGTCCACCACTGGCCCTTATGCAAGCACTTGCTCAAATTAACATTGATTCATAGATTTGTTGGATGTCTTCCTGAGGGATTAGTGCCAAATCCTGTCCAATTACCGTGTTAGATCGTCAAAATACCGCGATGGTGGGAGGGCCCTGCCCATTATGCTCCAAACGTCCTCAACTGGAGAGAGATCCGGAGACCTTGCTGGCCAAGGTAGGGTTCAGCAAGCACGAAGACAAACTGTAGAAACTCTCCCCATGTGCGGGCGGGTGTTATCTTGCTGGAATATAAGCCTAGGATGGCTTGCCATGAAGGGCAACAAAGCGTGGCGAGAATATTGCCGCGGATGACAACCTAAGGGGTCCCTCTATAAAAAGAAAAGCCACCGCACACCGTCACTCCTAGTTGTCGGACCGTATGGTGGCCGACAGTCAGGTTCGTATTCCACAGCTGTCCGGGGCGTCTCCCACATCTTCGCCGGTCACCGTCGCTCAGTTCGAAACGGGACTCGTCACGGAAGACAATTTTACTTCAGTCAATGAGTTTCCAGACCGAAGACTTGTCTGGATACGTCTGGTCAGCATCCATTTCTGGCGTTTGGGGTCGATAGTGCGCTTCTATTTTTGCAACGTGTCCAAGTACCGCTATGCGTTAATTGTGGCGCGGTCTTCCAGGAAGTCAATGAGCAGCGGGCCCTTGCATTCAGATAACATGATTATCATGACTTTTCCAGGGATGGCGTGACTCGATTACGCTGCAGAAGTTTCGCCGAGGAGACCTTATACATACCGCATACATTCCGGATCTCTCCCCATGAGATTTTCTTATTTTTGGAGATCTGAAGAAAGAAATTTGTGCCGCCGATTTGCTTCGGAAGAAGAGGTGCACTCCCGAGTACAATCATGGTTCGGTGGGTAAACGCAAATATTTTTCCATGAAGCCAATGAACAGCTTGTCTCACAGCTGAATAAATATATTAACGGTTATGACAATTACTTCTGAAATAATAAACAGTATACTTAATTTTTTCCATCTGTCTCATTTTCATTCGACTGCCCCTTGTAAAATGATAGCTTAGACTGCTTCCATCCCATATATGTTGCTTTCAGCGTACTCAGCGAAGTGGTGGAAGGTACTGTTATGCTCAAAAGTTTCCGAACGGCCTGAGTTGCGTTCCACGTGATTTGTATAAAGCCCGCATGAAGTAACTGTCTTACCAGAAGAGACCTGTAGAGAACACTGTTCCTTATGGCAATCAATCCAGATGTAAATTAACAACATCGTATTGCAAATACCAGGAAACGCGTTATTAGAGATTAGACAGCGTTTAATGCCTGTAAACCTAACTTTATAGGAACAAGTGAAATTTCAAAGGCATTACCCCACTCATTAGCATCTGAGACTACTACCTCTGTGACATAAATCATACAGTAATACTTGGGCAAAATTAAATATTTTTATGAGAAGAGATTTTGAGCCAGTATTCTATGACAATTCGAAGTATTTTTTTGCTCTTTGAAAGTTTTTCTCACAGTTGTAAAACATTGCTCCTTTCGTTGTTGAAGTAACCAACACAAAGTACGCTATTAATAGCGGCAGACGCTCTGTGGAAACCTTAACATTAACAGGATATCACCAATAATTTAAATGTACTCATAATTCCTAAACAGATATTTGTGCACGTGTTTGGGCTTTAAATGAGATTACGAACTCTTTTCTTCTGGTTATGGATTCAAACCTAGCACCTACAGCTATTGCCAACCAAGGAAACATTTCGTACCTGCCCGGGATTTAATCACAGCAACGACCGTCATTGCTGTCTAGGCATAAACAGAAGTGAAATATCGAAGTTTTAAACAATATGAGTTAGCGAATCTTAAGTTGAAAATAAGTCACAAAAATTTTTGTACTGAACTGGGAATCCTATAAAGACTGTCATTTAACTGTTACGTAAATACGAAAGACATTTAGTATAGTTTCGTACAAAAGTAAAGTGTGCACATGTTTAAAATTTGAATTCCATGATGTAAAGTTTTGTGACGGGCATTCGAACCCAGCACGTAATCGGATTATTAACTGTGTTAGCATCGACTTCTTTCACCAGTAGCGAAACTTCTTAATCTGAAATGACGAATTCTTTTTTCCCCGTCCGGGACTCCAACCCGGCATCTAACGCCATTGTTTTCTATAAGAATAGACGTTAAGTATCAACTGTCTGTTCACCAGTAGTGAGATGTGAGCATGTCTGACTCTTGTTGTTGTTGTGGTCTTCAGTCCTGAGACTGGTTTGATGCAGCTCTCCATGCTACTCTATCCTGTGCAAGCTCCTTCATCTCCCAGTACCTACTGCAGCCTACATCCTTATGAATCTGCTTAGTGTATTTATCTCTTGGTCTCCCTCTACGATTTTTACCCTCCACGCTGCCCTCCAATACTAAATTGGTGATCCCTCGGTGTCTCAGAACATGTCCTACCAACCGATCCCTTCTTCTAGTCAAGTTGTGCCACAAGCTCCTCTTCTCCCCAATTCTATTCAATACCTCCTCATTAGTTATGTGATCTACCCATCTAATCTTCAGCATTCTTCTGTAGCACCACATTTCGAAAACTTCTATTCTCTTTTTGTCTAAACTATTTATCGTCCACGTTTCACTTCCATACGTGGCTACACTCCATACAAATACTTGCAGAAACTACTTTCTAACATTTAAATCTATACTCAATGTTAACAAATTTTTCTTCGCCAGAAACGTTTTCCTTGCCATTGCCAGTCTACATTTTATATCCTCTCTACTTCGACCATCATCAGTTATTTTGCTCCCCAAATAGCAAAACTCCTTTACTAGTTTAAGTGTCTCATTTCCTAATCTAATTCCCTCAGCATTACCCGACTTAATTCGACTACATTGCATTATACTCGTTTTGATTTTGTTGATGTTCATCTTATACCCTCCTTTCTAGACACTGTCCATTCCGTTCAATTGCTCTTCGAGGTCCTTTGCTGTCTCTGACAGAATTACAATGTCATCGGCGAACCTCAAAGTTTTTATTTCTTCTCCATGGATTTTAATACCTACTCTGATCTTTTCATTTGTTTCCTTTATTGCTTGCTCAATATACAGATTGAATAACATCGGGGATAGGCTACAACCCTGTCTCACTCCCTTCCCAACCACTGCTTCCCTTTCGTACCCCTCGACTCTTATAACTGCCATCTGGTTTCTGTACAAATTGTAAATAGCCTTTCGCTCCCTGTATTTTACCCCTGCCACCTTCAGTATTTGAAAGAGAGTATTCCAATCAACATTGTCAAAAGCTTTCTCTAAGCCTACAAGTGCTAGAAACGTAGGTTTGCCTTTCCTTAATCTTTCTTCTAAGATAAGTCGTAGGGTCAGTATTGCCTCACGTGTTCCAACATTTCTATGGAATCTAAACTGATCTTCCCCGAGGTCGGCTTCTATCAGTTTTTTCATTCGTCTGTAAAAAATTCGCGTTAGTATTTTGCAGCTGTGACTTATTAAACTGATAGTTCGGTAATTTTCACATCTGTCAACACCTGCTTTCTTTGGGATTGGAATTATTATATTCTTCTTGAAGTCTGAGGGTATTTCGCCTGTCTCATACATCTTGCTCACCAGATGGTAGAGTTTTGTCAGGACTGGCTCTCCCAAGGCCGTCAGTAGTTCCAATGGAATGTTGTCTACTCCCGGGGCCTTGTTGCGACTCACTTCTTTCAGTGCTCTGTCAAATTCTTCACGCAGTATCGTATCTCCCATTTCATCTTCATCTACAGCCTCTTCCATTTCCATAACATTGTCCTCAAGTACATCGCCCTTGTATAGACCCTCTATATACTCCTTCCACCTTTCTGCTCTCCCTTCTTTGCTTAGAACTGGGTTTCTATCGGAGCTCTTGATATTCATACAAGTGGTTCTCTTCTCTCCAAAGGTCTCTTTAATTTTCCTGTAGGCAGTATCTATCTTACCCCAAGTGAGACAAGCCTCTACATCCTTACATTTGTCCTCTAGCCACCCCTGCTGAGCCATTTTGCACTTCCTGTCGATCTCATTTTTGAGACGTTTGTATTCCTTTTTGCCTGCTTCATTTACTGCATTTTTATATTTTCTCCTTTCATCAATTAAATTCAATATTTCTTCTGTTACCCAAGGGTTTCTACTAGCCCTCGTCTTTTTACCTATTTGATCCTCTGCTGCCTTCACTATTTCATGCCTCAAAGCTACCCATTCTTCTTCTACTGTATTTCTTTCCCCCATTCCTGTCATTTGTTCCCTTATGCTCTCGCTGAAACTCTGTACAACCTCTGGTTCTTTCAGTTTATCCAGGTCCCATCTCCTTAAATTCCCACCTTTTCGCAGTTTCTTCAGTTTTAATCTACAGTTCATAACCAATAGATTGTGGTCATAGTCCACATCTGTCCCTGGAAATGTCTTACAATTTAAAACCTGGTTCCTAAATCTCTGTCTTACCATTATATAATCTATCTGATACCTTTTAGTATCTCCAGGGTTCTTCCATGTATACAACCTTCTTTGATGATTCTTGAACCAAGTGTTAGCTATGATTAAGTTATTCTCTGCGCAGAATTCTACCAGGCGGCTTCCTCTTTCATTTTTTAGCCCCAATCCATATTCACCTCCTATGTTTCCTTCTCTCCCTTTTCTTACTCTCGAATTCCAGTCACCCATGACTATTAAATTTTCGTCTCCCTTCACTACCTGAATAATTTCTTTTATCTCATCATACATTTCATCAATTTCTTCATTATCTGCAGAGCTAGTTGGCATATAAACTTGTACTACTGTAGTAGGCGTGGGCTTCGTGTCTGACTAAAAACTAAAAATAACGGCATCTATCGTTATTGCTGACAGCACACGAAGAGACATTGAAAATGAAAATTACTACTCATTAGCAGTCCCGTGTGCACATTCTAGGACTTTAAATGAAGTTATGAATATTTAAACTGTAGATCAGGATTTGGACCCAGATATGTGCCATTCGTGAAGACCTAGAGGAGTTTGCAATTAGGGGACAACAACGAAACGACCGAACTGTATCGTTCTGAGAGGGTCAAATACCATGAAAGAAGATATCCGAATTCGGGTCCCAGTCCAGCACCAAAATACTCATCGTGTCAATATGAAATAAAGTAAGAGCTCTGTGACCTTAAATGACGATTGTTTCATTAAATAAAATAAAATTTCTGGTGTAAGAAAGCTTGCTGGTGACAAAGTTTCTGTCTGCGACGACTTCTGCCTCTGCCATGGCCAAGCCTAAATGCCTCTGCCCAACTGTTAGTGAAGAGCTATCAAGTTCACTGCGTATTTTGAACTACGGTGCAACATAAGGGCCTTCACTTTGCGTTACCAGAGTTGAAGGAGAGCCCTTATTGTCTGTTAAAAATCGGCGCCTCGAATGTGAATTGAATCTATACCCCACTCCTATGAAACTAGGATCAGTCCACCAGACCACTGTATCCAACGCTTGCCAACCGCATTATGATGTCCTAAGTGGTGAAGTGCAATACTGTATCCCGGAAGTGGATTCCAGCCTGTTCAATATATGAATTTCCTGGTTTTGTTGTAATTTTGTTCGGCTGCATCGACAGTTACCAGATGCCTTGGCAATTAGTACTTTCGATATGCCCATTACATCTACAAAAGCCTCAAATCAATTACTAAAAATCCAACAATTTATAGACGGTTTTAACATTAAAAAGAGTTTACAGATTAGATGCGGTCCGTTAATTGTCACGGTCATTCTTTCCTGATGACTTGGTTGATGTCAACTATATCAACAAGTATAAGAAATAAAGTGTTGCAGAATTTCAACAGAGTCAAATTTTAGATTCTACACTAATCAGTTCACATTGTCCCGGAATTAATTTAAATTTAGTGTCCATTTCAACAATGTAGAAAAATACTGAACAGTTGGAAACCTCACATCTAACACAGTGACCTTACACTTAGGCCCCCGCAGGTTCGAATCCTCTCTAGGGCATGGATGTGTGTGATGTCCTTAAGTTAGTTAGGCTTAGGTAGTTCTAAGTCTAGGGGACTGATGACCTCAGATGTTAAGTCCCATAGTTCTTACAGCCATTTGAACCATTTTTGAACTTAGGTCCCAACCAGAAATTCTAACTTTGTGGTATGATACAGCGAAGACTGCTTGCCAGTGCTCTTTCTCATCTTAAAATACGCAGTTGCCTTCAAAATGGTTCAAATGGCTCTGAGCACTATGGGACTTAACATCTAAGGTCATCAGTCCCCTAGAACGTATAACTTAGAACTACTTAAACCTAACCAACCGAAGGACATCATACACATCCATGCCCGAGGCGGGATTCGAACCTGCGACCGTTGCGGTCTCGCTGTTCCAGACTGAAGCAGTTGCCTTATTGGATTCTTTAAATACACAGTATCAGTAATTTCGTGTGCAAGCACTGCACACGGATTGAAAAGTTTAATCGTGCTGTGGCTTGCAACTCTGTACACAGGGTTTTCTCAAACATTTTGGGTCAGCTTGAAACAGGTGCCAGTCGTCCACAACCGATTATATTGAAATATTGAACCAATGACCAGAAATGAATATTTATTGTGTTATGGACATACACAGCGTACACTGCATAACAACAACGTCGCTCATAGTAATTGTTGAAAGTGACGATCGCCAGTCTCAGTGCCTGTATTTGCAATGGCGCGTGCAGTTCTGCCGCACTCCCACAAAGATGCCGTGTGTCTTTCGTACACTGGAACTGGTAGCGGATGGTGGACAGCGTACATCCACCCAACAGACCACTGTACACAACGTAGCTCAAGCACATGTGTCATGCAACGACCACATGCATCGCACTCGCGTATTAACGTGTGCCGCACGCATACCACTATCAATGGCGTCAGTTAACCATTGCGTCAGACAAGTTCTAATGTGCCCATGGTGAGGTGCATGCGTTAACTTACCCGCAAGACGCACACGTCGAAGGACACAGTGTGGATAGTACTGGTGGAATAGGTATTACAGCCCTATCATAATGAACGCGTCCAAGCACTGGGATCAACGGACTCATGCATTCACTTCTGTCAATGGATTATCTACTACAGTGTTATAGTGCTGAACGTTGTACAGTTTTTACTACTCACGGATAAGGCCTCATTCAGCAGTGATGGTGTTTCCAAAAGCCGCAACAGTCATGTCTGGAGTGAGGACAATCCCCACGCCAGCCTCATCAGTGGCCGCCAGAGACGATTCTCTGTCAACGTATAGGCGGACATTGTCCAAGATCACCTGAAAGGACATTATTTGCTGCTGGTCCACGTTATCTGCTTTTTCTGCGAGACGTTCTGCCGCAGATGAAGATTGTGCCCCTTGTTGTCCGCAAAAGGACGTGCTTTCAACACAACAGCCCACCAGCCGATGCTTATATCTGCGGGCAGTTGAACGACACGTACCCTCGTCGCTGGATTGGAAGGGGAGGTCCTGTCCCATGGCCAGCTCGATCGCCGAATCTCACACCTCTGGACGTTTTCCTCAGGAGTTATGTCAATACACTGGCGTATGGAACCCCCGTAGAAATGGATTGAAACCTGCTGAGCAGGGTACAAGTTGCCTGCCTCTTGGTAAAATTGACGCCAGGTATCTTTGAGAGAGTGCGGCAGAACTTCATGCACCGTTACCATGGATGCACTGAGGTTAACGGTCGTCACTTTGAACAATTACTATGAGCTACGTTGTTATTATGTGGTGTACGCTGTGTATATCCATAACACAATAAATATTCATTCCCGACAATTGGTTCCCTATCTCAATATAATCAGTTGTGGACCCACTATTGCCTGTTTCAGTTTGTCCCAAAAGCTTTGGGACATTCTACGAGGGTTGAGTGAATAATAATGCCTCCACCTTCGTTAATTGGGTTCGGATGGGAATATTTTAGTAAATCAAAGCAGAAATAATCCTCAGAATGCGATCTTTAATTACCAATATTCACTTTTCCACATAATCACCTGCCAATTGGATACATTTCTGCAAACGATGAACAAGTTTTCTGAAGCCGACATGGAAGAAGTCGACACTCTGCTTCCGAAACCATTCTCACAGTTCTCTCAACGTCTTCATCAGAAGCATAATGATGTTCCCGCAGATCGTCTTTCATTATGGGGAACAGATGGAAGTCAGACGGTGCTAAATCTGGACTGTATGGAGGATGCCGTACGGTGGTGAGATTCAGTCTCTGAAGTTCTGCTGTGGCGGCACGTTAAGTGTGTGGTTTGGCATTTTCATGCTTCAAGGAAACATTTCCCTTTCCCTTTCACATGAACACAATCACCACAAAATGCTTTCATTCTCTGATGAATCTCCTTTGGGGTGACACCTTCTGTTGTCAAGAATTCAATGACTGCACGTTGCTTAAATCTCATTTACCGACCGTCTGCACAGGTTTCCATACTTAACACTGAAACAACACAACCGTTCAATACTAAGGCTTCCCGCCAACCGGAGCTGTAGAAAAGAGGCTACGGAGCAAGCCAGTACCTGCCACATACCAATGCTGCCAACTGTTCAAGAGTTACGAATGTGGAGGCATTACTTATCAGTCAACCCTTGTATATGCCTGACATAAACTGGCCGTGCATCAGGTAATGCCCCAGGTAGTGTAACATCATCTTGACAACAGCACTGTTCTCATACTGCCAGCTTCATTGTTCGTTTCATTTGATGTTATCAGTGAAATAAAATCACATAACCTCCCAATACGAGTGGATTCATTTCATTTCTTCTTTCCTTCTGGCAGATCTCTCTCTTTTTCTTTCTTTATTTATCTCTCTCTCTCTCTCTCTCTCTCTCTCTCTCTTATCCTTTCTTTTTTCCTTTTTTTGCCAGCGACACGGCTTTTCCCTTTGAGCCAACGAAAAGCGATAAAATGCGGCCAGTAATCGATTCACAAAGCGCTGTTTAGTACCGTTAAGAAGATTTCTTTTAACGTTCGTCGTAGACGAAGGAATTCAGTTTGCTCTAAAAGCGTCTTAAATAATTATGTTCCCAAATTTATCTAATAAGAAAATCTCATTCTCCAGGTAGTAAGGAGTTTTGAAAACAAAGACCGTATAGTCTGGTTCAAGTCGATCGTTTTGTCTGACAGCACAGCATAAATATTTTGCCTAAAAGATATCACTAGTTGTGTTCTTGTAGCTATGAAAATCATTAGTTCATTATTTGAACCGTGATTAACACCTAAGGGTACAATACTGCTAAAACTAGGATAAGAATATTAAACCGAAAGCTGAGTTCATCCTCAAACTAAGGCGTACATCTAATACAGAAGCTAAGAGGGGCTATTCGTTCTTGCAGTTCTAAGGCAAGCATTGGAAACCGTCCTCAAATTCATGCAACACTATTAACGTTACCATTGCGTTCCCCTCCTAGACTAATAATTCTTCGTTCACAACGAATAAAAATATGTAGGAGTGACAGGATTGGAACCCGTCATTTATACAGTACAAGTTTACAGCTTAAACCACCTCACTATCTTTCTACTTGTATAGGATTCTGTTTTCGAAGTATATTGTGTGGTATGCGGTGTAACGTAGTCGACTAAAATCATATGACAGCCGTAGCAGCATGACCTGAATCACTAAATTTTACTTTTCATCTCTGTAAACACTGTCTTTGTTACTAGGTATGTTGCGGAGGGACAAAATAACCTTCCACGGCTTTCGAAATAATACTTACGGGGAGCGTATTTACGAAATCTTTTTCAAAGCACGCAGTCGGCAATGAATTTGACATCTGCGGCGAAGAAAATATTCTCCAACTTGTATAGCACTTCGTTCCTTCTTCTTCTTACTTGCGTCAAGAGGATATGTCACAGCTGAAGAAATCTGATAAAGGTCGCATTCTCGCACTTTATGGGGATGGATACTGCATCAGTGCCATTACCAGAGCATTAGGTTACAGGAAATCTACGATTCATTTTTTGGTGAAGAGGATGGCGGATAAAGGTCATGTCAACCATCGTCGCTCTAGACGTCTACGGACTTCCACTGACGATCAAGACGTTAGTGTACTACACTGCGGTCATGAAGACCCTTTCAGGACCAGCACAGAAATTAAAAACTAAGCGTGGGCAGGTTGACTATACGTTGTCGTCTCAACGAGAACAGAAGATACGGACGAAAATAGGCAGCTATGGAAATGTTGAAAGAGCAATGTAAGGTGCTAGATTAAACTTCGCACTGGAGTACAGAAGGAAGCCGCTTTCATACTGAGACCAAGTTATGTTTACTGACGAGGAGGTATTATTCACCGCTCCACGTAGTTCGGTCCCTGTGTTTGCAAACGGTTGCGACGTCGTATGTGTATCGTACCGTCCGCCTTCTAGCCATTACTGCTGCAAAACACTGGAGAACGTAATGTTTCCTTCTGTTCCTCACAGATTTTCAGGAAGCAGAATAATCTTCCAACATGACCGTTCCCCAATCCACACAGCAAATTGTGTAAAACACTGCTTTCAGATATACAGAGACGTTGATCTGTTCGACTGTGTTGCCTCAGTCTCATAGAGCGCTTACAGGCAGAGATAGGAAAAATATTAGGATTAGACGACCTGTACCAACAGCCTAGGCAAATCTGTCGAAAGCAGTTTATGATACGTGGTAAGAGACGTCGCAGAATAACAAATACATCCGGAAACTTGTTGTTCTCTGGCCTCCGGTGGCTAAATGCTGTTCTAGAGGAGGATTAAATTGGACACGGACTAAGGCTATTATGTTACTAGAGAGGAAACTTCGTTTAAGAAAAATTCAACTGCTTTTCTGGAACATTTATGTTACTATGGACAACAGTAAGTTTCTTTTTTAGTTATGTTTATTTTCAAACATAAAGCTGTAATGTAACTGAATCACAAATGTTTGTCTAAACAGTGGTTAAGAAATTCATCTTAAAAAAGAGGGGTAGACTATACCCGTAAATCAGAGTCCCTTTAATTCAGTTTTTTCACTCTTTCACTCGACTATGAATTTTAAACTATTTTACGACCGTGGATCAAAAACACTACTACCAATATGAAACTAATTTATTTTTACTTGGAGCATGACTTCAACGCCGATGAAGGCATCAAACAGAACCCCAGCCGTTTTTTCACGTCAAGAAGAAAGCATGATATTCATTTGTGTCCTCTTTATTTACATGCAGGGAGGACACCAATACCGAATAAGGCATAAAAGAGAGATCCTTTACTTTTTAAATGCAAAGCATTAAGCACAATACATATAGAGAAAAAGTGTTCAATGGCCTGAGATGTAGACGCAAAATAAAGCACTTGAGTAAAAAAATGTGTGTGAAATCTTATGGGACTTAACTGCTAAGGTTATCAGTCCCTAAGCTTACACACTACTTAACCTAAACTATCCTAAGGACAAACACACACACTCATGCCCGAGGGAGGACTCGAACCTCCGCCGGGACCAGCCGCACAGTCCGTGACTGCAGCAGTTGGTCCATTCCTTTCTCAGTTATATAATTATGAATACTTTAAACGCTACTGCTGTCGTTGTCCTCTTAATCTAATAAGTCTTACAACGAATTAAAATGCATAGAAGTTATAGGTTATAAACCTCTATCCATACGACAGAAATTTACCGACTTGACCATTGCACCATACATCAAGACGTTAAGCTATGATGTGGTGGTGTGAGGTCACAAGTTAGCTTAAACACACAGGGTCGTAGGAGAAGAAACATAAGCTGAGTGACTAAGTGAATCTAAAGTTCTCTTATAAAGCATTCAAGGTAGTACGGTCGTTGACAAAAACACCAGGTCGCCACTAGGCTCCACAGCGCTAAGACTGAACCAATTCGTCAGGCGTCAATAAACGTGAGAACCCTCAGAACTCTACGCCTGGCACTTTGCACAATCTGGACAGCGGCCACAACGTAAGAAGCTTAGCTTTTAAAAGAGATGTTATCGTCTGCTAGAGCCATCCAACGCCGTGCCTGGTAGTGGTCTGGTGGTAAACGGCGCTGAGGGGCGTTTTCAAGTCTGCTCGTTATACTATACATTCCCTATATATACTACAGTTAATATCTAATGAGAGAAGAATCATAATTTCATATTTTGGCACACCACTTAGACAGTCTATTGCAAAAATATTTTCGCCTTAGAGTTGGGTGTGTCTGCTTGTGAACGCTTTCGTGTCCCAGAACCTGCTCTTGTTTTGGATAGCACAAAACTACTCAGAGTTGCTACGTGAATTTCCATGGAATAAGACTTTGACATACCGGGTGAAAGTGAGTTCTCGATGCTGTTAATTTCATGAACGGAGTTGCCAAGAGCAACCTGATTGATAGTGACGCAAGAGATATTCTACTATATTTTATCCGAAGTGTTTTTCGGGGGGGGGGGGGGGGGGGGTGGCGAGTATTGGAGGATGTGACATTTTAATAGCTGCTAAATTAAGTACCATAAAACTTCGGCACAGTGATGGCAAAGTTACTCATGTGTCAACTGCTCTTCATCGAAGGACGTAAGAATGTTTTAAGCTAATCTGCCATTGTGATCAAAATACATCAGAAAATGCAACTGAAATGCGTATCTGTCTTACAACGTAAGTTTTTTGTTATGAAAGAAAAAGTTAAGCTGTTTGTTTCAGTAACAGCTATGGATTCACGAGGAAAATGTATCTCTTGCAATGCAGATACAAAATAAAAGTATGAACAAGCGTGCAGTTCTCCTATTCCATACGTTTTTCACCTACACATTTACCACTAACAAATGCTATTCAGAGTGTTCATGTCACACCTTTTCACAGCCTCTCTTGTGTTGTAACTCAGTTTTTCGAAAACAGATACTTCTGGTTTCTCCTACTAGGTACTGAATCAAGGATGTGTGATGGCTTAAGGGGATACGGAATCGGATTTTGGGTTAAAAAATCGAATTTTTTTTTATTGGCGTATTATATTCTGCCATGTTTCCTCTTTAAAATGACGTATCATACATAGCTCTACTACAATTATAACTATTTTATTTTTATATATTTGTGAGATCGGGTATTGCGCTTTAGTTATACACGTCTCTCGTGGCTGACCATGAACTTTTTGGCAGTACATTTAAAGTGACATGAATTCAAATATCCCGGTTTCCAGCGACTATTTATACATTAGTTGCCCGAAAATGTTTCTCTCTGGTTTCCTCAAGTTACTCTTTGACTTTGTGGCGGGACTGTTTTGTAAACAGTGTGATATAAGAAAGTAGTTGTTGTTGAGTTATTTCGTATTTAGTGCTTCATTTTTCGCAGTGAAAATGCCTAGAGCTAAAGCAAAAGTATTTAAAAAGCGTGTGAACTGGCAAAAGAAAAGAAATAATGATTCATTAGCAAAGCAAAGCAGTTCATCATCATCACTGTTGGAAAATGTGAATCCACTTATTACTGATTTGCCGAACGAACTTACACCAAATGAAAACAGTGCTTCTCATAAAAACTAAGAGATTTGGAAGAGAAATATAATTTACTTGATAGAGGGAATGAAGTTTTTGAACTCATTGATACGAATATATTGTGTGAAGCTCTTGAAAACAGTTTGTGCTGCAAAAAATGTCATGGAAACGTTTCTCTGAAAGTAGAATCCCATGTTGGCCTGGCTGCCCAGTTTAATTTAATATGCAGTGTTTGTAAATACAGCTGTAAGTTTCCAAGTTCGGTTTCAGTAACTGTAAATAATGGATACAAGAAAACTGAACTTTATAGTGTAAATATTAGGTTAGTTTATGGATTGCGAGCAATTGGTAAGGGCAAAGCAGCTGGTGATATGCTATGTGGTGTTCTAAATCTTCCAAGTGCACCTTCAAAGTTTGAAGCTTACAATTATGTACTAGGATCTGCAGTTGAAGATGTAGCACAGAAGTCAATGCAGGTTGCTGTGGAAGAAGCAGTGGAAGAAAATGACGGCAGTCGTGACCTCACAGTGGCGTTTGATGGCACGTGGCAGAAAAGGGGCCACACCTCCAACAATGGTGTTGTAACAGCAACTAGTGTTGATACTGGCAAGGTTATTGATGTTGCAATAATGTCTAAATACTGTAGGTGCACAGGCAGGCTGAAAATGAACACAGTGATGACTGTATTGCTAATTATTATGGTAGTAGTGGTGGCATGGAGGTTGCTGGGGTGAAGAAAATTTTTCATCGCTCTTCACAGTGGTATAATGTTCGCTATGTCAAATATCTGGGAGATGGTGACTCTAAAGCATTCAAAGAAGTTTTGGAAAGCAAACCATATGGGAACAGTGTAAATATAAGCAAACTTGAATGTATAGGACATGTGCAGAAGAGAATGGGTGCCAGGCTGAGAAGGTTAAAATCAGTTATGAAAGGGAAAAAACTAGATGATGGGAAAACCTTGGATGGCAGAGGAAGATTGACTGATTCCATAATAGACCACATTCAGAACTGCTATGGCCTTGCAATCAGGCAAAATACAGGCAATCTTGAAGAAATGAGGAGAGCTATATGGGCTTTATATTTCCACACCGCATCCACGGATGAGCATCCACAACATGGTTTGTGCCCCAAAGGTGAAAACAGCTGGTGTAAATACAATAGGGGACTAACAACAGGAGAGAAATACATTCACCACCACAGTCTACCATCAGCCATCATGGCAGAAATAAAGCCCATTTTCAGAGATCTGGCTGACAGAAGTCTTCTGATGAAATGTCTTCACGGAAAAACGCAGAACCCCAACGAGTGCTTGAATAGTGTGATATGGCATCGTCTCCCAAAAACAGTGTTTGTCGGAATTAATACACTACATTTTGGTGTGTATGATGCTGTGGCAACCTTCAATCTTGGAAATATAACTAAATGCCAGGTCCTTCAAAAGTTGGGTATGTGTGTTGGTTCCCGTACGGTACGTGCTATGTACAGAACTAAGCGTATGGTTTCGGTACTGAATTTCGTTTGCAGATCGAGTAAAGAAAACGAGAAAAGAAAAAATATTAAAGGCAACATTTCTCCAGCGAGAGCCGAACCGCCATTTAAAGCAGCAGCGTATCAACAAACGAACGCGTGACCGCTAAGCCAACAGGGCATTGTTACAGCAAACCTTCTCTCGTTACTACCATGATGAGTAAACTAGCTTCCTCGGAACTAGAAAGAAGAGAGCAGTCATAGTTTACACGCGTAAAACCCATCCTGCACTCAAAGAATGAATGTTACGTACTCATTGTTACAACTTAAATAAAAATCATTCAGATTAACTCATCGAGAAAACAAAAAATTATCAAGTGAATGTAGACGGATAGTTCAGTGTATAACCGGAAGTTAGTAGTAGACCACAGCGTTGTTAACTTTTCCTGAAATGTTGTCAATTTCCGTCTTCACTAGATTCCATATCCTAAGTACTCGAGTGGCTCTGAGAGCCCCACGTACTGGAGAGTAAGTGCAGTCCAGCCCTAAGTTAATTTGACGGGTGGTCACACACCGAGAGAGTGAAAAGCGGCTGCACAGGTTTCACGCTAAGGTTTATTCCCATTTCTGTAACAGGGTTAAGAGTCCTCGGAGTCTTTCATGGCGGCATGTCTTAAAAAAATCTTCTCGGTTTTCAAGCCGCGTCATTTCGAATAAAATTCTCGAGCTTATGTTGGCCATCTCTGCCATCGTCGTCAGGAGTAAAACTACTAACTGCTGGGGCTGGTTTTTTTGCTCTTATTGTTATTTCATTCCCCTACCCTTAAGGGCAGTGGCAGGGGGCTGCCAGTGGCACAATCCGCCGCTCTTCAGCCAAGAGATATTACATGAATAGAAAAAAGGACACAAAATATATAATAAGGCGGTAAAAGGGGAATACAAGAACATAATAAGTGGAGACATTCATTATATGACACAATTAAAAAAGATCCACATAAAAATAAAAACACATTTGATGATGTGCATAGCACTTAAAACACATTGGAGTCACAAGCATAAGATAAAAGTGTGCCACAGTATTAGAATCCACACCAAAACGACGCCACTTCAAAAACACTGCGTTAGACGTAGCACAGACGACAAAGATTAAAATAATGAAAAAGAAAATTGTGGGGATGTGCTGAGGGAGGGAAGCCTGAGAGGATGGAAGAGAAAGGAGAGGAGGGGACAGCGGGGGAAAAGGGTCTGGAGAGGGTGGAATGAAAAAATGAGGTCGGGTAGCACACCAAGAGGCAGAAGACAAGCAGGGTGGGAGAGGCAAGGCAAGCCAGGTAGGAGTGCAAAGACTGAAAAGGGTTTAACAGGAAAGGTAGGGGCATAGGAGGGAGGAAAAGTCGCTAAAGGGGAAGGGAAAACAGGGGAGAGGGAGTCCTGGGCAGGGGGGGGGGAGGGGGGGTCAGAGGTGGAAGGAGGAGTGGATATCATGGGAAGCTCATCATCCAGGAGGGGTAGGCGCTGGAAGTTAATAGGGTGGATGGGCTGATTGATTGGGTGAGCAGGGATAGTAGGCTCAGGGTTGGTGGGCGGGGTTTGACCTTGCATTTGTAGGAGAAGGTGGGATGAGATTCGTTGCAGGTGTTGCAGGAAGGAGGAGAGGCGAGGTTAGGACACTGTTTATAAAGTGGGAGGCTTTACAGTGTGGGCAGATGGAGAGCTTTTACAGTTTTGGGTGAGGTGATCATTGTATGGGAGGTATCGTTGGCAGCAATAGGACTGAGAAGGGGAACAAGATGGGACAGTAGGGTGGTGATTGTTAAAAGTCAGGGCTCCCAGCTCCCTATGTGAGTAGTTGATCAGTAGAGGAGGTGGACTCAGTAAACATGTGCATCAGGAAGGTTGGGCCAGAGTCATCATTCATTCATTGGGGTGAGCAGATTCATAGGACAGGGTGGGCATTCAATTCTGCCACCACCTCTGCCTTTGTGAACATGGGGCTGAGCCTCATGATCATGGCTGTGAGGGTTGGAGAACGACGAGAGTGTTGGGGCTGATTGGGAGAGTAGGAGATAAGGAAGGGTGTGAGAGATACAGGGGGGGGGGGGGGGCAAAGGTTACACGGGGAATTTTCAGGAGTAGGTCAGCGTGGAACAAGGGAGAAGGTTATTTGATAAGAATGGAGTCTCTAAAGGGCATATGCTGAGCAATGGGGGGACTGGGGACATCTTTGCATATTTCTAGTGTGAGGGAGCAGACATCGAGGAATTTGGGATCGGGGTTGGAAAGGATGAACATGTGCAGGTCGGGGACTGAGGATGTAGGAGTAAGGATGTTGTCCATGGGGGATAGCAAGGAAGAGATGGTCGGTGGTTTCTTGGTGGAGCAGCTGGAGGCGATATCGGCGGTTCGGCACTTTGGGTGTTTATTTTCGGGGCAGGACTTGGAAGAGGGGTGAGGAACTGGTTGAAGCAGGAGATAATGGGAGTCACGCCCTTCGAGTGAGGTGGAAGCACTTGGAGTGAAAGTGAGTGCTCTGTGGTGGCGACCATAGCGCGGCAGGCAACAACATGTGTGGGGGAAGCAGAGTCAAGCGTAGCAGGGCGAGTGGGGAGTATAAGAAAGCCGCCAAGATGGGTGGTGGCGGCGGGAGCAGGGGCAGCAGCAGGAGCATGAGCAGCAGTGGGAATGGGATGAGGACGAGGAGCAGGAGCCAGAGCAGGAACGAGAGCAGTATACAGGTGGGGATATAGTGCAGGAGAGCAGTTGGAAGGTGAGGAGGCTGCGAGGGTGGGAGGTGGAGCACAGGGGGGACCCCAGAGGAGACATTCCAGGAGGTAATGGTGGGGACAGGTGAAGGGGAAGTGTAAATGATAGTGCTGGTGGGATTGTCCATTGTGGACTGAGTGGATCACTACAGGCGACAGGTGTCGCCGAAGTAGGGAGAGAAAGTGTAGACAAGGCTAACCAGGAGGCGGAGGCGGGAGAACAGGACGGCGACGGCGATGGCGACGGCGATAGCAGTGAAGGGCAATAGCAACGGCTGCGGCGGTGACGGGCAGCAGCACTTGGCGAAATTCATTGTTGCAGACAGCAGTCATACTATTTCGCAATACGTTCAGTACATCGTTTGCAGATAGATAAATTAACCTTAGCCTCTCCTGTTGAATCCTGTCTGGTCATCAAATATGGGATTTCTGGGAAGCCTGCTTTCTCGGATCACTAGACAAACAATGCAAACAAATCATATTAAAGAGATTTATTACGAAAAGTAAATGACAATACTTAACTTTGACTACTATCCAGATGTGTCGCAAGCAAAGAGCGACAGACAAAATAATCGAGCTTCCTCAGTATAAAAATACCAAGTTTGAACTACATAGAATGTATGAGCAAGTAATGCGCTTTGACGCTTCTATTCATGTCACTGGTCTTGAAGCTTCTCGTAAATCAGGACTGCGACTAGTCGGGCGTGGCACTTAATTCCTCTTCGCATAGAGACCGCTGCTGTCGCATTGTCGTCCTGGAGAGGGATCGGTCAGCATGCAATAGGCTGACTGCCCTCTCTGCTCTCTCGTTCTCGACTGGCGTTCCAGCACTTGACTTTACACCATAACATTCCTCCCCCCCCCCCTCCCCCCAAAGCGACGGACGCCTTCTTATACTGAGCACGACATCGGCGGGGGAGGCAGGAGCGTGGATGCTGCGATGGACTGGAAGCTGTGGCTGCAGGGGACGGCAGACTTCCAGTCGCACCCTGCCGTCCGGCCTTCACTCTGGCGGAACGTTCCCAGGTAAACGACCAGAAGGGTACGCGTCCACCTCTTGAGGCCCATAGTAAGATGTAGAAGGCGTCGGATGCAGCAGTGTGGGCTGGTACAGCTCAGTCGGTAGGACAAGAGGAGGCGGAGGAGGTGAAGGCTCCGTCTCCATGGGATTATTACGCGGTATCGTGATGACATCCTCTGGAGGCTGCTGTTGCCGCACTGTCCTCGAGATCCGCGAATATGGAAATCTTTGGAAATTTGTGGTAAGGACTATGGGACCAAACTGCTGAGATCATCGGTCCCTAGGCTTACCCACTACGTAATCTGACTTAAACTAACTTACACTAATGACAACGCACATACCCATGCCCGAGGTAGGACTCGAACCTCCGACGGGGGCAGCCGCGCGAATCGTGACAAGACGCCCCAGACCTCACGGCTACCCCGGGCGGCCAGTGAATCTGGAGGAAGAGACACAGAAGAATCATCGTGCACATGACAGAAACACGGCTACCCCGCGCGGCCAGTGAATCTGGAGGAAGAGACACAGAAGAATCATCGTGCACATGACAGAAACGAATTTGACTGTGATGTCGGCGCTGCAACCCGTCGGGGCCTGAAATCAGATACATGCACGCACCAATTCGACGAAGGATCTCGCCTCGCGCCACCGTCGGCTGCCGCTAAAAGTCCTGTAAAACACAATATCGTGCGGTACGAAGCGATACTTGAAGGCCTTCGTTCGGCGCTGGATGCTGAGGAGGTTGGAGCAGGTGAAGCAGTGTCCGATGGCGGCGGCAATTCCGCCGGCGATGGTCCATCTCGTGGATGTGAACGACAGATGCGAGAAACAGTTGGAAATGCTTGATCGCTGGTGTGTGCGGTGCGATATTTGGCCATCTGCTGCTTGAATGTTCTGACAAAACGTACCGATTTTGCCGTTTGATTGTGGATTGGAACAATGCACTAGTTAGATGCTGTATACCACTGTGTTCACAGAATGTTTCAAATTCGTTTTGTGTGAACTAAGGTCCGTTGTCCGACACTATGACTTCAGGCAAGCCTTCGAGGCAAAAAATAGAGGACAACGCCTGAACTGTGCTACGTAACGTTATCGAGATCATTGGCACAGCAAAAGGAAACTAGCTATAAGAGTCTACAACAACCAACAACGAGTGTTCCAAAAAGGCCCCGCAAAGTCTATGTGTACACGTTGCCATGGTGATTGCGACTTAGGTCAAGCATAAAATTTTTGTGGCGGAGCGGACTGATTTTTCGCACATGCGTGACACTGGGAAGTCATCTGTTCAGTTTGGGTGTCCATACCCTTTCAACCCCAGTGTCGACGCACTAGCTGTTTTGTACGAACAATCCCCCCCAGTGTCCTTGGTGAAGCAACTGCAACACGTCTTTTTGCAAAGCTTTAGGGATCAACACATGTGACTGGCTCTGAGCACTATGCGACTTAACTTCTGAGGTCATCAGTCGCCTAGAACTTAGAACTAAGTAAACCTAACTAACCTAAGGACATCGCCGGCCGAAGTGGCCGTGCGGTTAAAGGCGCTGCAGTCTGGAACCGCAAGACCGCTACGGTCGCAGGTTCGAGTCCTGCCTCGGGCATGGGTGTTTGTGATGTCCTTAGGTTAGTTAGGTTTAACTAGTTCTAAGTTCTAGGGGACTAATGACCTCAGCAGTTGAGTCCCATAGTGTTCAGAGCCATTTGAACCATTTGAACCTAAGGACATCACACACATCCATGCCCGAGGCAGGATCCGAACCTGCGACCGTAGCGGTCGCTCGGCTCCAGACTGTAGTGCCTAGAACTGCACGGCAACTCCGGCCGGCCACATGTGACTGTCCACTTTCGTTTTGAACAAGGGTCACACCTTGCTGTACAGCGAGGCTACGCCGACGTGCAAGGTATCGATGCACTACAGAGTTTCTCTTGTTATGCAATGAGCGAGGCCAAGATGTGAGACTGTATTTTAGCAATATCTTCAAATCTGAATGAGCTTCCGTGGCCTGTGCAATTTACATATAGTTCAGAGGAAAGAATTGAAGCAATTCAGAATCCTGAACATCGATGTGACAACAAGATGCAGCAGAAGCGCCGAAGTCTGTATTAGGGCCAATAGGAAAATGTGAAAGTGCGTCCGCATTACCATAATGAGTTGTCGGACGATACAAAATCTCGTACTGGTATGAGACAACAACAAAGCCCATCTTTGCAATTTTTGGGCAGTTCGTACACGAACTGGCTTCGTCGGATGAAACAAGGACTGCAGTGGCTTTGGATTAGTTACTAAGTAAAATTTTATGCCACACAAATAGTGAAGCCAATGCCTTTTTCTCTATTTGT
Organism: Schistocerca piceifrons; assembly: GCF_021461385.2. Lineage (NCBI taxonomy): Eukaryota > Metazoa > Arthropoda > Insecta > Orthoptera > Acrididae > Schistocerca > Schistocerca piceifrons. The sequence continues at coordinate 584,138,946 of NC_060149.1, forward strand.
GAATAGTTACACTGAGCTTTAGACGACAGTTGTTTATCACCAGTTCGGTGCGAAAGCACTGCACCGATTCTGTAAGAAAAAAATGGCTCTGAGCACTATGGGACTCAACATCTGAGGTCATCAGTTCCCTAGACTTAGAACTACTTAAACCTAGGGACATCGCACACAAATCCATGCCCGAGGCAGGATTCGAACCTGCGACCGTAGCAGCAGCGTGGTTCCGGACTGGAGCGCCTAGAACCGCTCGACTACCGCGGCCGGCGATTCTGTAAGAGGGAGCGTCTACTTGCAACACAACTGGTTTGTCAGGATCGAAGTGAACGAAGCATCGATCACTGAGCAAAGCATCTTTAAGTTTTTGAAAAGCTTCATGGCACCGATCTGTCCAAACAGAGGGGACATTCTTGCGACGTAACCGATGCAATGGAGCTGCGATATGTGCAGCATTCGGTATTAACCGAATATAACGGTTCATTTTCCCTGGAACTGACTGCAGTTCTGTGGCATTCCAATACACTGGCAGATCTCGAATGGCTAACAAATGAGACTGAAGTGAATGTACACCTTGACTCTTTATGACATGACTAAGATACCGCAACTCAGGTTTAGAAAAAGCAGACTTGTCCAGTCTATACTTTAGACCTGCATCAGATAACACACGAAACAAAGCACGCAAATTTGCAATGTTCCTTCAGGTATATGATCTATTATGACTATATCGTCCAAGTAGTTTGAACAGTTTGATACTTGAGCAGTCAGCTGTTCCAAATACCGCTGGAAAATGGCGGGTGCGGAAACACTGCCAAAAGTCAGTCGCAAATATTGAAACAATCCCAAATGAGTGTTCACAACACACACTTTTTGAGATTCTTCTTCTAGTGGTATTTGAAGATATGCATCGCGCAAAATAAATTTTTGAGATGTAGCGACCAGCGGATAATCTGTGTGTGAGATCCTCTGGGCATGGCAATGGATAAGAATCAATCACAGTTTGTGGATTGACTGTAGGCTTAAAGTCAACACAGAGGCGAATGCGACCTGAAGGTTTTGGGGAGCAAAACCAGTGGACTTGCCCATTGACTAGGTTCTAAGGGCGCAGTAGCTCTGTTACCTTGCAGTTCTTTAACTTCAGCAGCCACTTTGTCCCATAATGGAATGGGAACAGTTCTGGCCCAGTAAAATTTCGGCTGAGCATTGTCTTTCATAGTAATATGTGCAACAAAATTGTTAGCCTTGTCTAAACCTTCAGAAAGTGGTTCAGGGAATTCTTTCAGCAAGCTAGCTATACTGTTTTGGCATTGAATGCAGCCACTGACAATACATTGTCCTGAATTTGAAAACCAAACAAATCAAACGAATCAAGGCCAAACATGTTCTCACAATCGGGTGATGGAGCACAGTGAAAGTCGCATTTCACGTATGCGAGCGACACATGACAGAAAAAGAACATTTTCCAGGAATGGGAATGTTCTGTCCATTATAACTCATCATGTGCGTGGTACTTTTAGACAGGCATGGGGAGCCGAACAGTTCATATTTGTTATGGTTCAGCAATGTAACAGAGGCACCTGTGTGCAACTGAAATTTCACACATTTTCCACTAATGTGCAAATGAAAAAAAGGTTTCTTGGACTGGCGTAGCACTGAAGAAACTGTTTGCTTGCTAGTTTTGCTAATGCCTGGAGCAGGCTTACAATACACTGCACTGATTACATGGGCTTTGTGAATAGCTTTTTGTGAGTGGGCAGAATTCTTATGTTTGTTCCGTTGCAAACATATGGATTGTACGTGACCTTGTTTTGCAACAAGAGTAACACTGTGCTTGTTGGGACGGGCAGTCTGCGCGTTTGTGCCATGAATAGCACCGAGGGCATGACATAATTCTGTTCGCCTGTTTGTGTTGTGTGGAGAACGGTTTACATGGTGTGGCGCACGTGATCTGTAGCTGCCTAATGGGTCAGTCCTACCAAGGGGCGACTCGACCTAACAAATTGGTGACTGTTCAAATTTATCAGCCGACGTGTCACACGAATCTTACTGATCTAGTATTTTAACTATGTGCTGAAATGATGGATTTCACTGTTTCAGAATCTGTTCTCTAAGCTTGACATCAGCTACATTGAACATGATCGCATCATGCAACATAACATCTAAATATAAAACACCACAAGCACATTTGAATTTGCATTTCCTCGTCATACTGTGCAAATCGGTTACCCACTCATGATAAGTTTGTTCTGACCGTTCCCTGCAATTAAAGAATTGATACCTAGCTGCTACAACATCCACTTGTTGGTCACAATAGTTAGAGAATCTACAACCTGATCATGGGAAGGTTCACTCAGAGTTGCGTTATGGAAGAATTTCTGAATGAGGCGAAACACTGCACTCCCTGCCATTGACAAAAATAATGTAGTTTCACAATACGTGGTACGCTGCAAGCAATTATGTGCGCTTCATACTGTCGCAACCACTAGAACCACTCCCCATCTTGTTTGTCAAAATGGCGAAAAGGCGCTATAGCACTTGGAGCTACTGGTATTGATTGTTGTTCTGATGGGCGTGCAGCGTTGGCCAGTAGCTGCTGCACTGAGTTTAGCAGCGTAGCTATTTACTGGGTCTGAAACTGAAACATCTGTGTTAGCTGAGTTGCATCTGTCACTTGCAGCTGAGCGGCCTAAGCAGGGGTAGGAGAGGTGGGATGCTCATTTTGGACTATGCAAATGCAATAAACAAACAAGGCAAGCAATAAAAATAAGCACACAAGAAATGAATATTTCCGCAATGACCACCTGAAAACACTGATTAGCAATAACACTATAAGAGACAGTATGAAATCAAAACAGCACATCCCTTCAAAGAAAAGACAAGGTAGGATTAAGGCGCCAGAAAACACAAAAACTTAGAACAAAATCAAAAATTTGTGGCAGCCAGGGTGCTTCTTACTCGCCGCCAAACGTTAAATCCCGCCTAATCGTCAAATATGGGGTGCCTAGGAAACCTGCTTCATCAGATCGCTAGACAAACAATTCAAACAAATCGTGTTAATGAGTTTTGTTACGAAAAGTAAATGGTAATTCTTAACTTTGAGCCGGCCGGTGTGGCCGAGCGGTTCTAGGCGCTTCAGTCTGGAACCGCGCGACCGCTACGATAGCAGGTTCGAATCCTGCCTCGGGCTCAAATGGCTCTGAGCACTATGGGACTTAACTTCTGAGGTCATCAGTCCCCTAGAACTTAGAACTACTTAAACTTAACTAACCTAAGGACATCACACACATCCATGCCCGAAGCAGGATTCGAACCTGCGTCCGTAGCTGTCGCTCGGTTCCAGACTGTAGCGCCTAGAACCGCTCGGCCACCCCGCCCGGCTCCTGCCTCGGGCATGGATGTGTGTGATGTCCTTAGTTTAGTTAGGTTTAAGCAGTTCTAAGTTCTAGGGGAATGATGACCTCAGCAGTTAAGTGCCATAGTGCTCAGAGCCATTTTTGAACTTAACTTTGAATACCACACAGATGTGTCGCAAGCAAAGAGTGACAGACAAAATAATAGAGTTTCTTCAGTATAGCAATTCCAAGTTTGAGCTACATAGAATGTACGAGCAAAGTAATGAGCTTTGACGCTTCTATTCATGTCGCTGGTCTTAAAGCTTCTCGTGAAACTGGTTCGAGACCAATCGGGCGGCGTGCTTAAGTCCTCTTCGCATAAAGACCGCTACTGTCGCGTTGTCGTCCTGGAGAGGAGTCAGTCAGCATGCAATTGGCTGACTGACAGCTCTCTCATGCCCGACTGGCGTGCTGACGGTTGGCTTCACTTCGTAACATCTCCGACTAAGTACATCATTACAAATAAGCCTACCAACTATACTTCGATTATTTGCGGATGAACATTCCGACAGATTCACGCTAATGGGATAATGAAAAGTAAGAATAAATAGAATTATTGGCAGATTTTATAAATATTATAAAGAAGTCATGTGGGAAGGCGATTTAATCGCAATTTTTAGTTTGAGTCCAGGAGAAGCATATTTCAACTTGGGTCGATAAAAACGATGAAGTTGAAATAAAAGATACTCCCCCAAAAGAAGGTAAAATTGTAATAGAATCGAAGGAAGCGTGTATTCCTCTGGTTAGATGAGCCAAAATATTCACTCGAGCTTGAGCAAGAAAGACTAAAAAACCCAAAGATTCCCATATCTTTCTTTGCGCCACAAAACTTCGAGATTGCAGGATTAAAAGGGAAAAGAAATTTTGAACTAGATATCAGTGATTATTATAATTCTGCTGAATTTGACATGCCTTACTTTATTTGCATTCTTTTTCAAACTAATCGAAAAAATAGTCAGCTAGTTGACTGTTCTTTATTCGACCATGTTAAATTACAGAATATCTATATAAACAACGGACGAAATGAAGTTTTTCCTCAAGAATTATGGAATCTAGATTCACCAAATAACTTTTGAAGGCTTATGATGCTTTCTCATTAAGAAAGTCACCCAATTGAATGGTAATGTTAATGTGTTAATTAATTTATTGAAAATTATCCTATTGTGGTTATAAATATGATTCAAAGAACGAATGTTTTAACTACATAAACAACAATGATATTATGTGCGACTATTAATGATAAAATACCAAAAGATACATTTGTCTTTATAGTCATGCTCGGAAAGAAAAAATTGACATATGATGTACAACACAGGATTCTAACTGAAAATTTTATAGCTCTTTTTATGATAAATTTCATTATTTATTTATATACGGTTTTTTGCTTATACCAAATTTCGATGATTGTCTGATGGAAATGATTGTTCCGTTCCGTTCCGTGATGGCATGCAGCTACTAGTTATCAAACCTCAATCTTCCTGTTGCGATATTTATCCATTCAGTGTGGAACTGTTGTGTTTTAAGTGCTCGAGATATTTGTCTTGTTTTGTTATACGCGCTCGTTGCTTTGTGATGGTTTGGATTCATCTCATTTTTATTGGTGGACTGTCCGTGTAATGTATTTGTAGAGTGTCCAAAAATTTGTCTCGTGACGAGGATTTTTTATTTTTTTTACTATGGGATGATTTTGGGCTAAATTTATATATGTTTTGTGAGCTGCGCCAGAAACCCCTTAGGTAACTACTTACATTCATTTGCCTTAAACAAAGTTCTCTCCATAATAACACAATAGATTCAGTTCCATGTCCAGTTTCCACCCTCCTCTACGACAGCATTTATCTGCCGGAGAATGGAGGTTCAAAATGGTTCAAATGGCTCTGAGCACTATGGGACTTAACATCTGAGGTCATCAGTCCCCTAGAACTTAGAACTACTTAAACCTAACTAACCTAAAGACATCACAAACATCCATGCCCGAGGCAGGATTCGAACCTACGACCGTAGCAGTCGCGTGGTTCCGGACTGTAGCACCTAGAACCGCTCGGCCACCGCGGCCGGCGAGAATGGAGGCAACAAGTTTTCAGATGAATCTGTTATTCTGTGACATCTCCTCCAAAGCATCGTGAACTGCTTCGGATAATGCTGCTTTGGTTGTTGCTGCAGGTCTTTTAATACCAATATTTTTTTTTTGCATCTCTGTCCATATGTGCTCCGTTACACTGAGATCAAAATGTCTGGAAAGTCAGTCCAATAGATCAACGTCTCCTTTCATTTGAAACCAATTTAATGTATAGATTGGGGAACGGTCATGTTGCAAGATTATTCTTCATCCCAAAAATCTATGACAAACAGATGGAAGCATTACGTTCTCCAGGATTTTCCTGTAGTAGTCGCTAGAATTCGGACGGTACAGTTCCCGCAAGACGCGGCAACAATTTGTTGATATCCATCCCCAAACTATGACATAAATTTGGCCACACTTTGTCTCTGCTGCACATATTTGCCGTCGTATCATTCTTCACGTGGACGACATACGTACAATTTGGTGTAATATAAAATGCCTTTTCATCCGAAAATGTAACTTGGTCCTAGTATGAAAGCAACTTCCTTCCATACCTTTGTTTCCAGCTGAGACGAGAGCGAATATTCGACCTGCTCACGCTTAACAGACTGAAGTCCATGATTTCTGTGCTGGTCCTGAAAGTTTCTTCATCGGTACAGTGTAGTACAGTAATGCCTTGGTCCTTAATGGAGGTCCGTGGTCGTCCAGAGCGTCGACGACTGACGTGGCCTCCATCCGCCATTCTCTTCACCGAGAGAGGAATCGTAGATTTTCTGTGTCCTGGGGCGCGGGAAATAGCACGGACACAGCATCCATCTTCAAAAAGCGCAAGAATGCGGCCTTTATCGAATTCTTTCAGTTGTGACATATCGCTTTGACGGAAGAAATTACGTACTGGCGAAAAAAGAGGGAGCGAAGTGCCATACAAGGTGAAGAGCACATCCTTCGCCGCAGAAGTCAAATGTATTGCCGAGTAAATGCTTTGAAAAAATTCGTAATTCAATTCCTCGTGAGTATCGTTTCAAAGTCATTAGCATATACTTTGTCTCTAAACATCATACCTAGTAACAAATACAGCGTATTCAAAGATTAAAAACGAAGTTTTGTGATTCAAGTTATGTTGCTACGGTTGTCTTATATTTTTGGTCAACTTTGCAACCCCAAGTACCAAACCATACACGTCGCTAACAGAAACACACACAATTGGAAGGATGGGGTAATGGTTTAAGCAGTAACCATGTAGCCTATAAGTCTCGGACTCGAAACGTGTCACTTCTACAAAACTTACACGTTGTACACGAGGAAGCATTTCTTTGGAAGGAGGACGTAGTTGTAGCGTTCTATTGATAGTGTTGCATACATTAGCGTATATGGCCGAATTCTTTTGCACTTAGCTGGTTCCAAGGCACTGGCTGACTGACTGACCCAAAAATAAGAAAAGACGAAGGCTACAATACTAAGAGAAAAGAACACTGCAACTGGCAGTACGAGCACACTGGTGGTGTCAACATGGTGTTGTAGTACCTCGGGCCTGAACTGATGTAAGGCCATTTTTAGGTCAAGCTTCCGCTACATACATCTTTCCCCTCATCTTTGTCTTAACCATTGTTTGTCTCAACTTACAGTTTAAAAATTTCCAAGTCAATTAATAAAGTATATTGCATAATGCCACACTCCTGCTAAACAAGATGGCAAATGAATAACGGGAAACAAATATCGTCAAATTCTGTTTCAATTACAGTGGAGAAATCCAGGATTCATCTCGCTCTTCTATTAAGCTGTAAATAAAGCTACATTTTAAAATAGATATTCTCGGGTCTCCTTCCATTTTCCGGCGAGACAACCACACAGTGACCTAGAATAATTAGAGAGCAAGTCAGCAACGCCAGGCTCCTCGAGGACGACGTCGTGCTGGCCGTGGCAGGGTACAGCTGGGTGGCAATCTGTGGTCCACGTGTGGCGGAACAGGAGTCGATCCCAGGGGCATCTGCTGCGATGAAGAGGTAGGGAGGCCGACATCCGCCTCCACATCCCCAAGGCGCGCAACCTGATGCACACGTGTATGCAGCGGCTAAATCGAACGGGTATATCATGTTACCACGACAGACGTCACCCAGCCGAGTGGAAACGAGAATTGCTTACCTCGGCTCGCGTGACGCTGTGAAATCTAGACCTTCCACTTCGGTAGCTGCGCGGTCAGCGCGGCGGATTGCTGGCCGAATGAGCCCGGTTCAATTCCGGGCCGCGTCGGAGATTTCCTTCGCTCGGGGACTGGATGTTGTGTGTTACCCTCACGTCAGTATCGTCATAATTGACATTCCGCTGTTGAGATGGATGTATGATCACGTTCAGAAGGTCAATATATTAAAAAAAAGATGAATAGAAAAATCAGCTTTACACTGAAACAATAGCTCATCAGCGCTGTGCAGCGCGTCCTTGCGCCGTAAGTAAACCGTTTTTTTTCGTAAATTTACTAGTCTAGAAGTCCTTTAGTATCCGCGAACAGGCTAAAAGATTACAGGTCACATCGCATTTCTTCACACATTTGTACTGAATGGCCAGGCTAGCAGTGTGGGCAGTAGGATAGGCAGTGATCTTACGGGAAATAACACTACATTTACATCTACTTACATACATACTAAGCAAGCCACCTTACCTTGCATAGTGGAAGGTACTTTGTACCATAACTAGCAACTTCCATTCCTATCCCACTCTCAAATGGAGCGAAGGAAAAATGACTGTCCGTATGCCTCTAGACTAGCCTTACAGAGAGGTGACAAAAGTCATGGGATACCTCTTAATATCGCTTTGGATCTAGTTTTTCCCGACGTAGGGCAGAAAGTCGTTGGAAGTCCCCTATAGAAATACTGAGCCATGGTGTCTCTGCAGCCGTCCATAACTGCGAAAGCGTTACCCGTGTAGCAATTTGTACAGGTACTGGTCTCTCGATTATATTCCGTAAATTTTGGATGGTTAGCGAATTTATTCGCTCGAACTGTCCAGAATGTACAGTCGAGAACAAATGTGGCCCAGTTACACGGCGCATAGTCAGCCATACAAATTCCATCGTTGTTTGGGAACGTGAAGTCCATGAATGGCTGCAAATGGGTTACAAGTCGTCGAGCATAACTATTTCCAGTCAATGATCTGTTCAGTTGCTCCATAGAAACCAGTCCATTCCATGCAAACACAGTCTACACTATTATGTAGCCACCACCAGCTTGCACGCTGCCCTGTTTACAACTTGGATCCATGGCTTCATGGGGTTTACACCACTCTCTAACCCTACCGTCAGCTCTTACCAACTGAAACCTGAACTCATCTGAGTACTCCATGAGGCCGGCCGCGGTGGTCTAGCGGTTCTGGGCGCTCAGTCCGGAACCGCGTGACTGCTACGGTCGCAGGTTCGAATCCTGCCTCGGGCATGGATGTGTGTGATGTCCTTAGGTTCGTTAGGTTTAAGTAGTTCTAAGTTCTAGGGGACTGATGACCACAGAGGTTAAGTCCCATAGTGCTCAGAGCCATTTGAACCATTTGAAAATGTGTTAATTCCCGTCGTGCGGCCATAATCACGCCGGACGCCTTTTTTCATGAGTCGCCTAAGTACAAATGACAGCTCCGTCTTTGCACTGCCCTTTTATACCTTGTGTACGCGATACTACCGCCAACTGTGTAAGTGCATATTGCTATCCCACGTTACCTCAGTGTAATTTCCCTTGTCTTATCTTTGCGATCGTTGCATGAAATGTACGTTGGCGACGATAGAATTGTTCGGCAGTCGGCCTCAAATCCCAGTTCTCTAAATTGATTAATAGTGCCTCGCGAAAAGAACGTCGTCTTTCGTTGAGGAATTCCCATTTGAGTGAAGCATCTCCGATAAAAGCACAGTTGACAGCAAAATGGTTTAATGGAAGAAGGGATTGGGGGAGCAAAGACGAAAAACGATAGTCTGAGCAAGATCGGTCCGTTGCGTGCCGAAGCTAGTAACAGAGAGCGAGCAGACTCACAAGCCTGAAATAGCTAAAAACCGACCTATCTGATTGGGCGCAGCACAGTGGTTGCCTGGGAAACGCCGCAGCCGCGCGGTTAGAGGTACCGTGTCACTGATTGCGCCCCATAGGAATTCACACGCATTTGAACATTTTGAAGAGCCACACCATCGGCATTGACACTGCAGCGTCAGCACTTGCAGTACAGAACGTGGGCCCTCGATTTCCTGCATCGGCCTGACTGGAAGGATCGAAAATATGGAAGCTGTTACAATGAGTTATACATTGTAAAGCACATTTCAAAGGATGTTTCGTCATCCTAAAGTGCAGACATGTATTCCAAACCCTAAACGTTGTTGCAAATGTTAATTCTGCTCGGGAAATGAGGATTCTTGGGGATGCTCATGAATTGTGTGCAGCTTAGTACAAGAAGTGTCTCATTCCAAAGCCAAAGAGAATATGAGGCATTTCAGCCTTTTGCTTTTGTGACATTCAGCACTTTGTGGGGCGGCGGGTAGATAATTAGATGGTCGTTACTTCTGTTATGTCGTTATGAAAAGAGAGTTATTGTCTGTGCGTGCTTCACACCTACCTTCGCCGCTTACAAGAGCGTGAAAACCATTTTTGCAGTCAACCGGAAAGCGATACTGGCCATGAAATGGAAATGAGCGTTTGGCGTCATTGGCCGGGAGGCCCCTTACGGGGCAGGTCCAGCCGCCTTTGTGCAGGTCTTATTCGACGCCACACTGGGCGCGCCGGCTGGGGATGATATGATGATGAAGACAACACAACACCCAGTCCCTGAGCGGAGAAAATCCCCGACTCAGCCGGGACTCGAACCCGGGTCCCTGAGGACGGCAGTCCGTCACGATGACCATTCAGCTATCGGGGCGGACGATACTGACCATAATATCCAGCCTGCAAGTCCACATTTCTCTTTGTATTCACTGAAAGAAAATGTTCCTACTTGCTATTCAGTCAGCACGATGAAGAACTATGACTATAAATATAGGTTTTGACTATTAACTCAGAGGTATAATTTTTAAAAATTCATACACACAAAATATAATAATATTCCTAATAATACTGATAATAATAATAATATCCTTACTGGAAATAGCGTTATTAACAGTTCAGAAGTGATCCCTACAGTAATTTCCAAGTAAAATGGTCTATCACCCTGACTTCTTATCACCAAAGTTAATTGCTCGCCTTAAAAGTAGAAAAAAAAAAATCACGCTACCTGCCACGCTGTTTTGTCAAACATTACGGGCGGCACACGAACATTTACTTCCGTGAAATCCGAAGCGACCCAGGACGGTGTACAGTCCTCCGAGTTTACTTCCTGCTTTTGCTGAAAACGCTTTTGGTAACTGCACTGCTCTGACGTCATCCGAGGCACAGCGCACCCAAATGTTTGACTGACGCAAACAGATTGATACCTCAGTACAAAGTGTCGCTTCTCCCTGCCTCTCCGGCTTTATTTATATATGGGCGCAGCGAACCGCCAAACGGAATATCTGCATTTAACAATTTACACTCTTCTTAATTTTTATATGAAGAAAGTTAAGTTTGCTGTAGTTGGTGAAAATGTTTTAGCTCGACTGCATTTAAAATTTGCCGGCTAAAATTCTTAGAACGGAACCGACAGTAGAAGATAACCTCTGAACTTCCTCTTTAAGATTCCTTGTGATAATTATTATTTACAATACAATCGTGACACATTGTACAGCTGTATTGTTGCTTGAATGTAACTGCGTGCTGCAATTAGAACTTTCTGTTAGAAATACAAATGGTGTTTAATCTACTATGAATAAGGACGTTTTGTTCCAAAATTGGTGTTTAGTAAATAATTTGAAAACTAATACAGGTAGTTCATTTTGTCACAGAGTTCATGTTTTTATATGTAACTGAAGTTACATACGAATTTTCATCTTCCTGAACCTTCAATTTTTCGTAAAACCGTCAACTTTGACCAAAATATTGCTCTCATCAATTTGAGACTTGTAACTTTTAATTGTGACATAATTCTGCATATTCTGACCAATATTCTGCTTTCTAGTTTTATTATTTAACGCCACTTTTTTTAAGATCGTATTTTTTGCGTAATATATTCATTTGATCAGTCTGAGACTTTACAAACTTGACATTACTGCACACTTGCTAGTCACTTTATCGCTTACAGTGATACAGCCCTTGTTTCGCCTCAACTTCAGTATCAAAGAAACAGGTCCCACGACGTTGTGTGTACATTGCGACACAAACCAGTAACGCCAGCAAGAATAACTTCTAAATTGGCTGTTACTATGACACTTTCATATTTGTTATATCTCTCATTTTTATTATTTCACATACTTGTCGTCGCAGGGTTACTACAAAGGTGTTATTATGTAACTGACATCGATTGCGAACAATTGGTTATTTGTGAGGTAGTCCGTGAGGTTTATGGAATGTATCCTTTGGGTTTCCAGGTGACTTGAGTTTTGAATAGACTACCATTGTTAAACCCTGCCTAGTCATCAAATATGGGGTGTCTAGAAAACCTGCTTTCTCGTATCACTAGACAACAATTCAAGCCAATCGTATTAATCAGTTTTATTACAAAATGAGAAATTACAATACTTAACTTTGTGTTACACAGATGTGTCGCAAGCAAAGGGCGACATGCAAAATAAGCAAGCTTCTTCAGTATAAACAGTCCTAATACTAGCGAAGTAATGGAGATGACGCTTCTATCCAAGTCGCTAGTCTTTTATTTTTTTTATCTCATTTGTACGTTATTATTCGTTCTATTTGTTCGGGGCGGACGTCCCATGACGCTTGTTCAAGTTCATCGTTGATACATTTACTCATTTTTTTATCACAGCTAACCCTATGACCGAGCACGCTGAGCTAACGTGCCGGCGTCTTGAAGCTTCTGTGACCGGTTGCGGCGCTTATATCCTCTTCGCATAGAGGCCGCTGCTGTCGTGTTGTCGTCCTGGAGAGGGGTCGGTCAACGTGCGATTGGCTGACGTCTTCTCACAGCCATCTCTTCTCTATAGTTCCAGACTGGCGTACCGGCGTTTGACTTTACGCCGTAACAACCCTTGTGCGCTGGGCAGAGTAAGGACGTGTTTTTGGTGTCGCATTCCTCGTGTTGCTGGACGCTAGTCAGTGAGGTGATGACATGGTGCTAGCCTACGTGGAGAAAACGCACACTTGCTACATGGTCTTGTTGACCATTCGCGATGAACGGGTAGTTCATTATTAACCATTCTCTTGACTCGTGTGGTGAAACGGATTTTAAACTTACACGTGTTGTACTTGGCATCTAATGTTCTTATCGGCTCTTTGAGTCTTCATGAGGTGAGTTCATTCCAAAGTTCAATAGAGAATCTGTTTGTTATTAAATCATCAAAAGTACATTAAATGTAAATGTCGCGTGACTAGGGCCTCCCGTCTTGTAGACCTTTTCACTGGGTGGAAGTCTTTCGATTTGACGCCACTTCGGCGACTTGCGCGTCGATGGGGATGAAATGATGATGATTAGGACAACACAACACCCAGTCCCTGAGCGGAGAAAATCTCCGACCCAGCCGGGATCGAACCTGGGCCATTAGGACTGACATCCTGTCGTGCTGACCACTCAGCTACCGGGGACGGACAAAAATTTGGTTTCAGTGGATTTAGCTAATCTCTCCGTCTATGAATCTCTGTAAATGCTTTGCGACCTATCCTGAAGCATACTTCGTTCTATTCTTTTACGGTTATCTGTGTTCCAAATGTTCTCCAAGATCAAGAAATACCTGTATGGTTGTGACTAATTCACTTTTATGTAAATTTACATTCATACATTCTTTACAATCTTTCTCTCTGTGATGCGTTTTCCTTTTTAAAAGAATTAGGCCGATTTGTATTCAGTAGTCTATCACATGATCTGAAAACTCGTTTCTTCGCTATCTCCAGTAGTAGAACTTCATGATTTTCTCATTTAAATTTACGTCGACACTGTAATAATCACAAAGAATATTATTCGTTACCTTTCTGTGTATGGCTTTCAGCTAACAAGGTAGGTTATGAAGCTGATGCAGAAAGCAGAGACACAGTGTTTGTATTACAGAAAGTGCGCTTATTTGATGTCTCATGTTTTGTGTCATTATAACAAGCGGGGAGGTCATTCCCACTGCACCGAATATGCTTGTAAGCCACCTTGCTCAAACACTGTCATACTTGTGAGATTTCTGGTATTGATCCTCATGTTAACATTAATTCTATTTTGGAAAAATTTGGAAATTTATGGCAGGGTCTTACGGGACCAAGCCGCTGAGGTCATCGGTCCGTAAGCTTACGCACTACTTAATCTAACTTATGCTAAGGACAATACACGCACCCATGCCTGAGGAAAGACTCGAACCTCCAACGGAGGGAGCCGCGCGGGCCGCGACGAGGCGCCCCTAGACCGCGCGGCTACACCGCGCTGTAATTCAATCTTCTTTTGCTGCGCCCTCTATAAATCTTTACGCCCATAAAGTAAGTGCTCACTGCCTAGCTAATTTTCTATAATCTCTTCTACTCATATTGCGTTACTAAACTTAACTACCGAGCGAGGTGGCGCAGTGGTTAGCACACTGGACTCGCATTCGGGAGGACGACGGTTAAATCCCGTCTCCGGCCATCCTGATTTAGGTTTTCCGTGATTTCCCTAAATCGTTTCAGGCAAATGCCGGGATGGTTCCTTTGAAAGGGCACGGCCGATTTCCTTCCCAATCCTTCTCTAACCCGAGCTTGCGCTCCGTCTCTAATGACCTCGTTGTCGACGGGACGTTAAACACTAACCACCACCACCACCACTAAACTTAATTTTCGGGTCAAACTTTTGTACATGAAAAGGTGTAGTTTATAATTCAGGACTTATGCGGATTTACTATCACTGGTAATCCAGTTTCAAAACCTAGCAGTAATCTGTGCTTGTAAATACACTTACAAAGATGTACTAGTCACAATACAAAGCTATGTAAGATCAACAGCGAAGGATATAGACAACACTAACATCCACGTCAGTACGTAACGGAAGACGGTATCCAGTAGTACACATCGCGCAATGCCAATATACCATTAAATATAAAAAAACAGAAAAATGTAGCGAAATAGTACACATACTATATACACCGTCCGTCCAAAGAGTTTCAAGACTTACTTTATTCCTGTTCTAGAAGCGACGTCAGCTCAGTAAGTACGGCGGCAGCGTGAACTAACACCTGTAAACAACAGATGTGCATTCGTTCAGCCAGATGTGAGCAGGCAGTGGTAAGAAATGGACGTACGTCCGTAGTGTGTTGAAATTGTTGTGTCACAAATCACTATGTAGCAACGTCTCTAAATCAAGTGTTCAAGACATTCTCCAGAATGTTGTGAGGAAGAGGAAGTGTGCGCAAAAATTTGCCCGTCACACCTTGTTTCCCAAACACAAACGTCGACGAGTAGACGCCCTCCACGATTTAACTGAAATGCAAAACGCGGACAGTTCTTTTCTGGAAAAATCGACACGAGTGCCAAGTCTTGGTATTATCAATACGAACCAACCAAAAAACAACAAAGCGCAGAATTTTATATCAAGGGTCAACGCTGTGACGACGTAACCGACATTGAAGTCATACCGAAGAAGAACTTTTATGACAGTTTCACATAGTTGTATGAATGTTGTACTCAAGTGGCTGGAGACTAACATCTAAAGCTTATGATCACCACCTTAACTTTTCTCTATTTTTTCTTTTATTAGTGCAGTCTCGAAACTTTTACCCCTGACGGGGAAGAACGGCCTTACCGGCTCCAAGTGATCCTGTAGACATCCAGGCTTTATCAGCCTTAGCACACAGCTCTCCACCGAAATGGCTCTGAGCACTATGGGACTCAACTGCTGTGGTCATCAGTCCCCTAGAACTTAGAACTACTTAAACCTAACTAACCTAAGGACATCACACACATCCATGCCCGAGGCAGGATTCGAACCTGCGACCGTAGCAGTCCCACGGTTCCGGACTGCGTGCCTAGAACCGCAAGACCACCGCGGCCGGCGCTCTCCACCGAGAGAGGTGGCGCAGTGGTTAGGCACTGGACTCGCATTCGGGAGGACGACGGTTCAATCCTTAGTCCGGCCATCCTGATTTAGGTTTTCCGTGATTTCCCTAAATCATTCCAGGCAAATGCCGGGATGGTTCCTCTGAAAGGGCACGGCCGACTTCCTTCCCTAATCCGATGAGACTGATGACCGGCCGGCCGTAGTGGCCGTGCGGTTCTAGGCGCTACAGTCTGGAGCCGAGCGACCGCTACGGTCGCAGGTTCGAATCCTGCCTCGGGCATGGATGTGTGTGATGTCCTTAGGTTAGTTAGGTTTAAGTAGTTCTAAGTTCTAGGGGACTGATGACCTCAGAAATTAAGTCCCATAGTGCTCAGAGCCATTTGAACCATTTTTGACTGGTGACCTCGCTGTCTGGTCTCCTTCCCCAAACAACCCAACCCAACCCAACACAGCTCTCTCCACTATTGCTCCTATGTGGTAACTTTACCGCACCCACATACACTGCGCTATGAGGCATGTCACTGAGGTACATAGAGAGTCTCATACAAAAGAAATCTTTTTTGTCTCCTAAAATGGGTGAAAGTGCGCACTGGAGCACTGCTGCGGAGTCGCTGTCCGCCTTGAGCTTTAACCATGTACTTCAGCTCTTACTGACACCGTTCAGTGGAAACTATGTGCTCCCTGCCGCCGTTGGATAAGCAGCTGCAGCAGCAAGTCGTATACTCCTAGCTCACTCATTTGTTACATAGTTTAATTCTTAATTTCTTTGCGTGTTTTTGGTACTTGCATTGTTTAATTCATAAATTTCGGGCGTATTATAGTATTTGAGAGTTGTAGCATCGCGTTTTAATACCTGAATAGTGTAAATTCGCGTAGTCTCCTTCCGCCGCCGAGCAGTGTTAGCAGTGCGCAAGTAGCAGCATTACTGCATTTACTAGGCAATCTTGTATTTTAATAACCGTTTAAATTCTGTCGATTTGTTTGCGCTCTCTGTAGATTAGTTCAGACGTTCTTTGCAAAGCAGTTTTTAGTATGAATAGGGACTGCAACTGCTGTGTTCGGATGCAGGCTGAGTTGGCATCCCTTCGCTCCCAGCTTCAGGCAGTGTTGGCTTCAGTCACACAGCTTGAGGCTGTTGCCAATGGGCATCACTGTGGGGGTCCAGATGGGGGTTTATCGGGGACGGCCAGCTCATCCCACGCATCCCCCGATCGGACTACGACTGTGGTTGCCCGGGATACTGCCCGCATTGAGGCTGATCCCTCACCTGTGGTAGAGTGGGAGGTCGTCTCAAGGTGTGGCAGGGGGCGAAAGACATTCCGGAGGGCTGAACGGAAGGCCTCTCCAGTTTGTCTGACGAACCGGTTTCAGGCTCTGTCTCAGGCTGATACTGATCTTCGGCCTGACATGGCTGCTTGTCCTGTTCCAGAGGTTGCCCCTCAGTCTGCAAGATCCGGGCGGTCGCAGAGGGTGGGCTTACTGGTAGTTGGGAGCTCCAACGTCAGGCGCGTAATGGGACCCCTTAGGGAAATGGCAGCAAGAGAGGGGAAGAATACCAATGTGCACTCCGTGTGCATACCGGGGGGAGTCATTCCAGATGTGGATAGGGTCCTTCCGGATGCCATGGAGGGTACAGGGTGCACCCATCTGCAGGTGGTCGCTCATGTCGGCACCAATGATGTGTGTCGCTATGGATCGGAGGAAATCCTCTCTGGCTTCAATCGGCTATCTGATTTGGTGAAGACTGCCAGTCTCGCTAGTGGGATGAAAGCAGAGCTCACCATCTGCAGCATCGTTGACAGGGCTGACTGCGGACCTTTGGTACAGAGCCGAGTGGAGGGTCTGAATCAGAGGCTGAGACGGTTCTGCGACCGTGTGGGCTGCAGATTCCTCGACTTGCGCCATAGGGTGGTGGGGTTTCGGGTTCCGCTCGATAGGTCAGGAGTCCACTACACGCAACAAGCGGCTACACGGATAGCAGGGGTTGTGTGGCGTGGGCTGGGCGGTTTTTTAGGTTAGATGGCCTTGGGCAAGTACAGAAAGGGCAACAGCCTCAACGGGTGCGGGGCAAAGTCAGGACATGTGGGGACCAAGCAGCAATCGGTATTGTAATTGTCAACTGTCGAAGCTGCGTTAGTAAAGTACCAGAACTTCAAGCGCTGATAGAAAGCACCGAAGCTGAAATCGTTATAGGTACAGAAAGCTGGCTTAAGCCAGAGATAAATTCTGCCGAAATTTTTACAAAGGTACAGACGGTGTTTAGAAAGGATAGATTGCATGCAACCGGTGGTGGAGTGTTCGTCGCTGTTAGTAGTAGTTTATCCTGTAGTGAAGTAGAAGTGGATAGTTCCTGTGAATTATTATGGGTGGAGGTTACACTCAACAACCGAGCTAGGTTAATAATTGGCTCCTTTTACCGACCTCCTGACTCAGCAGCATTAGTGGCAGAACAACTGAGAGAAAATTTGGAATACATTTCACATAAATTTTCTCAGCATGTTATAGTCTTAGGTGGAGATTTCAATTTACCAGATATAGACTGGGACACTCAGATGTTTAGGACGGGTGGTAGGGACAGAGCATCGAGTGACATTATATTGAGTGCATTATCCGAAAATTACCTCGAGCAATTAAACAGAGAACCGACTCGTGGAGATAACATCTTGGACCTACTGATAACAAACAGACCCGAACTTTTCGACTCTTTAAGTGCAGAACAGGGGATCAGTGATCGTAAGGCCGTTGCAGCATCCCTGAATATGGAAGTTAATAGGAATATAAAAAAAGGGAGGAAGGTTTATCTGTTTAGCAAGAGTAATAGAAGGCAGATTTCAGACTACCTAACAGATCGAAACGAAAATTTCTGTTCCGACACTGACAATGTTGAGTGTTTATGGAAAAAGTTCAAGGCAATCGTAAAATGCGTTTTAGACAGGTACGCGCCGAGTAAAACTGTGAGGGACGGGAAAAACCCACCGTGGTACAACAACAAAGTTAGGAAACTACTGTGAAAGCAAAGAGAGTTTCACTCCAAGTTTAAACGCAGCCAAAACCTTTCAGACAAACAGAAGCTAAACGATGTCAAAGTTAGCGTAAGGAGGGCTATGCGTGAAGCGTTCAGTGAATTCGAAAGTAAAATTCTATGTACCGACTTGACAGAAAATCCTAGGAAGTTCTGGTCTTACGTTAAATCAGTAAGTGGCTCGAAACAGCATATCCAGACACTCCGGGATGATGATGGCATTGAAACAGAGGCTGACACGCGTAAAGCTGAAATACTAAACACCTTTTTCCAAAGCTGTTTCACAGAGGAAGACCTCACTGCAGTTCCTTCTCTAAATCCTCGCACAAACGAAGAATGGCTGACATCGAAATAAGTGTCCAAGGAATAGAAAAGCAACTGGAATCACTCAATAGAGGAAAGTCCACTGGACCTGACGGGATAGCAGTTCAATTCTACACAGAGTACGCGAAAGAACTTGCCCCCCTTCTAACAGCCGTATACCGCAAGTCTCTAGAGGAACGGAGGGTTCCAAATGATTGGAAAAGAGCACAGGTAGTCCCAGTCTTCAAGAAGGGTCGTCGAGCAGATGCGCAAAACTATAGACCTATATCTCTGACGTCGATCTGTTGTAGAATTTTAGAACATGTTTTTTGCTCGAGTATCATGTCGTTTTTGGAAACCCAGAATCTACTATGTAGGAATCAACATGGATTCCGGAAACAGCGATCGTGTGAGACCCAACTCGCTTTATTTTTCATGAGACCCAGAAAATATTAGATACAGGCTCCCAGGTAGATGCTATTTTTCTTGACTTCCGGAAGGCGTTCGATACAGTTCCGCACTGTCGCCTGATAAACAAAGTAAGAGCCTACGGAGTATCAGACCAGCTGTGTGGCTGGATTGAAGAGTTTTTAGCAAACAGAACACAGCCTGTTGTTATCAATGGAGAGACGTCTACAGACGTTAAAGTAACCTCTGGCGTGCCACAGGGGAGTGTTATGGGACCATTGCTTTTCACAATATATATAAATGACCTAGTAGATAGTGTCGGAAGTTCCATGCGCCTTTTCGCGGATGATGCTGTAGTATACAGAGAAGTTGCAGCATTAGAAAATTGTAGCGAAATGCAGGAAGATCTGCAGCGGATAGGCACTTGGTGCAGCGAGTGGCAACTGTCCCTTAACACAGACAAATGTAATGTATTGCGAATACATAGAAAGAAGGATCCTTTATTGTATGATTATATGATAGCGGAACAAACACTGGTAGCAGTTACTTCTGTAAAATATCTGGGAGTATGCGTGCGGAACGATTTGAAGTGGAATGATCATATAAAATTAATTGTTGGTATGGCGGGTACCAGGTTGAGATTCATTGGGAGAGTGCTTAGAAAATGTAGTCCATCAACAAAGAAGGTGGCTTACAAAACACTCGTTAGACCTATACTTGAGTATTGCTCATCAGTGTGGGATCCGTACCAGATCGGTTTGACGGAGGAGATAGAGAAGATCCAAAGAAGAGCGGCGCGTTTCGTCACAGGGTTATTTGGTAACCGTGATAGCGTTACGGAGATGTTTAATAAACTCAAGTGGCAGACTCTGCAAGAGAGGCGCTCTGCATCGCAGTGTAGCTTGCTCGCCAGGTTTCGAGAGGGTGCGTTTCTAGATGAGGTATCGAATATATTGCTTCCCCCTACTTATACCGCCCGAGGAGATCACGAATGTAAAATTAGAGAGATTAGAGCGCGCACGGAGGCTTTCACACAGTCGTTCTTCCCGCGAACCATACGCGACTGGAACAGGAAATGGAGGTAATGACAGTGGCACGTGAAGTGCCCTCCGCCACACACCGTTGGGTGGCTTGCGGAGTGTAAATGTAGATGTAGATGTAGATGGCCACTTCACGGTCTGGATTCATCTAACAGATCGATCACTGTCAGAAAGGCAGCCACAGAGGTAGGTAATTCTACTCTGTACTGCTAATTGGGTGTGTTCCAGTATCATGACAGAATCCAGAATAGGGTGAATTACATTACGACCTTGCTCCACCGAGATGCTGCTCCATTCATTCCAAAGCGCGTAAGTCTTCTACAAGACCAACTTGGAATGAGGAATGCGGTACCGTAATCAAGGGCAGGCGAGATGTCCTGTGGTGGTTTAAATGTCGATCAACTACAGACACCTATACAAGCTTTCCAGTACAAAAGGAAAAGTGCCGAAGAGGTTTTAAGAGCAACAAAGAGAGATCTTAGTGCGAATGGTGGAGATGTATAAATCAATCCACCAAGTCAGCATTAGTGCAGGAGAGCATCAGGAGGGTTTCTGAGGGATGTGCGTGGTACGCAATCATTGGTGGCGTCAGGAATGATAGTCTCAACACTAGCCCAGGAGAATTCCCAGGCAATAGCAGGACATTTTCTAGAACAGAGATCCACCTCCAAACTTTCCTCACCAAGAACTATAACCAGGAGGGTTAGGTCCTAAGAATGAGAAACTTTACAACTGCCTCTCTCAGTGTGGGAGTTGGATTAAGCACTGTCTTTTGCTCTTGAGACGTGGCACTGGTGTCACCAAGGTGCGTTACAGCATGTTTAGGTACCTCGCAGAAAAAACAAAAGAAGTCCTTCTCACCATGTTCAAACGCATATGAGAGACAAGAGGCTCAGGACTCTCATTGCTGGGATGCAGTCGTTATACCTCTTCCGAAACCAGGGAAGGACACTGCCTGCCTGAGTGGTTATCTTAATGTTGCGATCACAAGCTGTGTGGGGAAGACAATGGAGCGTATGGTGAACCGTCGTTTTGTATTGGTTCTCAAAAACAGTGTAGTTTCAGGAAATATCATTGTTGAACGGGGCTATATCGCAGACTTTCCTACACGGGCAACCTCGTAGGAATATTTTCCTATTTTCCGAATGACTACAATGGCACTTAGAGGCTTAACATCCTCTCACAATTCTAGCAATCGTGCTCCAAAGGACGACTATCCATGTGATGGACAAATTTCGGTTGATGAAGCTAATACTCCACTCCTGGTAAAATTTCTTCCAGTCACTGAGGGATTACGAACTGCCACTAACAAGACTCGGTATTTAATTCGCTTCCTCTCAGCATTGGCTCTCTCTTGCAGCGAGAGAACCCTCCAGCATGTGGTCCTTATGATGAACCGTTGATAGAGCGCCAAATTTTTATATTTGATTACCTGATAAGGGGCAGCCATACAATTTATCTATGAATTTTCTCTCTCTTTTAGGTGGTGACTCGTTTAGGACGGTTTTTACAATTTTGTAAGGGATGAAGACCGTTCCCTGTTAGAGAATAGTTTCTAAAACATATCTGAGTGTTTTTCTCTCTCTCATTTTTATGTCAGTTGTTAAACAGTTACAAATACTATAGAAAATATATTCACTAGTCTTAGTCATTTGCATTCTTGCATTTTTTTGATCTTTTGACTATTATAGAATTTCGTGTGTGTGTGTGTGTGTGTGTGTGTGTGTGTGTGTGTGAGAGAGAGAGAGAGAGAGAGAGAGAGAGAGAGAGAGAGAGAGAGAGAGAGAGAGCTTAAAAGACGTCAGAATGACTGGTTCTTCTACGTTCTTTTTTAATTGATAGTCAACTACTCACGGTTTTAAGAACTGTTACCTTATTACTGAATTTGTCATACAGAATTATATTTTATCGCATTCATAGGAGAGATTTTATTAATTTGAAGATAACTCGTCTATGAAAAATATTTACTGGCACTTATGACATAGATGTTGATTATCCAAAATCAGAACAGCTGTTAACGAAGTGCTTAAGAATACATTAAACAAAACTCATCAAGAAATAACAATGACAAAAAGACACGTACAGCGCAAACATTACATTTATTCTAGGAAATCTGTCAAACAAGGGATCCGACTATTTTCAGCTGGTTTGAAGAAGATATGCTGTCAGGCAATAAAATGTACACTTCCATTCCAGTTTGTCTTTGAATTTTGAATTATACACATTAAGATGAATAATCAGAATAAAAATATACTCGCTTATTATACATTCTGCTCCAAAAAGAAAGGACAGATTTTATTTGTTTATTACAGACAAACTGCATAAGATAGAAACACATTGCGAGTGTCACTGGACAGAGGAAGGCTGAAAGTTTTATTTTCGCACGGACCTATACACTGTACTGAACACGAGCACCATGAGTTGCTCGAGCAACATCGAAATGGTAGTCTATTTCACTTCACACACGAATCAACAAGTCCCTGTTCATTGAATGGACTGCTTCAATAACTAGATTTCTCAGACCTTGAAGAGTAGCTGCCATAAGTGGGACAAAGACTCTATTTTTTATGTGCCCTCACAAATAAATCGCAAGGTGTGAGGTGTGGTGACCTGGGAGCCCAAAAACAATGAACAAGATCTTGTTGTCCACCTTCTCCGGTCGAACTTCGTGGGATGGTGTTGTTGCGGTAACGGTGCACCTCAAGGTGAAAGTAAGACGAGGCGCCGTCATGCATAAAAATGAAATCACTGGAATCTTCGTGAAGCTGAGGTAACAACCAATTTTGCAGCATGTCCAGATATGACGTTCCTCTCACAGTTTCCTCCGCAAAAAGGAAGGTCCATAAATATTGTAAAGAGAAACGGCACGAAACACATTCAGCTCCGGTGAGTCTCCTTCACGTTCGATAATGACTCCAGGACTTCGTGATCCCCAAGTTCTTACGTTTCCAACGGCCTTGCCGCAGTGGTAACGCCTTTTCCCGTCAGATCACCGAAGTCATGCGCTGTCGGGGCGGGGCGCACTCAGTCCTTGTGAGGCAAACTGAGGAGCTCCTTGATTGACAAGTAGCGGCTCCGGTCTCGGAAACTGACGTAACGCAGGGAGAGCGCTGTGCTGACCACATGCCCCTCCATATCCGAAACCAGTGACGCCTGTGGGCTGATGATGACACGGAGGTCAGTCGGTACCGTTGGGTCTTGAAATGTTGAAATGTGTGTGACATCTTATGGGGCTTCTGCTAAGGTCATCTGTCCCTAAGCTTACACACTACTTAACCTAAATTATCCTAAGGACAAACACACACACCCATGCCCGAGGGACGACTCGAATCTCCGCCGGGACCAGCCGCACAGTCCATGACTGCAGCGCCCCAGACCGGCCTTCATGGCCTGTTCGGAAGGAGTTAAGTTTAGTTTAAATTCTTACATTATGGCTGTTTACTTTACACGATAGCTGAAACCTCGATTCTACCGAAAATTGAGTCGTTAGGAGAAAGTGTCCTCTGTCACATCCTGGAGAACTGAAATGCAAAATTAGTACCTTCTGTTACGGTCACAAATGCTGCAGTAACTGTAGCTTGTAAGGCTTCATATGCAGGCGTGTTTCAGAAAACCGTTGTTTAAGGAAGATGGAGTTCCTGCTCTTCCCGAATTGTGTACTACCGGGGGTTCCCTCTGAACACATCTCGGATACGCTCGACATTTTCGTCAAACGTGTTTGGCCGACCAGTCTCTCCCCTTTGTATGTGAAACCACCTTCGAAGAATTTTTATGCCAGTCATAAATCTGCTTGTGCAGAGGCGGCTTATTGCTGAATCGACGGCGGAATGCATGTTGCACTTGAACAATGTATTGATTTAGCGCAAATTCCAACACGCAGAATGATTTCTCTTGTAGATAGTCGCCATGTTGCTACAAACAAACCGTAGCGCACCTGTGTAAAAATTTTGAGCCTTCCTCTGTCCAGTGACGTGCGCATTGAGTTTCTATATTTTATACTTTGTCTGTAATAAATAATTGTATTATGTGCTTTCTTTTTGAATCAACTTTCAGTTTTCAGCTTAAACCAACAACATTGAAAACATTCAAACATGTACAGTTTTTTTCAAAATTAAAAGGGGTGAACCATATCTGAGTTACATAAAGCAAAATAAATTATTTTTATTCCTATTTAAATAAAGATTTGCCTACGTCTTGCCTATCACCTTCATTCTCTCTTTCGATTCTGGCAATATTTGCTTTCCTTGGTTAGACTGTTTTCGCGCTTAACTGCATGAGTGGTCAGGGGCAGCAGTGTGCTTCATTTCAACTGAATTCTGATACTAGGGAAACCTGTAATTACTTGAGTTCACAAGACCTTCAGTATCTTGTTGGTTTGGGCTCACGGGAACCTCCAACTTCGTGGAAGAACAGCCTTCCCCACGGGGCAGGCGCGCTAACGGCGTTTCAGAAGTAGCGTTCGCTGTTCCAGCGGGAGTAAACACGTGTGTGTACTGGCCAGCGTAATCCAGGGCTCTAAACGATAATAGGTTTCTGCTAGACGGGCGAGATCAACGTCCTGTTCACCAAACACAGAAAGAGAAATTGATAATTTGTACACAGTTTAACGGGCCTACCCCCGATCCACAGGGTTCCCTTGGCGTAATCGATCACTTCACCGTGATTCGTAAAGAAGTCTCTACCAATTAAATCCACGTAGGTAATATCCAATTCCCCTCCTACCAGATGAAATTTATATTTCACTCTTAATTCTCGATTTATTCCAAGAACTAAAACTGCCGTCTCATACGTATGTATGGCCGTACTTGCAATCCGTTTAATCTTTATACTTTCTTCAGGTCTATACCCCACCTGACGTTGCAGATATTTCATTATCTAAAAGCAATTTAAAGGACTTAAAGTACTCTGTGGGCAATTCTGTACCACAAACTCATTTTTACTTCCACAGTCGACTTTGTATACCATTCCCAATTCAGCATAAGGTGACTGTAATCTTATTCTTTTCTTTCGTTTCCCTGCTTCTTATTTCCCACAGAATTCCCTGTGTTCTCAGTACACTCTCCAGCTATGACGTGCAAAACACACAACAGGCTTCGCTTTCTTACAGAGGCCTCTACGTCCCAGTAAATTGCAACTTTCGTGCCTGACTGTCTTTGGAGCCTCTGACTCTCGACACGCTTGAGACGATTCGAATTTGCGAATTCTTTTCACAAATCCGCAGTCTCGCATTAAATGTCATGATTTGCCACAGATTATACACTTAACATTACTTCTGCAACCTTTAGATGTGTGTTCTACATGTGCACATGAGAAAAACTTAAGGATTACGTTACCGTCTTACCATGAAGACTTTTGTTACCAATTCCTTTTTGCTTTGTGGACATAACTGCCGACTCTTCAGTCAAAGCTAGCCCAGCAGCCTCAGCTAGGGTGACGTTTTCCCCCATTGCACGCACAATTGTCTGTATACGCTCAACATAGATGCCTTGAATGAATATTGCTCTGCTTAATTTTCCCACTAATGACAACGTTCTGATGCTGGCATTGCACCATGGACAGCTCCACGAAACTGATGTTGAAGTGTATCTACTTTACTGGCACAATCTGCAATCGATTCCCTCTTTGGTCGCTTTCTAGGGTAGAAAACATATTGTAAGCGTGGAAATCTAAAGTACGCCTACGTGAGTAATTTTCCAACAAAATATTTCTTACCTCTTCCCAGGTGGAAGATAATTCACCCACGAACATTTTACTTCGTGTAGGACCCTGGATACGGGTTTTTACGAATTTTAGCATATGGGATGTCCAGCTTCACCTAATTGAAAAGCTTTATCGACATTATTGATAAATTCATTTAAAGCAGATTTTGCACCATCAAAAGCCCAGGGAATGAGCATAAGGACATCACTGATACCCCTATTCGATAGTCTGGGAATTTTGACATTGCCCTCACAGTATATTTTTTCTTTAATGTCGTTTGTTGTTAGCAATATTAGCTTATTCCCAAGAGATAGCAGCTTTCACTCAGTTAATACTAGGCAGAAATCAAATCTGCATGTGGAATGCACTTCCCTGACTCTTGTGCAGAAAGGAGTGCAGTATTCTGCTGCATCCATTTTCAATAAGCTACCACAAGAACTCAAAAATCTTAGCAGTAGCCCAAACACTTTTAAGTCTAAACTGAAGAGTTTCTTCATGGCTCACTCCTTCTATTCTATCGAGGAGCTCCTGGAAGAGCTGAAAAATTAAGCAAATTCCAGTGTTATATTGTTGATTTTCTTTATTTAAACTTACGACTTGTCGCCTGAATATGTTTCTTATATTTCATTTTATCTGTTTCTACAATCATGTTATAATTTCATGTATTGACTCGTTCCATGACCATGGAGACTTCTCCTTAATGTGGTCCCACGGAACAATAAATAAATGTTAGATACTACTGCTCCACCATCGGCATCTGCATTGTTACAAGGGACCATGACTTACTTTTATCTGCTGATGCGTCGTGCAGAGGCGATACGAGACGGCGTCGTTGCTGAAGGCGGAGCGCTGTGCTGAGGTGAGGTGTGGTGAGCTGAGCTGAACCGGGCAGGACGTGACCGCGCGACGCCCAGGGTGTGGCGTTGCCCTCAGCTGTGCGTCGTCCGCTGCCGGTCCGCGCTGTCGCCGCGTGTCGCTGCCCTAGCGGTCCTCCCTGGTCCGCACCCGCACCTCTGTCTCGTTGTCGCTGAGACCCCACGTAGTCTTGAAGTCGTGTAGACAAGACTGTCCTGCCACATCTTTCCTCGTCATGCGCCGATCTCCGGACCCCAGCCTATTTCTTCTGCTCGTCGCGCTCCGTCTGTTCTCACTGGAGTGCAAGTGCTGCTTCTCATATGAGTCTCAAAGCCGTCAGTCCAGTCACGACGGCGGGCTGAGTATATGCGAAGCTCCCATCAATCTCAAAAATCTTTAAGGTTCAAATGGTTCAAATGGCTCTGAGCACTATGGGACTTAACTTCTGAGGTCATCAGTCCCCTGGAACTTAGAACTACTTAAACCTAACTAACCTAAGGACATCACACACATCCATGCCCGAGGCAGGATTCGAACCAGCGATCGTAGCGGTCACGCGGTTCCAGACTGAAGCACCTAGAACCGCACGGCCACACCGGCCAGCAATCGTTAAGGAAGTCACCCCACACCTGGCACCAGAAATGTTTACTTATGTCGTGTCCTGACACAAGATAGAGGGAAGTTAGGGGGTTGGTTGTCAGTCCACAGTTTTCGAGCGGTGAGGAGCAAATGCAGAAAGACAAATTCCTAGTGAAGGTTGATGACTCGGATCAGCGCCAAACACTGTTATAGGGTATGTACGAGAGACGCCGATTTTCGAAATGATGCTTGCAGCTGTACACTTATCGAATTTCAGGGTTGGTTGGCTTGTTTGGGGGAAGAGACCAAACAGAGAGGTCATCGGTCTCATCGGATTAGGTAAGGATGGTGAAGGAAGTCGAAGTCGGCCGTGCCCTTTCAAAGGAACCATCCCGGCGTTTGACTGGAGCGATTTAGGGAAATCACGGAAAACCTAAATCAGGATGGCCGGACGCGGGATTGAACGTCGTCCTCCCGAACGCGAGTCCAGTGTGCTAACCACTACGCCACCTCGCTCGGTGAATTTCAAGGGTCTATTTGTTGTAATCAGACGAACTACTAAACTACTACACCGAAGGCTAATTCTAAACATTAGACAAAGCAAAGGAGGCAACTGGTTGCACAACAGAAGTGAGTGTCTTAAGCCGCGGGGGCGGAAGCTAACAGAAGTAGCG
The DNA here is from genome assembly GCF_021461385.2 of Schistocerca piceifrons. Lineage (NCBI taxonomy): Eukaryota > Metazoa > Arthropoda > Insecta > Orthoptera > Acrididae > Schistocerca > Schistocerca piceifrons. The sequence continues at coordinate 584,167,022 of NC_060149.1, forward strand.
AAAACTAGCAGCACGTTAAGTACATACTTGAGAGTAGCACTCCAAGTGAGAAAAACAGATATGTCGGAGCTTACCGAAGCTGGCCAGGAGTGACACGGAGTCGGCGCACAAGTGATCTGACTGAGAACTCCCCCCTAAATACAAAAACATGGGTTTTTAAATAATCGTGACGGCGTACCATTTCTCCGTTCCTATAGTCGATCCACCAATCCACCGGAACTTAAAATATTCAGCCAATCTGGCGAGTCGTTCTGCACCTCCAGGGCACCTCTCGACAACAGCATTTAAATTCCTGTGCTACCCCTACTCCGTAGGTGGGGATGCTTCTGGATTTTACATTAACAAACTCCAAGTTTTGTATCAACAGCGTTCAGCTGAAAACCAAACGTCACTGCCACTCCTATTATGGCCAGCAACAACAGTGTTTTACGTCACTTGGCCCCGCCCTACGCCCTTCTGTGACTGGGGCTGTTGTAGTAGCACTCTAACCTGTGCAAACCCACTGACGTTGCAGTTCTCAGGAGCAAGCATCAAGCTTGCCGCCTCCCCTAAGGCGTGCCTTTACGTGACCATCTTCTACAGTGACGCCTTACGACAGCGTATAGGCGGTGGATGAAATTATCAGTTAATTCTCTGAAGTGAAACTTCTCCCCTGGGTCAGCTGCACAAAGCGTCTGCATTATGTACACCTCTGGTGTTACTATTTATCTCCGTTAACCTAAATGCTATCACTTTTGCCTGTTCTCTCTTTTCTGTCTCTGATTTCCTATCTTGGAGTGCCCTTGATGGCTCCAAATAGCCTTAAGCTTAACAACGTAAAACTTATTATGTCGTCAATATGTGACACCACGCGCTACAGTCCAGCGCGTGGGCCCAGAGTCACACCGACGGGAATACTTGGAATGGGACGATGAGGCGCCACAGACCGATAGGCTCAATCGCTGCACGTACGGTGAGGAACGTCATATAATGACGTCACATGTTCAACATTCATAATCCACTGTAGGGATATTTCCCAACAGTTGCGACCTCATATGTCTTATTTTATATTAATTGTCTCCGCATCATCTACGTCGCTTCAAGATTTTGTAAACATTAACAAGAATCACCCGCTACAGTTGAATTGTATGTCATCGAGAGAGATAACAACTATAGTTCCCACTTGCTTCCAGCCGTTTACAAGGCTAATATAGAAAGGCGATATTCACTTATACTACGAGGCCATACTCGAACCAGTTAATCATCCAGACTATCACCCCTACAATTACCTACAAAGATTGCTGACCCTCTTCACGAACCATATGTTAGTCTGACACCTCCACAGATGCCTCTCCGATTTGGTTGTACCTACGGAACGGCTATCTACATCGTTGAGGCACGCAAGGCACTCAGCTTATGGAGGGGTACCTCTAGCTAATACGAGGGTGAGTCAAATGAAAACTTTAAATATTTTTTAAATATTACTTATTGTGCAGAAGTGGTACAAAGCTGTATCAGTTTTCAACATAATCTCCCCCATGCTCGATGCAAGTCCTCCATCGCTTACAAAGTGCATAAATTCCTTTAGAAATAAATTCTTTTGGTAGTCACCGCAACCACTCGTGCACCGCCTGGCGTACCTATTCATCAGAACGGAACTTCTTTCCTCTCACTGCGTCTTTGAGTGGTCCAAACATATGGAAATCACTTGAGGCAAGGTCTGGTGAGTATGGTGGATGAGGAAGACACTCAAAATACAGGTCTGTGATTGTTGCAACTGTTGTACGGGCAGTGTGGGGCCTTGCATTGTCATGTTGCAAAAGGACACCTGCTGACAGCAATCCACGTCGAAATGATTTGATTGCGGGCCGCAGATTATTTTTTAGGAGATCTGTGTGTGATGCACTGGTGACAGTGGTCGCTCTAGGCATGTAATGCTCCAAAACTACGCCTTTTTCCTCCCAAAAGCGAGTCAGCATAACCTTTCCTGCTGATGGTTCTGTTCGAAACTTCTTTGGTTTTGGTGATGAGGAATGGCGCCATTCCTTGCTCGCGATCTTCGTTTCCGGTTGGTGGAAGTGAACCCAGGTTTCGTCCCCAGTAACGATTCTTGCAAGGAAGCCATCACCTTCTCGTTCAAAGCACCGAAGAAGTTCTTCACAAGCATCAACACGTCATGCTCTCATTTCAGGAGTCAGCTGCCGTGGCACCCATTTGCAGACACTTTGTGAAACTGGAGCACATCATACACAATGTGGTGTGCTGGCTCATGACTAATCTGTGAACATGCTGCAATGTCATCCAGTGTCACTCGGCGGTTTTCTTTCACTATGGCTTCAACTGCTGCAATGTTCTGTGGAGTCACAACTCGTTGTGCCTGACCTGGACGAGGAGCATCTTCCACTGAAGTCACACCATTTGCAAACTTCCTACTCCATTCGTAGACTTGCTGCTGTGACAAACATGCATCACCGTACTGAACCTTCATTCGTCGATGAATTTCAATAGGTTTCACACCTTCACTACGCAAAAACCGAATAACAGAACGCTGTTCTTCCCTGGTGCAAGTCGCAAGTTGGACGGCCATCTTTATACAGATATTGCGACGGTATGTGTGCATCTGCACTATGCTGCCACCTACAGGCCATTCTGCACGCTGTTTGTAGCACGCTTGCCAACTTACAGGATAACGGCGCGAAATTTCGATTTGTTATTACAAATTTAAGATTTTCATTTGACTCACCCTCGTAAATAAAGCAATGTCACGCAAAACCTAATGTTTCCACCGTGACCGCTTCATGTCATTAGTGTACGCCTCACTTACTCTCACCGATCGAGGTGGCGCAGTGGTTGGCACATGGGACTTGCATTCGGGAGGACGACGGTTCAAACCCAGGTCCAGCCATCTGCATTTAGGAATTCTGTGATTTCCCTATATCGCTCAAGGCAAATGTGGGGATGGCTCCTTTGAAAGGGCACGGCCGATTTCTTTCCACATTCTTGGCACAATACGAACTTGCGCTCCTTCTCTAATGACCTCGATGTCTTTCTGTTCCACGTCGTCCGAAAAATCTGAATTAATTGATTTTATCGCTGTTCGACATAGCTAATCTAGTATCTAGTCACTTATTGACTTAATAGGAAAACAGTAAACATCAGCCTTAAGTTGTATAATGTCTCGAGTGATAGATTGTAGAAGAAAGAATTCTTAGCTAATTTACTAAAATACGAGAGCATGCTGAAAAGTAAGGCCTTCGAATTTTTTATATGAAAATTGTTAAATATTTTAAATAAAAATAACTTATTCAAATTCTACAACTGTATTCTTCATGGGTACTAATTGCGGCCTTCTGCCGCTAGAGGGCTCCGATATGTAGGGTGTAAGATGGCGGTATGTAACCTAACTATGTCGGAGCATAAGGAACAGCTTGCTGTAATCAAGTTTCGAATTCGAACAGTCCAAACATGGAGCAGCCTCTCTTTCAGCATGACAATGCCACACCACACACGAGCGCTGCGACGTCTGCAACAGTCCGACGCTTTGGGTTTCCTTGCCATCGATCATCCTCCGAGCAGCCCCGACTTCACCCCATATGGTTTTCTTCTGTTCCAGATCATAAAGAACACCTTGAGGACTTCACTGTGATAGTAAAGACGAGGTACAAACAGAGATGTGGTTGTGGTTCCGTCAACAGTGTGAAACATTCGACAGTGACGATATAAACAAACTGGTCTCTCATTGGAAGAAGTGAGTTAGTTGTCAGGGTGGCTATGTTGAGAAAAAAATATGTAGACCTGAAGAATAGAGGTGTAGATTGTTAATAACGTTTGTTTTATTTAAATAGCTTTAAGAGTTTTCACATACAAAATTCTGAGGCATTACTAACTTTTCGGCACGCCCTCGTGACGAATTAGAAAATTTCCTAAGCGATAATCTCCACTAACAACCATCTGTAGCCCAACCTGGGGACGCAGTGGCTAAGTCAATGAGCTTCATTCTGAAAGCGAAGCGCTTATATCTTATTTAACTTTTCCGTAGTTTGCCTGAATCATTTGAGGTAAATAGCTTCTGCCTTAATCGTTATCACATTTCCTAAGTCCTTTCCTTCGTTCGACTGCGACAAACAGTAGGTCGGTTACGCCAGGTCACACAACCCGATTTCAGCTTAGCTTGCTTCAAAGTGCCACAACTAATCTCTAAATATTTTCCTTCATCAATTCTTTTATCAAGGACATGCTGACAGGATCGCCTACTCTCTTACGTGTGTATACAGTGTCCGTCTTAAGAGTCGTCAGGTGCATTTTCTCTGAGGTTTCGGAATTTACAGTTTAGATTTTTCAAAGTAAATCTGGAGTCAGCCCAAACAAATACTGCTCATTACGTCTTTCATGTGCCGTCTTATGTCGACGGTAAGCGTCTGTTACTGCCGCAATACAAAAAAATTATTTTCAAAGCGGAATTTACTTGCCCACTCGTTAGAGCGGTCACAAATTAGTCTAGTGCGATATTTGGTCTATCGATATGTGTTAACACTGGCACTGTAGACAATTTTAGACCTTTTTCTATGCCATCAGTGTTTGCTAAAGTTATTGAAAAGAGTGTGTATGTAAGGATAATTGCTCATTTCATATCACACGAATTGCTATCAAATGTACAGTTCGGCTTTAGAAGTCGTTTAACAACTGAAATGCTATATTTTATTTTCTCTGTGAGGTACTGGATGGTTTAAACGAATGGTTCCGAACGCTATCCATATTTTTTTTTGTTTTAACTAAGACGTTTGATTATGTTGATCACAAAATACTGCTCCAGAAGTTGGACCATTACGCAATACGGGGAGTAGCTCACAATTGGTTCACCTCTTACTTTAGCAACAGACAGCACAAGGTCATTATACACAATGTTGAGAATGGCTGTGATGAGGGGTCTGAGTGGGGTACAGTCAAGTGGGAGGTGACCCAGAGATCAGTGTTGTGGCCACTCCTGTTCCTTATTTATATAAATGATATGCCCTCTAGTATAATGAGTAACTCCAAAATATTTCTGTTTGTTGATGACACTAACTTGGTAGTAAAGGATGTTGTGTGCAACATTTTCTCGGTTTCAAATAGAATAGTGCAGTTCATGACGTAAGTCCATGGCTTGTAGAAAATAAACTAAAGCTAAATCACAGTAAGACTCAGTTTTTACAGTTTCTAGTACACAATTCAACAAAACCTGACGTTTTAATTTCAGAGAATGGGCATATGATTAGTAAAACTGAACAGTTAAAATTTATAGATGTTCATATAGTAAACTGTCGTCGAAAGCCCACATTCAGGATCTTGTTCAAAGACTTAATGCTGCAATTTTTACTGTTCAAACGGTATCTGAAGTGAGTGATCGTTCGATACGAAAATCTGTCTACTTTGCTTATTTTCATTCGCTTATGTAGTATGTTATTATATTTTGGGGTAACTCTTCCCATTCTAAAAGGACATTTCTGGCTTAGAAACGGGCGGCTCTGGCAATAAGTGGTGTAAGTTCACGAACCTCTTGTTGACCCCTGGGTATTTTGACATTGGCCTCTCAGTATACATATACCTTACTGTCATTCCCTTTTAACAATATTAGCTTGCCGACCACAGTGGCTGAGCGGTTCTAGACGCTTCAGTCTGGAACTGCGCGACCGCTACGGTCGCAGGTTCGAATCCTGCCTAGGGCATGGATGTGTGTGATGTCAATAGGTTAGTTAGTTTTAAGTAGTTCTAAGTTCTAGGGGACTGATGACATCAGATTTTTAAGCTCCATAGTGCTCAGAGTCATTTGAACAATTTTTTGAACATTAGCTTATTCATAAGAATAAGCCGCATTCACTCAGTTAATACTCGGCAGAAATCAAACCTACGTTAGGATCGGAGTTCCTTAACTCTTGAGCAGAAAGATGTGCAGTATACTGCTACAACCATTTTCAATAAGCTACCACCAGAATTTAAAAATCTTAGCAGTAATCCACGCGCTTGCAAATCGAAACTGAAGAGTTTCCTCTGGGGTCACTCCTTCTATTCTGTCAAGGAGTTCTTGTTGTATTGTTGATATGCTTACTTAAACTTATGGATTGCCGTTTTTCGGGCTCATTAAGATATTATTTTAATCTGTTATTACTTTTATGTTGTAATTTCGTGTACTGGTACGTTCCATGACCTTGGAGATTTGCTGCTGAGTTTGGTCCTATGGAACTTGACGTGTAAATACAAAAAAATAAATAAAATAAAACACGTAGAATATCCAGGACTCCAGCAGCGACTAAATAGCGCTGCTGCATGATGGCAGCAGTCAGCGCGGTCCAGGTAGGTTGTGTTACTGCTGCAGTTCTGGCTATTCTTAGTGTTTTAGTGCCCCCATTAATACATATCGATAAAAAGAACACAGCAATAGGCTAATCTGGGACTGCTCTATCGGATGGGCACGTAAAATTCCGTTTTAAATAATTATGTTCGTGACGGGAGGACACTGGACATCGTATGGAAGACGTGATGAGCAGTATTTGTTTGGGATGACTACAGCTGCATATTGCAAACACGAAATTGCAGATGACTGCCGAAACACCAGAGAAAATTCGCTTGATGACTCTTAGGAGGAACACCCAGTATGTATGTATCCCGGTGGCTACTGAAAATTTTGTAATGTAGTCTTCTTTTGAAAACCAGTTTATTTGCTAAGATCGTTATGTAAACACAATTGCTGGACTGCTGATTTCAGCAATATGTATTGCCATCCCCAGATCCATAAGACCGAGCAGTTCAAATGGCTCTGAGCACTATGTGACTTAACTTCTGAGGTCATCAGTCGCCTAGAACTTATAACTAATTAAACCTAACTAACCTAAGGACATCACACACATCCATGCCCGAGGCAGGATTTGAACCTGCGACCGTAGCGATCGCTCGGTTCCAGACTGTAGCGCCTAGAACCGCACGGCCACTCTGGCCGGCTGGGCAGTCATGCCTACATCATACTCGTAAGAAAACTACATTACAAAGTTATAGATCGCCTCCTGCACTAACTGATCAAGACTGATAACCATGACAATTTTGTGTTGTTAATAACTTTTGACTGAAGTTCGACCGTCCGTAGCTCCTGATCTTAATTTGCGTTATTGGTGTTAATCCTTCACACCTGAAAGTTTTTCCGTTTTAAGTGAACATAGTCCAGACAGCTGGTGTAAATCCACGCATAGAAAGTACATAGCTGGCGCTCGCACTCGGTCCGAAGCGTCTGCTTTAGCCTGCTCCCAAAATGGGCCATTACCTCAGTCGATAACTGCCCTGGTCGCGGCAGCTGGGTTCCATCGGACGGAAACTCTGCTCTTCCATGCTGCGCCCTCGCTACTCCACGCGACCACCCGAACGCCAAGACGCGGCTGCGTTACTTCACAAAGCGTACTTTCATGTTCTACGAAAAAAAAACAGATAATCATAACAAGGGTATTACTCGAAATAACTATTTTTCTTCGAACTGGGAACAGTGAGAGGATGCAGACCGACGCGAACTGCTAATGTCCCAGACGGAATCGTCATCTGCTAGCAGGCGCCGGTAGAGTTGGCACGAATAACTGACTTTTCTGAACTTGTCTGGTTTGCTGATCAAAACCAGAGTTCGTCGTGAGATGAGCCATTTGGCAGCTGATTCGTAAAGACAGACGTGAGGATGGGGTACTCACAAGGCAAACTCCCCATCGCACCCCCTCAGATTTAGTTGTAAATTGCCCCGGTGAACAACCTGCCAAAAACTGAACATACATCACGCATGAAAACAATAAGAAGATGTACTGAACAGTGAAAAAAGAAGCAAAATCGAAACAGTGAACGGCCCAAGGTCAAGATGTGAGACATCGATCGAACAACTACAAGAATCACGTCGTCGTGGTTGGATTGCAAAGAGGGAGATCCGTGTTAAAATTTCCCTCGTGCCCCACTTTTTTCACAAACTTATGAACTCTCTGTGCGGTTACTGATGTTTCTGCTCTCCTCTTGTAATCTTGGCAATTGTCATACTATGCATTGGCTGTAGAATATGAGTCATAAGGTAAGAATACATTACCGTCGCAAGTAAATGTGATAAATAGTGATAGCAGGCGAGATGCCGCATAGACCTCTCACAGAAACGAAGAAACAAATAAATAGGTATGAACTACGTCACAACAGAGGAATTCAGGAGTTAAAACTTCCACAACGAAACGCAAGAGTCATACCATGTAGTACTTACGGAGAAAAAATGGGAGGTATGTACGTCTCGAGGTCCCTCCCTTACAGCTCGCTGCTGCATACGGATTTATATCACGACACAGAGACAGATTTGAAGACAGAGAAGAGACACGTCAGTGACCGGACGCACAGTTCATAATTTTGAAAAAAAATTTGAAGCACGAGGGAGATTTGAACATGGAGCCACAGCCTGGGGGACGTTTCCAGAATGAGATTTTCACTCTGCAGCGGAGTGTGCGCTGATATGAAACTTCCTGGCAGATTAAAACTGTGTGCCCGACCGAGATTCGAACTCGGGACCTTTGCCTTTCGCGGGCAAGTGCTCTACCATCTTTTTTTTTTTAATCTCAATTTGTTCTAGATTGTTCGTTGAATTTGTTCGTGGCGGACGTCCGATGATCGTTCATTCGTTCACTCAGTTTTTTTGTTACAGAGGGTACCTAAACCCTCTGACCGAACACGCTGAGCTACCGTGCCGGCCATATCATCTGAGCTACCGAAGCACGACTCACGCCCGGCCCTCACAGCTTTACTTCTGCCAGTATCTCGTCTCCTACCTTCCAAACTTTATCAGCGCACACTCCGCTGCAGAGTGAAAATTTCAAAAATGGTTCAAATGGCTCTGAGCACTATGGGACTCGACTGCTGAGGTCATTAGTCCCCTAGAACTTAGAACTAGTTAAACCTAACTAACCTAAGGACATCACAAACATCCATGCCCGAGGCAGGATTCGAACCTGCGACCGTAGCGGTCTTGCGGTTCCAGACTGCAGCGCCTTTAACGGCACGGCCACTTCGGCCGGCTGAAAATCTCATTCTGGAAACATCCCCCAGGCTGTGGCTAAGCCATGTCTCCGCAGTATCCTTTCTTTCAGGAGTGCTAGTTCTGCAAGTTTCGCAGGAGAGCTTCTGTAAAGTTTGGAAGGTAGGAGACGAGATACTGGCAGAAGTAAAGCTGTGAGGGCCGGGCGTGAGTCGTGCTTCGGTAGCTCAGATGGTAGAGCACTTGCCCGCGAAAGGCAAAGGTCCAGAGTTCGAATCTCGGTCGGGCACACAGTTTTAATCTGCCAGGAAGTTTCACAATTAGGTATCATGCGATATATTGTACATCGTATATATGAATATATAAAGGAGACTGACATTGTCACGTACCCTTGTAAATAATTGTTAACTCTAGTTGCATGAAAGGTGAGGGTGTGTCTTTATTATCATAATAGTAGAGGTTGGAACGACAGTGGAAATGAAACGGCAGGCGGAACTCAGGCCCTGGGTGGAAGGCGCACACAGGTGTGTTGGTCCTGCTTAAACACAGGAAGTAGCAAGACGGACGTTGGGACAGCTGAGCGCTGGGGCACAATAGAGTCGCCAGTATTGTAGCCGGAAGGGAAGGATTATACTTCGGAAACTACGAAAATCTTGGACGCAGCTGAGAGGAAAGAGGAAACCATGCAGGCTGGGTTATTTCCAAGGATTTTTACTCAGAAGCGTACCATTGTGCGAGTATAGGTTTTTCCTCGCAAACTTTCCTCGGTGGACGACAAAGGTTCGTATGAGCAGTTGCCAGGGGGCTCGTGGGCATGCGCAGAGCTGAATTCGCGTATGAGCAGTGCCTTCCTCCCGCTTCTGGCTACTTGAAGCGTGGCTGTTTGCCGTATGAGCAGTAGCAGCAAGTAGCCAGATGCTATTCCGAAAAATTTTTCCGGAGCGCCCAAGCTGCCAGTTACGCGCATGCGCAGTGCAAGCTGAGTTAGGGTGGGGGTCCTTTCCCACGTGACCCTTGTATACGTTTCGTGTCTTCGTAATATTGCTGGTCTCTTCGTTTACAGCTCCCACGTCAAATGAAATCAAAACAGATTTCTGTGGCTGGGAGCCATCAAGTGAATTAATATACATTCTCATAACCATGAAACACCAAAATAAGTTAAGTATTTTCAATTTTCTGATTTTATATTATTTCCACAATATTAGCAATCAACCATCAATGTCTTAATGAAGCTATTTCTATCTGTTTTATAGAGAAATTTGCTTCTATTTTTTTTCCACTGAGGCAGTTAGTTTATTTGAAACGAAGTGTTTCAGTCCGCACTATTGGCTAGTTTCAACTTCGTTCAATTTCAACCGCAAATTTTCATTTTCTGGGACGAATGACATTATACCATAGTAAAGAACCAAACATGAGAATACAGTACTGGACCTCCAAGAAAATTGGTATTACGAAAACCACGTGAAAAGCTGAATATCGGGTAGTTCAGAGTGCATCTGGACACAGAAATGTGCAATCAGAGCGGAATGAAGCATTTTAGTATGGTTTATGAAATTCCGATGCTGTTGGAGTAGTCTCTGATCTGTTCCTTTTATGACACTGTAAGATCTCCAAAAAAATGGTTCAAATGGCTCTGAGCACTATGGGACTTAACATCTCAGGTCATCAGTCCCATAGAACTTAGAACTACTTAAACCTAACTAACCTAAGAACATCACACACATCCATGCCCGAGGCAGGATTCGAACCTGCGACCGTAGCGGTCGCGCGGTTTCAGACTGAAGAGCCTAGAACCGCTCGGCCACCAGCGGCCAGCTGTAAGATCTCTTAATGCTATATACGTACGAACATACGTTAACACTTACTTGAAGTTTCCTAAGTAGGCAAATTTGGTTAGTAGTTTTGAAATAAATATTTTGTTTCAAATATAATGACAGCTGTAGCAGAATTTTACAAATCTGCCTTCTGTGAAAGTGGTTCAAATGGGTCTGAGCACTATGGGACTCAACTGCTGAGGTCATTAGTCCCCTAGAACTTAGAACTAGTTAAACCTACCTAACCTAAGGACATCACAAACATCCATGCCCGAGGCAGGATTCGAACCTGCGACCGTAGCGGTCTTGCGGTTCCAGACTGCAGCGCCTTTAACCGCACGGCCACTTCGGCCGGCCTGTGAAAGTGTTTTTCGATCACAAGGCACTTGCCTAGTACTTCCTCTAGGCCTGAAGTTATTTCTTAATTTGTGTTTACGTCTTAAATTTATAGAATGCCATTCTCTGCTAAATTGTAGACTGGCAGCATACCGTGTTTTATCGTATTAACTCCCCACATGGCTTCATATTTATTCCTAGAGTAGTAAATAAACTGTCAGTTGTACAGTTTCTTTGCCTCACAGACAACCTTGTTAATTTTTTACACATTTTGGAATAGCCATGAAATTTATTGTCCTTTATTCCGGTGTAAGCTACACAAGAAACTGTTTCATTATAATTTTTTTTGCGAGAAATTTGTATTCCATCCTACTAGCTTTTTGCAGTGTTGTGTAGATGTAAACCTGTTGGAAATGCTACATAACAATGCAGAGTACGAATTAAAAAAAAAATCTGTCAAAGTCACCCGATAGCAAAACGTTATGGTACTTCGAGCTGTGGAGTCTAATTTTGAAATGATATTTTGCCAAGAACTGCTTCCTTATTTGCATCCTTTATCTGGGTGGGATATGATAAAACAATTACTCTAAGTAGAACTCTGTATGTCCTCTCAACAACATGCCGCAGGGCTGCACATGGTCACGTGATGCCCCACCACGCACGAAATTCCACAAGAAATGCGACGAAAAGCGTATGAGCAGAGCAAGCACCAAGCACGGACTGCCTACGTCATCGTAGCTGCGCATGCGCAGTACAGCCTGTTGTCTGGCGCTGTCTGGTAACTGCTCAAACGAACCTCAAAAGACTAAAATATGGTTGGTCGGCGTTCGGAAGAATCTGAAGAGAGGGAGAATATTTCGTTGTTTCGGGAATATGATTCTTTTCGGAATTACGAGGGTGGGGAGCCGAGCCTTGCTGGGAGACCAGCGCTGGAGAGACGTGGTCTTCCGTTGTGAGCGCCCGTGTGTAACGGTCACTCGATATCCACTTTGTTGGTACAGACGGACTTGCTGTCTTTGCTCTCAGGAGAGTTTATAGTTGGAACAGTTAGGCACTGTACTGTTGCGAACCTATACGATTCTGGACTTCACCTCCGGGTTGGAAGTTGTCGTTGAGTACGTAGCGTTCCGTAATTGAGAGCACTTCCTGCCTATTCTTCCGTCGAGACGTTATCTGAACTCCGTCCTTGTGCCTGGGAGTTCGCGTTTCTCGTCTGTAGTACACAGAGAGGAGAAGAAACTATTAGAGTATATTAGTCAGAGGACCGCCTTCTGCCGTCCTAGTGTCTGAAAGAGTTTATTTGTGGCTGGAGTTCTCCCATCGTCGCAGATGAGTACGAGAACCATCACTTCGACGCATCGGACGCAGTGTATACGGTGATATCGCAAATTGCTTCGGCTTATTATGGCTATAAAACTAAACAGATGTGATCACGTTAGCCTATTTCCACTGTTCCACACCACCGTAGATCATCTGTGAAAGTAGTGCCTTCTGGTGTTTGGTACGTAGATGATGTCAGTCATTTCGCGTTATTGATATTACATCGCGCAGTCATAATAAGGGGAAAAGTTAGGCATTTGATTATTTAATTTACTTAGCAAATGTAAACTTTGTGATATAAAGTTTTTTTAATCTACAATAAATATATAAGCAGGGACAACGTTTATCATTTAGTAGTATTAGTTGCTTTAATCATTCATTTATGTATAGGTTGTCATTTATATGTTAAAGTCCATTAAGAGATCTTAAGATCTTCTTCAGTGGGTAGTCAGAAATTCCCAAATATTCATTTTAACGTATGTTATTTTCCGTCGCGCGCATTCATTTTACACCCGCCTGGAGTATCATCTTGGAGCATTATCGAAGGAACACTGTATAACAAAGAGACGTTATTCTGACTTCGCAAAATACGCCAATTTGTCGTAGTGTAAGAGACTTTTGTTGTTCAATTTTGGACGGAAAAAATGCATCACACCAATAATTCAGTAATTTACAGATGTTTTTGCATTTCAGAAACGTTTCGCATTCGCTTTCCTGTTCACTGGTCTAACAGAGTGACTTCAAGCTGATCATCTCGTACTGCCACTGTCCCTTTCATTTCCGCCATTAAACACTAAATTGCTTGCAATTCGCACTACTTTGTAGTGTGGACCAACCAGATTTTCATTTTGACGTAAGAGTTGCTCAAAAACTACATGTCACAAAATTACCCCAGATAAATGGTTACGTAGAAAGAATAACAAGAGATGATAAAATTATTGCATATCCTAAAGTTCACAGCATGGTATTCCAGTTTTTTTTTCTTGCATTGTAGTGAGGAACCTGATGTCAGCGCGCCAGCTAAATATGAAAATTAACTATCTTCCGCACGGCATCTGTTAGATGATGATGTAACAAACTGGAAAACGTTACTTGGAGATTATTAATAACAGTTGTGTACTGACCTCCGTTAGAAGTTTTCGGGAAGAGCTGAGAATGAAATAAAGTATCGTTGTGAGACGCAGTCTGATTAAAACGCGACGTATTCGTGAGCAATCAAAAAGGCACGCGCCGGCCGCATTTAATTTAGTTATTGCGGTCTCCAGTGGGCGCCGAGCACGCACGCCAGCGACCGTGTCGTAGCTGCTGCCCTCACTCTCATATAGTAATTAAATATCCAAGCTCTTCCCCAAATTTGAAATCGTGTAGTTTTCTCTGAATCCGCATGAAATATTCGAGATGGAAGAGCGGAACAGAATGGTGCGATACTCCGGATCTATCAACAGCTACTCATCTTTTAAATATTTTACCTACGATAAATAGTGACAGTGACTCTATGGCTGGGCATGAACTTCCCACATAATGGAGCTAATAGAGGAATAGGACTGTATCATGAGGAGCAACTTAAGTTTCAGTGACGAAATTTAATTGCACTATGTGATCCGGACAACTGGCTGAAAATGACTTACAAGTCCGTGGCGCCCTCCATCAGCAATACTGGAATTGAGTATGGTGTTGGTCCACCCTTAGCCTTGATGACAGCTTTCACTCTCGCAGTCATACGTTCAATCAGGTGCTGGAAGGTTTCTTGGGGAATGACAGACCATTCTTCACGGAGTACCCCACTGAGGAGAGATATCGATGTCGGTTGGTGTGGCATCGCACCAAGTCGGCATTCCAAAACTCCCGAAGGTGTTTTGTAGGAGTGAGGGAGGACACTGTGCAGGCCAGTCCATTACAGGGATGTTACTGTAGTGTAACCACTCTTCCACAGGCCGTGCATTATGAACAGGTGCTCGATCGTGTTGAAGGACGCAGTCGCCATCCCTGAATTGCTCTTCAACAGTGGGAAGTAAGAAGGTGCTGTGATAGTGCCACGCAAAACAACGAGGGGTGCAAACCCCCTCCATGAAAAACACGACCAAACCATAACAGTACCGCCTCCGAATTTTACTGTTAGGTCCGCAGCTCGTGGTCGTGCGGTAGCGTTCTTGCTTCCCACCCCCGGGTTCGATTCCCGGCGGGGTCAGGCATTTTCTCTGCCTCGTGATGACTGGGTGTTGTGTGATGTCCTTAGGTTCTAAGTTCTAGGGGACTGGTGACCATAGATGTTAAGTCCCATAGTGCTCAGAGCCATTTGAACCATTTTACTGTTGGCAGTACATACGCTGGCAGATGACGTTCAGCGGGCATTCGCTTTATCCACACCCTGCAATCGAATCGACACATTGTGTACCGTGATTCGTCACTCCACACAACTTTTTTTTAACTGTTCAATCGACCAGTGTTTACGCTCCTTATACCAAGCGAGGCGTCGTTTGGCATGTACCGGCGTGATGTGTTGCTTATGAGCAGCCGCTCGAGCACGAAATCCAAGTTTTCTCTCCTCCTGCCTAACTGTCATAATACTTGTCGTGGATCCTGATACAGTTTGGAATTTCTGTGTGATGGTCTGGATAGATGTCTGCCTATTACAAATTACGACCCTCTTCAACTGTCGGCGGTCTCTGCCAGTCAACAGACGAGGCCGGCCTGTACGGTTTTGTGCTGTAAGTGTCCCTTCACGTTTCCACTTCACTATCACCTAGGGATGTTTAGGAGTGTGGAAATCTAGCGCACAGACGTAAGACAAAAGTGACACCCAATCACCTGACCACATTCGAAATCCGTGAGTTCCGCCGAACGCCCAGTTCCTGCTCTCTCACGATGTCTAATGACTACTGAGGTCGCTGATATGGATAACCTGGCAGTAGGTGGCAGCAAAATGCAACTAATATGAAAAACGTATGCTTTTGGGGGGTCCGGATATTTTTGATCACATAGTGTATGTGCAATCTCTAGAATCAGTAACAAATTTTCTCAATCAACTGAAATGATAAACGTAATATTAAGACAGTGCTCTTCAAGAAACGGAAACGACAAATTTTTTACTCAGCACAAAATGGCCTAACTGCCGTACTCGTTCCATTCTGAGGAAATACATCTACCATAACAGGGCGACTCTTGAGCTGAGTTGAAAGCAAATAAGTCGGAAGGTCCAGATGGAACACAAATTCGGTTTTACAGAGTGCTGTAAGGCATTCGCCCCTTACGTAGATCGCATTAATCGGTAATCACTTGCCCAGCGCAAAGCCCCAAGCGATTCCTCTATATAAGAAGGGAAAAGGAACCCGCAAAATTACAGACGAATATCCTTAACATCGGTTTGCTGTAGAATTCTTGAACATATTTTCAGTTCGAATATTATGAAGTTCCTTGTGACGAACCCAGTATGATATCCTCGACAGCGAGTGTTCATCAGTGAAAACAGTATCGTCACAAGTGGCGCAGGGAAGTGTAATAGGACCGTACAGAAATGATCTGACGGACAGAGTGAGCAGCAGTGTGCGGCAGTTTGCGGATGCAGCTGCGGTGTACGGGAAGGTGTCGTTGTTTAATGACTGTAGGAGAATACAAGATGACTAAGACAACATTTCTAGTTGGTTTGATGAATGGCAGCTAGTTCTAAATGTAGAAAAATGTAAGTTAATGGGGTTGAGTCGAGAAAACTATCTCGTAATGTTCGAATACAGCATTGATAGTGTGCTGCTTCGCAGTCACGTCGTTTTAATTTCGGGGCGCAACGTTGCTAAGCGATATGAAACGGGACGAGCATTTAAGGAAGATAGTGGGCAAGGCGAATGGTTCACTGGGGTTTATTGGGAGAGTTTTAGTAAAGTCTAGGTCATCTGTAAAGGAGACAGCATATAAAACACTAGTGCAACATGTTCTTCAGTACTAATCGACTGTTTGTGATCCCAACTAGGTCGGATAAAAGAAAGAAGCAATTCAGAGGCGGGTGGCTAGATTTGTTAGCGGTAGGTTCGATAAACACGCAAGTATTACGGACATTCTTGGGAAACTCAAACGGGAATCTCTGGAGGGAAAGCAGCATTCTTTTCGAGGAACGCTATTGAGAAAATTTAGAGAACCGCCATCTGGATCACACAGGTGTCTCAAATAGCCTGTTTCAATAACTTCCGCGGAGAAAGGCAGAATCTCATTGCAGAGAATTCTGCTGAGATGCAGAATGCGTTGGAAAGTCAAGTCAGTTCATGACCGTGCTACTGCACAGTGACTGGTTCGAGTATGGTTGAAGGCTCTCACATCCCTAATGAGCACAAGTATCCTCATGCTCATGCTGTATACACGAGCCCCTCAGATAAATCTCTGTAGAGATAGTAGGTGCACTATTATCTCAGTCTACGTGGTGGATGCAATTGTACCTTATCTGACGGTAGGTCCCAGCGCTGATGCAGTGGCCCGTGAAAAGCTCAGCGCAGGCATAACTTTGGAAATGTAATGTCCTACGTATTTGACTCATATATAGTTACCTCGATCACATGTGATAATCTTGTCTGTGTCCCCAAATATGTGACCTACAAAAAACCCGTAAAAGGTCGGACGGAATAGCAGCCCTACGTCACATAGTTTCATTAATTACCGTAGGGCCGGCCGCGGTGGTCTAGCGGTTCTGGCGCTGCAGTCCGGAACCGCGGGACTGCTACGGTCGCAGGTTCGAATCCTGCCTCGGGCATGGGTGTGTGTGATGTCCTTAGGTTAGTTAGGTTTAAGTAGTTCTAAGTTCTAGGGGACTTATGACCTAAGATGTTGAGTCCCATAGTGCTCAAAGCCATTTGAACCAATTACCGTAGGGCTATCACGAACGTTTTTCGCATTCCATCCACTAACGGCACGTTCTGCTCATTTCAGTGTCACAGACATTTAACAAATTGTAGACGATCCTCAGGTGAGATAATCAATCAGTGACCGGATATGAAGTTTAAGTTTTTCTTATTGGCATAAAAAATTCACCTTGCAAAAAAAAAGAACTTAAGCTGGTAGCATCTGTTCAAAATAATGACCGGCATCTATAGTGCATGCACTACAACAGTGCGTATAATTTTTCCACATTCTTTCAAATATTCCTTTTGTCTGTTGTGCAGTGCCAAATATCGGTTGCATCAGATTCGTACTTGCCTCATCATGCTTTCTTCTTATCTATACGTGAGTTTAAAGCGTATATGCTTTCTTTATGACGTCTTCGTTTCCGTCCCGGAGTGCCTATGGGTGTCCTTTGTTTTGCTTGTACTTTTTCTTTCTTTTCTTTTTCATGGTATTTGAATTTAAAGTAGCAATGAAGGTAAATATGACTAACGACATTCTCAGAGCACATATTTCTAAAAATAGTGAGATGTTGAGGTGCAAGAAATGCAGTGTCCTCTGTCTTAATTAGAATACTGCTCTACCGAAACTACAGTTCGGCAGTTTGGCAGTATTGGTACAGTAGATAAATGAATTAGTAAATGGAAAGATTACCAGTGGCATTAGTAGTATAGGTACGGAAAGAAACATAAATGAATGCTTTTCCTTAACTTTCCTAACGTGCGGTTTGAAATGTTAAAATATGTCTATGACATATTCGTTTATCTTATCACTTTCAAATTTCCCGTTCAGTGGTGAAATGCACAACGAATACATCGTAAATGTCTTAGGGATTGTTGTAGTCCATCACATACAATTTTCATCCGACTACAACAACAGCCTCAGTGTGTTTACCATCAAGTTAGAGATTTGTAAGTGATCCGGTCTTATCGAAGCTTTGTCTACTAAGTCCTCTCTAAAACCACAAGAACCCTGTAACAGCAATTATGTACCACCCTGTAATACTTTGTACTCTGGTTTAGGTGTATTGAGAATACTGCGTAGAGAAACAATGTAGAACAAGTTTACTAAATATTCAAAGACACAAGTCTCCTTCGTGGAGTTTTAAGTTACATGGAAACGAAAGTCCGTTTGGTACTTTGAGTCCAAAAAAAGAAGGCAAAGACTGATTAAGTGAGTAACGACACAAGCTGTCGTGGTGTTAGCAATGGGAGGCCATGTGCAGTTACTTGGTGTATGGCCAAAGTCTGAATAAGTAAAGTCGCTCCTCTAAACTCAGTAGGGACGCGGAAGTTAAACACAGCATGGAGACTGACCGACGACGGTTCCTTAAGCCGTCGACATATAGGATGAGGTACACTATGTGATCAAAAGTATCCGGACACCTCCCAAAACACACGTTTTTCATATTTGGTCATTGTTCTGCCACTTACTTCCAGGTACTCCGTATTAGATACCTCAGTAGTCATTAGACATCGTGAGAGAGCAGAATGGGGTGCTCCGCGGAACTCACAGACTTCGAACGTGGTCAGGTGATTGATGTCACTTATGTCATACGTATGTATGCGCGATTTCCACATCCATAAACATCCCTAAGTCAACTGTTTCCGATGTGATAGTGAAGTGGAAACGTGAAGGGACACGTACAGCACAAAAGCGTGCAGGCCGACTTCGTCTGTTGACTGACAGAGACCACCGACAGTTGAAGAGGGTCGTAATGTGTAATAGGCAGACATCTATCCAGACCATCACACACAAATTCCAAACTGCAACAGCATCCACTGAAAGTACTATGACAGTTAGACAGAAAGTGAGGAAAACGTGGGTTTCATGCTCGAGCGGCTGCTCATAAGCCACATATCACGCCAGTATATGCCAAACGACACCTCGCACGATGTAAGGAGCGTAAACACTGGACGAATCAACGGTGGAAAAACGTTGTATGGAGTGACGAATCACGGTACACAAAGTGGCGATCCGATGGCAGGGTGTGGGTATGGAGAATGCCAGGTGAACTTCATCTTCCAGCGTGTGTAGTGCCAACGGTAAAATACGGAGGCGGTGAAGTTATGGTGTGGTCGTGTTTTTCATGGAGGGGGTTTGCACCCCTTGCTGTTTTGTGTGGCACTATCACAGCACCTTCTTGCTTCCCACTGCTGAAGAGCAATTCGGGGATGGCGATTGCACCTGTCAACACGATCTAGCACCTGTTCATAATACGCGGCCTGTGGCGGAGTGGTTACACGACAATAACATCCCTGTAATGGACTGACTTACACAGACTCTTGACCTGAATCCTATAGACACCTCTGGGAGTTTTGGAACGCCGACTTGGTACCAGGCCTCACCGACTGACATCGATACCTCTCCCCAATGCAGCAGTCCGTGAAGAACGGGCTGCCATTCCCCAAGAAACCTTCCAGCACCTGATTGAACGTATGCCTGAGAAAGTGAAAGCTGTCATCAAGACTAAGGGTGGCCCAACGCCATATTGAATTCCAGCATTACCGATGGAGGGCTCCATGAACTTGTAAGTCATTTTCAGCTAGGTGTCCGGATACTTTTGATCACATAGTGCAGCTAAGACACAGCGCCGCTGTCACACGGGATGATATGCTTGACATGGTTTTGTGCTCTCAGCGCGCTCCAGCGGCAGTTGTCGGTTTTATTTCATTCGCAAACAATACAGTTCGTTCACGTAAATGGACGCACATAAAATTTCTACCTTACCTCTATTAAAACGCACATTTGCTCCCTTGTCCGTATGCCAGTAATGTTGTTCTGTCTGTGATAGACATAAACAAAAACTTTAATACCGGTGAACATGTAATTTGACAAAAAGGAAACCTACATGTCCAGTCAGTAAGGAGATAAGCTTGTAAAACTTTGGCAGATCTAACAAACTCACTCCTGACAGAGACAGCACCTATATTTACATAACATCAAGAATTACAGAAATTATTTCCTTTCATTTCGTAAGAAAGTCGCAAAACCTTTTAGAAAACGTTAAGGTGAAAAAACAATAACTTTGATACAGGAGGACTCGAACCCTTTACTGACTTAAACTTTGTACCATAACGTAGTGTGTCTACTCATGACGCCAGGTTGTAGCTTCATGCTGAGAGCCTTTGTATTTTATGTTACAGTTTTCCGTAGTCTTAAGTCGACGAAATATTATTAAGTTGAGTTTAATTATAACATGTTTTTCATTAATTTGCAATGTGCCTTTGCCTTAAAACGTCTTACTCTCATAACACGCAGTTATAACGCGGTAATAACTAAAAACGAGAAATCTTTAACTACCAATGTAACGCTTTCTGTCGTTTTACTACAACAGATCGTACCAATAATGATTGGTTGTCGAGACATTCATTGTGCTGGTGCTTAGAAATAGCATATATTCACGGGGTGTAAAGTAGAAGATAACATCCACCGATTATGGGCTTTTAATGAACATGAAAAATACGATATGGTGTCTACCTTTATGCGGGCCTCAAGCATTCTCTGCTTGTGACGTAGGGAGCGTTCTTGCTCCCCACTGGTTCCACTTTACGTGACACGTCGCTGAAATACCGCAGTCATAACACTGGTAGAGCGTCACGTCAACTCGTCCCGTCCGCAGACTGCTTTAGAGAGAGTTCTGATTGATGGTCGGTGACTGGCCCAGATAACTCGAAGGAATGAATGGTTCAATAGGTAAGACCAAACAGCCATTAGGTGATTGTGCGTCGGCAGATATACTGTCGCTGTGCATGGATACGGAGAGAGCTTCTAGTGTACGGCATATGAGAAGTGAACACAGAGTGAAACGTATGTCACCACCTGCATGCAGAACAGTTAAACGCTGAACGGCACTTTCATTCGACAATACTCCTTGTACATTATCCCTCCGCAAACGTGTCTTTACAGTATGATGTGTATGAATCCATGTTTAATCTAAGTAAACCACTACCCGTTACTTCCCTGACGCTTCATTCTTCCGTAAAAACCTAATACAGTGTGCTCTTTTTACAACTATGTCCTCTCATTCGCATATAAATCTAAATCCCATACACACACAAATATTTCGAAAAGTTTCCTTTTCATCTTTGAAGTTCAGTTCTGTGCGACAAAAGCTGTGTAATTTGAGCAAGTTGGTATTTCTTTATGTTTTTCGTAATAGCGCAAAAATAGCTGCCTGGTAATATATTTATCCATATCTTCAATAGAGTACGTATTGTTCAGTCCGCAGCTGGTGGTCGTGCGGTAGCGTTCTCGCTTCCCGCGTCCGGGTTCCCGGGTTCGATTCCCGGCGGGGCCAGGGATTTTCTCTGCCTCGTGATGACTGGGTGTTGTGTGATGTCCTTAGGTTAGTTAGGTTTAAGTAGTTCTAAGTTCTAGGGGACTGATGACCATAGATGTTAAGTCCCATAGTGCTCAGAGCCATTTGAACCAGTACGTATTGTGAGCACTTTGGTTAAAATGGTTCAAATGGCTCTGAGCACTATGCGACTTAACTTCAGAGGTCATCAGTCGCCTAGAACTTAGAACTAATTAAACCTAACTAACCTAAGGACATCACACACATCCATGCCCGACGCAGGATTCGAACCTGCGACCGTAGCGGTCGCTCGGTTCCAGACTGCAGCGCCTAGAACCGCACGGCCACTCCAGCCGGCTGTGAGCACTTTGATCGTCCGCCTTTGGAGTAGAGACTAGAATTCGACTATGCTCGGTTTCGTGTGCGTCCTTCCGTAATTTACAGAGGAACCGTATTGCTCAACTTCAAAACTTTGGCAGCACGTCCCGTCGCCCTCTCCACGGAGACGACAAATACCTTTTCTCAACGTCAAACAGTTTTGATCACGTTAACCACAATCCGCTGCGCCTGCCAGAGAAGAGTTTTTCCGCGATCACCTTCAATGCTTGTACTGCGACGTAACAATGCGCACATCTTCAGCAGGAACGTGGTTGTACCCTATCGTGTGGCCTCTTTAGTTCCTGGCACCGCCGCATTACCTTTTCAATGATTCAAATGGCTCTGAGTACTTTGGGACTTAACATCTGAGGTCATCAGTCAAATGGTTCAAATGGCTCTGAGCACTATGGGACTTAACATCTGTGGTCATCAGTCCCCTAGAACTTAGAACTACTTAAACCTAACTAACCTAAGGACATCACACAGATCCATACCCGAGGCAGGATTCGAACCTGCGACCGTAGCAGTCGCGCGGTTCCGGACTGCGCGCCTAGAACCGCTAGACCACCGCGGCCGGCGCAGGATTCGAACCTGCGACCGTAGCAGTCGCTCGGTTCTGGACTGAAGCGCCTAGAACCGCTCGGCTACCGCGGCCGGCATTACTTCTTCACCGTGCCGGGTAATAGCATATACAGCGAGTTCATTTTAACTGAAGACATTGAAATATCTCAAAAACTACATATAGAACCAAAAAAGGTTATAATTCCAATTTGTTTGTCTCAGAGGAGGACATCCAACGATACCACACTCGACCCGCCACCCCACTCCGTGCGTGGTTGATGATGATGGGGGGGGGGGGGGGGGGGGGGAACTTTTTAATCTTCAATTGAAACACTTTTTTTTTTTAAGGTTACGATTCTACGGCTAGATGTACATAAATTCTGTCCCAAGCATCTTCATCGTTTCTCCACAGATGGCGCTGCAGTCTGAGGAATAGCAATGGGTACACAATCGTAATTTACGAGATTCTACTCTATGGCCCATGAATATCCAATGGCACTTGGAATCCCACCTACACGCCGCGAGGATAGGATAGACCAGTACTTCATAACTTCTAATTGGAAACCCCATTCGCAATGTTGTATTCCTCCGACATATCGAACAAGGGACTACTCAGCGTCTCACCGTAGTCGTGTAGCAAACTACGACGTATCATAACAAGCAGTACGCTGTGACCAGAACTCACGTATCGTGCAGGCGTAGAACAGATAGCTGCTCTAAACATTACTATGCTTGTGCAATGTTTATAGCCTGTACTACTACCCATCATTTGGAGAACAAACATGCAAGTGAACGTGAATGTTGCAACCACAGAAGAAAAAATTGAAATGATCCTGGTTTTCGGAGAATGTTAGAGAAATACTGATGCTACTTTTGCCTTGTATGACGAGCGTTTTCCAGGGAAAGCTCTCTCTCTCGTTCGTTCTTTTCCAAGGTTGTGAACGCCTTAATGTCTTATCACAGTGTACAGACCGACAAAAGGAAAATAAGCAATCTTGTTACGCGAGAATCTAATGAAGTAGCTGTATTAGTGGGAGTACACCACAGCCTACGGATAAGCGCCCGGCAGTTAAACCGCGATTCCGATATGTCCGTACATATTATTGTCACAATACTTCATCGCTATAAGTATGATCCATACCACGTGTCACTGTATCAAAAACTTCATGGCGCCGATTTAAATAAACAGGTAGTGTTTTGTGAATGGGCGTGTCAACAAATGCAAACGACCCCCACGTTCTTTGCCAAGGCATTTTTTTCCGACGAGTCTACATTCACAAACCATGGTAGCGTTGACCGGTAGGCATATCTTGTATTACTGGATTCTGGACCATTCCCACTGATTACGGCAACTTGACCATCAACGTCCTTGGTCGGATAACGTATGGTGTGGCATCGTGGGGAACGAACTCTTTGGTCCGTATTTTATCGACGGCACGTTGATTGAGCGTAAAAATAGAATGTTTTTGGAACAGGAGCTACCGGTACTACTGCAGGATGTTGTCCTGGACGTTCGACAGAGTGTATGATTTCAGCATGACGGTTGCCCAGCGCATTACACAATTGAAGCACAGGAGGTATTAGACCGTGTTTACACTGACTGGTCGGCAGAGGTGCTCCTATTAACTACGCCACTAGATTTGACGTCGCCGGGTTTCTTTCTGTGAACAGGCCGTGAAGACACGGTCGACGTCATCAGAAACGCTTGTGCTCAAATTCCCACAAATATGCTTCTGTCCTGTGTTCGGTCATTTGAAAAGCGGATCACTAAGTGTATTGAATTTGGTGGTACTACGTTTGAACACTTACTCTAACTGGAAAAGTAGAGTAGAGTTCCACTCGAGCCACGGCCTCAGTGACGCGTCGAGTAGTCCTCTGTTCCACATGTCGCAGGAATACAACGTTGCGAATGGGGTTTCCAATTAGAAGTCATGAAATACTGGCCTAACCATCTGTCGCTGGTCCCACGTGCTATTGGACATTCAAGGACCATTGAGTCGCATGACGTATATTACGATTGTGTACCTATTTCTGTTCCGCAGATTACAGCGTCATCTGTGGCGAAACGAAGGAAATGCTTCAGACAAAACGTATATAGATTTTTCCGTAGAATCGTAATCTGCATCGAAGCTTTCAAAGACGAATCCCACCAGTCACGCACGTGGTGGAGTGGTGGGTCGAGTGTGGTATCATTGAATGTCCTCCTTCGAGACAAACAAATTAAAATTATAACTTTTTTGATCAGACATGTAGTTTGCGAAATATTTCCGTGTCTTCAGTTAAAGTGTATGTAAGTGGTGTTCCGAAAGAACACACACCACATTTGTATAATAAAGGCTAGCTCGGCCAATTATCTCTTCAGTGAAGACGTACACCAGACTCGAACTCTTATGAGAATCGGTGAACTGCCGGGAGTAATAGGCATAATGGGCAAGGGGCACTACATTAGTGGTGTTTGGAGAAGTTGAGAATTTGGGTCTGACGGGAGGCGTGCTAGGGTAGTTCATGCACTTGTCATAACCACTGTGTCCGGATGGCGCAGTGGTCAGCGTATCTGCCTAGTAACCGAGAGAGCCTGATTCGTATCCCTGGCTGGCACAAATTTTTCTACTATCCCCATTGATTTACATCAATACCCACTCGCAGCCAAATCTGTAACTCCTTTGTTTCTTAATACCATACAGTTTACTTCTGACCAGTTAAAGACATTTATAATCTATTTACACCCAGACGAACCGTTACCAAGGGAACATGAAACTAACAGCTATGCGTTCTCGCAACATCAGTTACAAGCGAAATACAGGCACGATCTTTGATTTTTAATACGAAACTCATTTCCTTTCTGACGCCAGAATAGCAGATATCCGTGAGACATACTGAGTGATACAACACTGTTATACATCTAACAGGAAATCATTGAGTAAAAATATATTGAACATAGAAATTTTTGTGTTGTTGTTGCGGCCGTTAAGTGGTACGCCACTCGGAAGTTTACACTATTCCTCAAGGAAAGTTTCTCTGCCGGCTTAAGGGGCGATGTCATGCTTGTACCCTGGACCTCACATACATTTAAACGTGGTAATCACCAAATAAAATGCCAAATCGCTGGAAAGTTCTTCATCCGCCATTAAGATAAGAGAATTACCTTCTCTTACCTCCCACAGTCTTCTGCAATTGAACACATATTCATGAGAACATCTGATGCTCGCAAAGGAATCTTTGTTAGTGACATAATATTTAGAATTTGCAATAGAAAATTCATAATTTTAAATTAAAATCGAATTATTCCTTCCATTCGTTTTTCATATGCCGTCTCTTACACACTGGTAAAAATCGTACATTAAGTTAATATATAAAATAAATAGAAAACGTATTGTGAACGAAAAATAACACATTTTTGCTGGTGAAACTTTAAAGAATGTCCTCAAACTGAGAAATATATCACGACACTTTCGTACTCGCTTTATCACTGGTGAACTCGCTGCTGTCAATATAACTGGAGTAATCGCTTTACATGCAACAGTAAATCGCTGTCTCGAGCACTCCACAGTCGTTGGTACTTTCTTGCAGACTATATGCTTTACGCGACCACAGAGGAAGGAGATTGGGCGTCAATTCAGGTGGTCGTGCAGCGCACGGTTCATATGGAGAAGACTCCCCTTCCAACTCACTGGTTTGGAAATAATCGGATTTACGCGTCTCTTTGTACTTATGTATTATGGTCATTTTGGAATCACATCACTTGACAACGCCTCAAGGACATATTTTCTAACAACAAAGGTAAAGTATTTATTAAAAATGTGCTCTCTTTTCTCCATTCAACGTACCAGCAACGAAATATAGATAAGGGCCGAACACGTGCTTTTAGATTATGTCCCTGTACATATTCAAAATCCGCTGTGTTTGGTTGAACATCTGAGGCAACCAGTGTGCGTTTTTGACGAGCAGTGTGTTTCTCATATTTACTTTCCCGTGATTTGTGAACGTGGCCTTACCCGTAAACAATATTTTCTCCTCAGAATTATTGTCTGGTTGTAAAATTCACAGGCAGAACGCAAAACGACGTTGACAATTACTGTCGTATAACACATGTGGAGAAATGTGGAACTGGTGGCGTTTATGTGTATGTAAAATATTTAGAATGCTTCTTTGGCTGATACGAAAGTTTCTTTGTATTTGACGAGAAATGGGATGTGGATTTATTGCAGCAACGGGAATACTGCTACTTCTGCAGCTTCCTTGCTAACAATCTTCCTTTACATACGTTTTATTGGGGCAAAACTTCAGTCTTATATAAGTCCTTAACGAACGCGGCACAAATTGTAAACCATCTGCCTAAGAACGCTAAGAACCATTCTCTATACAGTTCCGCTGCTCTTTGTGCATTTTTGTGACATTCGATATGAATTAAGAGCATATTCATGAAATTTTCATTAGTACGAGTGGTATTTTCTGAAAGCAGGTTGGTTTATTTAGCATTCCAAAACACAGTATTATTCCCCACTCTTCTGGGCAAAAACGCGATTTTTTTCAACATAATCTCAGTTCAGTGCGACAGCCTTACGCCATATTACCGGGAGCACCTGAGTGCCCGCACGGTATCATTTTAATGGTCGATATCGGAGCCAGCGTCTTGTTACATCAATAACTCAATAACCTCCCCATCATCCACGTACTGGTTCCCGCGAAGTGCATCCTTCATTGGGTCTAATAGGTGAAAGTCGCAAGCTGCAACATGTGGGATTTATGGTGGATGAAGAAAAACGACAATGAAGTTTTGTGATTTTCTCGTGGTTCCACAAACTAGTGTGAGGCCTTGAATTGTCATGGAGAAGGAGAACTTGTTTGCATCTTTGTGGCGACGAACACGTAGAAGTCGTTTCTTAAATTTCCAAAGGGTAGAGCAATACACTACAGAATTGATCGTTGCACCATGAGGGGGGACATCAAACAGAATAGCCCCTTCAGAATCCCAGAGGTCCGTCGCCGAGACTTTACCGGCTGAGGGTGCAGCTTCGAACTTTTTCTCCGGAGGAGAGGTAGTGTGGCACCACTCCATGGATTGCCGCTTTGTTTCCAGTTCGAAGCGGTGTTTCATCGCCTGTGACGACATTCGACAAAAAATTGCCACGATCAGACTCGTAACGCACAACCAATTTCGCACAGATGGACCTTCGTTTCTTGTTATGGACTTCTTTTAGTCGGCGAGGCACGCAGCGGGTACATACCTTTCAGTACCCCATCTGGTGGACGAGTGTATCAGCACTACCAACAGAGATGTCTAGCTGTGCAGGGCGGAGTTTGATTGTGATACGTTGATCACCTCGAATGAGTGTGTCCGCACGTTCCAATACTGGAGGAGTCACAGCTGCGTGCGGCCGCCGGGCAAGCAGGAGATCGGAAGGTTTAGGCGACCTCGTTGCGATGATTACAGACGCTTCGCCAACGACTCTTCGTGCTTTTGTTCACTGCCAAGTCTGCGTACACATTCTGCAAGCGCCTATGAAAATCTATGCTCTGGTCTTCCGACAAAAGAAACTCAGTGAAACCTCTGTGCTTGGATTACACCTCCGTTACAGACTCCGTTTTGAAGACTACGTATAGCGCCGCCTCCTATCGGAAATTTATTGATCTATAGGGGCTAAATCGGGACTATTCCACGACGCCCCACAACAAATTCTGCAATTTTGAACCGAAACTGGCCGAGAAAAAGAGCCATGTGTTGCATTACTTATTGATCGCTCCTCGTAAACGGCATTGTATTTCTGAAAATGATTTATGCATTACTAACGGTTCGACTACGATCTACATAGACAGTAGTTTCACTGCAGTTCATTTAACTCCTCCGAAGAACAGCACAGAACTGACTACTTATCTCTTGCCTCGACGGCACAGGTTTCCTCGAAGACTAGAGTATATTGCATCGGCGGCGGAAGTTTTATTGGAGAGGCGTAAACTGCCTGAGGAATGGCCATTCAACGACGGCAACAAAAGCATCAAACCCCCTACATTCAATGAATTCTTGCTCCTGGATTCCTTCTTAGATTTATAACAGAGTTATCGCACTGAATTTGTCTCTTAGAGATCTGATCTTCTGCTGTCAAGGAATCTTATAGCTCTTTTTATTAAAAAAATATGGAGCCTATATCTCTTTTATTACTGAGGTCGCCAGAACGCCTTCCTGTATTTTTCATCAGCACATGGTCGCTGCTCTTCAAGGAGAAAACAGATCAGAGCTGGGTCAAAAGTAATTTGAAATGAACAATAATGTTCCTCAGCCTTTATGTATGTCACGACGCTAACTGACAATCACGAGTGTGTATAGCTCACCCTACGTCCTCTTTTTTACCATAAGAATTTGTGCACAGGAGGATGTAAATACTATCATGGGAGAAGAGAAAAAGTGGGAGCGGTGTAGTACGTAGACGATAGAATATTCCTGCTGACGGGCGACAAATACTCAACTCCAAAGAAAATATGATGCAGTATTACCTGTTTTTTGAATTAACGTCTAGACTGATTTCTAGATTATGTTAACAAACCCCAGAAGCTGCGAATGTGTTGTGAATCTGTAAGACTAGCAAATTCTGATGACGATCGTTACAGGCGGTGAAAGAACACTCACATCAATACCAAACTAACAACAGAGTAATTGCATACATTGCCGTTGAACACACCTCTTTGCAACAAACCTTATGTTCCACTCGGTGTTTAATATGCAGTGGAGGCTTTCTCTCATTATTCTCACATTGACTTTTTAACGCAAACTGCATCAAAGACGCAAAATATAATTTGCATCATATAGGATGTACAATGAAGCCCCAACTGGTATAGGCGTGCGTATTCAAATACGGAGATACGTGAACAAGCAGAATACGGCGCTGCGGTCGGCAACGCCTATATAAGACAACAAGTGTGTGGCGCAGTTTTTAGATCTGTTACTGCTGCTACAGTGGCAGGTTATTAAGATTTAAGTGAATTCGAACGTGGTGTTATATTCGGTGCACGAACGATGGGACACAACGTCTCCGAGGTAGCGGTTATGTGGGGATTCTCCCATACGACCTTTTCACAAGAGTACCGTGAATATCAGGAGACCGGTAAAACATCAAATCTCCGACATCGCTGCAGCTAAAAAGAAATCTTTCAAAAATGGGACCAACAACGACTGAAGAGAATCGTTGAACGTGACGCAAGTGCAACCTTTCCGCAAATTGCTGCAGATTTCAATGCTGGGCCAGCAACTAGTGCCAGCGTGCCCACCATTCAATGAAACATCATCGATATGGGCTTTCCGAGCCAAAGGCCCACTCGTGTACACTTGATGACTGCATGAGACAAAGCTTTACGCTTCGCCTGGGCCCATCAACACCGACATTGAAATCTGCAGCAATTTGCGGAAAGGTTGCACTTCTGTCATGTTGAACGATACTCTTCAGTCGTCGTTAGTCCTGTTCTTGCAGGATCTTTTTCTGGCCGCAGCGATACCGGAGATTTGATGTTTTACCAGATTCCTGATATTCACGGAACGCTTGTGAAATGGTCGTACGGGAAGATCCACACTTCAACGCTACCTCAGAGATGCTGTGACCCATCAGTCGTGCGCTGACTATAACACTACGTTCAAACTCACTTAAATCACGATAAACTGCCATTGTAGTAGCAGTAACTAATCTACCAACCGCGCCAGACAGTTGTCTTCTGTAAGCTTTGCCGACCGCAGCGCCTTATTCGGCTTGTTTGCATATCTCTGTATTTGAATACGCATGCCTATATCAGTTTCTTAGGCGCTTCAGTGTATGTCTATGGAGTGAGCATAGCCTACTGCGCATATTCACAACATTAACCCGTGCTAGTCACATGATTTTGGGACGTCGCTGTTTGTCTACAGTTTGCGATAATAGCTAAACTTGAATATTACGCGTATGTATTCTCCATGTTTTATATACGGTTCTGCACGTTTGAGTTCCATTAACAGCTATGGTGCAGTATTTTAGTTGCTACGGATGCAAAGAGAAGTATGTGAAAGGAGGACCATTTACTTTTATTAGGTATGTACAACAAAATGGAAATTTGTGGTAAGGACTATGGGACCAAACTTCTGAGGTCATCGGTCTCTAGGCGTACGCACTACTTAATCTAACGTAAACTAACTTACGCTAAGGACAACACACACACACACACCAATGGCCGAGGCACGACTCGAACCTCGGACGGGGGCAGCCGCGTGAACTGTGACAAGACGCCCTAGACTTCACGGCTACCCCGCGCGGCTATGTACAACAAAAACATAATTGTAAATGTCATACTGATATGAGGCATTTTGTATGTTGAAAAATATCGAGACACGGTATTTTGAAGTCTTGTATTGGAGAGATAATTTCAGCGATTTTATGGATATTTGTTTACGTGAAACAAGCGCTAGATAAATTTGCAAGTGTGTTTGCGTAAAGTGCCAGTCAGTGTATACGTATTGGTGCTATGTCCATCTGTACATAAAATTTTATGAATGACAGTCTGACTAATTTTCTCCAATTTACACAGATTCTAGAGCTCTTGGGTGTAGCTAAGTATTTCTGCCTGAGACAGTTCCCTGTACAGTGTCACTGCAACGTAACTAATTAGAACATATTCGACAATATCTATCAGTGCAACAGAAAACCTAAAAAATTTATTGGTTGTCACTTATTTTATTACTCCCAAATTCGAGTATTGATGTATTTTTCTTTTTTATTTTTCTATTTATTTTTGTGCATAGTGTATAGGCTTTCTTTTCTGATGAAACGGTGAACAAATGTCATAGATATTTTACTTGTCTGTAAGAAGTAGAATATGAAAATAATTATGAACAAGCAGGTGGTCCAAATCGCTTGACTTTATGTTCTGTAACAGTGTCATAGTTCAAAATGCGGCTTTTTTCATGACACTTTGGCGCCATCTACAGTGTTATTGTAACGTAATTAATTAGAACAGAGATTCGACGGTATGAATAAGTGCAATAGAAAACGTTAATAACATTATTGGTTGTCACTTCTCATACCGTTACCGAGGAAAAAAAAACTGAGATACGGACACTGTGCAAAGAAGAGCAGTACAATTGCTTTTCACGTCTTTAAGCCAACGAAGCTGCTGAAGGTGATCTATTTGTAGCAGCGAAGTAATAACATTCAAAGTACGTCAAGTGCTATACGGGCTAAAATGCGCCGTCCCAAAATCAAATGACGTGAGCTGGAGATGTTGTGAAGAGAATTCTCGATCTGAGCATTCGAATGCTCTCTATGTTTTGCATCTACGACGTACAAAATTCTACTATACAACAGCTTTCAAAAGTTCCACGAATGGGAAACTAAAGAGGATGCAAAACAACGTCGTTTGTCATTGACTGAACCTGAAAAGTTGTACACGTACTGCATTAATTCCAACTCGCTTGTAATTCATATGGAGAAAAAAACTGGTATTATGAGCATTCAAACTCAGGATTTGGTGTGCAAGGAAATGTCATTCCGTTCCAGAGGTTGCCCCTCAGTCTGCAAGATCCGGGCAGTCGCAGAGGGTGGGCTTACTGGTAGTTGGGAGCTCCAACGTCAGGCGCGTAATGGGGCCCCTTAGGGAAATGGCAGCAAGAGAGGGGAAGAAAACCAATGTGCACTCCGTGTGCATACCGGGGGGAGTCATTCCAGATGTGGAAAGGGTCCTTCCGGATGCCATGGAGGGTACAGGGTGCACCCATCTGCAGGTGGTCGCTCATGTCGGCACCAATGATGTGTGTCGCTATGGATCGGAGGAAATCCTCTCTGGCTTCCGGCGGCTATCTGATTTGGTGAAGACTGCCAGTCTCTCTAGCGGGATGAAAGCAGAGCTCACCATCTGCAGCATCGTTGACAGGACTGACTGCGGACCTTTGGTACAGAGCCGAGTGGAGGGTCTGAATCAGAGGCTGAGACGGTTCTGCGACCGTGTGGGCTGCAGATTCCTCGACTTGCGCCATAGGGTGGTGGGGTTTCGGGTTCCGCTCGATAGGTCAGGAGTCCACTACACGCAACAAGCGGCTACACGGGTAGCAGGGGTTGTGTGGCGTGGGCTGGGCGGTTTTTTAGGTTAGATGGCCTTGGGCAAGTACAGAAAGGGCAACAGCCTCAACGGGTGCGGGGCAAAGTCAGGACATGCGGGGACCAAGCAGCAATCGGTATTGTAATTGTCAACTGTCGA
This sequence comes from Schistocerca piceifrons, assembly GCF_021461385.2. Lineage (NCBI taxonomy): Eukaryota > Metazoa > Arthropoda > Insecta > Orthoptera > Acrididae > Schistocerca > Schistocerca piceifrons. Next base: position 584,199,792 of record NC_060149.1, read on the forward strand.
AGCTGCGTTGGTAAAGTACCAGAACTTCAAGCGCTGATAGAAAGCACCGAAGCTGAAATCGTTATAGGTAAAGAAAGCTGGCTTAAGCCAGAGATAAATTCTGCCGAAATTTTTACAAAGGTACAGACGGTGTTTAGAAAGGATAGATTGCATGCAACCGGTGGTGGAGTGTTCGTCGCTGTTAGTAGTAGATTATCCTGTAGTGAAGTAGAAGTGGATAGTTCCTGTGAATTATTATGGGTGGAGGTTACACTCAACAACCGAACTAGGTTAATAATTGGCTCCGTTTACCGACCTCCCGACTCAGCAGCGTTAGTGGCAGAACAACTGAGAGAAAATTTGGAATACATTTCACATAAATTTTCTCAGCATGTTATAGTCTTAGGTGGAGATTTCAATTTACCAGATATAGACTGGGACACTCAGATGTTTAGGACGGGTGGTAGGGACAGAGCATCGAGTGACATTATACTGAGGGCATTATCCGAAAATTACCTCGAGCAATTAAACAGAGAACCGACTCGTGGAGATAACATCTTGGACCTACTGATAACAAACAGACCCGAACTTTTCGACTCTGTATGTACAGAACAGGGAATCGGTGATCATAAGGCCGTTGCAGCACCCCTGAATATGGAAGTTAGTAGGAATATAAAAAAAAGGGAGGAAGGTTTATCTGTTTAGCAAGAGTAATAGAAGGCAGATTTCAGACTACCTAACAGATCAAAACGAAAATTTCTGTTCCGACACTGACAATGTTGAGTGTTTATGGAAAAAGTTCAAGGCAATCGTAGAATGCGTTTTAGACAGGTACGCGCCGAGTAAAACTGTGAGGGACGGGAAAAACCCACCGTGGTACAACAACAAAGTTAGGAAACTACTGCGAAAGCAAAGAGAGTTTCACTCCAAGTTTAAACGCAGCCAAAACCTCTCAGACAAACAGAAGCTAAACGATGTCAAAGTTAGCGTAAGGAGGGCTATGCGTGAAGCGTTCAGTGAATTCGACAGTAAAATTCTATGTACCGACTTGACAGAAAATCCTAGGAAGTTCTGGTCTTACGTTAAATCAGTAAGTGGCTCGAAACAGCATATCCAGACACTACGGGATGATGATGGCATTGAAACAGAGGGTGACACGCGTAAAGCTGAAATGCTAAACACCTTTTTCCAAAGCTGTTTCACAGAGGAAGACCGCACTGCAGTTCCTTCTCTAAATCCTCGCACAAACGAAAAAATGGCTGACATCGAAATAAGTGTCCAAGGAATAGAAAAGCAACTGGAATCACTCAATAGAGGAAAGTCCACTGGACCTGACAGGATACCAATTCGATTCTACACAGAGTACGCGAAAGAACTTGTCCCCCTTCTAACAGCCGTGTACCGCAAGTCTCTAGAGGAACGGAGGGTTCCAAATGATTGGAAAAGAGCACAGATAGTCCCAGTCTTCAAGAAGGGTCGTCGAGCAGATGCGCAAAACAATAGACCTATATCTCTGACGTCGATCTGTTGTAGAATTTTAGAACATGTTTTTTGCTCGAGTATCATGTCGTTTTTGGAAACCCAGAATCTACTATGTAGGAATCAACATGGATTCCGGAAACAGCGATCGTGTGAGACCCAACTCGCTTTATTTGTTCATGAGACCCAGAAAATATTAGATACAGGCTCCCAGGTAGATGCTATTTTTCTTGACTTCCGGAAGGCGTTCGATACAGTTCCGCACTGTCGCCTGATAAACAAAGTAATAGCCTACGGAATATCAGACCAGCTGTGTGGCTGGATTGAATAGTTTTTAGCAAACAGAACACAGCATGTTGTTATCAATGGAGAGACGTCTACAGACGTTAAAGTAACCTCTGGCGTGCCACAGGGGAGTGTTATGGGACCATTGCTTTTCACAATATATATAAATGACCAAGTAGATAGTGTCGGAAGTTCCATGCGCCTTTTCGCGGATGATGCTGTAGTATACAGAGAAGTTGCAGCATTAGAAAATTGTAGCGAAATGCAGGAAGATCTGCAGCGGATAGGCACTTGGTGCAGCGAGTGGCAACTGTCCCTTAACACAGACAAATGTAATGTATTGCGAATACATAGAAAGAAGGATCCTTTATTGTATGATTATATGATAGCGGAACAAACACTGGTAGCAGTTACTTCTGTAAAATATCTGGGAGTAAGCGTGCGGAACTATTTGAAGTGGAATGATCATATAAAATTAATTGTTGGTAAGGCGGGTACCAGGTTGAGATTCATTGGGAGAGTGCTTAGAAAATGTAGTCCATCAACAAAGGAGGTGGCTTACAAAACACTCGTTCGACCTATACTTGAGTATTGCTCATCAGTGTGGGATCCGTACCAGATCGGTCTTACGGAGGAGATAGAGAAGATCCAAAGAAGAGCGGCGCGTTTCGTCACAGGGTTATTTGGTAACCGTGATAGCGTTACGGAGATGTTTAATATACTCAAGTGGCAGACTCTGCAAGAGAGGCGCTCTGCATCGCGGTGTAGCTTGCTCGCCAGGTTTCGAGAGGGTGCGTTTTTGGATGAGGTATCGAATATATTGCTTCCCCCTACTTATACCTCCCGAGGAGATCACGAATGTAAAATTAGAGAGATTAGAGCGCGCACGGAGGCTTTCAGACAGTCGTTCTTCCCGCGAACCATACGCGACTGGAACAGGAAAGGGAGGTAATGACAGTGGCACGTGAAGTGCCCTCCGCCACACACCGTTAGGTGGCTTGCGGAGTATAAATGTAGATGTAGATGTAGATTGCTCAGAAGAACCACGTGTAGAGCGACCTGTTGCTTCCCACGAGCATCGGAGGCGTTAAGAGACATCTACAGGCATTTGCCGTAAGGGCTTCGAAGTAGTACGGCCAAACTCCGCCGTGCGGCGCGCGTTGCCGCTGAGCTCGACAGTCTCGTGTACTGCACGTGCACTATATCGACTGCTCGAAGTGGGTCGAGGGTCAGCGACTCCCAGAGGGGTGCTCGCCCTTGAACCGGCTACTTCCTGCGGCTGTCACGTATCGGAAACAATGAGAAACAACCCCGGAGAACATCGTCACTTACCTAGATTAAAATTTGCTTTTGCCTTTGATGGCAGGTGAAATACTGTCAACTTGCATCATCGCGTTTTGCGATAAAAAATACGTTTTTCCCACAATGTGGCGTTGGAACAGTGGCAGTGCCAAAAGCTTCCATTAAAGGTGTAATTAGAGTTGGTCTGTTAGTAATTACTTCCGCTAGTGTTTCTCCGTCGTTTTCACTAGTGGTTGCAAGGAGGTGAGTTGATTGTGGTAGACAAAAGATATATTATTATATACCAGACCTTAACGTTAGAATATTTAACTACTGTGTCTCACATCTCAGTTTTTGACGATTAGTAGCATACACCGTCCGGCCACAACGTTTCGCGGCTGACTTTATTCCTAGAAGTGGCCGACAGACATCTCAAGGTCATACTCGCTCCCTACAGTGCGCTTGTGCTAAGCGTTGTGATTCACCGGCCACATAGCTTTGTTGCCACACTTACTCTGTTGACAGCGCCGCTGAACGTTCTCTGTTTCCGTGCGATATCCTGTGTTCACATCTGGTTTCAGTCTTCCGTGCAACGGGGCATTGGCCAGTGTTTCGTCGTGAGCGAAGTGCAGTAACAAGAGCCTACGTGTAGTGCTACTCAGGTCGAAAGGGCGAAAAGACAATCGAAGACCATCTAAAATTGCCATATCGAACGTACTGAAGACTTTTTTTCTGCTCAACAGTGAAGAAGCCAGATATAAATTTTGTGCAGTTTCATAAAATGACAACAAAACCTCGCGGTAGTTCCGAATCGACTATATTCCATATTAACAGTGCAGCAACAATGTCAGAATCTCTAGATGTCAGCGCGTGTTTTATTTATCCAAGAAAGGGGTATAAATGAAACCGGAAATTACGGAATTTGACAATTTTGACAAAACAGTAGAGGGTAGAGCCGTACTGCGATACTACGACCGAGAAGAGTATCTGATGGCTAGAAAAAATACAGTGATCTCCGTGAAAAAATTAATTGTTCTGGCTCAGAAATCTCCATTCTTTGTCTCCTTCGCTCACTTAGTTTTTGATTAAGAAATTATAATAATGGACAAAAATTTGTAATGGAATACAGAGACATTGCAGCAGCCAGAACGAAGTTTTGTGTAAAATGCACTTTCTGCGTGTTGAGAACAACAGTGTTGTAGCATACATACATCGATAAATCTTGGGTTTCACAAAACCACAAGAAAAAAGATATTTTGCTCGACGTCAAGGGAAATAATGGCCTGAAAGAGCCTTCAGTAATTTTTGTATGGCGTATACCGGCAATTTGGATGAGGGGTGCAGTGACGAAGGGCCAGTAAGAGCCGCAAATAAAATATTTTCCGGAATATTCTCGAACGTATTAAGGAGAGCCGCCGGAACTAATATCCTAGCGGTGGCCTACAGTGCCCGGGCAGCGACTCGCAGGTAGTCTCTCGTAAATAAAATGCGTCCATACGTAGCACGATACAATAGTGACGTCAGATACTTCCAAAATTAATATCACTGTTTTCTTAACAACTTTCTCGTTGGAGGTTTCTACAAGGTCGAAGAGATCGCAAATTTAACAGCGATGAGATTTTTTTTTTACACTGGTGGAATAGTTTCACACCCCTTACGGTATTGTATTTGTTATCTCGTAATACTTTTGTTTTCACGATAATATATGTATCACGTGGATCTACGAACTTATGGAATGTTCATATATTATTTTAAGTCCAAATATGTGAGTCGTCCTGTTTTTCCACAGCTTGAAATAAAAAAAATCTTCAAAATTTCTTGTAACTTTAGCTTTTTTTCGTAGCAGCTGACGTGAATTTTCTTTTGGAAAGTCCTCCGTCATATTATAGACTAAAATAGAGATGTTTAATTTTTTTTTTGGAATTTTTACGAACATTTGAAATTATCACTAAGTACCACTGCTGCAGGGCGGTGAGATGGTCTTTATGTGCCCATTTTCGTAGCTGCCGCTAATAGCGTATAATCGCCGTAATCGCAGCAAGTACTGTGCCTGCTTGGACTGACAAATCTAAACAACAGATGTGTATTCTTCCAATTACATATGAGAAGGCAGTGCTAAGAAGGGGACGTGCGACGGTAGTCTGTCAATGTTGTTGTGTCAGAAATCGCAATGGAACAACATCTGTTAATAAAATGTTCACCGCTTTCTCTAGAATGTTTTCAAGAAGAGAAATCCACGTGCAAAATTTTTCCCGCACACCTATACTCCCGAAGGAAAATCGAAGCGTGGACTCTTGCCACGGCGTGATTGAAATGCAAAATGCAGACAATTATTTTCTAGAAACAATCTTCACCTGTAACGACAAATGATGTTACCAACACGAACCTACCATAAAACGACAAAATGCAAAAATTCACCAGAACAGTCACTGCTTTGACGTCATAACAGGCATTCAAGCCAGTCGGCCCATCCTCATCGTCGAATTCGTATTCTGAGGAATATTTTTCCTAATAGATCCAGAAAAGATACCGGAACGGGCCGATTTTGTGTGCTGATCTATGAGGTTCTCAGTTCCCATATCCATGCAGCACGCATGTTTCAGTAAATGCTCGTGCAAGTGTTGCACTTCCTTCACCCATGTATTATCATCTTTCAAAACGGTGTGCCTTCGTCACAACACAATACTGTTTTGTTTACGAAATTACACAGGTTGGTCAGAAATAGTCTGAAAAGCTTGTAACGGCGTTGCAGAGTAGGCTGCGCTGAAAAATAACTGCTCAGGAAAAAATTCGATAGGTTGCGCCGTTTACAAGTTAATTAGCATTAAAGTTAGCAGAACAGGCCGTTGTGCGCGCTAATTAAAGGGCCCGCCAGGGACAGTATCGCCAAACGTGTTCTTCGTTTGGTTTCTTAAAATCAAAGAAGAGAGCGATACAATTATTGGGTGTAGGACGGTAGCAAAGATCGAACCAGAACCAAAGCTGAGCAGTCACGCGGGCCATAATGTACGCTATGACAAATCTGACACTTAGGTCGGCCGCACATGTGTCGGCTGGCACTCGTCGTGACTGCGACTTTCCTTCAGTCATCTTTCGACTTCCAAGAGAGAGTTAGAAAACTTTTGTTGGTTATTTCTTTCAATAACCGCCTGTATAACGGTTCTAGTGATAAGGGGGATTCTTTGATGTTCAGCATGATATGTTGGCTCTCTCAACAAGGAAACACCACTTCTCGTGGTCTTTCTTCAGTAAGGGAAGAATATCGAAAGTCAAACCTGCCAATCCCTCGCAGGGATGCTCCAATCTTCTTCTGGGATGGTAAAAGATTTCGGGAGCGGTCCCTGTAACCTCGTCTAAGGGGATCAATGCCTTTCTTCTGTAACACCTCAACTGAAAATCGCTTATTTGGATGAGGTCTGGGATGAGGCTGACAAGGAAATTGTGTGTATTGGCCTTTCTCTTATCTCTTTCAGTGGAGGTGTTCAAAATCTTCGCCGCCTTTCCTGGAAAATATTTGGCAACGGCTTTGTCTACGTCACTTAGAAAGTTTGAACATTCTCTCGTCCTAGCTTGTCTTCCCGTACCTCTGCAATCAGGTAATGCAGCCACACTGTGCACATGAATTACCGAAGGTGGTCCCGGCATCACGGCCGGAGATGATTCAGGTGGTGTTACTGTAGCTGTGGGTTGGCGTGTGATCCGTAGGAAGGTGGTTGTTACTGTTCAATTGTAATAACTTCAAGTTCTGACGAAATATTTCTGAGAAGAGGTCACTTCCGTTAAAAATTTCCATTTCAGAAACAACAGGTGTTGATGAGGGATGACGGATTTTGGATAAATTACCAGTCGGGACGCCAGCTACTTTTACGACAGGAATAGCAAATTGCATTACACCCATCAGGTAATAAGGTTTCTTGTTTGTTGCACCACTGCCACTCGGGTTGCGCTTGAGATTCTTCATGAAAATACTCCGAATGTTCCTCCATTTCTTCTTGCATTCACCCACTGTAACAGAAAACTAAATACACAGTTTATGATTGATAAGGGAGTAATTGTTTATAAATCCATATTTTTTTCTCAGCCTGTTTTGAAGATAATCTTTCCGATTATCTGTATGCTTGATTTGAGATTTTAGCTAACGGGTGTACATGCGTTTCTCTGGAACTCGTACTTTTGTCAGGGAGAGATTACAGCTGGGCGAACGGTATGTGTAACCACGTAGATTATATGCAATGAGTTGAAACACGCGTACATAACGCGTCCTACTCGAGATCAGTGGAACAGGACTGCTGAACGCTTTCAGCTATATGAAACCTTCCAAACTGTGTAGGGGCAGTAGATCGGAAACATGTTCGGATAGAGAAAAATTCCTGATACTGGTTCAATTAATTTTAATTAGAAAACATACCATTCTGCAATACTTCTAGGATATTGTGAAGCTGATGATATTTTAACGATGATTGAAACTGGGTATGCTGGTAGAAACGATGTCTAACATTCTGCGTGGTGTCTGTTTGTTCTATATCGCGTCTCCCTACCACTTTCGTGCAACCACGCTCTGAGCGTGTTTTTTAGGAATTGACTAGTTTGAATTTCTCTGATTGGTCCCGGCGGAGGTTCGAGTCCTCCCTTGGGCATGGGTGTGTGTATTTGTCCTTAGGATAATTTAGGTTAAGTAGTGTGTAAGCTTAGGGACTGATGACCTTAGCAGTTAAGTCCCTTAAGATTTCACACACATTTGAACATTTGAATTTCTCTGCCTCGTGATGACTGGGTGTTGTGTGATGTCCTTAGGTTAGTTAGGTTTGGCTCTGAGCACTATGGGACTCAACTGCTGAGGTCATTAGTCCCCTAGAACTTAGAACTAGTTAAACCTAACTAACCTAAGGACATCACAAACATCCATGCCCGAGGCAGGATTAGAACCTGCGACCGTAGCAGTCTTGCGGTTCCAGACTGCAGCGCCTTTAACCGCACGGCCACTTCGGACGGCTTAGTTAGGTTTGAGTAGTTCTAAGTTCTAGGGGACTGATGACCATAGATGTTAAGTCCCATAGCGCTCAGAGCCATTTGAACCATATGAACTAGTTTGAACCTGGGACCTGTTGCTGATAAGAAGACGCCAGACCAGACATGGCATGTACAGTTCAGAAGAGTTCAGTGAGACTAGCGATGATATAACCAAATACTTAATGATTTCAGCGTCAGCTCCACTGCACTCCCTGTAAAAGAATCTTAATACTAACTAAATTTAGTGGAACGGGTTCAAGGCTTTCCTATTTTTAGTTTGCTGGCAAAATAACGTCGAAAAAGCAGTTAAGTTTACCATTGGAAATTTTATTCTACTCACAAAACATTGCACTATTGATAAAAGGAAATGTTTTAATACAGGATGGTAAAAACCAACTGCATTCAACAAAAATGTGAACGAATATTCCCTGAATCGGTTTCCAAGTTCTACAATGGATCGAAGGATGACCTATGCCTTATCACATCTATAATCTAGGTTTAAATTAAGTTTCACAAAAGAGAAAACTATCAAAATGGTCTACAGTGACCCTCAATTATCTTTAATTGCTTATCTAACTTGTCGTAAACTACAGTGGCTGATGTAGCTTCTCAATAACTATATAACAAAAAAATTATCGCGTTTCAGATTTTTACTTCAAGTGGCAAATGTGAACACCATGAGCTTTAATTGACGATCGACACTAGTATTACGCAAAAAGGGGGTGTAACAGATGAGACTTCTGCAGTTCTGAGTGAAGCTTTATGCGCTGTTATGCGGCATCGCGTGCGTTCATTACCCTGTCGGTGTTCGTCAGGGGGCGGCGGACAGCACAGCTCTGCTCACCTCGCCGTCTCGGAAACAACTCTCTCCTAACTACAATTTACCGAAGTTCGTTTAAAAAAACTATCTGGCTGTGTTTTCATCTGACCAATCAGGGCCTCAATGTTAACCTCAAGCTCCGTCTACAAAAATTCTGTCCATCCAATGATAAACGTTATACTTTTCGTGGTGGGGCAATGTTTTTAAAGTTTGCAACGTAACAGAGACGCGAAAAAGTCTCATGTTAAAACTTGCAGCTGGTGTGGTCCTTTTAGCGTTATCGTAAGATCTATACTGTTCTTCTGGAAGGCTCTATCTTTTAACATGGGCTGGGGGTGGTCCTGACGTAACAGGGACACGAAAAAGTCTCACGCTAAAACTTGCGGTTGGGGTTGCCCTTTTTGTGTTATCGTAAGATCTATACTGTTCTTCTGGAAGGCTCTAGCTTTGAACATGGGCTGGGGGGTGGTCCTAGCGGTTAGCTCGCGACGTGGGTGTCCGTCCCTTATCGTAGGGTCTTTCAGCTTAACACGGTTCTGCTCTCGGCTTCTGTTCTCGTTTCTCCCCTCGGAACTGCGTCTGTCTCACGGTGGGAAGGTATGACATGCATTTAGGCATTCTTGTGTTAGTCTGTGGTATTCCATTTGCTCACTCGTTACTCGTATTACTTTGGTTAATTTAATGTCACGATTTATTCGGAGCTATGTGACATACTACTGGATTTGCTTATCATGTCAGGGTTTTCATGGAAGGTGTTGAATTTGCCTGACACCTTACAGATGGTGGAAGTATTTTCAGAGACTGCAATTAAAAGCTTTTTATGCAAGTCACTATTCAATAATCACCGCCGTCTAAAGCTTCCTTAGAACTTACTCAAAATGGACTCTTGGCAATATAAGATGAATTTTCAGTTACCCCTTAAGTCAGGGTGGAAAGTCAATTGAAAGCATTTTTGGTGTGATGACTGAAAAGTTCCAAGTACTCAGTACCGTGATACGTCGCCGGGAAGAGAATACGACCAATAATATTATAAAATGTGTTTGCGTACTTCGTGCATTCGAAATACAAAAAACTTATATGCAAATACAAAGTAAATTACCTTCATGACGTGCGATCCGCTCGTGACGCTCGAGTTTTCCCGTGCTCTGTAGGCAGGAAGAGACGAGCGTCGCTAGCAACGACCTCGAGACTATTACGTGACGATTGCAGGGCGACCCGTTGGCGGCCACCCATTCACTTCCGTGGGCAGCCGAACGGGGATAGAACGGCGTGGAGCACGAGTCGCGTCCACGACGAGTGCGAATCGACCCGTTTGCGGACGGCTTTAGGCTGCGTTGACACTGCGCGCCGCGCCGAGCCGAGCTGGGATGTCAGCCACGGAAGCGGCCGCACGTTGGCGAGTTAAGCCGCCGTCCTGGCCCCTGGGTGTTCGCGCTGCTCGGCGGCCGGCAGGACGGAAACGGACTTCCCGATCTTCGCTTGTAAAAGCTCTCGGTGGTGTATAAGAGTATGCCACATCGTTTTATAAATTTATATGTTCTTTAAAAGCTTTACTTTCCTAGTGAAAAAAGAAAAAAAACTCATTTTTCGTTTCACCTCATTTTTTAGTTCCGTAACGTTTCTCGATCCATTGTGAAATAGATGGTAAAAAATCTGATTTCTCTACACGTAGTAGTGTAACACGTTAGCGTCTTAATAAAACCTTTACTTTTTCATAATACGTAGCAGTCATTCTAAAATGACGTTATTTGTCAACCACGTGCACTTGCATTACAAATCCTGTAGCGAAAAAGGTTGACAGCGGGCAGCTTACTGTTCGATACGTTTTCCACCATACATTACTGGGAGCAAAATATAGCTAGAAATATTTAAAAATGCTTGAAATGGTAGTGACACTGATATCTGTCTCCGTACACGAGTAAAAGCAAGTTATTGAGCGATGTTTCTGCCACGATCGCAAGCCTACGGATTTCGCCCGGGTTTAACTTAGTTTAATGCAGTGTCATACGCTGCAGGATAGAGAAAACGAATTACTACTGTTCAGTGCAGGCCTCGTGTCTGTCCATCACGTTACTTTAAAGGCTCATGTCAAGAAAATCCAAATATATATGAATTTTTCGCTCGGTGACATCCAATTACATATTGGACAGTCATCTGCTATGGTTTTACACTGGGCCACAATTTCAATTATTTATTTCTTTTATTTACATTTTATGGCCTTCATTCGACCACTCTAGCCAACTTCATACAAAGAATTTTTCAGTTTCCTATCAGCCCAGTACTTCATTCTCTCGGATCTCATCCCTCTTTCTTCATCGGAAATCACCCTTCCTATTGTCTGGTTGTTGATTCTCATTTGCAGTCTGGTTTGTTTTTCTGTGAGTTTCCTGATTTTGTCAGTTTTGTTTCTTAGGTCTTCCAGTGTAATCTGTAGCTTATGCATATCTTCTTTGATTTCTGTAATCCACTTAATGTTGTACTTACTATTCCAAAATTTTTCTATTATTCTCCTGATGATTCTGTTCTCTGGTGTTCTGATTAGATGTCCGAAAAATGAAATGCGTTTCTTCCTGATTGCACTCATTACCGAACCTATTTCCTTGTAGACTGTTTCATTTGTAGCTACTCTCCAGTGTCCATCTTTGTGGTACGATTTGTTGATGCACGTTCTGATGATTCTTCTCTCTGTTTTGAGTATTTTGTCTATTTTTGCAGTGTTAGTTGTTTTGAAGATGGTTTCACTTGCGTATGTTATTTCTGGTTGAGTGGCTGTTTTGTAGTGTTTTAATTTTGTTGCTATTGACAGGCTCTTTTTGTTGTAGGTGTTCTTGTTGATATATTGTGCTCTAGTCAATTTGTTTATTCTGTTATGCCATGTTGGCTTTTCATTGAGGTTATATGTTATGATTTCTACCAGATAATACTTTCGGACAAGAGAGCAAGGTCATCAGCAAATCCTAGACAATTTAAACTTATGTTGTCTTTGGGTCTTCCAATTTGGATGTTCTTTGGACTAGTCTTGTACCATTCCCTCATTATGTATTCTAAAGCACAGTTGAACTGCAGGGGTGCCAAGCAATCTCCTTGTCTTAAACCTGTTTTTATGATGAATGGCTCCGAGAGTTCCCCCCTGAACTTGACTTTTGATACATCGTTGGTTAAGGTGAGTTCTATCAAACTGATTAATTTTGTTTGAAGCCCTAAATTTCTTAAGACTTTTAGCATTAAGGGTCTACGGATACAGTCATATGCTTTATGCTTTTTTAAAGTCCAAGAAGGTTATTACAAGAGGTTTATTTCGTTTCTTGTAATATGCTATGGCTGATTTTAAAGTGATGATCTGTTCTGCACAGCTTCTCCAAGGTCTGAAGCCTCCTTGGTATTCACCTAATTCTTCCTCTAGTTGTTCTTTGATCCTCTTGTATAGGATTCTGGAGAAAATCTTGTATGTGCAGTCTAAGAGAGAGATACCTCTGTAATTATCTGGGTTGCTTTTATCTCCTTTTTTGTGGAGTGGGTGCATTATGGTTGTAGTCCAATGTTCGGGGAACTTTTCTGTTATCCAGATTTTTGTTAGGGCTATGTGTAAGGGTGTTCGATCTGTATCACTGGCATATTTCCACATTTTTGCAAAAACTTGGTCTCCTCCGCATGCTTTATAATTTTTCATTTCTCTGAGTGCCGTTTCCACCTCGATTGTTGGAGGATTTGTGAGATCAGGTGGAGTCTTGATGGGTGTGTCTGTATTAATTGCTAAAAGTTCCTGGGCTTCTTCACAATTCAAAAGTTTACTATATGATTTCGGCATTTTCCTTGTCATTATGTGCCATATTTCCATCTTCCCTTTTCAAAATTAACGTGGGAGGCGGAAATTTTTGTAATTGTCTTCCAAACATTTTGTAAAAGTCTCTGGAATTGGTTTTGTGGTAATTTTCTTCTATTGAGTCGATTAGATCTTTCTGTGATTGTCTCCTTGTTTGGCTGGTAATTTGTGTAAACTTTTTACTGATATTTTTAAGGTTGGTTGCATTTTCTTCTGTTTTGTGTGTTTGAAATTTTAACCATTCGTGATGGCTTTCTTCATGGATTTTGTCACATTCTGAGTTTCACCAGACATTCTTTTACGTGGGTTCAATGGGGCTAAATTTTCTGCTTGTTGCCTGAGAATTTGAACCATTTCTTCTAAATTATCTGTCAGTTTTATGATTTTTTGTGACTTCTCTATATTTATCATGTCTAATTAATTGGCGGGGATCGAAGTTCCTCTTTCGTTTATTGCACTTTGGTTTCTTTCTTAGTGGTGTGAACTTAATTTTGATTTTGACAATGTAATGATCTGAACCTGTATCTACCCCTCTTAATACTTTAACATTTCCATTATAAAAGGCAAACAATTATATATTGTCGACGTCCCAAAATTAGTAGGACGTGCATTCCGTATTTTGAAGTAGAAGAGAAGAATAAATTATTTTAAGATAAGACTTTGCTGTGGATGGACTGTAATAAAAGCTTGCAACATTATGCTGAACTCCTTTCCAGTTGAAGATGGAAAACGGTTGATACCGAAAAATAAAATTACATTTGCTGATGTTTCTGAGGGCGCTAGAGCCTGATTGGCTAATTTCAATACCAATTAATTCGAAATCGCCTCAACGTATCGAATTTTTGTCTTAACAATGATTTCTCAGTACAACATAACCTGCAACACACTTAGAAGCTCTTCAGACCGTTTCTGACTGCACTGGACACAGAGATGCCGAAAGTTATGGGATAGCGACATGCACGTACACAGATGGCGGTAGCATCGCGTAAGAGAGGTATAAAAGGGCAGTGCATTGGCGGGGCTATCGTTTGTACGCAGATTATTGATGCGAAAAGGTTTCCGACGTGATTATGGCTGCACAACGGGAATTAACAGACTTTGAACGCGGAGTGATGGAGTTAGACGCATGGGGTGTTCCATTTCGGAAATCGATACGAATTTCAATATTCTGTGATCCACAGTGTCAAGAATGTTCCGAGAATATCAAAATTCACCTCTTGTTGTAACCGGGGGAAAAAGCCAAGTCTAAATGAAGTCTTTCTCAGGTAGCATGACAGAAATGGTACGTAAACAGTAGGTGAGTTAAAATGTAAAGCTGGACGCGGGGCGTGGCAGAGGGGTCGCAAGTAAACTGGACGCAGCTGGACAGCCGAGGCGGAAGGCCAAACTGTTGGGCAGCTGCGCGTGATAAGAAAGCAGACAGCCGCAAGTTATAAAGAGACAAAAGCAGCCCTGCGTAGGGGAACCGTGATAAGCAGTCAATTAAAAGTATCAACAGAGGGCACTCCTGGTTAGAGAGAGAAGTCTGGGAGCGGAGAGAAAGAAAGAGGGCCCTCGGTGGGGACAGCACCACGTCAGGAGGAGCCACCGGAGAGCTCAGGACACAGCACATGACCGTATAGAGAGAGGCACCTCTATCCCTCCACCCAACTTCTGAAACAAAAGAATGAAATTAATACATAAACAGATCCAAATAAGGACAAGTTGCCTTCGACATTACGTCATGCCAAGCGCTAGTGGGGTCGAAGGGGGAAAGCTAACAAAACTCGGGAGCACGCAGTTCTGGCTCTCTCGATGTTAGGCTCCCAGTAGCGACAGTAGTCAGTGTGCATAGCTGCAGCCGGCTTGGGGTGTGCAACGGGCTGTAGGCAGGCAGCTGGAGATAGTCACTGATGGGCGTTAGGCAGTAGCCGCGGGACTCTGTCTTTGGTAGTGTGGGCAGTCGGAACGGTGGTAGTTAGTCACCGTCTCTGTGAAAGACTTGGCCATTCCGTGGGTACATTCACCAACGCCCGTTAGGGTGACCTGTACTCTCATTGAGTAAACTAGAACTTGTGTAACGCTCAGAACAGTTTATTTCAACCCACCTCCTAGTCTTGTACCTTCACACCAGGGATTTTAACATCTTAGCCAGATCAAAGAGTCTCCCTCCCACTAAGGTCAACCGGCTAAATCCCTTTCACGAACCGTGTCGCTCAATCCCCGGCAAAACCCAAGCTAAGGGACTCGACAATCTCACCACGGACAACGCAGTGACCTCCACTTACCGACTGCGAGCAGCTGTCTTTGAATAGAATTGTCAGTGCTAACAGACAAGCAACACTGCGTGAAATAATGGCAAAAATCAGTGTGGGACGTGCGACTAACATATTCGATACGACAGTGTGGCGAAATTTAGCGTTAATGGGCTATGGCATCAGACGACCGATGCGAGTGCCCTTGCTAGGAGCACGACAGCGCTTGCAGCACCTCTCTTATGCTCGTGACCACATCGGTTGGACCCGAGACAACAGCATAACTGTGGCCTGGTCAGATGAGTCCCGATTTCAGTTGGTAAGACGGTAGGGCTCGAGTGTGGCACAGACCCCACGAAGCCATGGATCCAAGTTGTCAAAAAGGCACTGTGCAACCTTGCGGTGGCTTCACAATGGTATGGGCTGTGTTTATATGGAATGGACTGGGTGCTCTGGTCCAACGGAATCAATCGCTGACTGGAAATGGTTTTGTTCGGCTATTTGGAGACTATTTGCAGCCATTTATTTTCCCAAACAACTATGGAATTTTTATGGACAATTCGCCATTTCATCGGTCCTCAATTATTCGCGATTGGTTTGGAGAACACTATGCACAATTGAAGTGAAAGATTTTGCCAGCCACATCCCCCCACGTGAATCCCATCGAACATTTATTGGACGTAATCGAGAGGTCAGTTTGTGCACAAAATCCTGCATCAGCAACACTTTCGCAATAATGGACAGTTATAGAGGTAGCATGGTGCAATATTTCTGCAGGGGGCTTCCAATAACTTGTTCAGTCTTTACCACTTCGAGATCCTGCACTACGCCGGGAAAAATTATGTCCGACAGGGTATTAGAGGTACCCGATGATTTCTGTAACTTCTGTGTATATTCTTTACACTTCTGTGTTGTTGGTGATCCAATAACTGGTTGTTTGTTACACTATGGATCTTAGGTAATTTTTCTTGATACGTATGCTCCACCAGTCACCCCTCCACCGATTTCCGCCCGTTTTTTTTTCTTATATTATAGTATCCGCCTACCTGAAGGTTTTTATTATGAGATAATATACAACTCACGTGAAGATTTCACTAGTACTGTCACTTATTTCCCTGCCTATTTTGTTTAATTAAAGCACTTTGCTAGCACATTTTCCGATTTTTGTCGTTTCCGTGTACATTCTGAGAGACTTTCGCTGTGATGCCAATCTCTCAAGAACAGTTTCAATTCATTTTATTTCTGAAGCCACTCTTTGTACTGTTCTTGTTGTATGTGGTTATAGTCCGTTTGAGAAGCTCAGAAATAAAGTAGTTCAAGTGTCTTGTTCTTTCTTTTGAAATAAACGTCTTGGAATCTCAGAGCGATGTAAAAATATTGTTTCTAATTCCGTAACAGTAAAATATTAGAGTCAGTGATAAATTACCCGCTGAAATGAAGAGAGGTCATCCACATTACTCTAAATACGAAACTTTCTTCCTTGCAAATAGGAAAGAGAACGTGTTAATATGACAATCGTAAACTTCAGTAGCATCTGCGGTAAGTTCCCAAAATTAGAATGGCTTACTGACGTTAATAATATTATATTGTACAGGTCGTTCCACAATTTATATTACACACTTCCACAGGTTGTAGAGGGAACTTAGTAGGTCAAGTTTTACGTAGGAATCTATGTCCAGAAGCGTCATTCAGCGACGCTACAGAGCGTCAAAGTTACAACCGCCGGCGCCTGTAGATGTATGTATACACAGTGTGATTTCATGATGGTTTTACAAACCTTCTAGGATGGAGAATGAAAAATTATCAGTCTGAGGCAAGAGTCCCTGTACCGGAAACGAACGAATCGAAAGTTATAAGCGAAAACCGTTCTGATACCTCTGACAGTGGAATACTTATATTGGTACTGTTGTTGCTAAGATTGTAGAGTAGGCAACTTTCAGAGCTGGTAGGATGGATCAAAACAAGGAAAAAATTTCCAATAAACATGGGCTCTAAAATGCATTCCTGCAGAGCTATAAGCACTTGCTCATCTTCTCTATTGTGAAACACATCTCCCAACCTCCAATTGATACGCTGATACACTGATTCACCCTGTAAGTACACACATTTGCAGGCGCCTGGTTGTATGACGTTTCCAGACAGGGGTTTATACGTAAAACTTGTTCTGCTAAGTCCCCTCTATAATCTTTAGAAGTTTGTTACATGAATTGTGAAAAAGTCTGTATAATAGCACGTAATACATGAACAGAAAGATGGCAAACACTGGAAGTGAATAAAACGAACTTTTAATTCAGACTGGAATCTATATCGAAGACTAGGGTAGAGGCCAGTTGTGGAGCTGTATTTCTTGTGGTTAAGAACTCGACAGTTGAAGTTATAACAGAATGCGGATGTAAAATAATCACAATAAAGGTTAGCATCAAACATGATAATAGGATTTAGCAAATATAGTCGCTATTGAGTCGTCGTAGGGTGGGGGTGGACAAGTTGTTTTTACTATACGGATTCGTAAAATGCGACCCGCCCGGATGTCCGACCGCGTTAACGCTCTGCTGTTGGAATTCGGGGAGGCGAGCCTGCCCAGAAACAGACGCCTCGTGGATTATCGACGAGGGTTGGTGAGCAGGCCATCATGGATGTATGTTGGCAGTTCCTCACGTCCAACTAGGTATATACCGGGTTAGTACACACATCCTACTTCAGATACACACCACGCAAATATTTAGCAAACGGCCTCATACATTAACATCCGATACTCTAGATGCAGACAGATTGGGTAGACAGATCCCGTCCCGAGAGGGGTGGCATTAGGAGGACCATCCGGCCACAATCTGTCACTAACACTGCCAAAATCCATATAACAATACCGACCCCGCAGAGAAAAGCAAAAGGCAAACAAGAAGAAGCTCTGTGAAATACCATCTCTCTGCTCAAAGTAGTTTTAAAAGCATATCTTGCTTATAAGCATCCATCTTATCAGTCGCTATTTAATACGAAGGCATGCTGAAAAGGAATGCCTCAAAAATTTTTATGTGAATAAGCTTTTTAAACAAAACAAGAGTTATAAACATTCTACACCTTTGTTCTTTATGTCTGCGCGTTTATTTCTCAACAAAGTCTCCCCTTGCGACTAACACATTTCTCCCAACGAGAGACCAATTTGTCGATACCGTCATTGAACGAAGTCTGACTTTTTTGACAAAGCCACAACCTCATTTCCGTTTGCACCGCATCGTCACTATCAAAGTGAAGTTGTCGAAGAGGTTCTTTAAGTTCTGGGAACGGATGAAAACATGGTGGTGCAAGTCGGGGCTGTATGGAGAACGATCGACGGCAGTGAACTCGAGACGTACGATTGTTGCAGTTGTCGCAGCAGCCGTGTGTGTAGTCGGGAAGTGCTGAAGGAGAGCGTGCCCCATGTGTGGACGAACTCTTTGAATTCGTGCATTCAGTTTTCTGAGGGTCTCGCAGTACCGTGCAGAGTCTATAGTGGTACCTTTAGGCATGAACGCCAAGTGCACCATACTTTGAACACTCCAGAACACTGAGCATGACTTTGCCTGGTGATGGCATGATCTTGAACTTTTTTGCGTCGGTTAACCTTTGTGGCGAAATTCCGTTGCTGCTCTCTTGTTTTCGGAATTATTTTGGAAATTTGTGGGAAGCTTCTATAGGGCCAAACTGCTGAGGTCATCGGTCCCTAGCCTTACACACTACTTAATCTAATTTAAACTAACTTACTCTAAGGACGACACACGCACCCATGCCCGAGGGAGGACTCGAACCTCCGACGGGGGGAGCCGCGCGAACCGTGAGCACACGCCTTAGACCTCGAGGCTATCCGGCGCGACTCATTTTCGGAGACACAATGGTGAACAACCGACGTTGCACATTACTGATGTCGAAACAATTTTCACCCTACACAGCTTTCATTCTTCTATGCGTTTCAATTGGAGGCACATTTTCTCCGGTTAATAGCTCGATCACAACACATTTTCTTTTTTATTAGCGCGGAGTGGCCGCGTAGTTTAGGCGCCATGTCACGGATTGCGCGATCACTCCCACTGGAGGTTCGAGTCCTCCCTTGGGCATGTGTGTGTGTGTGTGTGTGTGTGTGTGTGTGTTTTGTTCTTAGCATAAGTTAGTTTAATTAGCGTGTAAGTCTAGGGACCGATAACCTCAGCAGTTTGGTCCCTTAGGAATTTACACACCTTTGAACATTTTTGAACACATTTTTCTCACGCACCGATATACTGTACGCTTTCCAGTCACATTATTGTGACCAACACCTATGTTCGACGTCAGAGCGCAATAACCACTCACAGATGGCAGGTGGAAGCACTAGCAGTGGAGAGCATGTGACGCATGTAGGAGGGACGCAGAAATAAATGCAAACGTTGTCGTAATGCAGAAACGAAGCGATTTATTTGACGCCCAAAAGTGCATGATCATTGGCTTTCGGCCCAAGGGTGGAAGCGTTACCGAAGCTAAGGTTTGTCAACTGTTCGTGTATTGCCGTGGCTAAGAAATCCAGTGCAAGCCAAAAGTCGCTATTCAAAACAGGCACCGAGACACTACGGTGCACTACGGGCCATGGATGACAGGGTGAACGTCGTCTGCGATGACGGGTGCGGACGAATAGACGAGGAAATGTTGAGCAACTGACGGCCCAGGTCAACCGAGGAGTTACCGGCTGTGCCTCCTCAACGACTGTTCAGCTAACGTTGCTCCGTACGCGCTTCGCCTGAAGGCGCCTGGTTCATGCAACCAAGATGACTGCTATTCATCGGCGACGAAGGCTGGAATCTGCACCCCAACACTGCAACTGGACGTCCACTGAATGGCGACAGGTGGCCACTTCAGACAATTCAGGTTTTATGCTCCATCGAACAGATGGCTATTGGGGTGTACGGCGTGAAACGTCTGAAAGCAATCACCCTGCAACAAACGTCTGAAGGATCCAAGCCCGAGGAGGGAGTATTAGGGTCTGTGAATGTTCTCGAGGTATTCACTAGGTGCCGGCCGCTGTGACAGAGCGGTTTTAGGCGCTTCAGTCTGGAACTGCGCTGCTGCTACGGTCTCAGGTTCGAATCCTGCTTCGGGCATGGATGTGTGTGATGTCCTTAGGTTAGTTAGGTTTAAGTAGTTCTTAGTTCTACGGGACTGATGACCTCAGATGTTAAG
This sequence comes from Schistocerca piceifrons, assembly GCF_021461385.2. Lineage (NCBI taxonomy): Eukaryota > Metazoa > Arthropoda > Insecta > Orthoptera > Acrididae > Schistocerca > Schistocerca piceifrons. Next base: position 584,219,887 of record NC_060149.1, read on the forward strand.
TCCCATAGTGCTCAGAGCCATTGGAACCATTTTTTTTATTCATTAGGTGATTTCGTATTCTGTAATGCATAATGAATCAACAACCTATACATCTATCCTTGGGGAGCACGTCCACCCATAAATGCAGCTTGTTTTTCATCGGCAAAATGGCTTCTTCCAGCAGCACAATTCAACGTGTCACACCCCTCACAGAGTATCTGCGTCGTTTGAATAGCACCGAGATCAGTTTACCGCACTCCCCTGACCATCAGACTCCCCGGGTTCCATCGCAGTCGAGAATCTGTGGGACCATCTCGATCGGGCTGTACGCCCCATGTATCCTCAACTGAGAAACTTAGTGCAGCTGGCCACAACACTGGTGTTGGCGTGGCTGCACACCCCTGTCACTACCATCCAGAACCTCACTGATTCTCTTTTTGCACGTCTCGCAACGGTAAGCGCTGTGAAAGTTGATTACTCGGGCTTTTGACTGGTGGTCACATTAATCTGACTGGACGGAGTAGTTCCATTACACACTGCCATGTTACATGCTGCAGTTGGGACCTCTCTAGCGACAGAGGATTGCCACTTGCGTCAGCGAAGCGGGAAAGTCGACCGAGTAATATGTATGACGTGTAGTACCCAAACCGATATTGAGAACACAATAAAAAATTTTAAGGTATTACTTTTCATCACGCCATCGTAGCATTTCCTTCACGTCATCAGCGAACAGAAACATTTATTGCAGTAATTATTTTACCAGTGGTTCATCTGGATCTCGTGGAATCTTTACTGGGCCTTTTCTCAAACTGCCCCTAAAATCCAGATATATACAAGTGAATCTCGTTTCGTTTGCGTTTTCCAATTTGGCCTAAGTTTTGGTCCCATTCATTACAAATGTGTGAAGGCATTCTATAAATATCGAATATTTGACAAAATTCATATTTAGGTTCTGGCCTAAAGTCAGTCACAATAAGCAATGACATCATTCACGTGCTCCGTCAGACTTTATTTAAATTTTAACGAAAGATGGTTTTTTTCTTGCCTGTTTCCTGCAAACACTTTAGAGAAGGAGGAAGCACCGGTTTGGACTGGGAACAGGTAGGAAAGGAAATCGGCTGTGCTCTTTTAAAGGAACGCTCCCTGCATTTAGGAAAAATCCTGGGACACCTAAATCTGGGTGGCTGGACGAGGATTTGAACCGCCGTCCTCCAGAATACGAGTCGAGCGTGTTACCACTGCGCATCCTGAGGCCGTGATCGCCTTCGAGGCCAACTCTCGTCTCACAGACGCATATCGACGGTACATAATGAAAACATCGTAACTCCATCTGTTTGTGAAAACCTCGTAATTACAGTAACCAGGAATGCCAATAGCAAACAGAGATTCAAAAGTGCATGGATTTTTCTAATCTGTCAGTAACTAGGCTTCTACTATATAGTTACACATGTAGCAACTTTATCTGTATCATTTTATATCGTTCCTTTAGAAACCGTTATTGCTTCTCCTGTAAAATTTAACAGCGTGGAGCTATGAGGTTTTCATTACCTACCATCGATACTGGTCTTGTCGTAATGGAACGGAAATAGGTAACAAGCTTTGATTGTGGAAAGCCGAGTCGTTGGAAGAATATTCCGCAGATTGAAACACACCGCCACAAAGTAGCCGTAATTTAATGCTCTCTCTCTCTCTCTCTCTCACACACACACACACACACACACACACACACACACACACACACACACCGCTAGCGCGCTCCTCTGCTTGTGTGTGCCGGTCTTTTTTTCCTGTCGAGCACACTCGCCTCTGCAGTGGTGAAACAGCTGCTCCCGATTAACCTGTTCAGCTTCATCACGGGCAGAATCACTGCTACGTAACATCTTTTGTACTTGTCGTATTGAGTCTGAAATAGGATTACAAAAAATCAAATTAAACGATGTGTTAACGACACGACTATAGGCCGATTCGTTCACGTCAAGAATATACACTGTCCAGTCACAGTAACGTGACCACCGCTCGAGTTCGACGTCAACGTGCTATAACCGCAGACAAACAGTAGGTGGCACCACTAGCAGTGTAGGGTATATAAAGCTTGTCGGGAGACGTGAAAAAAGTAAAGTCGTTGGTGTAATGCGGAAATGGAGCGATTTATCTTAAGTGCAAAAGGGCATGATCAGTGGCTTTCGGGCCAAGGGTGGAAGCATTTCCGAAACGGCTACCTCTGGAAACTGTTCACACACCGCTATGGTGAAAGTGTAACATGGACGGCAAAATGTCGCTGTCGAAAACGGGCGCCGAGACGACAGTGGTGTATCACGGGCTACAGATGACAGGGGTGAAAGACGGCTGCGGAGATGTGTGCGGGTAATTAGACGTGCAAGTGTTGAGCAGCAGACGGTCCAGATGAACCAAGGGGCTACCAGTACCGTCTCTTCAACGACCGTTCAGCGAACGTTGCTACGTAAGGGCTTCCGCAGCAGGCGCTGACTGCTGTTCATCGGCGACAAAGGCAAAAATTTGCAGACCAGTACCGTAACTGGACGTCCACTGCGTGGCGACAGGTGACCTTCAAAAATAAATAACATTTTATACTCCATCGGACAGAAGAACGTTGCTATTTACGGCGTGAAACATCTGAAAACAAAGGGTCCAGACCGGAGTAGGGAGCGTTGTGGTCTGAGGAACGTTAGATTAGATTAGATTAGTACTTGTTTCATAGATCATGAATACGACACTTCGTAATGATGTGGAACGTGTCAGGTTAATAAAAGGTATCTATACAAGATATTACATTACGCAAAATATTACATGACACTCAATATTTTTAATTAATTAATAATTTAATTTTTTTGTTTTTCGTGGGGGTTGGGGAAATTACCCACTTACTGTATCCAAAAATTCATCTAATGAGTAGAAGGATTTGCCATTGAGAAATTCTTTTAATTTCCTTCTAAATGCTATATGGCTATCTGTCAGACTTTTGATGCTATTAGGTAAGTGACCAAAGACTTTTGTGGCAGCATAATTTACCCCCTTCTTAGCCAAAGTTAGATTTAACCTTGAGTAGTGAAGATCAACCTTTCTCCTCGTGTTGTAGCCATGTACACTGCTATTACTTTTGAATTCGTTCGGATTATTAATAACAAATTTCATAAGTGAATATATATATTTATTTATTTATTTATTGTGAGGCTACAGTGAAGACCTCTAGCTCTTTAAAATAAGTGTCTGCAGGATGATCTTGGATGAGCTCCAGCAATTATTCTGATTACACGCTTTTGTGCAATGAATACTCTTTTACTCAATGATGAGTTACCCCAGAATATGATGCCATACGAAAACAGAGAATGAAAATAGGCGTGGTAAGCTAACTTACTCAAATGTATACCTCCAAATTTTGCAATGACCTTAATAGCATAAGTAGCTGAACTCAAACGTTTCAGCAGATCCTCAGTGTGTTTTTTCCAGTTCAACCCCTCATCAATGCATACACCTTGAAATTTTGAATATTCTACCTTAGCTACCGATTTTTGATCGAAGTCTATATTCATTCAAAATGGTTCAAATGGCTCTGAACACTATGCGACGTAACTTCTGAGGTCATCAGTCGCCTAGAACTTAGAACTAATTAAACCTAACTAACCTAAGGACATCACACACATCCATGCCCGACGCAGGATTCGAACCTGCGACCGGAGCGGTCGCTCGACTCCAGACTGTAGCGCCTAGAACCGCACGGCCACTCCGGCCGGCCTATATTTATTAATGGTGTCATTCCATTTACTGTGTGGAACTGTATATACTGTGTTTTGTCAAAGTTTAATGAGAGCGCATTTGCAGAGAACCACTTAATGATTTTCTGAAAAACATCGTTTACAATTTCACCAGTTAATTCTTGTCTGTTTGGTGTGATAGCTATACTTGTACCATCGGCAAACAGTAACAGCTTTGCATCTTTGTGAATATAGAATGGCAAGTCATTAATATATATTAAGAACAGCAGGGGACCCAAGACCGAACCTTGCAGCACCCCATTCTTGATTGTTCCCCAGTTTGAGAAATCACCAGTTTTTTGCTTATTATGTGAACTGTTTATTTCAACTTTCTCCTCTCTTCCAGTCAGGTATGATTTAAACCATTTGAGCACTGTCCCATTCATACCACAGTACTTGAGCTTATCTAGAAGTATCCCATGATGACATTACCTCGGTGATCTCGTCATTCTCTTAAGGCACAGTGGATCAACACAAGTATGCATCTATCCCTAGTACCACGTCCACCCATACATCCAGTTTGTTCTTCCTCAGCACGATGGCATCTACCACCAGGACAATGCTGGACAACGTGTCCCACACCTCGCAGTGTACCTGCGTGGTTTGAAGAGCAACAAGATGGGTTTACCGTATTCCCCGGGCACCAAACTCGCCAGATTTCAACCCAATAGAAAATTTGTGGGAACGTCTCGACCGAACTGTTCGCGCCATGGAACCACAACCGAGAAACCTGCCGCAGCTGGCCACGTCCCTGGAATCTACATGGGTTCACGCCCCTGTCGGTGCCTCCCAGAACCTCACTGAATGCCTTCTTGCACGTCTCGCAGCAGCAGCCCAGATTTCTGACAGGTGGTCACATTAATGTGGCTGGACAGTGTAAATCTGGATGAAATGATCAAGTGAAATTCAATCTATTGCACAGGATGTTTAAAAAATGTGTCACATATTCCTACAGGATGTACTACTGGTCAAAACTGAGAGAAAAGATACGATAATGATACGTCTTGAAACGAATACCTGTCGAGATATAGGCCAGTCTGTCCTCTCATCCCCTTCCGAGTGCTATGCAGAAGTAGGCACTATATGCAGTGCTGTAAGTGGTTACCGCGCGCTCTGGCCCATCCTCCAGCCCTTCTTCGATGTGAATCACGCTTCTTTCAACTATAGTGGGCTCAATTTGTATTGCGTCACATGCGTTTTTCACAAGCTGCTGTAAAGTTTGTACCTTTTGTATGATTTGATCATACACAAATGCGTCTGAATGCCCCATAACGAGAAATCCACTTCTGTCTCTATGCTGTTCATTTTTGGCACACATCCTACGATCAGCTTAGAGACGGAAGTGATGACACTTTCTGCAGGACTTGACCATCATTTTGCAGGACAATGCTCAAGCACGTACAGTGCAAGCTGTTACTGATTTGCTTGACTGATGGAACTGCTAAGTGCTATACCACTTATTGGACTCCCCTGACTTAAGCCCTCGGAAGTTCAACTCGATTTCTAACTTGAAGGAAACACTTTACGACATTCGCTTCAGAACTGCTACAATTTCGTCGGACAATAGACCGCGCCGCTCGAACTGCCAACACAACTGGCACTGCTAATAGTATCCTACGACTTCAACATCGCTGGTAACGGCTTATACACAATGCTGATGTCTACTTTGAAGGTAAAGAAAAAATAGCTCTGAGCACTATTGGACTTAACTTCTGAGGTCATCAGTCCCCTAGAACTTAGAACTACTTAAACCTAACTATCCTAAGGACATCACACACATCCATGCCCGAGGCAGGATTCGAACCTGCGACCGTAGCGGTCACGCGGTTCCAGACTGTAGTACCTAGAACCGATCGTCCACCCCGGCCGGCTTTGAAGGTCAGTAAAACTTTGAAACACGTATCTTTTTTGTACGAGCTGTAAATAAATAGTTGTCACTATTAAACTTCCAACCCTAGTATTTAAATAGCTTATGCACTTTATCTGATATACTCATTGTGTGTGTTCCATGGTCGCAAACCGAAGTCAGCCACAGGTCTAAACGAATGTACCACGTCATCTGCAAATATAATGGATGTTAGGGTATCGACTACACGGAATTTTCGCGTAGAAGCACATCCTTTAAAATTTATATTCCGGTAAATCGTAGCATATGTTTCTTTCAGCCTTACCATTCCCGTCTTTGGCTTTCGGATGCTGCGGCTCGTTTTTATTTGCATGCCGAACGTGCTTTTGTTGTCGTTGTTACCTGTCGACATCGGTAAAAAATTTTGTGACGCTTTGGTATGGAGAAATCTTTTGTGTGGTTCGTCGTTATTCATGGATTATATTTCGTATTTTAACACCCTTTATTTACGTTTTCTCCTGTTCATTTTTGGATACTATGTCTTGTTATGTTGCCGTGACTTGGACACACGTTTCACCGCACAATTTAGCTTTCAATGCGATTTTGACATTTGTTTGTTTCACAGTTTTGTTTTCGATTTACGGCCAAGGAAGAGGAAGTTATTCGTTTCTTCTCGTTCTGTTTGTGTGTGTGTGTGTGTGTGTGTGTGTGTGTGTGTGTGTGTGTGCGTGCGTGCGTGCGTGCTCGTTTTATTGTGTGTTGTTTGACAGTTCGTTCAGAGTGTTGAATAATGCTTTGTAACAGAGTACTCTTTGGTCATTGATGACTTCCTTGCCCCGTGTGATAATTTTTTTGGATGTGGTAATTTTCTTGTGTTGTTAAGGAATGGATCACAAGATTACTGTGTTTTAGGATCTGAAGAATCCGTAGGTCTGTTTCCCTGCCATTGGTGTGGTGGTTGTTTTTAATGAGGTGGTCTGCAAATGTGGATTGTATGCTGTCACTTTCCAGTGATATTTAGTGACCTGAATATCTTATTCTGCAATTCCTACGAGGGCTTGCTGAAAAGTAATGCCTCTGAATTTGTTATGTGAAAACTTTTAAAGCTTTTTAAATAAAACAAACTTATTAACATTCCACATCTTTATTCTTCATGTCGACATATTTATTTCTCAACAGACTAATGACCTCAGAAGTTAAGTCGCATAGTGCTCAGAGCCATTTATTTCTCAACATAATGACACTGGCGACGAACAATTTTTTTCCCACTAGAAATCAGTACATTGTTTGACTTTGTTGACGTAGCCACGGCCTCACCTCTCCTTGCAGCGGTTTGTCACTCTCAAAGTGAAATCTTGGAGGGTGTTTTTTTTAGTTTTCGAAACCCTCCAAGCTCTGTCACACACGTTGAGATTAGCACCACCGTCTCCATCACAACGAACACGAGAAACCTAACGTCGAACATTACTGATGTCGATACAACCACCACCGTATACTCCTTTCTTTCTACTATAGATTGTAATTGGAAGCACGTTTTCTACGGTTAAAAACTCGACTAAAAAAAGTTGCTCGTCGCGCACCGACACGGATACGTTACACATCGCCATGTTACACTCTACAATTTGGAGCTCTCTAACGGCAAGTGGTTGCACCACGTGCCAGCGAAGCGGCAAATGCAAATTGAAATGTGTGCGAAATCTTATGGGACTTCACTGCTTAGGTCATCAGTCCCTAAGCTTACACATTACGTAACCTAAATTATCCTACGGACAAACACACACACCCATGCCCGAGGGAGGACTCGAACCTCCGCCGGGACCAGCCGCACAATCCATGACTGCAGTGCCATAGACCGCTCGGCTAAACCCGCGCGGCACCGCGGCAAAGCCGACCGACTGATACACATGAGAAATACAGGAAGGAGCAAATAAAAGTGTCCCGGATGAATGGATACGATTGGACGTGAATTTGTGGCAGCATTAACGGAGGAGACCTACAGATACGTCCAATAGGATATAGCAACCTGCCCATACAGCCGGCCGATGCTTGGAGCACATTTACACAATCTTCACGCCTGACAGAGTTGTTACCAGAGGTTAGTCTGGTCGCAGCCCTAGCTGGCCACCCAGGTCACCCGATTTTTCAGTGTGCTTCAAGTCTAAGGTGTAGAGCTACAACCTTTGTAGTCTTCAAAACTTCAGCAGAACATTTCTGATGAGATTGCAGCAATTCCAGCAGTCCAGCTTCGATCCGCCTGCAGCAACTTGACCGGGACTCAAAAGTGCCAAGAGATGGATGTTGGTCACTTTCAACATTTGTTATAGTCAGGTCAGTACTGTATTTCCCTTCCCGTGCTGTGTTTGTACACTGGAACTCTGATCCCCGGGACACGTTTATTTGCCCCACCCTGTAATACGACAACCTATACAGAGAGCAGAATAAAATATTCGAAGACATTACTTTTCACCACGCCCTCATATATTTCTGTCTTACGTAAACTGAATCACAGTCTTTGCAGATTAGTTTGTATGTATCTACCTTTCTTGTATTTATCTATTGTGTTGTTGGGTATTTTTAATCTTTTCTGTGGTGTATTGTTTGTTCATTTTGCCACATTTAACCCACGTATTCTCATGATGTTTCCTATTCCGTTTGTTATTTTGTTGTCTAATGTCAGTGTGTGCCATGTTCTCCCGTTCATTGTGGTTTCTTCGACAAATGTTCTTCGTACGTTCTCTGTTGTGTGGTTGTTACTGGTGTCCTGTGCTGTAATACTATGGCGTGCGTTTGGTGTCAGTTGTTCTTATTTTATCGTTCAGTTGTCTACTGTGTTTATTTTATAACCATTTCCTGTGGCAATATGCTTGATTATGTTTAGTTCTTTTTGGTAATTTTCTTTGTCCATTGGAATTATGTTCAATCTGTGTCGAAAGTATCACAATCTGGCCAGTTTGAGGGTTGTCTGGTGGTCTGACCTGTTGTCAATGACCATATTGGTTGATGTAGGTTTCCTGTGTATCGAGAACCGGTATTTGTGGTTTTTGTTTTCTTTTGTGATGTCCAGGAAATTTATATTTTTGTGTGTTTCGGTTGCAAGGGTGAAGTAATTGTTTGAGTGGGCACTATTAATTTAGACCTATGACTGATTTCGGTTTGCGGTCACAGGGAATAAAACGTAAGCAATATGTAGAGCGCATAAGTTATTTAAATAATAACAAAATTTGATGTAAAATGTTACTTACACTAAATAAAATCTGTATGTATGTGTTTCAGTAAAAACAAAAGAAAAAATCCACTGCGGATGTCATAACTGTTGTGAAACGTCTTTGGATTTTAGGAAAAACGATAATTCCGTATTTGCAAAAAGGTGGGGCCATTTTTAATTCATTGTAATTAATTTACTGATCATGGTAAATTCCTTGCCATGTGAACGTTTTTTGCCGCAAATTAGAGCCACAGTCACTCAACAAAGAAACGTTAATGTATTGAAACATTTGGGAAGCGCACCAGAATAGTAATGGTGCCAGCAGACATGATTCTTCAGTACGAAAATAGTTCGCCAGTAGTAATTTCAAGTGTGTGTATTGTGGAGTTTACGTAAAAGCCTATATTTTGCTTCAGGTTAAAATATTTATAGTTTACTTCTCAGAATTGTATTAGATTTTATGTACAAGATAGCGCATGTAAACATACCACAATTACCTACTTAGCACTACGATATAAAAATCTTTCCTGTTAAATAATACTATAGGTATAAATACTTTAGCATCGATATTGTTCGTATGTAGATGCAATTTTAGGTTGTAGTATGGGTACCAAATATCGTATCGAATTTTGTAGTACTGGAACGTCCCTATTTGATACCAGATTATCGCCTTTATTGCCGGTGTCGCTTGTTCGTCTGTAAGTCATCGCCTGCGATGTACAGCTTGGTTATAATTAAATCTTCGCTACCTCAGCCAGTGTAGACAGGAAACTATTTACACGATGGACACCCAACTTCATAAGAATGCTGCTTAGACTGCGCGCTGTAGGATTTGCGTTGTTAGTAGTGTTAGTGGTTAGGTGCCGGTACTGATACGGCAACGTAGGGTTTTACAGTTACAGACAGTCAACAATGGTTTGGACAAGGTGAGCAAGGCTTTGCTCGTAAAGCTGATTTATGAAGACAACAGCAGTAGTTCCGCTGCTCTTTGCGAGTACTGACGTATTTGAGAAATACGAGGTGGTCTTCTTTCCGCAATGGGATTGAAGAACATGATTCGGAAGTTCGAATTAACCAGCGATTTGTGAATTGCTCCTGGAAGAGACCGACGGCCAAAAAAAGATGGCAGAGAATGCTGGACGCAATGTGTGATCTTCAAGCAGTGCACAAGTTGTGTCACGACAGCTGAACATTCCACGGTTCACAGTTCTAAAATTGCTGCGAACAATTGCGAAATCGTATCCTTACAAATTTCCAGGCTGTCTTTGATGATGATGGTCGTCACATTGAGCAATGTTTGTAACCAGGAACTGATATACGATAGTTAGTTAACGAATGCTACCTTCTTATGTGGAAATTAAAATGTGTTTCTTTCAACGGTTTATTCGTCATTTCTCTTCCGCATGCTCATACAAATGTTTCCACAAAATTTCGTTATTCGCCGATCACTCGTTCTGCATGGGGAACTCTCAAGTAGCGAAAGTTTAATTACAACCACGCTGTAATCTGACGCCTAATTATTGTTTGATAATCTTAGGAATTCTTTATCCATCTCCATAGCTGAGTGCCATGAGGAGGACCTGTGTTCACTTTCCGGTACTGCTACACATTTTTAAGTAGTTGGAGGATTGTAGGGGGTCCGCTCATTCTAGTGACACCATTTCTTTAATTTATTGGCTTTCGGGATGTGCCCGCACAGCCATCTCAATAGAGGAATTCAATTATGAGGATACGAACGTAAGGACAACACAACATCCAGTACCCGAGCGGATAAAACCTCCGGGTTAGCAATTCGCCATGCTGGCCGCGCAGTTACCGAAGCGGACGTATGCTCCCGATTGAGGAGCTTCTTGAATGACAAGAAGCGTCTTCAAGGTCTGAAAAGTAGCCAACGACCAGGAGAGCTGTGTGCTGGCCCAACGCCCGTCCATCTACATCTAAACGCCGCCAGAGTGTGGGGGAAGGTAGCTTGTGAGCCACTGTCACTTCCCCTCTTTCCTATTCCAGTCGCGAAAAGTTCGCAGGAAGAACGACTGCCGGTAAGCCTCCGTGTGGGCTCAAATCTAATTTTTTCTTCGTGGTCTTTTCGTGAGATATGGGCTGGAAGAAGCAATGTATTTGTTCGGTCTTCTAGGAACGTACTACACCTTGATGCAGAACGCCTCTCTTGGAGCATCTGCCACTGGAATTGGTTGATCGTATCTGTGACGCTTTTGTCCTTACTAAATGAAGCTGCAATGAAACGTAGCGCTCTTCTTTGGATGTTGTGCTGCGTGCCGATGTCGCCATTGGCTGAGGTGAAACGGCGATCGGTCGAGCCGGTTGACCCGTCTGAGGCCTGAGCGCCAGCGCTTTGCTTTTTATTTTTGCGAATTCTTTAGTTCATTCAGCGCAGCGTGTAACACACACAAGAATTAGTATTGTACTTTTGCCAGACGCAGCCACTCAGTACGTGGAAACGTGGGTGTAGTTCAGCACTGGCTCCCAAACGACCAGGAAGTCCAACGTGAATCATTGTCTTGTTGTGTACGAGAATACAAAATTACTGTCGATAAAACACGGATTTGGATAAAATCATTCCAGGTATCATGTCGCGTCACTGTGAAACACTAAAATAATTAAAATACCTACGTTTCGACCGTCACTGCCATGGCTCTCTTAAGGGCTAAAAACTGAAATAACTACAACTGTTTTTCTTGCAATTTTAGTGCTTTCTAATGATGCGGTCTGATACCCAAAATCATTTCACTCAAGTTGGCAGCGTCTGTGGACGCCTACGAACTCATAATACAAGTATTTATTAGGAACATTTGTGTCCATTGGATTGCTAACTGAACGTACAGCTCAAGAGATACCCAAATGGAATGGAAATAAATGTGATGAGGCAGGTTCAAGAAACAAGAGGGTTGGGACTTACACCAAATAGACACATCTTTGAAAGTTTTACTGCCCTTCAGAGTAGTTACCAACATTGTACACAACCCTTTGCCACAGATGTAGAAGTCGTAGGATGTCCTTAGCAGCGCAAGGTGTATCGATAGTGTGAGTGCAGCCGTGTATTGCCTGACGAATCTCTGCAACAGATCTGTAGTGAATACCCGGAATTTAGGAGTCAACTTTCTCGTTTTACTTGTGTTTTACTCTTCAGTATAGCACATTGTGGTATTTATTCGTTATTTTAGCGCTTACATTAACAATTCGCTACTTTATCCACACTCGTTTCTTTCAATGCATGTACGGGCGCTGATAATCTCGTCGCTGAGCGCCCGTATGCTCCAAACACACATTAGGAATCAAGCTGATGTAACAAGGGATTAGGTCCGGGGAGTGTGGTGTGTTGTATAGCACTTCACAGCCCCATAGATCGAAAAAATCATTCACAACTTGAGCCATATGCACCCGAGCATTGTCCACCAGAATGATGAGCAGGTCCTGGACAAAGAGTCACTGCTTCTTTCTTTAAACTGTTTAACTGTTTAGTTTTCGAAGACAGCTATTTCATAGAAATAAATCAATAAACAAAAAATACACGCATACCTTTTGACACCACATTGTATAGTCCTTCATGTTCACTAACTTCTGTCTGAAGCAATTTAATCCGTCACTAACAAGGAAATATCATCAACTTTACCACATATTGTAAGGAGAAAGAAGCTCACTTGTAACATACCACCCATAGAAAACGATTCCGAGCAAAAGTTTCCGCCATAGTTCTGATAGTACACAGCTATGACCTTCTGAAAGCACAGCTTTTAAACTTCGCCGGGCGCTGCTTGTTTGTCACTCACTCCGTCACACTGCAAGCTAATGCCCGAACGTGAAGAGCCGTACCGCGGACTGATAACCAGAGACCTGCTATTCGTGGGATGTTGAAGGCGAGGGAAAAGGAGGGAGGAGCTGGACACACCCCGCCCAACGTGTTTTGAAATTCTGTTCGAGAACACATGTTATTCTACGCGAAGAATAATAAGTAATATGAGTAAGTAATATGTCAGTCCCACGCACATATACGTTCAATATTATTTTAACAGTATTCTCGTACTGATATTCTGCTCTGATATATACACCTCAAAATAAAAATCAATAAACCTAAGTAACTGCTGAATTATTCTGAAATAACATTAATACGAGTAGCTTTCGATTTACAATGTAAACGTTGCAGAATAGCGCATCTTCTGCAAATGTGATTTAATTTAACAGTTCTAGCTTTAAAATCCAAAGAAACTAACGCACAGGAGCCATGTTAATAATGAAGTAGCACTACGATACTTTTTTAATGACACATTAACTCCTTTCATTCATTTACACTCAATTTGTGACTCGCGACATCAAACTGTTCAAAGCGAAGAGGTATCTGCCACCAGCTACTAGTTACAAAACAACACACAATGAATAAAGCGTGTTATCAATCTCAAAACAGTATTCCGTAAACCTCTTACTCACTCCAATGTAGTGCACTTGGCGCGCTGGCTTTAGGCGCCTGGAGTGGGGGGGAGCGAGTGTCAAACAAACGGCGCGAGCGAAAGTTTAAAAGCTGTACTTCCAGAACGTCACCGTCAGCGTCGGTCAGTAGGCGCATCACGCTCGCTCGATACTCGTGAGTGTGCCAGCTGCTTGGGAGGGACTTCCTCTCACGAGCGAGGCGACTCTGTCATACTCGTGGCGGAAGGGAAATCGCCCAAGTTTGAGAATCAAAGACCTGCGTTGAAAACTGCACGTATGGTGTGTACATATTTGATGAATTCATTATTTCATGTTCACAATATTTTGATCTTTGCGTTTTCATGCTGCCTCGTTTACAAACATCGTAGTAGCAAAATGGTTCAAATGGCTCTGAGCACTATGGGACTTCATTTCTAAGGTCATCAGTCCCCTAGAACTTAGAACTACTTAAACCTAACTAACCTAAGGACATCACACACATCCATGCCCGAGGCAGGATTCGAACCTGCGACCGTAGCGGCCGCGCGGTTCCAGGCTGTAGCGCCTTTAACCGCTTGGCCACCGCGGCCATCATCGTAGTAGCAGGAAATACGATCTGTCCAAAACGTGTGTGTGAATTCCTAAGGGACCAAATTGCTGAGGGCATCGATCCCTAGACTTACACACTACTTTAACTTATGCTAAGAACAACACACACACCCATGCCCGAGGGAGGACTCGAACCTCGAGCGGGAGGGGCCGCGTAATCCGAAACATAGCGCCTCAAACCACGCGGCTAGTTTTATTCGTTGAGCATGCGCCAAGAAGTAAAATTTTCTCCGTTGTAATCAAACTGAATTTATGATGTCACTCCATGGTTGTTTTATGGTACAAATAACATTCGTTACACGTAAATGAAAAATAAGACTGAAACTACAGGAGTAGTGTACGATCAGAAGGAATCAGTTAATGAGGAAGAGTTTGAAGATAACGTAATACACTACATGACACCTATGACTCTAGAATGCAAAAATCTATTGTTACCTGAAACTTCTATACACAAACCTGTATATTACATTCTCATTATACACTGAAGCGCCAAACTTGGATAGGCGTGCGTATTCAAATACAGAGATATGCAAACAGGCAGAATACGGCACACAGCATCTCCGAGGCAGCGATGAAGTGGGCATTTTCCCGTACGACCACTTCACGAGTGTACCGTGAATATCAGGAATCCGGTAAAACATCAAATCTCCGACATCGCTGCGACCGAAAAAAGATCCTGCAAGAACGGGAGCTACGACAACTGAATAGAATCGTTCAACGCGACAGAAGTGCAGACCTTTCGCAGATTGCTGCAGATTTCAGTGCTGGGCCATCAACAAGTGTCGACGTGTGAACCATTCAACGAAATATCACCCATAGGGCTTTCGGAACTGAAGACCGACTCATGTACCATTGCTGTCTGTGCGACACACAGCTTTACGGCTTGCTTGGGCTGTTCAACACCGACATTAGACTGTTGATGACAGGAAACACGTTGCCTGATCGGACGATTCTCGTTTCAAATTGTATCGAGTGGATGGACGTGTACGGGTATGGATACAGCCTCATGAGTCCATGGACTGCATGTCAGCAGGGGACTGTTCGGGCTGGTGGAAGTTCTTTAATGGTGTGGGGCGTCTGCAGTTGTAGTGATGTGGGAAAACGACTCTGACAGGTGACACGTACGTAAGCATCCTGTCTGATCACCTGCATCCGTTCATGTCCATTGTGCATTCCGACTTGGGCAATTCCTGCAAGACAATGCGCACCCCCCCCCCCCCCCCAAGTCCGCAATTGCTACAGAGGGGCTCCAGGAATAATCTTCTGAGTTTAAACACCTCCGCTGGCCACCAAACCCCCAGACATGACTGTTATTGAGCATAACTGGGGTGCCTTTCAACGTGCTGTTCAGAAGAGACCTCCGCCCCCTTGTACTCTTGCGGATATATCGACAGCCCTGCAGGATTCATTGTGTCATTTCCCTCCAGCACTACTTCAGACATTTGTCTGACTATGAACGGGTACTTAGTCACATAGCAGAAAAATGGACAACCTTTACCACGCACCCGGTACTTAACGGTGTGCGACAAATACGGATCGAGCTATCAAAACATGTGCCGTCTAATCTCACAATTGGAGGCTGCAGAGCGATAGTCATTTACGATGGTCAGCCGAAAATTTGCTCAGGCTGTGGTCAAGAAGGCCACGTTCGCTCAGCGAGTCTCCAACGAAGAATTGCACAGATACCGACAGGTGAATCTGTAGCAACACCTGTGTCGACGTCTCTCCCTCTCACATATGCAAATGCGCTCCGGAAGGGCGCCCCACCGAACAGTGACAGCGCTAACAGCTGGACAGGCCAGTCGAAAAGCCGACAACTTCGGATGACGAAACGAGCATGGAGACGGCGGCGACGCCCCCCACCGAGCAGCACCAACCGATACCACCAATACAGAGATCGGGTGAGCAAATTGTCATCTACAGTCGAATAGTGCCAACGGCTGCCTTCGAGTCCGACTGCAGTGGTGACGGAGACACTCACCCACAATCGGATACGGAAACGCACACGCGTAAACAACGGTCTCCGAAACGGTGCAAGGAACGACGTCTAACCCCGTCGGATAACTCCTTAATACGTATGCAGAGCGACGATCAAGAAACGACCGAGGAAGACAACCACCTTACAGAGGGTCCCGAAACTCCCCATCCAGAACACCACCTTCTCGACAGCAGCATACGTCAAGAGCGACCTGAAAAACTTGAGAACGCACGGCAACCAGCAGTCCACTGCCACTCCCAAGTATTAGAAGAGGAGCCGCAGAGAGACGGGGCTGGCGAACCCCGGCCGACGAAATACAGGGTGATTCAAAAAGAATACCACAACTTTAAAAATGTGTATTTACTAAAAGAAACATAATATAACCTTCTGTTATAAATCATTACAAAGAGTATTTAAAAAGGTTTTTTTTCACTCAAAAACAAGTTCAGGGATGTTCAATATGGCCCCCTCCAGACACACGAGCAATATCAACCCGATACTCCAACTCGTTCCACACTCTCTGTAGCATATCAGGCGTAACAGTTTGGATAGCTGCTGTTATTTCTCGTTTCAAATCATCAATGGTGGCTGGGAGAGGTGGTCGAAACACCATATCCTTAACATACCCCCATAAGAAAAAATCGCAGGGGGTAAGATCAGGGCTTCTTGGAGGCCAGTGATGAAGTGCTCTGTCACGGGCTGCCTGGCGGCCGATCCATCGCCTCGGGTAGTTGACGTTCTCTGTAAACTGTTTATACCAACGTTTAATACACCACCTATCAGGAGGTTTAACACCATACTTCGTTCGAAATGCACGCTGAACAACTGTCGTCGATTCACTTCTGCCGAACTCAATAACACAAAAAGCTTTCTGTTGAGCGGTCAACAGCGCCTCAAGCGAACAAATGTACAACTAAATGAAACTTTATAGCTCCCTTAATTCGTCGACAGATAGTGCTTAGCTCTGCCTTTTGTCGTTGCAGAGTTTTAAATTCCTAAGGTTGTGGTATACTTTTTGAATCACCCTGTACTTGTCCCAAGGAGACTGGGCTGATGACTGTGAAGGGAACCCACCGACAGTTGCAACGTGCGACACAGCAGGGGCGGCGGTCCTCTGAAGTTCAACTTATAACCAACGACGGCAGGCAGGACGGGGTCACGTAACGTTCCAGTACAACAGCAGACGGCTTAAGCTCCCATGGCCGATGTACATGCGACGGAACGAAGACAAGCATATCGGCTTGCTTCTGTCAATATCAATAACATAGGTCGCAGATTAAGATGTCCCTACTCAAAGATGTCCTACAAGCAGCGGACATCGACATTGTCTTCCTACAACAAGTATACGTTGATGAATTTCCTGTCATGTACGGGTACGTGTCCCACATTCCGCACGCCTCCGAAACTGGCAGCGGCATAGCAATACTTATTAAAAAACGCATCACGGCAGAGGACGTCTGTACCTATCGTCGACACGAGGATTAGCAATGACAGTACTTGATGTACGACTCATCAACATCTACGCACCGTCCGGTACAGACAGGAGGCGAGAGCTTTTCCGCTTCTTTGCAGGCTAAATTGCCCCGCTCTTCCAAGGTCGACACGACCGATTAATCCTAGCCGGAGATTTTAATTGTGAATTTACATCGAAAGACCAATTTCCTCGATATACCCCGTGTCCAGAATTACGAATATTGGTGCAGAGTATGCATCTGGTTGACATCTGAGAGCATGTCCATGGCCTCCGTCCTAGATACACCCATACGACTAATCATTCCGCTAGCCGTCTCGACCGCATATGTCACACACTATCTTAACGCTGACGTCCTGGAAGCAGAGCTGTGGCCATACAGCATTAATATGTACAATCTCCCTCTGGCGGCAGCAAGTGTGGCGTAGCCGCGGTCCTTGGAAAATGAACGTCGCCCACCTGGGGGACCCAGCTTGTCGAGACGTCATTGAAAATGTTTGGAGATTTTGCGAACGACGCCTTCGGTCGTATCGCACGACCCTAAGTTGGTGGATGGGTTGCGCCAAACCGACGCTACGCAGTGCAATGATGACATATGGTCGAGAGCAGGCAGTGTGGCGACGTCAGACGATGGACTTCTGTTCCACGGTGCTACGGGAATGCGACGAAGCAGTAAGAGGCTGTACAACGAGCAAAGGCCAAAATTGTATCCACAATGCGACGCCACCTCGAAGGTACGGTGGTCAGGGCGTGCACACTAGATCGGGTTGCAGGAGAACGCCCATTGATGTGTCACATCACCAACGAAAACAGAAGACGGCGAAGAGCCCTAGTACATGCTGTGGACACGGATGATGGCAGACACCTCACATCGCAACAAGAAATAGGCAATGCCTTCGTAGAAAATTTCACCCAACTTTACACCGCAGTGGGTACCGATATGGCGGCCATTAACGAAGTTACGAATATGATTTTCGGCACCATTGATCCAGAGGCGGAAGAACGACTGATGGAGGAGATCGCAGAGGAGGAAGTGATGGAGGCCATTGGTAGGGGAGCGATGAACAAATCGCCAGGACCAGATGATCTCCCTGTGGAATTCTACAGGATCTTTAGCTATGTGATCACACCACGATGGACTAACAAAACGACACTGAACCAGGGATTATATTCTTCCCGGACGGGACGTACTACCCACGTACCAAAACGAATGCCGTAACGTGGCTTCGAGGCCAGACGGTGCTCTATTTGTTCAGAGATGGCCCAAAGAATGTAATGGGCTTTGGACCTTTTTACAGGAACAACATCTAAAGATCGTGAACAATCCGAAATACCGACAGTATTTGTTTAACTTCCTATGGGGTGCGTTTCAAGTGCCCCCGCATAACTGGAACGTCCAGGATAGGAGAAGTTAAATTATCGATGCGAAGAAAGCATGAACAGAAGATAAGAACCGGTGAATACATTGTACTTACGAGCAGTTTTAATGGCCAGTGTTGTATTACCCGGCAAGGCGAAGTGGTAATGCGGTAATAGCAGGAACTAACGTGCTCATGTGACTAGGTACAGCCACGCTCAGATTAAAGTAGCGCGCGTTGTTATGCCGCAGTGCAAGCGTGGAAAGTGAGTGCGGAAATTGTTTTCGCTGGCTGACAACATGGCATCCGGTTAACGTTACTAAATTTGTTGACGATGAGAAAGGGATTTATCGCGCCAGCGGATAACGCGAAGGAACGTGCAGCCAAACTGTTAAAAGTTCAGTAAGAGGACGGCTTGCAGATTGCGGAAGGAAGGACACGAGGTCGAGCAGAGTGGGATTCAAGTTTCTACGGCAAAGAAGGAAAAGCGAGGTGCCCACACTAAGTATTCCAGTGACGATATGGATTAGTGTATTGCCACGCAGAAATTTCTACGCTGTTACGAACATTATAAAGATATACCAACTTTGGGAGAACTACACAGCTTTTGTCGCACAGAAATGAACTTCAAATTTAGCAAGAAATCTCTTAGAAAAATTGTTTTGTCTGTGGGATTTAGTTTTAAAAGATGCTAAAATAAACATGTTATGTGCGGACGAGAAGACAGAGTAGTAAAAAGGGAATAACACATTAGATTTTTTCGGAAGAAAGAACGGTCATAATCAAAGCGGCCAGAGGTTCGGTTTGAAGAAACATGGATCTGCACATATTACACCGTAAATAAATGTTGTTAAAGTGACACTGTGCGTGAAGTAGGCCTATTACCGAATGAAAGTGCCGGTAACTGTTTACTAGTTGTGTATGCAGGAGGTGACATGGGTTGATAATTAAGTATTCCCTTCTCATATATGACTCAAAAACTAAAACGTCGGACTGCCGCTCAGAAACGGGCCATGAAGCCTGTTCTTTAGTTATTTGAAGAGAACGCATTTTGTATTTCTTTGACAAAACAAGATATACAAATGCCGAAATATTTTCTAAATTAGCAAAACAAAACTAATTGGTGCCAACCGTATTACCCTTCGCAGCAGACTAATTTGTAAATTATTATACCCGCTTTCTCTTACAGGCAAATACTCTCGCCCGCAATCATCTGCTGATGACAAAACATTCGATAAGTAACAAGGGGTGGGATAGGCTTTTTCAAATTCTCTTTACGGTTGTGTATTTGACGTGGCTGATGACAAGGAATAATACAAATACGATTAATTAAGTAATTAATAGCGTTATTTTGATAAAGATTTAAAAGTTTCAGAGCGCCTGAAGCCATTCGAACTCACAACCTCTTCCGTATCAGGCATACGAGTATGTTTTACACTTGTACACTACAGCGCTACTCAGGACAAGACTGTAGACTCTTAAGTCCATTGAGCGAGATAGCGTAGTCATAGGCACATTGGATTCGCATTCGGGAAGACGACAGCTGAAACCCACGTTCCGGTGTCCTGATTTGGGTTTTCCGTGGTTTTCCTAAATCGCTTAAGGCACATATCAGGATGGTTGCTCCGAAAGGTCACCGCTGATTTTCTTCTCCATCCATTCATAATCCGAGCTTGTGGTCCGTCTCTAATAACCTCGCTGTCGACGGGACGTGAAACACTAATCTCCTCCTCCCTCTTGGATGCAGAGCGTCACGCAAATTCTTTTTGTTTATTACTCGCAATGTTTTTACCGTTCGGAATATTTCTAACCTTTGTAAGTGCCCAAAACGTTTTATTGAAAGAATATCAAACCAGTGATCTGGTGGGAGTAATAAAACAGTCTCGCGCTGATGAGACTTTTAAACATCTCTTCTTGAAGAACTTCCTTTCTCTATTCAATAATAAAAGCCACGAATGTACTGACAGTCTCACTTCACAGAGTTGACTGCATCTTAATACCACATTTACGTAATTTATTTGTAATAAACAAGTGACAATCGGAATCCCATATTTGGTCGGGTTATCACAGCGGACATCGCATTCAAATTTCGAAATTAGATTTTCGTCTTCGGCCAATTGTGTTGCGTGTAAACGCGATGGCCCTTACACTCAACATCTGACACCTCTTTTACGTCCTGGGAACAACACTAACGCACTCTGGTGGCCGTTGTACTTGCCACGGAGAATTGTAGCTCTAATCATTTACATACCCGCCGATGGTGTGTACAAAGTGACAGTGACACCCTGCCCTGTTTGCTAGGTGCTTCACTTTTTTGTCAGGCAGTATCAAGCTAGAAATAAATTTTTATACACACGCAGTATGGGCGACAATGTGGAACAATACCATGACATAGGCAGGAATATCGAGTTTTTAGAATCCCAGGAACATTCATAGACAATCCATTCATCATCATCATAATGAGGTGAGAAGAAATACGGTGAAAGTTCTCTCCTTGTCAGTGAAAGACTGTATTTTTCAGATAAAAATTGCCTTACTTTGAGGGCGGCGTATCTTGTCCAACGTTTCCCCGCCCAGTAAATTTCGTCATTGAAGAGCGGCCCATATTTTTCAGTAAGCAGATTCGATTCTGAAAGGAGATTCCAGAAACACAGCAAAATATCTATTTATGTCTGCCTGTCCATCTTCACTGGACTGCAAACGCTATCTAGCAACAAATCTCTTTCGATATAAGAAAAGGATGTAACCCGCAAGTGTGATCTCTGGCGACTAGACTGGACGCTCCGGCTAATCCTTGAGCTTGCTCATTTCCAAAGCACGCTTTGTAGACAAGATTAGAGATTGCGGCTGACTGTCATAGCACGACTGAATGCAGGTATACGGCTCCGAGTGGCGGGGCTATCTCGAGAGCCGTAATGGGATGAAATAGCGGTGTTTATCACATGCCGGCCTTGCAGACAGAGCTTCCATGGTGGACAGAGTAGGGAGAGGTAGCAAACTTTGTAGCTCAGGGCAGAGTTAGGGAGAACCGTAGGCGGGTCTACTCGAAAAGCTTTGGAATAGGACGCCTGAGAAATTGTGAAAGGAAGCCCGCTCTAGTCAGTTTTGTAATAGACCCACCAAAAATCCGCTATTTTATTCGATTCGAAGAGACAAATATAGTGGCTGTTTGAGGCAGTCTGCGTGACAGCTGCCAACGGAGATACAGCACAAATGAAGATTGACAATTTTTCGCAGCGTATGTAAACTCCAGTTACTCACAAACGCCAAGACCTACGGAAAAATGCGTTGTTTAAAATGAAAGATAGTGCTTACAGTTACAAGTGATTAAAATTCCACACAGCTTGTAGTTTTACCGCTACAGCAAGTGTGTCGACTAAGCAAATATATCGAGAATGCTGAATATCTATGTTACTACACAAAGGCGAGCCGTTGTTTATAATTTTCGCCAAAAATCTCGAAAAGTACTTCACTGTTTTACTTCAAATTTTTACATAGTACTCTAAATAACTCTCGGTCGGACACAGGCCATATGTTTTTTAAATATGTGTGGTGTATATGTATGTATATACCATTTAGAGATGCAAGCTCATTAGCAAAAATCTCGAAAAGTTCTTGACCGATTTACTTCAAGCTTTTCCACAATGTTGTTATAAACGTAAGCAAAAATACCGAAAAATTCTTACCAGATTTACTTCAGACTTTTAGACGATTTTCTAATAAACATTTAGCTGGACAAAGCATATATATTTTTCAATATATGTAACATATGGACATAGGCCACGTATAATATGTAATAAGGACGTGTTGTTAGCAAAAATCTCGAAAAGTTCTTCACCGACTTGCTTCAGATTTTTACATTAAAATATAATATGTTTTCAGACGTACATAGACTATATATTTTTTCAAACAACAATGTACAGCATTTTTGTTAAGACGGACTGTGAGAAAGAATCTGCTGTGCTATACGGTACTGTGAAAATATGTGGTTTCGTTTCCCTTCTCGCAGTCAGGTTTAACCACGATAGGAAGGCGCTTAAATCATTGGACAAACTGTTTCTTCTGTACATATTATTTCTCCTTATATATTATTTTAAACAGTAATTGTATACATGACTATATGGTGTTTTGTTTTCTTTCGCTCAGTCAGTTTTAACAGAAAAGGCTTATAACCTTATGATTAGAATACTGCTACGGAATCTGAATCTTCCGAAACTTTGTAATCCTACCCATCTGAATATTACAACTATACTAGATGCTGTGGTTGGAGCTACTATCCTCACAGATCCAACAGCAGGAGAGGCCTACCATAGCCCGTATGCCAAAGATCCCAACCGATTAACCTATTTATTCTAAGCGACTTCAGTTCCCAATCAAGATTTCGTTTGCTATAACAATAAACAGGATTCAAAGGCAGCTAAATGGACGAAGAGTAAATGGACAGAATAGGGGAGGGGGACGCAGGGAGGGCGAAGAAAGAGATGGAAAGAGGAGGAGATAAACAAAGAGTGGGGAGAGGAGGTGGACAGAGAAAGGGCAGCGAATGAGATAAGGACCTATATCCCATTACCATACACATTTAACGACTGTGAAGCGTTGCTGGGTTCGCTGCTGTTATACAAATGTATACCAGATATGACAACAGCATGCAATAAACCTGCAGATTTCTGTATCTTGTTCATGTTAAACAGATGTAGCAGGTCACCGGACAAATTACAATTCAAATCCTTAAAAGAGCGCATTGGTCGCTGTATAGCACTGTAGATGATTTATGTGTAATTGGTACCACAGAGTCGTATGCGCTCCATCGGTGGCGTAAGTCGTGTCTGTGAATTGGTGTGTATGTGACAGCTGCTCTCATGGAATCAACGAAGCAACACAGAGAGTAGACAGATTGACAGAAATTAGCTATCGCGTTTGGATGTGACTATGACCACACCGTGAATAAGTTGTTGGTGCAGTGTTGTTCTTGTGTGACTACAAGGAATGGTTTATCACTTGCAGCCATTTAACACGGCAGTTTGTACTCATCTGGGCCCACTGCGTCGTATATTCATATAAGGACTACATACTAAGTGTTCATTTTAACTGAAGACATTGAAATATTTCTAAAACTACACATCGGATCAAAGAAAGTTATAACTCCAGTTATTTTGTTTCTGAATGGGACATCCAGTGGTGCCACACTTGACGCCCCACACCACCACGTGCGTGAGTGGCGGGGGACAACTCTGAAATCTTCAATGGGAACCCTCGTTTTTTATTGCGCATTACGATTCTACGGCAAAATCTACATAAGTTCCGTCTGAAACATTTTTTCATTTCGCCACAGATGACGCTGTAACCGGAAGAATAAAAATGGATACACAATCGTAATTTACGACATACTACTCATTGTATACTTATATGGATATGGTGTCTGTTCTTTCGGACATGACCGAAAGAGCAGACACCATATCCATATTAGTATATAGTTCTGTCAGTACCGGCCAAGACCTTCCTCTTCTGTGCGGATGCACACATATTCCCCGAACTCTTACGGGACTTGGTAAGAATGTCTTCCACGAGTAATGAGTATGTTGGGTAGGGACACTACGAATGTAGTGTGTGAACATAACAGGTGAGAATGTGGGTCTCGCGGGAGGCGTCCCCGAGATGGTTCCTGAAGCCGCACTATCCTCAGTGTACTCGGTGGCTCAGATGGATAGAGCGTCAGCAGGAGATGCCAGGTTCTAGACCCGGTCGGGGCACACATTTTCACCTGTCCCCGTTGATATATATCAACGCCCGTCAGCAGCTGAAGGTATTAATATATAATTCTAATTTCGTACTACTCAATGGACCTTGAATATCCAATGGCACGTTGGACTCCACCTCCATGCTGCGAGAGTAGGACAGGCCAGTATTTCATATCTTCTAATTGGAAACTCCATTCGCAACGTTGTATTCCTTCGACATACGTATCAGGAAACTTCTCGACGTACCAGTGTGTCCGCGACTCGAGGCAAAGACAGTAAGTGTTCGAATATAGTGCCGCCAACTTTTCAAATGACCGTACACAGGACAGGAGCATATCTGTGGGAATGTCATCAAAGGCGTTTCTGATGCGGTCGATCATGTCTTCAAGGCCTGTTGCGCTTGTTGGCAGACCTTATCTTTTACATATCCCCACAGAAAGAAATCCGGCGACGACAAATCCAGCGACGTAGATGGCCAATTAATAGGGCCACTGACCAGTGTAAACCCGGTCTAATACCTCCCGTGCTTTAATTGCGTAATGCACTGGGCAACCGTCATGCTGAAATCACATACTTTGTTGAACGTCCAGGGCTACATCCTGCAATAGTACCGGTAGTTTCAAAAAAAAAAAAAAATGGTTCAAATGGCTCTGAGCACTATGGGACTTAACATCTGTGGTCATCAGTCCCCTAGAACTTAGAACTACTTAAACCTACCTAACCTAAGGACACCACACACATCCATGCCCGAGGCAGGATTCGAACCTGCGACCATAGCAGTCACGCGGTTCCGGACTGAGCACCTAGAACCGCTAGACCACCGCGGCCGGCCGGTAGTTTCTGTCCCAAAAACGTTCGATATTTGTGTCCATTCTACGTGCCACAGATAAAATACGGACCAATGGGTTTGTTCGCCATGATGCCAAACTATGCGTTAACCGATCAGTGACGCTGATGGCCAACTTGCCGTAGCTAGTGGGGATTGCCTACACTCCAGTAACGTATATTACGCCGGTTAACGCTACCGTGGTTTGTGAATGTAGTCTCATCGGAATATAGTTCTTTGGAAAAGAACGTAGTGATCGTTTGCATTAGTTGACGAGCCCATTCACAAAACACTACCCGGTTATGGAAAGCAGCGGCATGATGTACTTGATGCAGTGACACGTGGTATGGATGATAGTTATAACGATACAGTATTGTTACAATACTACGTACGAGCATACCGGAATAGCGGTGTAATTGCCGGGCGCTCATTCCTGAGTTGCCGCTACTACAGCTATTCCATTAGCTTCTCCTGCAACACGAGTGCTTCGTTTCCTTTTACCGGTCTGTACTCTGCCATCTGACATAAAGGCGTTCACAATCTTATAACAGAAATAACGAGAGTGAGCTTTCTCTGGGAAAAGCTCGGCATATATGGCAACAGCAGCCTCAATATTTCTCCAAAATTCTCCATAAACCAGGATAATTTCAGTTTTTCCAGTAGTTGCAACATTTATCGCGCACGTCTGTTCTCCAAATGGTAGGTACTGTAGGTGTGCAGGTAATGAACATTTAGCGTCACTATCTGTTCTACGACAGCACGATACGTGAGCTCCGATTACAGTGTACTGCCTGCGATGATACGACGTAGTTCGCTACACGACCACTGTAGCGCGTCGAGTAGTCCCCTCTTCGATAAGTAAGAGGATCACAACGTTGCGAATGGCATTTCCAATCAGATGTTACGAAATACTGGCCTGTCCTCCTCTCACAGCATGGAGGTGGTGTCCAACGTGCCATTCGATATTCAAAGACCATTGAGTAGTATGTTGTAAATTACGATTGTGTATCTATTTTTATTCCTCTGATTACCGCGTCATCTGTAGAGAAACGAAGAAATGCTTGAGACAGAGCTTATGTAGATTTTGCCGTAGAATCGTAATCTGGAATAATAAAACGGGGTGTCCCATTGAAGATTTAAAAGTTGCCCTTGCCACCCATGCTCGGGGTGGCGTGGGACGTCGAGTGTGGTATCGTGGGATGTCCCTCTCATAGACAAACAAACTGAAATTATAACTTTTTTCGATCCGATGCATAGTTTTAGACATATTTCAGTGTCTTCAGTAAAAATGAATACCCTGCAATTTATGCTACGAGTCCAGGACACTGCTGTGATGGATCATATTTTTCATTACAATAGGCCTATTTCGGTGTGATTGCTGTCTTCAGATTAGCTGTGGAAACTACAGAGTTTGGTACAGCATATCAAGTTTTGAGGTAGATAATTTAACGTGTTATAGATTTATGCTTTGCTATGTACATCAGGTGGTCTTGATATCCGTATGCCATCGATTTCTCACTTGCTGACACTACCGAATAAGTTTGCTACTTTGACGTTGGTGAAGTTGTCGTAGGTGTTAAACCTTAGCTGGAGCAGTTATTTCTGAAGTTGTCGAATTATGAAATTTTATTTCATAATGACGTTACTTGCAACACATACATTACATAGAAAATTTTATTTAAAGTATCCTCCCAAACACGAGATGAGCAGGAAAACAAGATCTACTAACACATCAGAGATCATGTTACCATAATATTGAAAATAACCACTGGAAAGAATACGATTAAGAATACAACAGCGCAGGAAAATTGTCATAAACTTCGGACACAACAACAGTATCTGGCATAAGCACTCCCAAAAAAACAGAAGGATTAAATTACATATGAGCATAGAACCATATGAACACAAATCATGTAGACAATATAATAGAGTTGGTAGGAACAAAAATACGACCTCCAGAATGCCATAGAAATTAATATCCTGTAACCATATAACATCGCTGATTCAACTGTCAATATAGCTGTCAAGCAACGTCATTATGAAATAAAATTTCATAATCCGACAACTTCAGAAATAACAGCTCCAGTTAAAGGTCAACACCTACTGTAGCTCCACCAGCATCAAAGGAGCAAGCTTATGCAGTAGTGACAGGAAGTAAGAGATCGATGTCATAAGGTTATCAGTACCAACTGATGCACGTAGCAAAGCATAATTCTATAAAGAGTTAAATTATCTACTTCAAAATTTGAAATATTGTGCCAAACTCTGTACTTTGCACAGCTAACCTGAAGACGTCAGTCACGCCGAAATAGGCTTAAGGCAACAAAAAATATAATCGATCACAGCAGCGTCTTCGTCTCATAGAATAATATACGTATAATGCCCTTTTTTTAACACGGCGTAATAACACTGGTTGAAAAAATATCCTCACCGTCAGAGACCAGAGAGAACTGCCACGCCTAGTCAATAACAATCAGTTTCAATTGTGACAGGAATTACTGTTGTCGGTGAACTCATATACATTTCAATCACCTGTCGAAGATCAATACGAACCCTGTAATAGACATCTGAAATTGTGTGCCACGCAAAAGGTCATTTCTCACAGCGGCACGATAAAGCAGCACGTCTTCAATGGTCCAAACAACACTACTGGACAATAGTTGACTGTAGGCATGTAATGTGGTCCGACGGGTGAAGGTTTTGCCTCTTTCAAATAAAGTCAAGCGTCGAGTGCACCGAAATAATTAGAAATGTTAAAATTTACTTGAATTTCATATAAAAGCATATCTCAATAGTATGATGTCATTCCATTATTTCAAAAGTATTAATTACCAGCAGAATAATAAACAATTGCTAAAGGAAAAGGCGGATGAAGCACTTCGGAAGTCTTCGGGTCGTGCCCGACTTGGATGGCGGGCGAGATGGTTCGGTTGTAAGATCAAAGCACGATCGGCAGTCTCGGAAGACAGACATGTTGTCTGCCGCGGTCGGAATCAGTTAAGATACAATTAGCAATGTCTGCTTTGTAAATGTAAGAGATCGATCGGCAGTTACGGAGGACAGATTAATGTGTGCGCGGTCGGTATTAGTTAAGAACTTAATTATAAATCTCCATTATTTG